>NC_139482.1:41971694-42571694 GCF_008360975.1 Lichenostomus cassidix
CTATAAATTTATAAACATTGCCATACCTATAATTTAGGACTATGCCAGCTGTTACAGCTTTACTCATTTTGAAGAAACACAGGTTTAAACTACCAAACCAACCTTTTCCTCTCCTACCTGCTTATTAGACAGTCTTTTCTAGTACAGTGAGAGTAATGCTTTGTGTCCAGTTGTGCCTCTTCAATGAAAATGGTTTGATAAGCTGTTATGTGTCCTTTGTCTATGTAGGTATATCTGTACAGGGGTACCAAAGCCTTCAAAGTGGCAATACACAGATATCTAGGATAGAGTAAAAAGCAGGAATAACATATATTTCTGCATCCTCTGCCTGTGCTTACTTAGCTCAAGAACTTCCTGAGCCAGATAAACCATAAATCCACGGTAACTAATTGGAGTGACTGACTTTGTCTGATCAGACATAAATCAACTTAGGTATAGATTTAAGAGAAAACCAGTAGCCTATACTCAGTTGATACTTATGTTTGGCCCAGTGTTTAAGGGAAAACAATTAATCTCTTTCCATAGGTGCATAGTCTTCCCAAGGAGCTGGGAACTTGGCAGAAGGGAATTTGCCTTATCACAGGTGTCCTTGGTGAAGGAAGAAATTCTGTCAGTGGTGCCATTGCCATTTTGGAAGTATGTAAAGAGATATTTGACACACTCTAAAATTCACAGAGTTGATTGCTTCAGAATATTTATAAAATTACTGTTACTAGCAATTATTTACTAGCTCTGTGGTGATTATTTTTCACTAGGCTGTATATAGGCAACAGCAGAGTCCTCACGGGAAGCAGAAGAGATCTTTTCTTTGAAGAGAAAAGCAAAAATGAAAATATTACTCAAAATTATATTGTAATAATGAGTGCTCAGGTCAGGAGAGCCTTTGCAGGGGAGGAAAACAAGTAAGATGGCCTGGCAGCTCCCTTCATTGCTGGCCTTGGACTCCTTGCCTAATAAACTCTTGAGCAGAATTGAGAATAGTTCTTTGCCAGATATCTAGACATTGACTAGTTTTTCCTACTTTACTGCATTAAAATGTTTTTTAAATACTGTAGTAACAGTTACCTTAGAATTAAACTTACTTTTCATGGTGATACAACAGATGAACAAAGAGGCAAATTCCCTTTTAGAAATAACTCCCTTCATAATGGTGGTTGCTTTTCCTATGTGTCTGCCTAGCACTGAAGTGTGATTTCTCAACCTGTAGCTTTTACTTCAGATATACTGTAATATTTTATACTTACAATTTTCAGCCATTTGATTTCTCTGGCGTTTTCTGACGTTTGTGAGGCTGAAGTTTCTTGCCTGCCACAGAGAGATGTGAATTTTCTACTTGCAGCATTGTGGCTGGAAGTAGCAGGTGGTACTTGTGGTAGCAGGACAGAGGACAGCCATGCCCGCTGCACATTTATCTGCTTATTTATGTTACATTTATGTCACAGATGGTAATTTCCAAAAATAATGTCTGAAGTTGGGTTCTTAGTTTCATATCTGGAGTCCGATCTCAATTACCCAATGATTTTCCTGAATAGAGGAGTAGCCTTTTTATCTTGTTACTTGTTTTTTTTTTGAAACCAAGTTGGGCTCTGTATGAGTCTACAAATCGACAAGTTTGGAGAGAAATGTGAGCCAGGTTAAAACTGAGTCCAGCTGGGCTTGGGCTAGGCATGACTTTGTGTCCACTGACAGAGCACAGGGTGGGTAGGACAGGGTGCTTTGGGTGTTCAGGTGTTGGGGTTTGTTTGCCTGGGTTACAGGGATGGCCAAATTTGTGTCCAGAAAGTAATGAAATACATTTTTGTTGTCTTCTGAGGGTTGGGCATAATTCATTTTGAGAGACTGTCTCTGTTTTTCACACAGTCTGTTCCCTGCTGTTCCATGGATTACAAGGAGACACATTCATGCTCTTTGAGTTTTAGCTCAGCTCTTTTTGTGGCATTAAATAGTTTAAACTAGTCTCTTGCCTTTTGTACAATAGATTTGCTAAAGGATGTTGGCAAAAGCTGTGTGGGTTTTGGCCTGTGCACTAGTGGAATAGATGCTGTGTGGTCTCCCCTGGCTGCACCTCCGTGATGTGGCTTTATGCACTCGAGGGAGGCTTGTGTCTGTAACCCAGCAGGTTCCTTCTGGCCTTAAGCCAGAAAAAATGGAAGCACAGAGCTCATATAGCTTTGCTTGTTAGTCTGAAACCTATCTTCTGCAGAAGCTGTAGTGAGTTATGTATTTTTTCCGTCACCCAAGCACTTGGCCGCTCGAGCAGCGTGAGGAGGAAGGACTCTCACTGTCCCCCTGCAGTGCCTTCAAGCTCTTCACCCCACTGCTGCTGTTGCTTCAGAGGCTGTTTGGCTGCTTCTCAGCTGTGCCTCCTCGGTCATGAGGCAGAGTGAGTCCAAGACATGTGAGCTTAAGGGGCAAATTGGTGCATACTGAGCAGCCTGGTTGTTAGCCAGGCTGTCACAGAACCACAGAATGCTTCAAGTTGGAAGGGACCTCTGGAGGTCACCTAGTCCAACCTCCCTGCTGAAGCAGGGACCCCCAGAGCTTGTTGCTCAGGATTGTGTCCAGATGGCTTTTGAGTATCTCCAGGGAAGGAGATTACAGTCGATATAAAGGTAGCACAGCTATATCTGCAGATTAACTTCAGTGTCAGCCATATCTATATATTAGGAATTTATGTCCAGAAGGCCAGTTAAACTCTAAAAGCGCTGGGTATCTCTCTTCCAAAGGGTATGTGCCTGCTCAGAGGCACCCTGCTTAATGAATAAGCTTGTTAGGCTTCAGAGAGGCAGAATAGTTTGATTTACTTGTTTTCCCTTGATTTTAACTAGTAATTGCAAGCTGGTAATTAACATCCTCCAAAACCCCTGAGAAAATAAATTGTATCAGAGCTCACCCTGAAACCATTAAAGCATTGTTGATGTGCTATTAACCTAGGGACCAACTGCATCCTTAAACTATAGTGATGTCTGTTTGACTCAGGACACAAAATTAAATAAATATGTGAGTGACAGGCACAAAATCACAGAAATGTGTGCAGGACTGCACAGTCTGTTCCTCCACTTTGAGGTGTCAAGGTCATGTCACATTGGACATTTTTGCATCATTGCTTTCATAGCCAGTCGATAGTGTCTGACTCCAAAATCTATTGACCAGCTGCTGATTGGGTGAGAGGTAATTGCATAAGCTAAAGGGGAGAACATCCCTTGGCCTGGGCTGGCATCCTGCAAGGACAGTTTTGGCACACACTCCTTGTCAGGCATTCAGACATGTTGTTTAACACTGTGTTTATCTGTCATGTGGCAACTACGTGGACAGTTATGGTGAAAAAAGTTACCAAATGTGAGCTACACAAGGACAAAAATAATGTACATATTTTGAGGGACAGAATGCACAAGCTATGCTTTGGAAGAAAATACTATTAGACTGTCTTATGTGACTTCCACTATTCTTCATTTTTGTACTGTCTACTGAACTAAAATAAGGTTCAGCAAAGGGTGACTAATACTGTAAGAATATTGTAATGAGTATTAATTAATACTTTGCAATTTAAATCAGAGACAATCTGAAGTAGATCAGAAAAAAAATCTTGGGAAAAAAATGTACTACAAATGGGGTTGCTTTGTCTGCTATTCCTCACAGCACTATTAATCAGGCACAATACTCCAAGGCACAAATTACGTGATTCTGCAAGTTTCCCCTGACTCTGCACTTACTAATTTTGCAAACCTATTGTTTCATTAACACTGGCTTTTTACTTGGTATTTTATCTTGAATTAGGCATACAAGAAAGGAAAGAAGAGAATTCTTTTCTTGTTCTTTGCTGTTACTTTCTATTTCTTGTAATAGATTCCCACTCCGGATCTGTGGAGTCCAAGCAAACTTCCTGTCACAATTCCTGTAGAAACAACTATAAAAATCTCTCAGCCTGGGAGGGACCTCAGGAGGTCAGTAGTCCTGCTTCCTGCTCAGAGTAGGATCAGCACCAAACTTAGACCCCAGGGCTGTGGGGGGTGTTTTCCTGTTGGGCCTTTTGAGAACAGAGACTACAAAACCTCCCTGGACCCCTGCTGCGGTGCCTAGTTATCCTTGTAGTAAAGTGTTTTCTGTTGGGGCTTTCTTGGTTTTTTAATGATCACTTTGTTTTTTGTTCCTTGACTGTGCATGCTGGCCAAGACCCTGATTCCATCTTCTTGCTGACCTCCTTGTAGATATTTGCAGCTGTCTCAGGGCATGTGCATCACCTTCCTGCCCATCTTGCATTCCATAGTCAGGCTTGGCAGAGTTCATCAGCATCCTTCATATACTGGAGGGCCCAGAACTAGATATGATGTTTCAGGTGCAACTTAGAAGTAAGGAGATTAGTAAATTTTCAGTCCTCAAAAAGTTAAAGTACTGTAATTGCTTACAGTCCTCATGAGAGTGACAATTCAGCGTTTGTTTCTTTATTATCTTCAGTTTAAAATTCTTCTCACTTCACCAAAAATCTGCATTGGACTGTTGATTGCTCACATGTAGCTTTCCTTTATAGGGGTTTGTTTCCACAGGTTTGCAACATAACAGGGCCGTTGGTCTTGTCTTTGGGAAACCAGGAAGTTGTGAAATTGTTCCGTCTTTTATCGTACTACTGAAGTAGGGGAGAAACTGTGTTCTGGAAATCAATAGCTTTCAAGAAGACTGAAGGGTTGTGCAGGATGACTTAAATGAAAATAAGCATTCAGTGTTGTACTGTGGCTGTGTGGTCCTGGGATTTAGAAACAGTAGTGTACTGGTGTAGGGACTGGCTATTACTACTGTCAAGAAGCATCAGTTACCATCTCCAGCTGAGGAAACAGATTGCTGAAAAACTGGTCAGAATCAGAAATGCAGCTTAAAAGTAACCCCAAGCCCAGAGTCCTTAAGCAACATTCCCTGCAGTGTTCAGTGGTATAGACAAAACCTTGATGGCAGGTTTGTGATTCTGGAGAAGTTACCATAACTTTACCCCATTATAATCAGTGGGAACAAATTGTGAGAACAAATTTCCATTAAATAAGCTTTTAAACCTTTGCACAAAATAAAATACTACATGTGGAAGAGGCTAACTGACTTTTGAAGTTGGTGTTAATTTGCCTCTTCTGTAACTGGTTGGTACTTACAGATTAAGCTGATGCAGTTCTTGAGACAGCTCAAGAGCCAAGAAACTACTTCTGTTGTGATTGGACACCATTAGGAAAGAAGAATTTAATATATATCTGTCATGTTTTTGTATTAAAATTAATTTTAGAAAGTGCAAAAATATATCATGTAACACTGCTCTACCTGCTCCTGAGCTGTTCTACATGGTGCATACAGGAAAGCCAGAAGATGGAATTGCTGATAAAAAACATCTGCCTTCATGTCTTCTTGTGTTTAATATAGACTATTTACATGTCTGTTCTTCATCTGAACAAACTTGTATGTATGTTGAGTTTACCTTTGGAAAAGCACCAAACCAGTGAGTCATTAGATCCTGGTTTCTTTGGGTTTCACTTTTATATGCTTTTTATTTTTAAAATTGTTTTCCTCAGGTTGTGGTTAGATTGTCAGTTGGCATTAACACACACAGTGGTGAAATTAAGAGTAGTTAGAGGCTGGCTTACCAGGACTGAGTATAACTGGAAAATAACAATGTTGTAAGCATGTGACACAGAGCTCAGCAAGGGCAATAAATCAACATTAAACGGGCAAACGCCTGTTAAATGTTGGCTGTCCCACAGAAGCCATAAAGGAAAGGTGAGAGTGTTTGATTAGGTTATGAGTGTGTGTGAAACCAGTGCTGTGACAGCAGGAATGCTGAGTTATCTCTGTCATCCCCTGGCGCAGAAAGGAGGTCACAGATGGATTGGAAAGGTGGGGTGTGAGAGGCAGCTCCCACTTCTCAGCCCAGGGGTAGAAGGAAGCCACATACTGGGACACACAGAGTCCTGGCCCAAAGCAGCCCTGCTGTGCAGAGCAAGGGGCAGAGCAGCTCCTCAGCCCGGGGTGCTGGGCACAGGGCTTGGGAAACAAGATGGGGTACAGTCCTTCTCATGCCATGTAGAAACATCCTGCATTTCCAGTGAGGCTCTGGCTTGAACCAAGCCCTGGCACTGCTATAGCAAAATCCCTTGGCAGCTCCTTGGGTTTTGCTGTAGTTGAGGTCTCTGGTGTTGCTGTGTATTTCTGTTATTTCATTATTTTAGGTATTTAATTTTGTATTTTGGTATTGTTGGCAGCACTAAATCACACATTTTGACTTCCCTCTAACTGGAGAGCTACCACAGCCATACCCTGTACACTAAAGTTTGTGTTTCTGGTTGTGAGTGATCCCACAAAGGAAGTAGCCTGATTTCCATGCTTGGTGTGCAGCTCTGTTTGTGGTGTGAAAGTATCTGTTATGTTTTAATAAAGTCCTTTCAGAAAATTTAATGTTGTAGTGTGGGGAATTCAAGTAATTGGTAAAGCCTATTTGTAGACCACAATGAAGGGGTTTTGCTATTTCTCCTGGAGGTACTGTCTAATTGTATTGCATGTGCTTTACAAATAAATTTAAACTCAATAAAATGGAAATAGCAAATCTATTGAATTACAGTTGATAAATATTTAGAGCATTTCCTAACAGTAGAATTTTAAAATAAACAACACTATAGCCTCACTAAAATGAACTAATACTAGTTTAAACATGTTTCACTCTTGTACTGCATGCATAGGCTGCTGTTGCTAAGGGTACTGCATAAAACAGAGCATTAAGTATAAACCTTTCACTAGTAACTGTGAGCTGATAATAAATGGAGAATGGCTTCTTGAGCCAACTCATTTCTGAGCTGTGCCTCTGATTAGTTTACAGAGGCTTTTAACACCCCTTAACTGAGTGTTGTTTGTCGTAATGTATCTAGTAGGTTTGACTAGTAGGTCAAGAAGTTTTTAATACCTCTTTTTCTATATTTTTAAAATACCACTTAAAGCTTACAAAGGAATGTATTTTTGATGGAAGAGTAGTTAACTCAGCCCCATAGGTTTGTTAGTGAACCTGTTAGGGCCATTAGGGGGAAGCTGATCTTAAAAGATACCTCATCAGTTCCCTTTCTCAGCAATAAAAATTAAAAAATACACTCCCTTTCCCATATGTTGTCTTAGAGAAATGTTTTCCCATTGAAATTAACATTTCCTTTGAAAATTTAAAGGATAAGAAGGAAAAGAAAATTTAAAAATTCTTCATCCTGAACTTGGCAAAGAATTTCTCTGTTTAAAGGTGCCACCACATGTTGCTTGCCCAGGTGATAGCTCTTAGGGGAGCCTGCTGCTGCCAGGTACTGCCAAATACATTTTGATATTAGAAACTATGAAGAAAAATTAAATATGCAGCTCTTGGGGCTCTCACGTGGCTTATGATTCATTTCCTGAAATATGTGAGTGACTGCATTTGGAGTGGTTTTGCCCAGGCCTTGTGTGCCACAGCAGCATGTGAAGCTATTTTAAGAGGTTTTTCTTCTTACTGGCCCACTCAAGAAGTTGGGATATTTGTTTGTTCACATCATGTATTTTAAATATGATAGCATTAGATTGTCAGCATGAGTGAATCCTAGTTTAAGATTAGCTCAGTTAAAATTAGGAGGGCTTCAAAAATAAATGAGAGTGGTCCAGCTTGTAGAGTTTTTTGACAGATTACATTTAGTCATCATTAGTAGTCGTGTGCTTGGGTTTTTTCCAGATTTTGGCAAGCCCTGCAGAGTTCAGAGAATAAAACTACCTTTCCAGTTTTCTGCATTCCTTATCAATCTCCCCACATAATTACACCAACACTCAGAATTTAAGAAAATGATTCTAAAATAAGAGAATTAGTGTTGAATTTGATGAATGAGGAACTGAATGAAGTAACTGTCTTCTGTGTCTTTTCTGTGTTTTTGCCATAGGAGCAAAAGTCCCTTTAATTGAAGATGCTGTAGTTTTATTGAGACATTTATTTAAATAAGTGAATCAGGATGTAGAAGAGGAATCTGTACTCCAGTCTTCAGCTATGGCTTTTTTCCCTGCACTGTTGCTATGGAGAGGCATATAAATATTTGTATCACAAACTAATTTTGCTTCACTTATAGATGACATGGAAATACAGATAAAAATGGTAAAGAAGAGTTGTTGTAGGTGTGTTTTATCGTGCAGAGTAGTGTTTTGGAATGGGTTCAGGTCCAGACTAGCAGCCAAAAAATGTAGAAGGTGCTGTGTTAAAGCATCTGACATCTTTCTATCCCATGCCGTGGAATAGAAATTGAGTTACGGTGTACACTTTATTAGCAGTTCTGTCTTTTCCAGTTTTTTTATAGCATTATTAGATACTTCTCTTTCTAGTAGCTCATATATCATGGGCCATTTCTATGAAATCAAATACAAATACAAAAGAAAGAACTTCAGCTCAGTGGCACATGTCCATCCTCCACTGTGGGAACTGATACAGAACCCACCCAGCTGCTTAGGAGTTGAAAGCTGCATAAATTGTTTCTTCATATGCTTACTCAGGTTTTTTCATGTCCAGCCTTTTCCTGTTGTTGTCTGCTGAATTGCCTCCAAGCAGGCAGCGATGCTGGGCACCAGCAGTGAATTCCAGCAGTGCTGTGCATTTCCTTGCCTCTGCTCCTCACCGTGTCCTTTGGGCTGGTCTCCCTCTTGTCTCCTTCCTGGGGCTGTTTTCTCTGTCTTTTTTCTTTGGGGGTTAAGTCACTGTGACTGTTTATTGGTTTATCAGGGTGGTTCCAGCCTTCAGACCCTTGGCTGACAACCCCTAGGTGATGTGTGAGGGATGCCTCTGGCACAATATGAACTCTTTCTTGTTGCTCTCTGTGTTACGAAACATCCTCTTTAACAAGAAGCTTCACATAGTGGCTGTTTTCTCTTATTCAGCAGATACTTTCAACACCTGGGATTGCTATCCTGGTTTCACATGGAGATCTCTCTGGTGACATCCTAAGATAATGAAAACAAAACTGGTTATCAGCAGGATTGGAAATAGCACATATCACCATCGCAGTCTGCTACCTCCTTCTTACATCACAGGATGATTTTATTCAGTCCAACAACAAAAGAAATACTGAATAACAGTTAACAGATTGTTACAATGGGAAATGGGGGCAGCAGTTTGTCCATAGGTCATTGACCTTTTGAGATCAGCTTATTTAAGACTAAATGACTTTCATGTAAGGCATTATTCATCACAAAAATAATTAATTAACATACAAGTTGCGTTGCCATTTGATGAGTGTTTTGGTGGACAAAAGTAATGCCTCTGATAAAGCCGTGTATTTTTCAAAAATCAGGCATGACTGACTAGTGGTTTTTGTCTTTAAATGCCCAAGCTCTTTTTTTGGTGTGGTTTTCTTACTGAGTTGGATTCTGGAGCGTCCTGCTTTGGGCTCTAGCTGGTTTGTGTAATTCCTCCTGCTGCCGCTGTACTCAGTGTCTCTCTCCGTTCTTCTCTCCCCTGGCAGCAAATGAAGCTGGCGGCAGAGTCCCTGAAGGAGTAAACACGGAGGAATGAGGATGACTAAGGCGATCACATGTGAGGTGGAGCCAGGCTTTGTGCTCATGGGTGGCGCTCAGCGTGCACCCCGCTCCACCTACTGAGTAGGTGGCACCTGCTTACATGAAACTTGGTAAATAATCTTTGCCTGATACTGTAAAAAGTTGTATTTTCTCCTGCTTTCTTTTTTCTCATATGTGATTGTGAAGTTAACACCAGATAAAGCAGTCCAGCTCATGCCAGGTCTGGATGAAATCTGCCAGACTCCCTGTGCTTTGAGTGATTGAAAACAGATCCTGTGAGGAAGCATCCAGAAGCTAACTAGAATTTTCAGCTACAACTTCCCAAAGGAAAAAAAAGTAGACTATTATTTAATTCACAGTGTACTGTCCCTTTATGGTTATTTCCCTTTTTGTTCCTTTATTACAATAGCTAATCAATCTTGTATTATTTCAAAGATTTGCTTATTAGCTACTGCTTGTCCACAGCAAATTAATTTAATTATGCTATACATTTCATAGGGAACAACAATGTATTTCATTGTGTGATCTGAGAAATAGTTGAACATAAATATTTATAGAGTATGCATTATATACTCCAGTTTGCTAGTTCTCTAAATAGGTCCCAGCTAAAATCTTTTCAAAAGCTATGTAAAAAAAAATCAGTGGGAAGCAGATTGCTGATCAGTGACTTATGAAGCATATTTGTTTTTTAATTTGCATTGGATTTTGTTATCACTCCCCTGGATTTTGAACTGCAGTATTGTATGGATGGATCTTCTGGTTAAATGAACAGTAACAGATGAATTAAACTTGATACTTGATACACCAGTACTTGTGTTTGTAGTGAATATCTGATTTGGTTTTCCTTGCATTTCACAAAAAGGTAGTTGTCCTAATGTTTCATTGTTTTCTGACAGTAATAGGACCGAAATCTACAGTGTTTGCTCCTGTGACCTTGAGAGAGTTTATTTTTGGCTGCTGTGATGTTCAGTTTTGATAGATGTAACTGTATGTGGTACTTGCTGAAATTTTGTTTGGAAAAGTCTGCTGCTGCCATAATTAAGGTGTTTGCCTACTTTGCACATTTCAGATTTCTGCCACAGGGCTCCCACAGCAGAGTCATATAACTAAGCCAAAATAATCTATTTTGTCTGGAACTAAAAATTAGTATTTCTCACGCTCTGCATGCGTGACCCAGTAAGAAATTACTGTTCTCCTGGGAAGAGGAGCAAACCTGTGCTACAGCTGCTCTGTTCTTGCTTCTCCCACTGTTAGTCCCCCACACTGCTGCTATTTCAGGAGTATCTCATGGGCTGCTGCTTTAACAGCCTGTTATGAAGCCGTGGCAGGGCTGTGGCTGCACAAGCTCTGCCCTGAGGATCTCTGAGGCAAGTATGTCACCCTTCCTGTAGTGCTGCAGAGATCCCAAAACCCAGTGTTTTTTTAGGAGAGTTCTTTGCAGTGTCTTGCCCACTTTCATCTGAAGTAGCTCATGTTTGTTCAAGTTTCAACTGCCTGGTCAGGGGTTTTGAGTGAGCAGTTCCAGAAGAAGAAAAATCCATGGGATAGGTTCCTGATGGAGTGTGTTCTTGTGACCTTGTCATAGCCATTTTGAGGGGATCCTGCTGGTCTGCCAATTGGTGCTGGTTTAGGAGCATGAAGGTGGTGTGTTTTGCTGATTGCAGCTGGATCAGGTGTCTGGAATAATTTTCTAAGATGGGTTGGAAAAGGAGTCAAGCTGAAGTTGTGTGTCAGTTGTGATCATATGAAAAAAGTAAGTTCTGCAAAACTGACTTTGTGGTTTTCCTTGTGGGGTCCATTTCTTGTGTTTTCTGTGGACTAACAGGAAAATCTCTAGTGAGGTGTAAGTACCCAGTGACATCAGTAATGTTGGCTGTTGCCTTTGCCTTGGGCAAATCCCTTCACTTCTGCTTAGTTTCCTTATCTATAAACAGGGATAATAGTGTCCTTAGGTGCATTCTCCGCCTAAAGCGAGCAGGTATGGAGGAATTCTGACCTTCCGTGGTGTGAGCGAGTGAGAGGTACGGGACTTCTTTGTTCTGTAGGAATTCAAGTTTGTTCCACATACTGGCAGAACTCTTGTTTTAGCATCACAGATGCTACATGGTCATGACAGAGACTGTTTTGTCCTAACAGCACACACTCTAACTTGCTGAGAAATGTTCCCTCATAGTGCCAAGTAGTATTTTGTCACTGAACTGAAATTTAGCTCCTATTCCTCTGCATGTGACTCTGTCCTTTCCCTGGGGACGGGTTGCTGTGTTTCATACTGTTTAGTACTGGGTTTTGTATTTTGGGCTTTTTTACACACATGATGGCATCTATTTTCATTTCTGATTTGAGGGAGAACAATGTTTCTGTCTGTGCTCCTGAATGTGTTGCGTCCTTTCTGCTGTAGGTGCACCTGTAAAAATTGTGGGATGTCAGGGATGAAACTCACTGACCAAAATGAGTTGTCAGGTGAAAATACTAGAAAGAACAAGGTATTTATCAGTATCTGCCATTCACAAGGTATGGAATCTGAATGTCTGTTCCTAGTATCCATAGCAGGAGAGAGCATATCCATACACAGCTGAGAGAGCCTCACACCTCTAGCCAGCCATGGCTCTGGGCCCTTCAGGAGTGTGGGCTGACAGCCAAGAGTGCATGGCAGTTCTGCTGGTGCCTGACTCCAAGCAATAAGTTAAGTTTATCTCTGGTCTCAAGCTTCAGGGAAAAACCAAGGATGAGGCTGGAAGCATCATGTTTGGGAAGATGACTGTGTGGGAGTAGCCTGTATCTGTCTGTTAAGACTTGGATTTTACACATCTGCTTAGCAGCAACACTAACAACCCAAGAAAGCTGTTATTAAGAAAGGCACACTGATAAATTACTTGCTGCTGATACAAAAGTTCTCTCATCAGGTATGTTCTGACCTTGATTGGTCTAATTGTGTGGCACATAGGGATCTGCTGACTCAAGATCTCTACTGTTCGCCTCCCATGAGCCTGAGAACAAGAGAAGAGGAAAACACTCACTACATGGAAAGATTCCTCTGTAAGCAGGCAAGCAGCTATGAATACTTCAGCCTACCTGGACCTGACAGAACTGATGTTGAATCTCATTCAGAGAAATTTATTTCCTTACTCATATAAGCAAAGCCCATGGAAACAACAATGCCTACCACTGCCATGTGCTTTCTTCAGGAAAGCTGTGCCATGCCTCACCCAAGAGCTGGAGGGGTGAGTGCCAGTCAGGCCAGGGCTGATAGCAGAGCCTGGTGACTCAGTGCCAGCCCTGGAGACTGGTGCTGAGAGAGGAGGATCTCTCTGCACCCCAGTGCTTGAGACAAAGCATGCTGAGGGCCTCTGTCAGCACCGGCATGATGAGGGCAACGCTGGCCTGGTGTCAGAGCTCATCAACCCTGGCTGCCAGGCCTGGCCCAGGCTGAGGGCATGTGGCACACAGCAGCCCAGAGAGAAAAGCAGATCCTGCCTCCCCAGCTCTGCATTTCTCAAGAGAGAGCAGTGAGAGGGAGGAAAGAGGAAGATGTTACACAAGGGCTTGCTGAAATGAATTGCTGAGGATATCTGACATGAGAGAGCCTGATGAAGTCTGTGTTACTTCTTCATATTTCTCAGGCCCTACACTTGCATTTTTCATACAACATCATTCCTCCACCACATGGAAAATAGAGGTCATCTCTTTCTTTACCCCTATATAATTTTACTTTGTCACTAATACAGGGTTGTTAACCTCCAGAAATCGATGTCGTTTGTAATACAAGCAGATAGGCCAAACTGAGTCATTTTAAAATCACAATTTAAAATTAAAAAAATAAATAAATAGCCAGAGCCTGTGGTTCAGGGAGGGAGCAGGCTACGACAGCTGCAGAGACAATGCTCTGGAGAAAGGCAATCCAGCAGTCCCTCAAAACACCGTATGGATGTGACTTCAGTGAGAGCCTGGCTGGCTTCATCCAGTTGGCAACTCAACAAGTGAGTCACTGCTACACTTTCCCAAGTACAGTCACATCAAGGTGTTATTGCTCAAACACCTTTTATTGAAAGCAAGTCATCGTTTGGAATTAATGACAAACAGATCAGTTCTGATTCATTCACATAAACGTAACCACGGGGAAGGCTAACAGGGTAGCTGCATTGTCCTGTTTGGGACATTCCAGCTTGCCCATTCTCTGTTTATTGCCAGCCTGCTGCATTGGGATTTCCCTTTATTTGCTAATGAAAAAATCCTTTAAAAAATCTGACATGACAAGTATCTGACCTGCACCTACCAGCTACAGTGCTGTTATTGCTTGGCATTGCACTACAAGATCTGTTATGCCTCTCCTGTCTCAGTCACAGTCACAGCCCGGCAAGTTCCGTGGCCACTCCCTTCCTGGTAGGCCTCCACCCCGGTTTGCAGTGACCAGAGCTGGGCAGCTCCTCAGCAGGGTGCAGCTCCATGCAACTGCCCCGGCCTAAAGCACTGATCTGCTAATGGCATACATTCACACAACCTGCTCTATGCCCTTGATCTGTGTCCATACCCTCACTGGCTGGTTGCACTTCGTGCTCCAGGAGCAGTTAAATCCCTGCAGCAGCACAGGCATCTCCGAGGGGCAAGATGCCAGAAGTCACCCCCACCCAGGCAGCCCCGTGCACCTCACTGCAGCACATGCTCGTGCGGCAAAGAGGGCTGGCACTGCTGCTCTCCCCTATTTCTACTACTACCCACTTTACAGTGTAAAGAACAGTGGTACTGGGTTAGGTTTGGATTAAAAACATTAATTCTGTACTGCTGAAACTTCAACTCACACCTTTACAGGAAAAAAGTACTGGTTTACACCATAACTGTGCAGATCTGGCATCCAACCCATCACTTCAACTGAGAGCACCGAAGCAACTTCCTTACCCCACAAGTGACATCAGGGCTGGGAGAAGTGTCCCTGCCCTCCTGGGACTGTAGTGGACATGTGGGACTGAGATGAGACTCATCTGCCTGTTATGGGCACATGCACAGCAAACATTTTAGCAGAGACTTTAGGACCCCATGTGCCCTGTGTTCTGGAGCTGCTAAGAGGGTTTAAGCTGCACAGGGGTAGCACACATGTCCTCTCCCTTAGCAGCAGCATGCCAAGTTTACTAAACCCTTTCAACCAGTGTGAACTTCTGCCTGAGGAACAGCTACCTCAGCCTTGAGACGAAAAATGCTTAGCAGATGACAGCTGTGACAACTGTTAAATGAACACGTTTGATCAATGCAAGAGAAGAACTGGAAGTTCACAAATTAATGTCCATCGACACACAAACAGGGCTCTTGCATGGCAAGGCCCCTCACTGTGCTGCCCTCACACACCGAACGCCAGGAGAAACAAACTGCATCCACATGCAAGTCATTGGTTACGCATCAGTCAGGATATCACTTTTATTAACTGGATTTTTCATTTCTGTCGCACACCATGAATGTTTATACAATGAAAAAGCCAAACATTGCCAGAAGCAATAAGATCAGTTGGTATTTCTGTACCCTCTTAACACACATGGATTCTTTCTTGGTAAGAAATTTTTATACTTCTGTTCATTAATTCTGCTTATTTAGACTGCTACTCTTAAAATTCTGTGTCAAGATTGTCACATCTTAAATACAGATTAAGTTGCTAGAGGTACATTATTTTTTATATGTTTTTATATACACACATACAGAAAAATACAAGACTAACTGTTTTTCCACAATATTTACTTTATACACTACTGTAACTATATGCAACTCTTAAAGACACGTTAAGGGGTACAAGAAACTGTTTACTTGCTCTAAATAGTTTGGTCCAATATTATCTTAATGTAGTGGTTATTCGCGCCCTTCCTTTTACATGACGACATAACACGACGTACACCACATGCACAATCATTCACCTATCAACAGAGGGGAGAGGACAGCACTCAGACTAACACATCTGTACACCCAGAGGTCCAACCAGCCACACACAACTATAAGGCTATAATACAACTATGCAGCATAAATGGTCAACACTGCTGTTCTAAAGTGAGCACCATATATACAGTCGTATATAAAAACATTGGAAACAAAATACACCCGGGGTTAGTTAAAAGGTGCCATTCCAAGGCTGTACATGTCAGGAAAGAGTATTTACAATACTTGGAAAAAAGCTGCAACAAATAAAGTTTATTGCCAATGCCCTTTATAAACTTGTCTCCTACATGGATGTTACGCTCACTGTCTGTGAACCACACATCTCGTTTCTGGCCCTTGGTAAGATCCCTGCTTAAAAATTTCAAGCAAATATGTTCTATGGCTTCACCCACACATCTATGCTTGTAGCTTTTAACTAAACTGCAACTAGAGATTAAAACTTAAAGAAGCAAAACACTTAATCCTTTGCCTTGTTCGGGAAGCAGAACCCCGGCCCGGCTCGCCAGGAAGGACACCCCATGTACCTCAGACTCTCTGAAGTCTTGTAGGCATCACAAGAGCTGTTGTGAGCTGTGGCCATCCTGACCCAGCCGTCTTTGGTGCTCTGCTCCCTCCACAGCGGACACAAAACACGCTGTGTTGACCATTCTGCAAGTGTTACAAGATGCTCAACAGTGTCAAACTCCTCTGGGACACCCAGGGTCTGCCCAGGGTGCTGCTACATAGTACCCCCAGTTTCACTAGCATTGCTTAGAAGACCCAGTGCACAGCATGAAAAAATAAAACATTCTTGCCCTTCCCAAAACTAGGAATCTGCAATATATTTTATTCTAGATAATAAAATTCCACAAAGTTAATTCATCTGGTCAAAAGTATCCTTTTGTACAGAAATACTCTAAATCAAGACCTTGCCATGGCAATGGGAAACCCACCAGGAAGGCTGAGAGCTGTGAAAGAAACACTTTCCTACAGGCTATTTTAAATGGACTTTATAAAAAAGCATATTACTGAGAGAAAATAAGTGGTGTACATGTGGGGAACAGCAGTATTTTAAGTCTTAAGAAGAGTAATAATAAAAACGTAAATGACAATAATTTCACTGTGAATCCAATTACCTAAAGGTTTTCCATCCCTTATTGCCTTCTGGAATCTCAGAAAGGGGAAGAGAGAACAGCAGAGAGGGTTTACAAGGTAAAAACCTAAAATACTAAGTGTCATGATATACTGCTAACAAAAGCAATTCATACAAATACTTTATTTTCAGTTAGCATGTAAAAACTCAGAAGTAGATTTAATAATTTACCTTTGTTATATTAAAAAAGATTGTCTGCTTGTAATATTAACATATTTCTATGGGAGAAAGCTGCCTTACAAATCTACTTGCCTTTTTTTTTTTTTAAAGAAAATTGCCTCTAGCAAAACAAGATCTTTTCAGTTTGATTTTTGAGCCACAACTTTATCCACATCATAGCTTAAGACAAACAGGTGTGGGTTTAAAATCATATTTCAAGATCACTAATTTTCAGTGCATCTTTGCTTTGTACAAGCCTTGGAACATCTGAAAGCTCCCTGAAGAGTTTTCAGCATCAAAACATTATTGCTTTGGTTCTGTTTCAGACACATAGAAGTATGCCACATATCACATATTTTAGTTTTCACAGAAGGTCAGAACAAGAATTAACATTTCACAAGCAAACAAAAGCTTCTCTCTCTAGTTTAAGTGCAGAACATGGAACTTCTAAGTGCTTCATTTACATTAGGATCCAGATATTTATTTTAATTTAATCCAGATCTTCCATAGTAAAATTATAAATGTAAAAATTACACAATAAAATATTCTGTTCTGTTGAAAAAGAAAAACATATCTGCTAGCAGCATGCAAAGACCATGCATTGTCATACCATCAAGCAAACACAAAATAAAGTATAATAAATAACTACTCGAAGCCCACTTAAAAATCTTAAGACAACAAAAGGTGGTCCGTGACAAGGTGTTCACAGCTCTGACCAGGAAGAATGATGCTGTCAAGCAGATCGAGCTGTTCAAGTCAGGTCGTTGTCAAATGACATGACAACAACTGGTTTGACTGGAGGTACATAGCAGTCCCTCCTTTGGGTTCCGCTGAATATTCACAGATATCATTTTTTCACAGAGAGGTAGTTGTAGCACATTGTTTTTCAAGTTCCTGTTCTTTATCCGTTCCAATTCGTTTGTTGTGTCTGACATTTGGTCAGAAAAAAATTTTAGGCTGCCCAACGATGAAGCCTGGTTTGCACTTCCGCTGGAGCTTATACACATTTTCCACGTTGATTTCTCCTGTACTTTTACACTGGAAAAGGACAGACTGTTTTGAGGATCAATAATGTATTTCGTGCTGCCATGAATCTGTGAACCTAGGCAAAGGCTCATTAGCTTCAGGCTTTCAACCAGTTCCCCTGCACTTCTGGACGACAGCTGCATTGAGTTCCCAGATCCAGCGCATCTCCGAGTGGAACCCGAGGTGGTGTTAGTGCTCCCGCCAGAGCTACCGGAGGGATTCCCCCCACCTTTGTTGTTATCACCTGGGCTCGTTTTGTCCACCCCTCCGTTTCCATTGCTTGGTTTGCTTTGTCCACCACCATCTCCCTGGCTGCCAGGTGGCCCTTCGCTGCTATCCCGCCTGTGCCAGGAGTAAGTAAACCCGCTGTCCTTGTCCAGACGCCTCCTGCTTTCCGAGTCGTCATCGCTGGTTTCGGAGCTGCTGCAGCTGGAGCCCCGGCCCTGGCTTTTCCTGCGGTGGTAGCGTTTGTGCACCGTGCTGGGCGAGGCGATATTCATCTTTAACCTGCTGAGCTTTGGGGGCAAGTTCTCGTCCATGTCAAACTCATCATCTGATTCACCCTCCTCGAAGATCTGGTTGAGGACCGGTGCACTCTTTCTCGAAGTAAGACGATTTGTAACCGAAGGCTTACGACGCAGAACAACTTGGGTAGAAAGAGAAATAGGTTTTTTATCTTCCTCATCCTCCTCTTCATCTTCTTCTACTCTGAACAAGCACTTCCGGCCACTCGTAGTGGGTTTTAAGCTCACCGATGGCACTGCAGAAAGCGCCGGCCCAGCCAGTTCAGGTATCTCTTCCTTCTTTGCTGAATCCCCAAGGGCCTTGCTCCGGTGCCCGTTGAGAACGTTCTCAGCCGTGCGAGCTGGAGACTGAGGAACAGTGGTGTGGGACAGAGGGGTTGCCGTGAGGTCATCCTCCAGATCCTGGGGGACATCAATCTTAGTCGGCCACGACTGCCTGCATAAAAAATTATAGAAGAAAAACAAGAAGTTACATCATGGCAAGCATTTCAGAACTTACAAGGAGGTGTGAGCTCTGCACCAGAGAAGCACAAATACTGACACACAAATTGGGCCACTGGGCATGTCTGTAAACAACAGTACTGAGTGACTGAGCACAAGGAAGCATTCTCAGAGAATGTCCATTCCTTTAGAAATGCTCTTTGAAAGGAACATCGTCTATAAAAGAACTTAGTTTAGGAATTATGTTGGTTACTGTCAAATCAAAGTTTAAGATTTCATTGCTCTCAGAAAATGAATTAAACAATAAAAAAAACTTGAAATAATTGTGTCTCAAAGAAAATAATCTGAGATTGGTACAGAACCACCAGTACCTAGAGAAAGGTATAAGCTTATTCAAGCACAACTTCAATAACATAGTATTGCAAAGTACTTTTAATCTGAAGCTTCTGTTATTTTTTTCTCCAGTATTCTTACTATAAAAATTAGGTTAGAATTAACATGAGTGAGTCTGGAAAGGTGAGTCAGAAGAAAGAGTCTCTCATTCTCACCAAGCTCTATTCTACAAAGTTCCCTTTAATTTTAAACACCTGCAAACTGAGATCATTTATTTGCCCTTACCCAAGCATCTGGAATAACGCAACTGCATGAATTTAGAACTCAAGCTGCTTAAGAATATGACACTTCAATAAACCGTAAATCCAAGTTGAAAATGTATGACTCTGTAATAGCATTAGCTCTAATAAAAATAAAAGTAACACAAGTGTGCATCAGTTTTACAAGTAGCAGCTGATGCCTTGTATCTAGTATCCTATGCTACTCTGTAATGATTTGTATTTGACTTTAAATTCTAACATCTGTTGTAATTTTCCAATAATGCACACGGAATAAGAACAAAGACTGTCAGTATTTACTCTATTTTAAAACCCTAATCCAAAACCACAATATCTACAGACCAACACCTTAACACTGAACAGTTCTTCGACTTCTTCACTCAGCATGAGCCCCACAATTCTTATCTTTAATTTTAAAAAGTTTGCCAATCATTTAACTTTACAAAATGAAAATACTCTGGCATACTGCATTAAAAAACTGAAGTAGAGACCTCTGTTCACGTATGGACAGTGTATTACAAGACATTCCCAACCATATTTTGTGTGTGCCAACAAAAGGGCTACATGACTTCATAGCCCAGTTTAGAAGCAAGAGGAGGAGGAAAGCAGAGAATGTTTCACACCAAGTGTGACCCCAGGTATGTCCCCAACAGGCTGCATACAAAGACAAGGGTCACACCAGTTTCCTGCTCTCTGCCATGTTAGAAGGTCAAGCTGAAGGAAGAGGGAAGGCTCAGACACCTCATTGCTGCAGTAGGACTGCACTTGCTGAAGGCTGCACAGAAAAGTACTCTTGAGTCTCCTGACAGCTCTCTCCCCAGTTGTATGAACTTTGAGGAGAAGGCTTTACTAAAACCAACAATAAACTCACCAAACCTTGCTGCAGCCTTTGCTTTGAAGCACTCACATTGGTTTTGCTCAACCAACCAGTGCCAGAAACACCCCCAGAACCCTCTGACAGCAGGGCCTGGCTGCCCACACACCACCTAAGCCTGTGTAGTGCATTTCCTGGGTGAAGCCACGGAAGCTGCTGCCTGTCTCACTGGGAGCTGCTGGTGGCCTCCACCAGCCTCCCTCCAGTGGGGAGCTCTACCTTGAGGGAGGCAACACAACCAGCAGCACTGAGCTGAGCTGTGCAGACAAGAAGTAAAGCCTGGGCTGCAGTGTTCCTCGGTTTGACACTGGCACCCTCCCTCAGATCCCAGCTGACTCCAGAAGCACTGGGAAACACTGACCCAGTTTGCTCACGACTTGTGCTCTGCTGTGTATTTTAAACACAATTGTCTGTAATTAACAAACAGGACTTAAATACACTAGAAACGTAACTACAAACATGACAGAAAATGAAGGTCTAAATCTTTCAGGAACTTGCCATGCTTAAAGAACAGACTGGTTTGTCAGCAAAAATAGGAAAGGTTCTGTGGTTGTCACAATAAAGAGCAAATATAGTATCTTACAGTACTGTAGTTGCCAGGCAATAAACCTCCTCACTACAGTATGTTTATCTCTCATAGCAGCCCATGTTTGCCTCCCTTCCCTTCTGCCTCTCCTTTTATTCCCAGTGGGCCTGAGGGGAGAGTGGGACAGAAAAGCTCCAAGTTGCAAGTAAGTTTTTTTTTCTCTCGAGGTGTCAAAATCAAAGTAATGCACTACTTTGTTGTCTTTTGAGTGTGGTCATTCTAAAGAAACACTTGGAATTTAGAACCATCATGGAGGCAAAGAATAGCTACTGGGACCCTTAGAGCAAGGATTCCCGAGTTTGTGCAGATGTCCTTGTTATGAAAATTCATCCCATAGGCCAGGCTACAGCTACTCCAAATTTACAAATTCATATAAAGATTTAGATTCATTGAACTTTTTGTTCCAGTTTCTTACATAATTAGAGCTGCTCTTTACTGAGTGACACTGACACTGAGGTAAAAAGCCCCAAACAATTCAACAGCCAACTTTATAGTTCTAGAATATCCATTTGAAGGTGAACTCCAGGTCTTCCTCTAAAGTAATTTGTTTTATAAGTAATACTTAGTATTAGGCATATTTGATGGGATTTCTTTTTTCAAAGAAGTTGGCATAAAAATAAGATGATGATCCATCATGAGAGAACTGCTGAGTCAAAGTTACAGCATTACCCTTGAAGAGAGGTGAGCTCTGTAACACCAAGCTCCAGACCATTTAGGTTCTGTAGGCAAACCTTAGATGCCTGCAACAATAACTCTTCTGAAGTATCTGTAACCACCTAAGGTAAAATTTCCTGCATCAGTGACCACCAAGTGAATGACCTTTAAGGTACACAGTGCAGGGTGCCGTCCCACCTGGAGATCAAAGATAGTAAAAACACTGTAACATTTATAGAACATCAACTCATAATTCAGGGAGAAAGAGTGGTATTCATAAGAGATGCCTCTAAAATATCAAGCCTAAATCCAAGGTGACAACCAATGGAGATTTTAACCTATTTTCCCAAGTGTTTGTGTCCTTAATTTATAACATGTGTCCAGTTTTTTTTAGATTTAACTTGAGGTAGTAATAACCTTTTATCAATTAGGCCAAGGAAATGATGACTATGGACCAGGACATCCCTGGTCCATATTTATGTCCCTATGTTTATTCCTATTAAATGATTTCATATGTGTACTTGCATGAAAGTTGCACAAAGAAACCTTTGGAAAGAACAAGTTATTTTGTCTTTTTCTCTAAATCCTACAGCTAAACAATACTGTTAGCAATGCTAAAAATCAGCACAAACATTTAGTGTTCTTTTCTCATTAATAAATTATCTACTAACAACTCTTATTATTGCTAGTAACAGCTACCAATATTTTACCAAAACCTAAAAAGGCAACTTTTGAAAAGATTGGAGGTTACAGGGTTAAAGTTAATGGAAATGCTGCAATACCTCCTCCATCTTCACTGGAACAATTGTCAAGATGGGCCAGTGAGTATTTTATCCAATACCAGCAGATCCCTAGTGATAGTTTAACACTTAACTCAGGAAAGAAAAACCACAATGTTTAACAAAAATAACTGCTCAAAACCTCCAGCCTCCAATATCAAAGTGGAAACTATACTATTTGCCCTTTGCCTGGTTTTTTTGGTTGGTTGGTTTGGTTTCAGTTTTCTTTTTTTGGTTGGTTTTTTAAAATTTATTCTGCTGTAACTGCTGAAAATATAGAATGCTTTGATGACTGGTTTCAGAGCAAATGAACTGGCTGAACATACCAAAACCAACTACATGCCAGAAGCCCAATTCCCCCCCTTTTAGTTTAACTGTGTCACAAGCTGAAGCTTTGAAAAATCTCAGGGACCTTTACTTTAAGGCTTTTTTAACTCATGTTTTTGTCAAACAAACAAACAAACAAACAAAGCAAGCTATTGCAATACCTTAAATGACTGATTAAAACTGTAAATTCAACAATTTTGCTTAGACAACAGGCACAGAAACTGACATGAAAAAGAACATAACCTACAGATGAAATTTAGAGTGATTTCTCATAACTAATTCTGTATCAGCAGGTTTATGGATTATGCAACTAATTTTTCTCCAGGGATATTACATAACACAATTTGTGTGAGGAGCTGAAGGTCAGTGTACAAGCCCTTTTCCAAGAGGTGTGAAAACTTGCCTCTTTAGGTACAGACTTCAAATTGCGTTGTCATTTCCTGAGAAGGGTAGGAATTGAAAATATTATGTGCAACTGATTACTGAACAGCTTCTGAAGTGTCCACAGTACTCAGAAGAAATGTAAAATTTGTAATGAGTAAGTATTTTACTGTTTTCAAGAAAGCAGTACTTGAGCAATTTAATATTCTCATTAAGACAATTAAAAAAAACAAACAAACAAAAAAACCAAAACGAAACAAAAAAAAAACAAACCAACCAACCAAACCAAAAAAAACCCAACACCCCAGCTATTCAGATTCCTAAATTCTCACCTGAACTGAGCTTTGATGTTGCTGGGGCTTGCGGATCTGGTCTGAATTTCCTTCTCTTGTTTTTCTCGCAGGATCCTTTCAGCTAGTAAGAAGTAAGTAGCAGTGATGTGATTGTATTTGTTAGTCTCCAATGCCCTGAGGAAAGTACAAAACATGAAATAACCCATCCATCAGTGGTTTCTAAGAACTGGATGTGCATCTCACAGCTTGCTGTGCTTCCTATGGCGGGAAGAGTTCCCAAAACCAGAAATGCCCATTTCTGATCTTTTGATGCCTTTATAAAATGCCTTTATTTTACTAAAAATAGCCAACAAGTTTAGTAATTTCAACTATAGTTGGAAGAAGACATCCTCAGAATATCATCCGACAACAGTAAGGAATTCTTTTTTATTTTACATTCTTTAAATTGTAACTTTTTTATTAATGTTCTGCACCAAGGATGGGCATTCCCACTGGCACATACAACCACGGAGTACTAATATTTGGTTATGCAACAAGAGAAGGAAGCTTTCATTATTTTAGGGCTGTCACATTGAGTTTATAGTAAAAGTAAGATCATAAGCCAGTAAGCATCACTCTGTGGCTAGCACAGGTCTTTCCCATGAGAAATCCTTTTGTGTTTTATAAATAGAGATAAGGTTTGGATGTTATTAAAAACAGTGTCCCAGGACTTGGACGGTGCAGACCTGGCCAATCAGGCCTAGGGGGAGGTTTTTGACTGACCAATCTGGGTGACTTTTGAAAACTCTATATATATGATGAAATCAAAACAATAAAGGCCTTTTCCTTCTTGCCACTGAGAACTGACTTCCTTACTCTGCTAGCTGCTCAACAGCGACATCACTCAGACATTGTAACAGAAAGGATGCCACTGTTATACAGCTAAAAGCTTAAGGAGTGAGACTGCTGCTTCCCCTTCCCCATCATCAGTTTTTTCTAGCTTAAACACACACAAACAGGAAAAGATATTTAAGACCTCTTTCAGTTTTGGGAATATTTTAGGAATTTGGGAGTTTTAATCTATTAGAAGAATCTATGTAGCTTTCTAGCAAGCTCTCTTAGTGACAGTGATTGTTATGCATTACGTAGATAACAGGAATAATATTTTAAATTAACAAAGATTTGGGTACACTGGAAATGTGCTAAGGGAAAAATGCTAGATTTTGTCACCTCCAAATATGCAGGAGAGATGAAGAACAAGTAAAAGCGTGGATTCCAAAGCCTTTAAATTTACTCAAAATGGCTGCTGCAGGAACCAAAACACAGTTCCAACACATTTTCTTGAAGTTTTTCCTAAATTTGAGTATAATTGTTTCTGATCTCATCATATCCTATCACAGAGCAAAGCTGTAATACTTTGTTTGTTAACTGAATGGCCTGATATTTAAACACCAAAGTGCCCAGGTTCTCATGATGTTCCTGCATCAAAAATGAGAGATGCACAAAACAAACTTCATCTAGAAAACTGACAACTTACTCCACTATGGTATCTCTGTCTGCGATGTCCCCAAGAACCATGCGCTGTATTATACTGTTGTGCTCCTCCTCAGACAGATTTTTGTATGATACAAGAGGAATATTGTACTTTGTTGCAGGAGATGGGTCAACTCCTTGGAGCCATGCATGGTTTTCAATCTCTTCCAAAGATGCCCTTCGCTTCGGGTCTCTCTGCAACATCCGTGTAATTAGACTGTGAATAAAAAATAAATCTAAACAAAAATGCACACACGTGTTTCAAAAAGCAGCTGTTGTAAGAGCAACATTAGGAAATCATTTTCTGCTGTCAGGTCACATAAATCTTCAGGTGTCTCTACAGTAAACAATGTGATGGGAAAATATTTAGTCTCAAAGACATTCCAAATATTGCTGAAGTGAAACAAACAATTTATTAAAACTATAAATATCATAAACACTGCAGTTTTTGTTTCTGTACTTAGATAATTAATCTGATTTTTCTAATTTATTTGTTTTTAGTAGGTCTTATAGGGCAACTACAGGTGACAGATGGCCTATCAGCTAGTCAGTAAAGTAACAGAAACATGATTTTCTATTATTGCTGCTGTCAAGTATATGGAATGGCAAGATAAACAGAAATATTTTACTCTGAAGTAACTATCAGATATTTGAGTCTTCAGTATCCTTGAAAAAACTGTGGTTTGTTCTACCAACATAGAAAAAAACCTAAACAGACCAATACTCTCTCTGGGATGCAGTGACAAATCTCCTAATGGGTTGATAACTGAGATTTTACAAGTGCTGGAAACAAAGTGCATGAATTCCCCATGTAAACAGAGAAAGAAGACTTTTATTAGCACAGCACATCTCTGTTCACTTACTGTACATGGAAAATTCTTGGGGAAGGTATTCTTGGCTTTGTTCAGCAAATATGGATACACAGTTTTAATGCCAAAGTTTCAATGAAACTTTATTGCTCCAACATGTTCTCCAATAGTGCTTCTTCTTGCACTAACTATACCATACCATGCAACTTCCAACTGCAAGACCACACAGAGCACAAATGTAATCACAGCTCTTTAATGGTCATTTTTGGGGATGAGATGATGTATGGATTTTGAAGTGGAGGTTAATTCAACCTTCTTAAAAAATTCTACAGTGAAAAAAAAAAAAATCACATTTATTTTTAGTAGCTGTGGTCTCTGCCTTTAGCGAGAGGAAAGGTGGGGTGAGACACGTGAGCCTCGAGTTTCTTTGCTTTTGTCAATACTTTGACAGAAAGAGAACAAACTCCATATTTAATTTGACTTTTTTTAAACTACGCCTGTAGTAAAACCACTCATACGCAGCACATGTGTCTCCTGCTTTAAGCTTGTTTATGCATTTCAAACCACAAATGCTTTCATTCCAAGCAGAAAGTTTAAACATTCCCCAGAGTCTTTTCTTTAAGAAAACCTAACCTACAGATGACCTGGGTAACTGGCTGTACATTGTTCATGCTTTGTATATAGAAGGCAGATCTGGACATTTAAACAAATCAATGTTAGCAAATATATTAAGCAAAAGGCTGCAAAAGATAAGTTTCCTGACCTCAGCACAGCATGCATCATCTCAAGAGATTGATTTGATACAATTCTCTGATAAGAGCTCTCTCTCAAACCTCTTCCTGTATAGTATTTTAAACCTCTTCCTGTATGTGAAGTTCTTCAAACTCACAGCAGCTTTTCTGTGTTACTGGAGGGTGCTACACCCTAATGACAAGACAAGAACACCAGCTGTAGTAAAGAATTACAGAATCATTAAGGTTGGAAAAGAATTCTAAGAGCATCAGGTCCAACCATTAAAACAGCACCACCATGCTCACCACTAAACCATCTAAGTTCCATATCAACACTGGTTTTGAATCATCATCACCTCCAGGCACTGTGATTCTACCACTTCCCTGGGCAGCCTGTTCTAAGGCTTGACAAAAGGTTTTTCCTAATATCCAGTCTTAACCTTGAGGTCATTTCCTCATCCTATTGCTTGTTACCTGGGAGAAGAGACTGACCCCACCTGGCTACACCCTCCTGTCACGTGCTTGTAGAGAGTAACAAGGACTCCCCTGAGCCTCCTGCAGGCTAAACACCCCCAGCTCTCTCAGCTGCTCCTTTTTAAGACTTGTGCTCCAGACTCTTGCCCACCTTCACTGCCACTGGACACAATCCAGCACCTAATTGTCTTTCGTGAGAGCCCAGAACTGAACACAGGACTCAAGATGTGCCCTTACCAGTGCTGAGCACGGGGGATGATCACTGCCCTGGTCCTGCTGGCCACACCATTGCTGATGCAGGCCAGGATGCTGTTGACCATGTTATGCATTAGACTCCTGGACTGCACAGATGACACATAAAGAAAGGAATGGTCATTATGACCACAACTGTACCAGATTTCATTCTACGGCAAATAACAGAATTCTAGATGCTGTTCTCATTTTTTTCACTGAACCAAATGCATTTCTCAAGCTTTTATAAAGGCATCTGGTTCTTCGTATTGAAAATTAAAAGATCTCCACTGCAGATTCAAGAACCCAGACAAACATTTTAAAATAATCTTAAGTGATGCAACTGGGATATATATTTAAAGGACTGAAGGTCATTAATCAATAGGGAAACATGGGAAATACTGGAACATATCAATAAAAATAAAAAAGCTCCAGTGAACACTGCAGGAAAACAACACATCAAAAGAAATAATTATTTGTAAGTGGATATGGTATTTCCAGACCAAATATTTTTCTCCCTTGATTGCCTAGGATGTTAATTTGGAGTTGCAATTTCAGTAGGAGACGAGCAAAACTTGCTGCGTGACAGGTTTTGATAACTTGTTGTTGGGATGGAAATTGATAAGCAGCAGGATCTTCCTAACCCTTGTCACAAAATAATCTCAACACCACCTGGTAAACTGTCCAGCAAAAGAGTTGGCCAAAGCCAATTGGTACTAAGTAACTTCTTCAATTCTTTATAAAATGCATGACAACTGAGAGACATAAAAGAAAGAGTATCAAGGAATGTTCTTCACATTGATAATATGGTATGGGGAACTCCCAAAAGTAATGAAAATGTACCTCTGTGAATATTTCCAAGTTGTTTAGTACTCTACTTACTCTTTACATTCCTTGGACACATGAGGTGGCACCGTATATTTGCAGTCCATTATCATAGTCAGAGTTTCACTGTCATTTGCTTCTTGAAATGGTGGTTGTCCACAGACCAACATGAAGAGAATGACCCCCAAACTCCATATATCTGAAAATAGAAAGTATGTATTTTAAAAAAACCCAAACTGCTGAGTATACAGACATAATTACCATCCAATCCATGAAATATTCTTAAAATGCATATTGTGGTGATTAGCACACTCTTCATTTATGAGCATTACTTATGGAAATTGCAATTCCACTTAGGTACAAAATACAGTAGTCCCACTGTTTGACAGCTTTTACAGTTTTTGAAGGGGAATAAAAATCAGAATTCATTACTCCAAGGATGCATAACAGTTTGAGATGCATTAACACTTTTGACAGCAGTGTTAGATAAAGCTGAAAATAATCTGGCCACTAAGAAAGCAAGAATTCATTACCATTTTGATAACAGGCACAGGTTATTCTCTGTATTGTTTACATGTTACTCTATGATGTAAGAAATTACAAAGGAAGTCACTTATTTCAGTAAGACTGATTTAGCTATGTTTTTCCTTCCGTGGTGTTGTGTTCCTTTAAAATTTGTTACTTCCAATGGTAACTAAATTAGTTTATATAAAACCAGCTTCTTATACCAATGATACTACCAAGTGTGGAGTAGTGGGTTTGGGTGCTGTTTTTTTTTTTTAAATATCCAAACATAACAATTAACACTGATTTCTACTACACTCTGGGAACCTTCTTGTTTCCTTCTAATTCCTGCTTGTGTAAAATAAACATTTAACAACTCTCTTGTTCCCCAGTGAAATGGCATACCAAAAGATGAAAAAGAAGGACTTTGGGGCATGAAGCCCTGTAGTTGGTTTCTATTTAGTGTAATAGCTAATATTTAGTTCAAATCTTTATAAAAAGCCTGCCTAAAAGAAAATATTTCATGAGTGTCACTGCATTCAATAAAGGAAGCATAAATATTAAGAAATACATCATAGTGCAGGAAAATAAATAACTTGCTCCAATATATGCTTAATAAAAATGCCATGCTCTTAAACTTCAGCTACAACTCCATGCTCTGGGAATTTCAGCAGCAATTTTGGGTCTTACACCCTCAGCATTTTACAGATCTGTACCCAGTAAAATCAAACACCAGTAAAACCAGCTGAGAAATGATCAGGCAAGCACCTCCCAAGCAAAGAGGGGAGAGCAGCTGGCAGTGATCTGGGACACAGAGCACACCAGCACTTCCCTGGAAGGCCTTGCAAGAGGGATCCACATAAGTTAGCTACTCAACTGCATCTTGCATTCTGTGGCCCATTCAAAACACTTGATATGCATTTAATGCTGAAGGATGGCTACAGTTTTATATAATGAAGTAAATCACACAGCTTCATCCCTAGAACAATTACTCATTTTGCTAGTTATGACCTATTCTTCTTATGGTTTAGCTGACAGAGGAACAGAAACACTACATGGTGATTTTCTTTACAGCTCTAATTTGTAGTAAGTGTACGCCAATAAACTCAGACAATTATTGGATTTCTGTTTTGCTCACTAGGGGCTCAATCCTGTAGGTAACTCAGCATTTTGAGGCAGGTACACCACATCACATATACCTGCAAATTCAGCATGACCATTACCATGTTTACAGATTCAGTAAGTGCTTTAATATTTTGATAGCTTGATGCCAGAAAGGCAACATTTAGGAATACAGGACTTCAAAAGCCCTTAGCAAAATAGGGAGGCAGTTTCATCTAAAAGGTCCACCTTTAATTTAGTAAAATTACTTCTTGTCTTTCTGCTGCTGTTTAGTTTCAAAGCAGCCTAAAAAGTTTTGGTGCATTATCTATCTCCCATCACACAACAGATTACATGAAGTTTTTGGAAGCACAAAAAGACATACAAATTTATGCATTTCTATGAAAAGTTATCTTTTGGCTATCAATATCCTTCCCAGATTTCTAACTTTGCCTAAGATCTATGTTGTGATTTAACCTGTCCTAGTATTCTGTTCAATACCCCCCCCCAACAGAATAGAGTGCTTCATGTGTTCTTTTAGCATGAAGTATTTTACAACAGTCCTCAATAGTATTCATTATTACAGACAAATTACATTTGCTATAATAATGCAATTAACACTGGCAAAATTTAAGCCAAGAGAAAAATATTGGGGAGGGAAGCAATACAATTAAACTGCTAGTTAAAAATAAGCATTTGAAAAGTTTAAACAGAAGGGAAAAGTAGTGTAAGAAATCAAGCTTAAAAACAGTAAGACAGTTCTGAGAAGAGGACAGCAATCACAGTAAGACAACAATTAAAGTTCCTTGAAATCACCATATACAGGCAACTCTACCAGACCCCAAAGTTTCAACTGCACTGAGCAGATACTGAACATATCTTTAAGTATTTTCCATTACAAGGTAGCCTGCTAATTTATTTTCTATTTTGCACACATGGCTTCTTCTCTGGGCTATACATTCACTTTGCTATAGTTCAGTTTGAAAGGATATGCGATAACAGGTACTGTTTTAGTTTTCAAAAGTTATTTACATAAACATGGATGTACATTTGCTTCACAAAAATAAAAAACACTTAGGCAAAGTAAACCCCCAAATCACTATTGCTTGCTATGATGCAATGTCCACTAGACATCAACCTGTATGTTTTGATAAATAAAACAGTAATTACTGATTAGCCAGCACATAACACAGAATTTTGTGTATTTTCCTTTCACTAGTTACTATATTTTGCACTCTGAACCCATCGGTCATTCCAGATAAGAAAGCTGCAAATAGTAAAATGAAATAAACACAGCTGCATGAAAGACAGAATACAAACTGTGTAGGAAATATAAATCATGCACTGAACTGCTACTGTATTTCACTATACCACTAATTCTGTTTAATGCATAAAATATACACTTAAAGGGCATCGTATGTATGCAGAGGAAGTTTTGTTAGAAACTAAAACCAGTGCTTAAGACCTTTTAACTTTAGCATATTACATAGATTTTCTTAGCCTCTCAGTGAAGAGCACTAGGGCAGCAACAACTACACTTTACCTCAGATTCATTATACTACAGGCAAAGCTTCCTATTACACTTTTCTGACAAATGTGTATTTTGTTACCCTGCCAGCAGAGCAGACATTTATTCTGACATGAACAAGAAATAACAGTGGACAGAAACAATTACATGGCTTTTATTCTCAACCTATTTTTACAGCTGTAGCTGTAAAAAGATCAACTTCATTGCACCTACAGCCAAGGTGACTAAAATGACTCAGCTTGCAGTGTCATAAACAGAGCAGAGCAGCCTCAGCAAAATTTAGAAGTCTGCTAATAACCAGGAAGAAAATAGTGTGCCAGAGAAAGTCTAATCTATATGGGAGACTGAAAAATCACTGGGAGGCTTAGTGCAGACCTTATTAAGTCACAAGACAGATGTCATCTTAGCAACATCTTCACAAGCCCTCCAATATCATATCATAGCAAGCTTTCCATTGCCAGAAGCAGAGTCAAGCATTCAGATGTCTGCAGGTGTACTAAGAGGACACCTTCAGGAGTTCTGTCCTGCCCCTTCAGCTGCAAACTCTCCAAACAAGATGTTGATTCCTTGCCCCTTTTCTGTGCTACAGTTTAAGTTTGCAACTCTTCAAGCAGCTAAAGCCAACCAACAGATGACTGATGCAACACCTTTAACAAGGCTCTTGTTAACACAGCTGTGTATTTTTCTGTCAGATTCAGAAAATATTCTGAAAAAAACACTTAAAATATACTGCTTTCTTCTCTAAATATACAATTTTTGTTCGCCCATTTAAAATAATAATCACAGTTCATTCTGGAGAATTCTTCTATTCCAGGATAGTGTCATATGGCTGAAAGATGCAGGATCTTTAAGAAGGGTTGTCTTAGAGAAATTACTAAAGGAGACTCAGAGGTTATTTTACTATAATGCATATTTGCCAAATTTTATTATTTCCCCAAACAATACAAAAAGCCACACGCAACAGTGCTCATTACCACACTATTCTGTCCTGTCATAATTGGTACCAGTGCCAGTTCTAGATTTGAGACCCTTAATTGAAGGAACACAAGGAAGAGAAGGGTTACAGAGACCACTTTTAAAAATGCAGATTCAGACAACAATTTATTTTTCACAATTCCAAGTTCTTTTCCTACTCTTAGTAACTAGCAATTAGCAGATGAAGGCTTTATGGAAACTGCTTATTTCTGTCCTTCAAAGGTCATCTAATTTGCTCTCTTTAGAAAACTGATGGAAAAGTACAAATTAGACCCAAAATGCTGCATGCATTTAGCATTCTTATAACCTGCAAAACTTCAACTTATAGCAAAGGAAGGCACAGTTCTATACTTCAGTAGGCAAAATCAAGATCTCTTTCAAAAGTGAAGATCTCAAGATACAATTCAGCCTTTAAATTGGGTACTAGTAACTTGAAACTGTCATTGCTATAACAAGAACAAAATAAAAGCTGTAGTAACTAGCTGCAGAGTATATTTTTTTACTTTCTAAGCCATTAAATAATCAGGAAAGGACCATGAACCATGACAACCAGGGCTGTGTATATGCAACTTACTTACATAATTAAGTCACTTCCATAGAAACCAAATTACAACATTAGCTGTCTGTGCTACGTCTGTGTTAAACATGGGGTGGTCAAACATCTGTCATGTTCAAGTTTACACACTCACAAAGGGTATCCATATTCATCTGCTTCACCATTTCATTAGTCACTTAACTGCTTTCTGAAGTTTGTGATTTACTCCTAAAATAAGCACTCAGGATTTCAGTAAGTTATAACTTAAGTGACATAGAATGCTTTTATGTTCATATTCCCTCAAATTTCTACCATTCCTCAGAAGTCATACACTTGTCACACTTTATATATGCTATATAAAGTTGTGATTTGAAGCAATTAAAAATCCATACTCATTTTGGAATAGATACATTTGCGCTTACATACATAATGTAAATTGAGTCTGCTTATTGAAGTTGTTTATTTCAGACCTTGATGAGAAAAAGTGTTGATTTTTTTTTCCCCTCCTAACTTAAATTTAGAAATACTCAACAGTTTACAGTGTATATTGCTCAGCTGATAAGATGGATCTTTCTACAGAAAGTCTCTTTTTTTGGAAGTGATGTGTAATATTGAGCAAATTTAGTCAGGTTTTATAAATTTCTCTTCACTGTATTTACTGTAATAGCTGAACATTATAGTTATTTTCTACTAGAAGCCACTTAAGCTAAAAGGAAATAAACCAACTTTTATGGAGATTACAGAAATATTTACATGTTTATTTTGCCACTGCAGAGATTACCAACAAACAGACTGGATAACTGACGGGTGGAAATGGACCCCAATTTCCAGGATTATGGGCAATTACTCTAACCACTACGTTTAGACATTGAAGAATGTTACCACTGCTGCTGCTACCTCTTCAGAGCAGATTTGATGAAGAAAGCCCAATCCACAGAAATCTGTTGAATACAAGTCTTGGAAAAGATTCAATACATCAGCCTGTCCATACCTAGTTCTTGTATGCAGAACTAAATAGGAAAAAAAAAACCTGTGTAAAATCATCAGTATCTCTGCACTCTGGGCATGTTCAGGGCTAGGCAGCAACTGGCCAGTACCTACAGACTGCTCATTTGAACTAAAGACACAAAAGCCCTGTTGTGAACTACTTTATTTGGATTGAAGGGTGGAAGCTTGATAGGGGTCAGGAGCAGGTACAGGCTGGCAGCTCACGAGGATAAGCGGCAAGCATGCTTGTTTCAAGTTAGAATTTAAGAACCCACTCATAGAATAGGATGGGGGAAACTGAATGAACACTCACACATAGAGCACAGCTTCATGTAATTGTCTGAAGAACCAAAACACAATTTAAGAGTAAAAATTCACGTGACAGGTGAAACACTGCACAAAATGAGACTTCTACTAAAAACAGTGATGAAACATTATATACAACAGTACAAAAGATAAAAGCTGGTATCATACTACTGAGTCATTTGAATGGTGCTTGTTGATATACCTGTGCTTCAAAAGGAGAGTAAGAAAAGTATTTCCACTCCTGTATAACCTAAAAGTCTTTAAGAAGTTGCATCACTTGCATAAAAAGTCAGTAGCAAGAAAGCAGAGAATAATTGTGTTAAAATATTTCAGCCTTTTTATATATCACAAATATTTTTACACTGCCATGTGCAAATACTACTGACAAATCTGGAATATGCTCAAACTGGTCCAGTAAAATTTCAAATATAAGAGTTAAAGAACAACCATTACTTTTTCACAGATACTCAGTTTTTAGCTAATTAAACTATTCTTTCATTCTTTAATTTTTAATGAAAAAGTCTTTGAATAAACTTGTACACTGACCTCTCTAGTTCTCAGAGATGTTAGCATCTGTTAATTTAACTTCATTTTGTTTTTGTAAAATGGGACTTATTTTTCCCTTGCTGAAGGCTGAGGAAGAAAACATCCACAATCAAGGCTAACATTTTTAAAATTAACATGCAGAACTGGGGTGTTTGTTTTAAAGCACTATAAATCAAATCAGCATTACTATTAGGACACATAGCAGAGAAGAGAATGAGGAGAAATCTTTTCCTTTCCCCATCCCGCCAAAAAAGAGCATAAATAGCAAATGGCATTTAGCAAATTATTTTCCTAATTAGCTAATCTGTCTGGTGAAACAGTCTGTTCTGTGTAAGTTATTTTATTTGACTAAGACACAATCATCAGCAACTAAGTCTTATCTTTGGAAGTGATTCCTATTTTCATTCAGTCTGGCAACCTGTACTTGTACTCAGGAAGCCCCAGTATCAGGAGGACATGGACTTGCTGCAGTGAGTCCAGAAGAGGCCATGAAGATGATCAGAGGGCTGGAGCACCTCTCCTATGGAGACAGGCTGAGAGAGTTGGGGCAGTTTAGCCTGGAAAAGAGAAGGTTCTGGGCAGACCTCAGAGCACCTTCCAGTACCCAAAGGGAGCTACAGGAGAGCTGGAGAGGGACTTTTCACATGTGGGCGTGTGGTGACAGGACAAAGACTGACAGCCCTAACCTGAGAGAGAGCAGGTTTATATTGGATATTGGGAAGAAATTCTTCACTATCAAGGTGGTGAGACACCTGGCACAGATTGCCCAGAGAAGTTGTGATGTCCCATTCACTGTCAGTGTTCAAAGCCAGGTTGTTCAGCAACCTGGTCTACTGGGAGGTGTCCCTGTCCTCTGCAGGGGGTTGGGAATACATGGTGTTTAAGGTCCCTTCCAACTCAAACAATTCCATAATTTCATTATTTTTCCCTGAAGTCAATAGCATGGGTTGGTTTTGCTGGTTGAGTAAAACCACTAAAATACAAACAGTTGTTCATTTCTGTTTTTAGTAACTAATGCATCTCAGATTTCAGTAAGGGTATTTTAACAGAAAACACCACCATTGAAAAGTCTTACTGAACACATGCCACTGCGTTTATTCCAAAATAACCTATTTTACTCCAAATCCTCAGTTCTGCATTTAGGAATATAATCTATCTCCTTTGATATCTGTTGTTCAGCCACAAAAAGTTACTGAACCTATACTAAAAAAACCAAACTAAACTAACACTTCCTGCATGAATTGCAATACTACTACTCCAGAAAATTATTAGCCATGATAAAATCGAATATTGATTAGTTAAATATAAAAGGAAGTTTTCTTCTTTATAAAACGTGTTCTCAAAATCACTGGACATATCAAAGTCTACACAGCACACACAGCTTATGTACATGTTTCACTGCAATAATTTTGACCTTTTTTTTGTATATAAGGACAATTTGCTCCTGGTATCTTAAGAATTCTTTGTATTTTCTGATGAGCTATATTTTCCTACACATTTTAGCTGTATAATGTATAATTTCTATTTATAAGAAAATAACATCTGAATACAGCTTTACACGTGAATGCAAAACTTGGGCGTCTTGTTTATAACTAGGTAGTACACCACTGATTTGGTCCCACCAGATCCGTGTTGCCAAATCAGTCAGCCATGGGCTGGAAATAATTAATCTGAGTACTTGTTAGAAAGATACATGAAATTAGGCTTCCTGTCTGTGGAGATGTACTCATCACAACACAACCTTGCTCCACAACAGCAGCCTGAAATACTACGAAAACAGTTCTCCCATGAACACAGCAATATGACTACATCCCTATACTTAAATTACAGTTTAGCTGATATAGCAGTAACTGAAGCCTATTTTGACAGCTTCTTCTCTGTAGTTTCACTTGGATAAATTATTCTTTGCTTCACCCAGCAGTTTACTGGTGAATGCATGAAAACTTTTGCGTAAAGTAATGCAGAATGGAATATAAATTATAATTCATAAATTTTAGCTCGCTCAGATTTACAGAGAAGTTATCAGGATCACAGATCCCCACCGTTCACTGCAGCCCCATCACATCAAAGGTTCACGTCTGAATACAAGGCTCCAATACTTGCAGCATAACATCCTCAATTTTAAGCATTAAAAGTATTTTCTTGTTAATACAGTAATTAGATTGAGGGGAAAAAAGAAAGAACCAAAGGACAGCATACTGCATGAAAACTGAACTCGCCTTCCATTAAAAATAAACTTTACTACATGCATACAAATTGCCACAGAACACAAATTCTTTGTTATCCTCAACACTGTGATTTTCTAAAAGTGTTCTACAACAATTCCTTCCATTTTCCCCTTCTAAGAAGTATAAAAAGGTAATTTTGATAATTTTTCAAATTTGACTCAGTTTTTTCAGCAGCATGAGATACACAGCACTGCAAGGTGACGGTAGAAAAGCATGGCCACTAACACAAGTACACTAGAGAAGACAGCAGGACAAAAATATACCTGGTACATCAATCCCTTCTGTTTTGCTTCAAAAAACATTTGAAGCCAAGGATTAGAGTGTACAATTTTTCTAAAAATATACTGGCAATGATGATGAATTTCAGTCAAAGGAGTTTCTCTTACATGGAAGGTGAAGGTAAATGAGCCAGGCAGAGCTGATATTACCAAAACTTGCTAACTCAAGAGACAGTTCCTACCACTTTCTCCCAGAACCATCCCAAGCTGCATGTTCCCTTCACCTCCTGTGCATCAGTTCTTCCACTCAATCCTAAGGGAACAAACAGCTTTGCTAACCTGGCAGAAGTCAAGCCTGCAGAGAGCAGGTTTTCTATCAGTTTTTTGGCTAACAGTTTTCTGTCAAGTTAGCTGATAAACGTCAGTTCATTAAATGGCCATGCAACACAGTGCAGCACAGGAGAAAGGGGTAGCTCTGCACTGACGCAAGCAAAACAGAAGGGGAAGCAGATCTTATACTGGAAGCAGCTAAGAATCACACTTTTAGCTTTCTGCATGCTTCCAGCCTCAAGCTCATTCCATAATGTATCTAAATATAAATGGTCTGAAGTGTTGCAATACAACAATAAAAAGGGAGACTTTCAAAACAAACAAGCAGATAAAGGCTTCTCATTTCTGTCAAATTTGGCTACAATCTGTTTTTCAGCATACCAAAATTCCAAAATGCTGCCAGGTATGCTCAATTATTCAACACTGTATATGGTCTGCAAGTATCTTACAACCTTTTTTTTTTTAATACCAGTCAGTCAAATCTTACATTCAGTATTTTTTTAGTGCAAAAGGTTATTGTATATAGCCATTGGGCATAGGCTTACGTTAGTCATTCAGTTTGAGAATAAAGTGTTATACACAACCATAAACATCCAAACTAGCTCCACACAGGCCAGAAAGGGTCATCAGGGCTACTTGGCTATGCTCAAGCACCTTCTGAATGTGGCTGAAGCTTTCAAACACTAAGCATGCTCCAGCAACACCATGTTCAAGTAAAAAGCCCTTGCAAATGCTTGATGCAAAAAGAAAACAAGGAATTTGGGATCATTCCAACAGACACAAAGTGGGTCTAAAAGCAGTGTAGCATCATCTCAGGAAAGCAGAGGATATATATGTAACAAAGCCTCTGTTTCCTTTGGTAATCAAAAACATATTACTAGATAACGAATACATAGTTTTACCATATTGACCAAAGACATCCAGTCTGAGTTGTGCAAGCCAGTACCTAACTACTAAAGCAGTGGAAGTTATCTGCAACTTCCAGGGCAGCAGCAAGCTGGATATGGACTGCAAAGTGCCAGCTGAGTAGCACTGAGCTACAGTAACCACAATATTCTTGTTAGTTATGCCTTTTACGAGGAACATCTTGCCACCATTCTCTTTGTGTTGCTGTGATGACAGACTGCAATGCTAAGTAACTACAGTGATGGTAACTATAGTGTTATTTGTGTATTACAGTACTTTTCTAAAGGCCAGTACTCAACTGCACTAAGTATACAAAATCCCAGTGCTACAATCTGAATATTTGCATTTCTCATCCCCAGAAAAATGAATATATTCTGCAAATGTTTCCATGCATCTGCAAAATACCCAACTACAATAATATAAACCTATCACAAGTGTCTATATCTTCCAGTGTTACTGTAGCCTACACAGCACTTCACACTTTGTAGCGATGCCAAGCAGTTAAAATAGAACTTGCTCTCCTCTAAAAGAATCAACTAATCTGAAAAACTCCAACTGAATTTTATCACCTAGGAAAGAGGCGATTTCTGTTTATTTAATGATCTCTGTTGATGCTGGTAGAGCAAAAGGAAGAGTACTATCAGAAGCAAACCATTCTCATCTGTAGTTAACTTTTAAATACTGATGAGTTCACAGTTATCACACCACTGCTCTAGACAGAACTCTGATCTAAAGTAGCATGTCCATTTGATTTAGGAAATGAACTTTATGTCCAAGAACAGTCCTCTCACTTTCCTCTGATCAGAGCAAATTTTAATTAAGTATGAAAAAAACATGGGAAACTACAAGCAACAGAACTTCTCATTATCTAACTCACTCAGCTTTTTGAAAAGCCCTGGGAACATATGATCATTGCCCAATATTCCTCTTGCATAATTTTAACTACAGCTTTAAACACAAAAGGAAATGAGAGACCTAAATTATCTAGACTCTTTTCAAGTGTGAAAACTTTCAAGTGACATCACAAAGGGAAGATTAATCCCTCAACTAGCTGAAACAGTTATGTTTTCATAAAGCAAGCTTTTCTATTATCTTTATTAGGCATATAACTTAATAAAGACTTGCCCTAAATATTTCAGCTGTTTATAGAAAGAAAATGTAAAGTATCTTCCTCTATATACTCATTCTAATATTATTCATAAGAGATCCAAAAAGCCATGTTTGTGGCAAAGTCTTTGGCCAAAAAAACCCCATCATATACCATGATAGATTTTTCCTCCAATAATTTTTCTAACAATTTTGCATATAGAAAAGCAGGTGTGGGGTTTTAAAAGTATAATGAATGCAATTGTACCTTAATATGAAGAGAGTGTAAGCAGGGGAATCCATTTCAATTTGTCATTTTAGTAAACTGAGCTGGATTTCAAGTGGTCAGATGCTCACTGGGGGCATGACCACATAGTTGCACTGGGGAAAGCATGACCTCCTTTTTACTAAGGAACGAGTTTTTAGATTGGTTCAGCTGTAATGTAATTTCATCCTAACTGGCGGAAAAATCTTTGCCATTGTCAGTCACTATTACTGCAATATTAATAGCCCCATTCAGTCGACAGCTGAATGAGTTCACAGCACTTCACCACTATTTCAACCTGTATATACAAACCTTGCACATTACTCGCATCACAATGCAACTGATGCAATTTCTTGAAAACTTCTACTTCTGAATTTATACATACTTCTAGTCCACACATACAACCTCATTCTAGCATGAAGGTTTATCTTTCAAGATTAAGAAAGGTTTGTAGAGCTGATTTCTCAGTTACATAATTACATTATTAGTTATAAATTTCCTAAACTTGCATTAGGATTCTACATTGAAGATTTCTTTTGGGGGAAAGAGGGTTTCAGAGAGGGCCCTATTTACCCCCTCCCCCCAATATTTGCATTTAAAATACATAAACCATATTTAGAAAACTTGTATAGTGTATCTTACCTTTTTACCCATAGTTAGAAAAGGAAAATCCAGACCCTTCAAGGTCATCATCTTATTGCAATCTTGAAGTTAATTTTCGTATTTTTACTCTGTTAACTGACAGTACTTCATAGAGATTTTGTAGTGCATTACAAAGGATGAAAAATATGACACTAAAATGTCAGGATACAACCACTGCAATCAGTCAACCAGGACAGAAGTTTTAAGTATCCAGTAGCTGAGACAGTATACTGGGGTATAAGTAAGCAAAAACTAACTCCTGATGTGTATTTAAATATTTTCAGAAGCAGAAGACAATTGGAATCCTTAGACACCAGTTAAAAGAATTTCATTTTTTCCTAATTGTTTTACTGTTCATATCAATCCATTCCATATTAACCAGACTTCCCTCTCCATGTATCCATTCCAAAATTTTTAGTACTATTCAGAAGTTTACCTACCTAATTGCTTACAGTGTACTCTAACAAATAATATTACATTTATCATTAAGAGGCCCAAAGCATGCTTTGTTAATTATATAATTCAATTTGGACCATCTGGTCATAATGCTCCTTATTGCCCCTCCCCCATTAATCTCCACACACCTCCTTGTTCCTGAGCATGTCCAATTGGGCAGCAATATCAAAACTTAATTTTTTGCTCATCCTCCAAAATTTGACTATTTCATTTTTCAATAAATAATTCACATAAGGCAGTATACAGAATATTTAGCAAATGCACTTTTCCATCTACTTTTGAATTCCACTTCTATCGCGCTAGTGCTTCAGGAAAGTCTCCAAAAAAAGACATAGGAGAACATAGAAGAACTCATGAGTTAGGAGCACTATTTTGCCACTAATAAAACCAGAACCAACTCATCTAAAACATCTGACTCTAAATAGAAATCATTTTGTAAATTATCACTGCAGCATCGACACACAGCCATGTACAGAGTCCTAATGGGTGCAATTAACACTCATGAAAGTATCAGATACTCAGCAAACAAGAACAAGAGGCATGTTGACTACCATAATCTATTTTTGAAGCACTGTTGGGAATTATATGTACCTACATCTGTTGGAGAAGCGAGCTCTACCTCAACTAACAGATTTAAGCAATCTGTATGACTACAGGACAAGATTCAGTGACCCTATCAATGTTTCCAGCTATTCTAAGAAGACTCTAAACTACTTCTACAGGAATAAGCAGTAGACCTAAGAGAGACAGTAACAGAATTATATGCAGTGGTCCATGCTACACACTCTACTTTACAGCTAGAAACATGCAGACTCATTTACACATTACCATTTTTTTTTACCTGTTACACAATCAGGAGCAACTGGGAACTTATCTGCTACTTTCAGTCCTCAGACAGAAAAAGGGCAGAGAATGGGTAGAGGGAGTTGAAGCTTTCTTTGAACTCCTTGTCTCCTCCTTTGATAGCTGAGTTGGTACACATGGCTTCCTGCCACCTTGCAGCAGAACATGTAAGCAGCCTGGGCTCACAATGCTATTCTTATGAGGCTAAACTGAGCAACTAAAGTCACTGGTGGCTGGGTGCGAGGGAGTGTGGAGTCATGCTAAAAATAAATTTAAAACAGGCACTTTTCTGAAAAGAAGATGGGTTCTCTCTAACAAAGTATTTACAAATACACCCACTGCATCCACAATATTATTAATAAATTTAAAAATTACGATGTATAGAATTGCATCATTTCATACAAAATAAAGTTTAAGGCGTTTATGAGAATATTTGAGTGTCTTCTTCATACAAAGCTGCTACAGCATTAACTTATCCATAGCTCATCCAGGTTATACTATTTCTTGCCAGTTAGCTGCCTTCCACATATGGCAGCTAATATGGCATTGTCTTGAAACAGAAAACAGAGGTATGAGATCATGGTATTTATGTTTATAGATTAGTGGTTGAATTCAAAGAGAAGATACATACCCACTGCTGGTGCATCATATTCATCCCCAAGTAAAATTTCAGGAGCAGAATAGGCAAGAGATCCACAGCTTGTGGTGAGCTTCTTTCCCGGCTGAAATTTGTTGCTGAAGCCAAAATCAGTCAATTTCACAAGTCCTTGTTTTTCAAAGAAAACCACATTCTCTGGTTTTAAGTCTCTATGAACTACATGCAGTTTATGGCAGTAGGATATAGCATGAACTATCTGAGCAAAGTATTTTTTTGCCAGATCCTCATTGAGACCTTCTTCATGTTTCATGATGTAATCAAACATATCTCCACCATCCCCCAGCTCTAAGATGAGATAAAGCTTGGTCTGGGTGTCAATCACTTCGTACAGCCGCACTATGTTGGGATGCTGCACTAATTTCATGCACCTGACTTCCTGAAAGAGATGTCCAGTGGCGAGAGTGTCCAGTTTGGTCTTGTCAATGACTTTTACTGCTACTTTTTCACCTGTAAAGACATGCCGAGCAAGTTTGACCACAGCAAAATGGCCTCTGCCCAAAGTTTTATCCAAGTCATACAATCCTGCAATTTTTCCATCATATCCTCGTTTGAAGCCTGCCATTCTGTTTCAGAAGATGAAATAATATTTAAGCTCTTTGGAAACGTAGTCTTTTCATATAAGGGTATCTGATGCAAATAAATAGTCCATAATCACTGCCAAGCATACCTAAAAATAAAGAGACAAGATTATATATTTGTATAAAAGTAAGCAAAGTTATTACCCTGTAATTACTCCAAGTTACCTTAGCACATTGCTACAGATTATTTATGAAATAATCTTCAGGAATTTTTGCAAAGGTTTTAATAAGCCAGGCTGTGCTAACTTGCAGGTTTCTGACATCACATTATCAGTTTGCTTGAAGAAAGTGACTTCAACACTGCAGTAATGAAAATATGTCTGGAATTCAGTGGCCTTCATTGTCTTGAGTCAAAAACCTTTCAAGCAGCACTTGAAGAAATCAGTGTCATAAGGACTGTTAAAACTGGCAAAGCTCAAATCTGTAACTTTTCCAAGATACATTATAAAATAGCTGGGCAGCACAGAATATCAGCAAGAGGAACATACTTAATACATCTCTTTTTTGGCACATGGCTTCATACTGTGCATGAAACAGCTCCAACACAAAGTTCTGGTGGCACAACTTGGGACTTTTACGTCCTCCCCTTTAACAGCTTCCTGTTTAGCGAAGCTCAGAGTGACATACAATACTTAATTTTGTTACTCTAATTAGTTTGAGCATTATCAGTCAATACAGTAATTACAGCAAATTAACAATGCTTTAAAGGCTGAAATGAAACATTTGGGTTGGATGTACTTAGTGCTAAATAACATGTCTTGTAAAATATTATGACTGAAGTTATACAAACTGGTGATAAAAAGTTTGGAGGTAGGCTGCATATGTTCAGCAGTCCTGGGGATGAGTGACAAGAAGGGGAAGAAGAGTGGGAAGGAAGCAGAGAAGACTCAGCTTTTGTATACTGAATTCCCACTTACCAGGTATTTGACATTTAAGCAAACAAGACCCAACTTATAAAATATTCCTATTTAAAACTGGTTTTGAAGGTCTTACATCCCATTGTCTTTTTTTTTTTTCCACATACAAAACCTCCCAAAACCTTTTTGTTAACTTAGATTGAGGTTTAAATAAAAAACTGTAGCTATCAAAAAGCTAACCATTTCTCCAACTCTGAGTGCAAAGTAGTTAGAAATATGAAAACTAGATGGCTCACTGCCAACTCTAAAATACAGAAAAGTAGCTCTTTAGAATATATTTTCAGTTTTAAAACCCAACTTCAAAAAGAAAATCTTTTAAAAGGAAGCTGGCAAACAAACAGCCCTTTACATTACTTATTCTCAAGTTGAAATGTAAGCATTAGATTAAAAACACTCCCTGCTAAACAAATTATTTCACAGACAGTGAAACTAATGAACCTGGTTTCATATGAATTCAATTACAAGGTTGGGGGTCCTATGAGGATTCTCTGATGTTTAACAAGCTCACCTTACTGCTTCTCTCAGCTGGAGCCATGGTATAACCTCTTCGCTATCCAGCTGTCTGCTTCCACAAAACCCACAGAATTCAGTTTGAGACCTCCACCCCTGTAAAATTTGAATTAAATCAATCAACTTCCAAAACTTCATAACCTAGACAAGGAACAGGGTTAAGTATAACCAGCATTAATACCATAACAAACAATATAAACACTGAGGTTTGGGATTTTGTGTTTCTTTAAAGATAGTCATCAAGCTTTAACAAACTTCACTGGGTTTTGTGTTGCTGTATGCACCCTTTCATCCTGCTACTAAGCACCATGTTTCACATGCTCTTTCAAAAACCACTCCACTAGAAGATGGTTGGCGTATCTGCTTCCCAACACTTCTCATACTGCTCATCTTACAGAGCTTCCCCTACCATTCCCATGTAACACCATCCCATCCTTATACAAAAAACCACAAACTGAATTAAAGCATGCCTACATTAAACCAAATGCCCGCGTCAAACACTCTCCCATCTGGCAGCAACTATTAGAAGATGCATAGGGAACATCATAGTACAATGGCAAATGCAACAATAAACAATAGAACTCTCCTTATCTTTCAGAGATTCAAAAACTTCTATACATCTGAGAGCAGTGGGTTTGTGTTTAATAGCATTTGATGGATTCCACCTCACCCCTCCCTGTGAAACTGGGCAGGTGCTTTACTAAAGCATGTGAATTTTTAGCATCAAGAACATACTGCAGCAGAACTGCATAGCTTAACTATGTGCTGCGAGCAGAACCACTTCCTCTTGTTTGTTTTTAATCTCCTGATAATTTGTGCATCTTCTCATGCACTGTCTGTTCCAAAGCAAGAACTATCACACTCCATTTACCTTGCCTCAAACCACTCACAGCATTAGCTTCCTCCTTTCCTAGCTTCAGCTCAATCTTGTTCAAGTCCTAATCTGTCACTCCTTTTGCAGAGGTTAGTCCACAGGCTTTAACATTCCTCTTGTTCTTCTCCACACATTTTCTGGTTTGTTCTGTTCTGCTTTCTTAGGCAAATTTGAGGGTTTTTTCACTACTACTGAGCCTTGACAATGTTTTCAAGCAATGCTTTACTGTTAGATTATAGTTGTATAATGTTCCATCATACTGACCTACCCCACAAAATGAAGACTAATGAAAACCAGTCCATGTTACATAAACCACCTAACCTTAGCCTGTATGAAGCAACAGGGGATATATTAATCAGCTGTACCCCATATGGTTGGGCAAATCCAGAGTCTCACTCCTAAAGGGATTGCCAGCCTTTTAAAAAAAACCCAACCAAACAACAGCAACAAGAAAACCACTCCACACCAACATGCTTTGTAGTACTGCTGTCTCCACAGCATCCTAATCTGATTCTTAACTGCTCCTAGATTAAAGAAATTAAAGGAAAAATGGAGCACACAAATTAAAGAGTACTTGTCTGAATTTAACTGCAACACTCAGCAGTAAGGAAAGATTTATACTCATTACTTTGGTCACTTGGCACATTCTCAACCATCGTTGTACAAACTCAACAAGTGATTTAACTCTAAATCACAGAATACACATAAACATCAACCTGTCAACAGTATTCCAGCAAAAATCAGTTATGCTTAAACCATGGAGAAATATATCAGAGAGTAATCAATAGGATAAGAGCTTACAGAAATGGAAGATAAACTGCACTTACTAATGTTGCAGCCCCATTAGCTGCCATAAAATTAATGCAGATTCATTAACAGTTTAACTGGAAGTCTCCACAGTAACAGACCAACTAACCCTTAATTCTGTGGTTTTAAAATAAATCTGCACAGATGAAGCTGCCACAGCTAAATACATGGATCTTGGATACAACACACAGTTTGAACATACCAAAATTTAGAATTGTTCAGTAGTAGGAAGTGGATACAAAAATGTCATAGTGTATATAGATACAAGCCTTGATTACAATTTAAATATACTATCTAAAGGAGTGCAGTTGCCATACCAATACATTTCAGAGCAGTTTCTTTTTCTCAGTTTCTTGCAAGAGTAAGAAAGTAGAATTTAGAAATTTTAAGAAAGCAGTTAAGGATCAACTAAGAGCAAATTTTCATAACTTTCAAGCTGGAGACTTATTGAGACCCTTCCTTTGTTGTTTTCTCCTCAGTTACAACAGTAAAACTTCTGGGGCTAACTATAAATGAAACCACCCAAACCTCTAGTTTTGCCATCACCCTCCAAAACAAGATTACTTTTAATGATGGATTATTTTAGTCATCCAGTTTACAATGTCACCTCTTGAACATTTTCACCAAATGAAGGAGCTACAGACTAAAGCACACAACCAGCAAAATTTCAACCAGCCACACTTTAGCAGCAAGCCAAACGACAGCCTGAGAAAAAGCATTTGGAGACAGTTATATCACAGAAAATATTTACCTGTCTCTTCATTCACATTATCTCAAATCCTTGATAAGTTCATTTTTCAGCATTAGGGTTTGGTTTTTCTAGTTCAGTAACCATTAGCAGCGTTTAATCCATGTGGCTAATTATGGTTCTAAAAATGCTTTTCCCCCAACTATACCAGAACTCAGCTACGCCCCCGATACTCATTTTATGCAATGTAGACATTTCCCAGTAAATAAATGCAGAACAGATCCTTCCTTCCATAGAAGCTCATACACCTATCCCACAAAACACCGCAAACAGCCACTAATGGAGATCTGCAGGAGCTGTTTCGTAATATCACATGCATCCTATTAACAGGCTTAACAACAGTACTGTGATTCAACCATCTTTAAAAGATGGATGAATAGATCTGTTTAGAAAAAGCAGCATGTTTCAGACACACTAGTTTTTCGTCAAGCAATTCACCCCATTCCAAAAGTTTCACTAAATTATACACCGCATGTAAGACCAGCCTAGTTCATCTTACCCTAATGTGTGTACTAGTTTACTTTAGAAAATGAAGCTTCAAGGTCCCATTTAAACAAAATGTTTAAGAACTGTCAATGCAAAGACTTCCCTGCATTATGAGGCTAACAGACATGAAAGCTGAAGTAATCTTCTCTGGGACTCCTCCATCCACAGACAGCTAACCATTCCTGTCTCCCTTCACGATAAATGGAGATTCAGACAACACAGATAAGAGTCTGTGATAAAACAAATTGCGCCCTAAAGCAGATAGCCAAGTAGATCAAATGAATCATTTCTTAAAAGCACACGCTTTCATTTTCTGTAACAGGAGTTTAGAATGAATAGTTCAGTGGATGCACACATTATACACATCCACCAGATAGATTAAAGAAGTTTTACCCTGTTTCTCTTTTTGCTCTCTTTTGTCGCTGATGAGTAACAGCATCTATACCAATTATTTATTTATTACACAATTGTATGTTGAGAGTAAGACTTATGTTGCTAGTGTTCCTAGAAACACTAAATCTAAAATTTGACATAAACAGATTATGGAGATTCAGAAGCATTTTTTTTTTACTCTGAAAGGAATTTCTACAAATCATTGGAATCTGAGAGCAAACTGAAGACCATATTAACTCAGTATACAAGCTGCAAGTACAATTTTTCATATTTTTTCTGGTATTTCCTACCAATTTTTATCTGCTATCCTATTGTAACATATCTGCACAGGCTAATCCATGAACCTTTAAAAATACTATCTTTGTTAACTATATGAGCCACTACTCCATTACACCTTCACTAATGTGTCAATCTGCTTTCCCCCAGAGCCATTATCACCTTTCTTTTGGAATAAGGGAGCACCAGCACACCAGAAGCAGGTAAAAGGCATTGCAAGAGTGACATGTGAAGAACATACACACTCAGTGCATACCACATGCTCTGAAAACTTGTCATTAATTTACTCCTCCAGAGTATTTCAAACTTCTTAACCTCCTAGCACCCAGTACTTCTTGAATATTCAAGACTCAATATGGGACTTAGGATCCCAGGAAAGTTAATTCTCCTTCTGTTGGCATACACAGGTGTCATGGTCCAGCAGAGCCCATCTTCCTCCACCTTCCTATTGCCTAAGCCTTCACAACTACCATTCGAAGGTACTCAAAGAAATCATGGCAATCTATACCTGCCCTACAGCCAAACACTTTGTAGACGCAGCATTTTTGCGGGGTGGAGTAAGACACAATTCACAGAGGCAGTTGTGTTACAACTCAGCCCTTATGTATGCAATGCCCTCTGAAGCTTTATTTTCCACTTTACATGACTGCACCACAGCATATACACGTATCTTCCCTTTCACTGATGACAAACTCCATAAACTCCCCTGATCCCAGCAAGCTCCATGATAAAACACTACAGGAGATTTTTTTCAAGATGTACATGCACTTCTTTTATTTTCCTGTTAGGCCTCATTGTCAGTGTCAGAATCCACACTATGTTACTAAGATGTCAAGGTGTATCAGCAAACCTCTCTACCATTCAGCACTGGCTACACCTAAAACGAAGATCATGATGAAGAGTCATCAAGCAATGCAGTGTTCCAAACATAAAAAGAAGAATTAACCTGCACAATTTAATTGTATTCCCTAGTTTGAAACAGTCTATAGAATTTTGCTCTGAAAAAATATAAGAGGTGCCAGTTGCTGATGAAGTTCTGCCATTCTAAATATTTGGAAAGTCTCTAGTGAAATGTTAGTGTTTCATTATTTTAGAATGTACTGCAGTTATTAGAGCTACTGATATCTAGCCTTAACTCTTCCTAGAATCAAGAAATAAAGGCAAAATGCTAACAGAATTCTTCAACTCTAAAGTCCATTATTCCGTGAACAGCAAGCAGCAGAAATATTTGGCAGGTCAATAAACTTGGTGAAACATTGCTCCTGGACCAACAAAATGTTGGAGGATGGGAAGAGTAGTGCCATAGATTTGAGAAGAAAGAAAAGTTACTAACATTATTTTGTAACAGAAAATGATGAGAGCCTGCATGACCTGAGTTCTAAGAGCAAGACACTTCAAGGCAGATCCAATGCATGAGAAAAAGAAAATTTAAAAGATACAATGCACAATTCAGGATATCATCAATTAAAGAACACGTTTATTTCTTAGATAAGGAACTCCCACACTTTCAGATCTACAGATTACTGTCTACCATCATTTTCTTGAGGATAAGTGCAGCCACATCAAGCATACATAGTTTAAGCTTTCCTCTTTCACATGTGTTTGCTGAGCTGTGCTGAGTGGTCTGCAGAACACTTGCAAAAAGCAAACTAAAATTTGAGAACTGTGTTTTAGAAACTCCACCAGATAGTTGGTATCTTTGCGAGAATCATCTTCAATAAATGTAACTTCAAGAAGCCACTGGATGTGAATTGGTCCTTCAAGGCCTCCACTTTAAAAGTCAAGAACGTCTATTTTTTTTCTTTCCAAGTGGGTGAATGAGAAAAAAAAAAAAATAGAGATAACACTGATGCACAGACTGGAAAGCAATAGTAAGACAGTAGTAGTAACAGCAAGATTATGATTACAGACTAGGCACCAAAGCTATTAAGAGGACAAATGCACCAAGACTGATGAACTATGATCCACTAACAAACCCAACACCAGTAGTTATTGGCATTGGTTCCAATTGTGAAATATGTTAAAAGCTTTCACAACCTTGCTGATAATCGCAGCAGTTCACAAGGTACTTTCCATTTCTAAGAGGAGGTATTACACAAGACAAATAGAAGTTGCCCTATGGATTTAAGAACTCAGAAATAGCTTTACACCATTTAAAGTCCTCATACCAGCCACAGCTCCAAAAGCAATTAATCCCATGTTATATCTGTTTTCCTCTTACACCCGTTCTCAAAGACCAGTATGCAGAAAAGAGAAAATGCACTAGAGACACTACCCTGTTCACATACCAGAGGCTTCACCAATACAGCACTTAAGCTCGGAAGCTTTTCCTAAAGTATTACTGTACAGAAAAATAACAGATCTTCCTGAATAGGCATGTCTCATAAATTATCTTCTGCATAATAGTATGTGATAGCATAATAGTATGTGATAGCATCTTTTAAAAGGACTTGCTCCAAGTTTTGTGGTATCTGCTAGTACTTTCTTTCAGCATTTGTAAATCAGATAGAAAACTTTGTTCAGACCCTGTGATGTCATAATTATTTTTAAAAACTAGTTTCAACGGAAATTATCCTGTTTTGCAGTTCCCACTAACAGAAAAATCTTTCCTCAACTACAGAAAATCAGCATGGGTATCTTAGTTACAGACATTCATACATCTAACCAATCAAGATCTGGTATTTCAGTCAACAATTGTATAGGCAACGGAGATAACTCACAGTAGTTGGACTCCCTACTCCAAAATTATACTTTTCACAGCTTGAAAAACAGTATCCAAGGAAGTTTTTGAAAACTTTTAATATTCTAAATCCCATCACATTTTCCTCTTTTTATTCTTTTTTCTTCCCCCCAAAATAACTAGGGACATGAAACTGATGAAGAAATATTTTGCATAGAGGGTGACTCATGATGGTATTACTGCCTTTTAGACAGGACACTAAATCTTTATTCCTAGGAACCCTCTACTGGAACTTTGCAGAAAGCAGATAACTCAGACTTCTCCACCAAACTGAACTCTTTTAGGAGAACTGCTTTATCTACTTCATTTGCATGAATTCTCAGAATTGTTTCACCTTTTTCAAATGTCTATTTATTAACATTACATAATTTTGTCATGCCAGGTGGAGCAGCCAGGACCATTAACAGGAGTTCTAAACATTCCCCTGTTAATCAGTGAACACTTCAGTGTGACATAACATTTCAACATTAGCACTATTTTAACACCTACATCTTTGCTGTGTAAACTCAGAACCACAAACACGATTTTTATTCTGTATCAAGGGAGGTGACAGCATCAAACTCCATCTCACACACAAGTATTCAGATGCAAATATGCATGCCAACTACTAGTACCTATTACAAAAAACAATACTCTCTATTAAATTTCTTAACATCTTCAAGGTCAAATGTCAGATAGCTTCCTTTATTTAGCAATACATCTGGTAATATAAAATTCAAGTAGTGAATTGACTTAGGTTGCCTCTGTGAAACTAATGTTTTCCACCCAGGATACAAACTGCTTAAATCTAAATAGATTGACTCCAACCCACAGTTGCTCAGTTTCAATATCTTATTCTCATTTATAGCATCTTAAATTAGTCAGGAACAGCCAGACACCTGAAATTTGCCATTCTTCAACATGAGCTAATATTATGAAAGTCTACGCTATCATGTCTCAAGCAAAGCTGATTTAAGTCCAGTCAGTAACTAGATAGGAGACTGCTGCAGAAAAAACCCACAATGATACATAAAGAAAGAATAAAAACCAGGCTGTCGAATACAGTGCAACATTTGTGTCCCAGCACTGTTGTAGAAGATCACTATAACACAGAGGGATTCAGCTTTTCAGAGAGTAAACATGCTCAATTTTATACTTTGCAAGTATAATTATTTCTCATTAAGTTCTTAACACTGGTGACTCAATCAACTTATGTGTACTAGAATTCTGCCAGGGTGAGTTATCCTAGAATTGTAAGGGAACATACCTTTTTTTCCCAAATCCTCTTAAGCTCTTACATAATACTGTTATGTGTATTAAAACAACAGTTACTTTACATTATTATAGCAGCTGAAACATTTCAGCCAAGTGCTTGAAAACAGTGTGACAGAGAAGATGGGCAGAACCTCACAGGCTACTAAAGCTAAGAGCTTATGCAATTTAATATTACTATATTCATCATAAACTGCAGTTCAGCCCTATATTCCTGATGTGAACCACGTTTCATTGGTTTCTTATTTTAAGGTACAATTAGAAAACACTATTAAGTAGGAATGGACAGAAGGTCATTGAGAAGTTTTACAGCTACAGCATTTCAGTGGAATTTTGAAAATCCAAGAAAAGAAGCACATTACTTCACAGGAGACACGTTGTGAGGAAAAAACCTAGCTGTGCCCTTGAAAGCAAGGTAGGCTAAGCAAGACAAAGGCGCTACTTTGGTATTACAGTTGCCAGTGGGATAAAAAGGACAATGATACACTGAAGGTGTAAATTGCAAAAGAATTATTCAACGATGATTCAAAAGCAGTTAGAAGAGACCAGGTTGGTCAGAACAGTGCACAAGATTACTAGTCCAAGTAGAAGAATATATGCAGTAGCCTACTAGCATACATACCCTTAACATGCTGTTTCTTTAAAATCAACAGAAAGCAGACTATTTATTACAGTGCAACCACCCACACCACATGGGAATATCAGTTCTCACAGCAGGATGACTCAAGGAACAGCAGTAACCTATAGAGTGTCCACCACTCAAACCGTACAATTGCTTCTCAATTCCATGAAATGAAAACAAAACTCAGAACACGGTAAGTCCACTTAAGATGCAATTTTCCCTTTTCCCTGTTTTTCACTAAAACCTCAAGTGTGGATCATAAAGATTCTCTTAAAAGAGCCAGATGAACGTGCTGTCTTAGATGCTACCTTGCCTACCAGGCAAAGCGCCAGCAGTCAGGTTAGCTTTTCTTTCCAATCACTTGAAAATTAATGTCATTCTACCACTTTTCTGGTCATTCAAATTATTCAGGAAAAATAAGAGACAAGACTGGACTTTCTCCTCAGTTTTTACTATTAAGTCCTCTCATCTGGATGTTGTATGCACTAGAAGTAAAAAGGGCAGATATTAGTCTAAGTAAACATTTTGACATGTTTCACAAGGTAAAATTTGACTGCATTGTTTAGCAATGATTGTTAGTTCTTGTTTCAGATTCCTTCTAAGGTTTAGCAATAGTACAAAAACAACCACTAGTCAGTTTCCCACTTTCTGTGGTATTAACTGCCAAAAAAATTCCACCATTCCTGAACCCCCTTCCTAATGGTGCATGCCTTGAAAGAAATGCTTAATTCTAACACAATAAACATTTGCTAGTAAACACTTCTATACAGATTTCGCTTTGTAAACATTTGTTAAACTAGTCCTTCCCCAGAGTCTCAAGATCTAAATATAACCATAATAAACAACTCCAAAAAAGCAGCCGATATGACTAAGTAGTGACTGCACTACAGAGGGCAGGCGTAAGCACATTTGCATGCACTTCATTCATGCTAGATGGCTGAAAATCATACAATACGCTTCAGCTGCTCCAGTAACTGTAATGGTACCACTGAAGAAACCACTTCTTTGCCCTCATCTACTCATAACAAGGTTTTGGAAGCAAAATGATCAATAAAAAACTATCTATGAATAAGCAAAAACCCAAAGCTTCCTGTATGCATGTATCCCACATAAAGGTTTCTCCTTCACAGGTATGTATACTAGCATCTCTTCACAATAAAAATATCCAGTCAGAAAATAGGTCACTTTTGTCATCAACCATCATCTGGCCAATATCGAGGGTTTTTCCCTAGTGGATGTTCTCCAATACTTTACTTAGTCTACTTACTGAAAAAAAACCAAAAAAACCAAAAACAAAACACAAAAAAAAAACCCACCCAAAAGAAAACAAATAAGAAAACCAACCACACTTATCTGTCCTTCAGCTATTACCAAGACTGCACATCAACTACCCTTAAAAGTCATCTTCCAATAATTTAAGCACCTGAGTGCAAAAATCCACCTGGCAAAAAGCACAAAGCCCTCTATGCGGGACCCTGCTAGTTATTCTACCAATTTCTACAGTAATCTCTAGGCAATAAATTCAACATAACAAATGTACTGACAGCAGCAAGGCACGTACTGACAAAGCACGAGGGATACTTCCAGCCTCTGTCAGGAGGGGCACGCTCCAGCCCAGGGCAGGAGACGAAGGCAAACCTGTTGGCTACGCACCGGCTTCCGAGGGGCGAGATGCACCGTCATTCCCCTAAAACGCACCCGCGGCCGGACCGCGGGGCTCTCGCCTCGCTTGTTTATTTATTTTTTTTCCCCTTTCCAGCAACAGAACATACGCGGCGGGCAGCGGGGGAGTGGCGGAGGGAGCGGTGTCACTCCGGTCACACGCGCGGGGCCGAGTGTCACTGCGGTCACACGGGGCCGTGTCGCACGGACACTCCGCCGCGCCGGGGGCACGGCAAGCTCCCTGCAGCCCCGCGTCCTCGCGGGAACAGCCGCATCCCGGCAGCTAGCTGTCCCCGCAGCAACACCCGCGTCCCGGGAGCCCGCCGTCCCCGCAGGAACACCCGCATTCCGGGACCCCGCCGTCCCCGCGGAAACAACCGCTTCTCCCCTCCCTTCCCCAAGCCCTCTTCTTCAGCCCCGCAAGCACCGACACACCGACCTTCGGCGGCGGCCGGGAAACGTCCCCTCACCGCCTCCTCCTCCCCCTGGGCCGAGGCCGCCATTGGGCTCGGCTGGCTCCGGGAGGAACGGAAAGGCGCGGGGAGGGGGAGGAAGGAACCCACCACACCCCACCGGCCCAGCCCGAGCCGAACGCGGCCCAACCCCGCCGGCAACTTACTGCCCGCAGCGGCGGCGTCTCCTCGGGGCGCCGCGCCCCGCGCCGCCCCCTGCATGGGCAGCGCCCGCTGCGACTGCCCTCGGGAGCGGCGGCAGGGACGGGGAGCTCAGCGGGGAAGGGAGGGAGGGACAGAGGAAGGACGGAGAGGGTCCGAGAGCCCGGCAGGGACGCTGCGGGGGGGCTGCGGCGGGTCGCGCCCCTCGCCCGCGCCGCGCTCGGACAGAACGCAGCGCCGCGGCCGCTCCTGCTGCGGCTCCCAGTCGCGACTGACAACAACGGCCGCGGCTCGCGCGGGGCCGCGAGGGGCGGGGCGGGGCCAACGGACGCCCGCGCGCAGCCGCGCCTGCGCCGCGCGGCGGAGAGCGGAGGGAGCGGAGGGAGGGGGGAGGAGGCCGCGCGCCAAGCGCAGTCACGGCGGGGGCCAGCGGCGGCGGTGGGGCGGGCGGGGCGCCTGAGGGGAGCCGAGCGGAGACCAGGGTAGCGGGACCGCCCGCTTCGGTCCGCTCGGGAGTTCGGCTTCGTGGAGATCCGGAGCAATTCGCCCTAGAAAGGGGAAAAATAAGAGCGGAGGGCGAAGCGCTGAAGGTCTGAGGAGAGGGTGAAGTAGCCCGGGCGTCAGCCACCTGCGTGGCGGCGAGTTGGCGGCTCCCTGTCCCTCTGGAGGGAAGGCCGGGCTGGAGGGCTGCTTAAAGTCGTGAAAAGGCCACGCCTGTGATTCCTGGGTACAAATAATAGCGTATAAATGAGACTATAGGGATCACAGAGTCACAAAAATCAATTAGTTTGGAAAAGACTTCGGAGATCATCGAGTCCAACCTATGACCGAACGCCACCGTGTCAACCAAACCATGGCACTGACTGTCACTTCCAGTCTTTCCTTAAACACCTCCAGTGACAATGGCTCCACCAGCTCCCCGAGCAGGGAATGGTGGCCCTTGTGTCCTGGGCAGCGATGGTGTGAGGGCAGCGAGGCACACTGCTGTTGGATTGCCCTGGGGTGGGAAGGGTAGGAGCACGATGGATGGGAAGGGTCATCTGGAAGCAGGGAGAGAAAGGACGGCACTGAGCCTAGCTGGAGAAAATAGGCCAAGGAATTAGCCTGACAGGGGTTTCAGAGCTTCCCTGTACACGTACACCTGGCAGAGCAGTTTCCCTGCACACATACACAGCTGTACGTGTAGTGAAGGCGAGGGAAACACCTCGGGTGGTTGCACTACAGAAGCGTTCGGGCTCCTACATGCTAAGAGGGATGAGCAAAGCGGTTGCTCAGAGCATCAGAAATAATGCAAGCATTTCCTCTGAAGATCAAGGAAAGAAAATCTTTGAACAGCCAAGAAAATAAAAGACTTGAAAGTGGCGCTTTGAAAAGTGTCCTGTTCTTTTTCAAATAGAAATGGCCAATCAAGATATATGGAGAGAGAATACAAAACCTCATTATACAGCTAAGCCTAATTTTTAGAAAAGTTTGAGGAATGCTTTTCATTTTCTTCCCATGCTTTGACAAAATGCAGATATCATTCTGTTGTTAATAGCTTATGTACAGCAGAGACTATTGAATTAACCTGGAACTTCTTAGCTTGAAACCAGTCTTTGTTAATACACTAAGCCAGAAAATACAGTTCAGGGAATGACTAAACTGAAACAGTGTGATCATACGTAACAAAAAAATATCGCTGTTGAGACAGACTCGACACATATGTATAGATAGAAAGAAGATACTTTATTACTACAGAGCTTCTTTTATGCTATTTCATAGCATTCGCACCACATGTCCATTGGCTCTTAACTTACTCCATTTCAAACTCATGGGCTACCTATAGTTAGCCCACTGTCTTGCAATAACAGCCTCCTTCAAGCAGGTGCAAATTTCTTTCTGAGTTGTGTTTGTTTCTTGCTCATGTTGATGCTAAGATTCTCACAGGTATGAGTGGATTGTATCAGTTCAATGTCTGTGAGTTGAGGCAGACCAGCTGTCAGTTCTGACAAAAAGGGACATAATGGTTTTGTATTTTAAGGTTTCAAAAGAGAAATAAAGTAAAAGAAAACACATGAAGATTTCAGGATATGTTAAGTCAGATCACTGCTTCCTACAAGAATGAGAATTTCATTATTTTATCATAATTTAGACCACTGTGTGATCTAAATTCTCCACTCTCCAATCAGGCTTGATTCTCCATTCTTACACCATTTGGACACCAATAAAACACAATTGATTGCTGATGGATTTGATGTAGGAGATTGCATTAACCAGCCCATCACCTGTGTCTGCCTGATTATCACTGACTTCTCAAGTCTGAGTTTGCACAAGTGTGTGATACACCACTTGAATTTCTGAGCCTACTGTGATCAGATGATGCCTCATGCTTATTGTGTTGTAAAACTTAAATCTAGATTCCATCTTTCTAGTTAATAGTAACAATTATGTATTTCCAGTTGTTTTTCATTGGCATGTTGGAGAAGGCACATCTCACAAAGACGAAATGATCATTCAGTTCAGTGCCACTAAATCTCCCTTTGCAAAATATTTTGACATAAAGGACTTTTTTATATCAGCCAGAAATCACATTATCATCTATTGCACTGCCATGCAGGATATTGCACTCAGATGTACTCAACTTTTCTGTATGTTTGCTTATGTGGGAAAACAGGTGGGTGGAAAAGCATACATTTGCAGGAAAAAAAAAGAAAATTCTCACCTGCAACCTAGCTATTTTGAGATACTCTACTTTGGGTCACTTGTGTAATACAACAGCTCTTTTACTCAATGGGATGAGTCTTTGTAGATGAGTATGTGTGAGACCAAGAAGGGAGTCAAGGATACATGCAGCACTTAAGTGGAGACAACAGGGACTGGAAGGAGTCTGGCAGTCCTAGTGGGATGGAATTGCCTTTTTTCACTGTTTGCATTAGATCACATACTTCTGGGGTGAGACCAATACAATTCCTCTGACAAGGTAATGTAAATCTCCTGTCGCATGTACAGTCACTAACTCTGGGCTTTGTAGTCAGTGGCACAGGGCCTTGTTTTGGTTTTGTGAGGGTTTTTTTTTTTACAGTGAAAACTTAATGAATGTGGTAGCTATATGCCTGTAAAATCATGGACACTGCAGTGAGGTTGCTGGGGGAGGCTGGCCTTATGCTGCTGCTTTTGATGGCCTCATCTGGTTTACCTGGCAATAAAAGTGCTGTGCCTTGGTCCCCACATCAGTTATAAAACAGGACAGCTAATACATGATAGCTGTGCCACAGCAAAACACACCTCACTCGTCAGTCATTAGCATGAATGTATTTGTCTAGGGAAGGTGACAGCAACAGCCTCATGTATCTGTTTGAGGGATTGCTCATGGCATATATGAATCCAAATCAGACCAGACAACATTCCTCCTCACTAAATCCAAGCATAGTCTGCTACAGAAAGAAAATGGTAGATAATATTTGATTTTACAGAATACTTACTGGCTGACATTAAAAATAACCTTATTTTAGATAAGATACTTAAAGTGTAAGTCATCTGTCAAAAGTATGGAGTGTATAAACACGTGTGAAATTGTTAGTCTACAGGATTTGAGAAGGGATATGTTCTTAAAAAGATGAATCATTACGGTTCACCTGTTTCAAAAATTAGGCTAATACTTAATGTAAATTATTTTGCACCTTTCCAATGAGACGTGTTTGAAATGCAAAGTAGTGCGTGCAAGAAAATGTTGGGATGATTCAAAATGCTTGAGGCTTAAATAATGACTTGGGACCAGCCTTTGTGAGTATGTCCATTCTCCCTAGTAATTCCCAAACCCACTGGTCAAATCTGAATTAAAGGGGTAGATATCTCCAGAATTACATGTTTTCATAAGTGTCATAAAACTAGGCCTATGCACTGAAGAGTAACCTTACCTGTACTCCCTGTACAGCAAAAGCTGCAGTGTGAGCTCACCCTTCATTAGTCACAGAAGAATCCACATGGATGAGAGTGGCTTTTTCCCCTCAGGGTGGAAAAAACTTCAGTCAAAATTCACACTTCATTAGACACTGGATAATCGGAGCATGAGGCTCAAATCCATAGGCCTCATTAGTTCCCTTTCATTATTAAATTATTAACAGTTTCCCTGACAAAGCAGAACAAAGCAGCTGCCTTTGGACAGATATAGAAGAGTACAATTTATACTGAAGCTTATGGAGGACATTCAGATATTACATTGCTTAATAGCCTCAGTGCTTGCATTTGAATGATCTGTACATTTCCATGGTCAGTGGCAGTAACTTGGTTTTCTGGGCTAATGCAGAAACTGCTGGAAATGTCCAAAGGAATCACATATGGACTCTTTTCTGAGGTCAAAGCTTATCTGTATTTAAGATTTGCAAGTGATCCCAAGGGCAACAAGAAGAGCTTCTGCCACAACTCCGAGAGTAAGAGACTGAAAACAGGAAATGTCATCTTGTTCTTGAATGGGGCAAATGATCTAGCAACGGAAACAGATAAGGTTGCTGCACCCAGAGCCACTGTTGCCTCAGGCATATCATCAAGGTCTCCCAGATCTCTTAGAATTCAAGTAGGAGAACTGCCGGCAATGGGTGAGGATCAAGTCAGGGATTACATGGGAGAATTTGACCCATAAGCATTCATGGGATCAACAGAGCTATCTCCAAGCTGTTGAAGGAGCTGTCTGGTGTTACTGCAAGACTGAGCTTTTAACTTTGAAAGGTAGTGAAGAGTGGAGTCTCCACAACCATTGGAGTGTTCCCCAATGACTTTTGAATAAAAGCCCAAAGGGAAACTGTTAACTGATCAGCTTCACTGCAGTCCATGTGGGAATCCGTGTCCACTTGGAACACTTTTCTGAGCACAGCAAGGAGGAGGTGATCAGGAACAGCCACCATGCCTCACCAACTTGATTGCCTTTTATAGTAAAACAACTGAATTTGTAGATGAGAAAGAGCAGTGGATATTATTTACCTTGACTTTTGTAATGTTTTTGACACCGTCTACTGTCTTGTATCCAAGTTAGGACAGTATGGGCTAGATAGATGGACAACCACATGGGAAAGAAACTGGATGATAGGACTCAGAGACCAGCAGTTAAAGGGCTGTACTCTCTCTGGAGGCCAGTAAGAAGTGGAGTACTACCACTGTAGGGAACTGTCCTGGGACCTGACCTGTTTAGTGTCTGTAGGAATGCCTAGAGGAAGTGACAGAGTGCCCTTTCATCAAGTTTGTGCATGACAGCAAATTACTGGGAGAGCCAATATGGTCAAGGGTAGAGCTGCCACTCAGAGGGACTCAGGCTGAAGGAATGGTATGAAAAGCACCTCATGAAATTCAACCAGGACAAACAGTATCTGGGACAGACTAACTCCATGAGAAGTGCCTGTGGTCCTGGGGGACATCTGGGTAAGCCCAAGCCAGTGATGAAGGCTAACGGCACCTTGAGCTGTGTCAGCAGGAGCACAGCCAGGAGAGCAGGAAAGCAATTACCATCCTCTCTGCCTGGTACTCAGACCGCATCTGGAATACTGTGCTTTTCCACCACCACATAGTTGCTCTAAAATGCTGCTGCAGGCCTTTCCAAAGGTCTCTCCTTCCTTTTCCTAGGAAGGAAGAGGGGCACAAACAGCCACCCACAGCCTGCATTATGGGGGCAAAACCACAGAGCAAGCAAGGCTCTAGTGCTGTGGAGGAAGAAGGCGTGTGTTTCCTGTGATGGGTGGAGGCTAGTGTTTCCTGCTGGTGCCAAGGACAAATAGAGAGTTGCTGCCCACTGTGAAGGAAGCACATAGTGTGTCCTCTAACTCCTCATTTAGTTTTTAGTCAAAGCAACCAAGCCATCTGGTGACACAAATAGCAGAGACAGCCACACAGGGGACCCTTGGACTGAGAGGAAAACTGGGATGTGGCCCAAGCTTAGTCCAGGCAAGGGGGACAAAAATATCAGACTGAGACCCAGAGTGCAACCTTTCTGGGTGCTGATTAGCACAGAAGCAGGGCAGAAACTTTGCTCTTCCTATGATACCTTTGTCCCACATCTTGTTCTGGTGAGCTGATGACACAGTTCAAAAGTTCCTGCTTCACTCAGAAAGGAACAGGACATTAAAAGGACATCAGGCATAGAAATGATGAACGAAGTAAGGTATGACATGCACTCCTAATGCTTTAGTCTGAAAGGATAAAAATGTGTCAATCTGGAGGGGAAGGTAGAGGCCTGAAGTCTGCAGGCATGCCATCAGTGTTTAAAGTGATAAACTAATTAAACATAGTAAAGTTAGGAGTGGTTCTAAGGCTGGTGACTTGCATTCCTTTTCACTTATGGTTTTGGGCTTGGCCCAAGTTATTTAGGGACTCCTAGTAAACTCTTCTAGAAGAGCCAGGATAGGAAAAAGTGAGTTGGTGCCAGAAAAAAAATCCCTTAGTGCCAACATGTTCCTTTATAGTAGTCAGGAACCTAACTCAGGAGTACTCTCTGTCTTTCTCTGTTCTGGGAAAGGCTGGGAGGCCTTTGTGTGGGACAAAGTGCCAAGTTTCCTTGTGCAGGTGTCACGCTGGCTGGGGAGGACCTTGTCTGAACTGGATTCTCAAAGTCCCCGATCTCCTTGCCAGGGTAGAATAATAAAGAAAGCAGCGTAGACCTGGGAGGAAGAAAGGGAGGTAGCATTTAGAAAAATTCTCCTTCTGAAGAATGAATCTATGGTGAGAGACTCTCTGTAAATGAATGGCAGAAAGAGTTCTTTCAAATTCGCTATGAAGTATGGGGCTTGAGTACACTAAATGGTAGAAAGTGTAGAAAATCAGCCATATGTGTGCTGTTACAGGGAAAGAGCACACAATTATTGTGTTAAAATCAAAATTAGAATTCTGATCATGTGACAGATTACTTAACCCCTGTTGTTTGCTACTGAAGCGTAAGTGCTAATGGCTAGAATATGACCTATATTCCACCCTGCCACTTTAATGGATGAAACAGGACCATCATGTTCTAAAAAAACAAATATTTAAAAGCTTTTTGCTTACTTTCAGCTATGTGCAAACACACATTACCTAAGGAAGGGTCCTTAGTAGTATATACCCCTGATTTAAACATCCACTGCACTGTAGGAAATTACAAGATCTGATGTGGAGACTTGTAGCGGAAGACCTGTACAACTATTTAATGCCATGGATTTAAAAATGAGCAATTTCTTGGAAGGAAAGCTTGAGAATTGCACCTTTGAGGGCAATTGTAGCCATGGAACAGCAGTAATCGTGTTTTACGCAACAAAATGTGTTTCTTTGGAATAACTGATGTTCATCTAAAAGGATAATATTGCCATTTTCAGAAGCGCAACATTTTAGTTTTGAAATGAAACTTACCAGAAATTCGTGTCAATAAAGGATTTGAGGTTGGGGGGTTTTGTTTGAATTTTTTTCTTTATTCTGATGAATGCCATACTAAATACTTACATATCTGCACTCAGCACTCAGCACTCAGCACTCAGCACTCAGCACTCAGCAAATGTAGTCAAAATGACCTCTGCCAGGGCAGTAAAGGCCAATGGTTAAAGCTGTGTGGTTAAATTCACACCCTGGAATGAACACTGAAGGGCAAAGCAGCTTTCCAGGGTTAGCAGATTGAAGCTCCACATTCCCAGGAATTCACAGCTCCAGCCTTGGCCTGGACTTGGCTACCAGCGCTGCAGAAATTGTATCCACTTACACCTCAACTTCAATTTGGTCTATGCCTTAGAGCTCAGGAAGCAGTCCTTCTGTTTTGCTTGGGTTTTTTTACTTTTGTTCAGTCTTCCTTTCTGTACTTAGTCTTCCTTTTCTTTAGGCAGTCTGAGAAAAATGCTGTGTGTTTAATTTATCAAATTTCTGATTTACAAAGTTACTGGCAAATGTTTAGAACTTCTCAATTCAGGCTGGAAATGAAAAAAAAAGGAGCAGTTTTCTTATAATAACTTTGCTTCTGACACTGAGTAGATGCACAGATTGAAGTCTCTGGGAGAGATAACTAAAGAGCCATTTTCATTGAAAGAAAAAAGGAAAGAAAAGAAATAGAAATGAGACTTCAGAAACTTCTGGTTTGTAAGAGATGTCACATAATGTAGTGGTTAGAACCACAGCACAAAATAACCATGCTCATACAGTGCATGATTATTTGAACAGCTAGGAGATTTACTGTGTTTTAGAAAATTTTCATGCTGTTACAGGCAGCTTGGATATGTTCTTTAACATTCTTCCCATTTTACGAAGAGAAATAATATTGGAGACACATTTTTAAAAAATCTTCAGGTTTAGCTCCAAATGAAAAGCAACCCCAAACATAATTAAATGCAGAACTTTAAATTCCATTTCCATGTTTAAACAATGACATTCTCTTGCTCAATCACTGGTAAATAACATTTGTTGTCCATTTACAACCAGGGTATTAAAAAAAGAAATAGGATGTCATGATTCCTAATTAGAACATTCATGTGGAAGGGTTGCCAGTCTTCAAGATAAATGCATGTATTTATCTGTGTTCCCGCAGTGACTGTTTTATAGCTGAGTTGGATTTGTCACTGACGTCTCTGAAACTGTGTCAATGTTTTCTTGAAGTCCTACCCAGCCCTTTCCTGCCAACATCCGACTAAGAATTTAAGGGACCAGATTCTTTGAGGACTGAAACTGAGCAAGTTATGTCATGAAGCCACTGTTGTGCTTGTTCTCTGTTCCAGAAAAAGACCAGGATTAGTTTTACTTCAGACCCACAACAGGAAAATGTATGCTATTTCAACTCCCCTCATCATTCTAAGGACTGGAAACTTAAGGAGAAAAAAAAATGGGATTCATATTTTTTTCTCTCTGTTTGATCACTGCCTGTGAAGCACAATTTGTCCCATGGCATTATAACCACATTCATTGTAGGACTATTTCAGAAAATGATCAAGACTATTTATTTAATACTCCTGTAATATATAAATGAGTCTGTATTACTCATAGGGAACATATGCTTTGCTGTATTTTACTCTCATGTCAATGCAACCCCATTATTATAAATCAAATGAAGGATTTGACAGACTACTTCATTCATGTCTTGCTCACTGCTCCCACTGTTCCCTGAAACACACACAATGGGCCATTTGTAAAAGGAGCAAACTCCAACAGCTGATTTTACTTCATTTAACAGCTGAGTGCATCTTGGTGTAACCCCAAAGATGTTTTAGCTTTTTTGTTTTGACTAACAATCTTGTTAGCTAGTTCATGGAGTATTTGTGAAATTATAGCAGATTGTCAGAAATGTATTTAAAACAGTTATAAGTCACTGCTGTTCAAGCTCTTCAAAAGGCACTGTGCAATATTATCAGAAAGAACTAAATATTCTACTTGAGAAATAAGAGGCACATTCCTTATCTGTTGTTTGAACAGAGAAAAGGGTGGGGACATTTCTCAAGCAATCACCCATTCAAAATGTTTCCAGATCAAATCACACCTTTTACACTGAAAGTATAAATGACTGCAGTGAAGTATATTTCATAATGGAACAAAACAAAACATATTTCATAATGGAACAAAAAGCTCCCTAAATGTTTTTTGTCACCAGCAATACATTTGGTCATGGTATCTTCCGCACTGATAAAATAAAATTGGGGCACATCTTGGAGAAGATTTCTTAAAGACACAATTTTCTTAACATTTGTTTTAAATTACTCATTGCATTTTTTAGGTTTCTTTTACTTCTTGTTCTAAAATTACTGATCTGTTTGTTTTATCATGTCTCAAGGAAACGCAAGCATGTACATGTAATAAAACTCTTATGATAGTTGTTTGTGCACTTTGCATGCTAGCTGACTAGGCAAGCAATTATGCTAATCTAGCTGCTAAATGTATTTATTACTTGTGCTGGAGTTACAGCCACACCTGTCTGCTCTATCTCACACCAGGGCAGGGGAGCTCAGGAAGAGCAGTGCTTCTTCAATCCATGAAAAACTCTGTAAGAAAGTTCGTGTGTGGCAGACCCTTTCCACTCCAAACATCCCAATCCTCAATTATTTGATATTTTAAGTATATTTCATCCACAGATTGTTGGGAACGACTTGCTGCTGAGTCATAGGCAGCATTTTGAAATCTATAGGACTGCTTTCCAGTCTTTGGTAGATACAGGGGCTTGTTCTAAGGGAGTCAGGGAAATGCAACTAGAAAGAAATTCAGCTATGTCATGTCATGTCATGTCATGTCATGTCATCCGCAGTAGTATGAGAAATTCCACTGTTCTGCCTTTGCTGAAAGGGTCTTCTAGTAGTAAGAGATGAAGGATCTGCAAAGTGTTAGGAATCATCTGGCCAAGGAGGGCAAAAGTTTTTGGCTTTTTCTCTTCACATTCCCCCTGTGGGTCACCTGTACATATGGCCTTAGCCCTCTTCTGAGCAAACCCAGTGAGGGGCTGGAGGTGCTGGGATACAGAGAAAGAACAAATCTTAGGAGAGATGCTGTATTGTATTTCCCAAGGACTGTTAAATTGATATTTTGTCTAAAAGCTGGAAGAGGCAAGGTCAAGCATTTGGTCTGCAGACATCTTCCCTCGCAAGCACCTTGGAGGTACAGTCGAATCATAAGGCCCAGTTTTGCCAGGACTAGATTCCACATAAATCTGAGTACTTAGTGTTAAGCACTGGTGGCTCTGTGCTCTAAGCCTTACTCACAACTCTGGAATAATTACTCAGAAGCCTTTGGGGTCCCAGCCAATAGAAAACAGTAGGCACAAGGATTTAGGTGGAATTTAGGCCAGCAGAATCTGGGACTAAGATCAATATTTAGATTAATTGAAGGTGTTATTCACCCTTCTCTCCCCCTCATTTTGGATAGCTAGCAATCAGCCTTTTCTTTCTTTTAGAAGACTGAATATTTATGCAACCAGGAATAAATCTATCCCAACCTCCTCTAGGCTTTCCACAATTAGTCCTTCCAACTACACTCTGGAGTTGAATCACATACCTTCTAGCAGCAATGTTCAGAACACAACAGAGTGACTGTCAGCTGGCCAAGCTTGCACATGCTTTGGAGTGCATCTCTAGTTTCCTAGGGAACCTCGCCTGTGTCCTCTTGTGGTGTTCAGAGGCACCCAGGAGACATTTCGTTACTGCCACTGTTCATGGATTTCTACATCCCTAAGTAATCAACACATGAAAGGTGTATTTGCATTTTTTATTCTAATGTTTCTAAAGCAGTAAGATGAATTGCTGACCATACAAAGCTGTTGTACTTCTAGCCATAATACTCAAGAGCCTTGCCCATAAGTTTGAAGTTGAAACTCTACCTTATTCACCTCACCTACACTGGTATGGGCTAATGACCGGCTCTGACTGGCAGGCCACTATTCATCCAAGAATCTCCCTGTGGCTTTATTCTGGTTTATTTATCTCCTGTTGTTCAGAACCAGTTATTCTTCAAAGACCCAAATCTGTCTCACAGCCCATATATCTAGTGTCATCCTGCAACCATTAACAGTTTACCTCTCACCTTGCACAGTAGGCAAGCAGGCTGAACTTTCTCTAGGGAGTCTTTAATGTATCCACAGTATCTTTGCTCAAGAACAGGCTATTTATTTTTTAAAAGAAGAGTGTGCATGTGTGTGTGTGAGCACTGGAGATTGAGGATATTGGCAAAAATCTTTTTGGTGAGCTTTTCTTTCAAAGAAAAATACTCCATAGAGAAAATACCGCATAGAGAAAATATGCCATAGACAGCAAATACTTCTGGGGAAAGCAGAAGCTTAATTAGAAGATTTTCAGTCGGTTTTCATATGTATTCATTCATCTGTCTCTAGAGACTCTGAGACCCCTGTCACAGATGTAGGCTTGATATGCACCTTATCTTCTCTTCTTTACATGTACTGGTCACAGATGTCTGAATGTTACATTTTCCATGGCAGGCTGAGGATTTAATGCTTTCCCCTAGAGGAGAGATAAGAGCCAGAACATGTGTAGGCAGCATTACATTTTCATTTGTAATCAGTGATGTGTAAAGTTTCTAAAAGTGTGTTGACACTTGTATGATATATTGTATCTTCATCAGAGGGGCAGTGGACAGGGTTACATGGTCAGATACCATTTTGTTTGAAAGGCACTTCCCTCTTTTTACCAGTCTAGGAACATCCTCCATCACTTCTGTCTCACGTAAAGAAATACACAGCCTTATCGTTTTCCAGTCTTATTACTCTTTCTTATCATTCATATTTAATGTATTTCTACCTTCTCTCTTCTAGCCATTTACATTTTATTGATTCTTGGATGCAGTTTACAAGTCAGTGATTTATTATCTTTCACTTCTCTTTGTGCTGACAGGGAACATTGCTATTTTGCTAATTCTGGTGTAATGTGAGGTAAATATATTTGTGTCCAAACCCTGTGAAAATGTATGGTACGCATTTAAGCTGTGCTAATTGTTATTACAGAGATTTTTATGGTGACATCCCATTTTCTCCTAATGAAACTTGGTATTGAAGCATTTGCAATTCATTCATTGTCTGTCACTGTTTAGGGAGCTGTGCAATGTCTGACACAAGAGAGGACATGAAACATTCAGGCCAGAGCTTTTCAACTGAGGTGCCAGAAGGTGGGTATCCAAGATTTTTGAGTTAAGAATGGATTTAAGAGCCTCTAAATTTAAAAATGGGATGCAATGGCATGTGTGCACAAAAACAAAACTTTTAACAAAAACTGCTGAAAAGTGAGCCAGAATATCTTGTGCGCAGGGTAAGGTCTGAGGTATACACTGTGGTATGTATCACTTTCCAAGTGGAGCACCGTGAATAAAACCAGGGGACACACACAACATGGGACAGGGACCAGCCACAGCTGCAGGGCACTGCTCAGTCCCCTGATGATGGCAGCAGCTGGGAGGTCTGGCATGAGAGATTTACCATGCCTTCTACACCAGGCATTTCCAGGGCAAGGATCAGACCCCCTGAGTACAGTGTTATTTGTCCTGTCCTTTGCTTCTCTCTGCTTTGTAAATTATTTTTTGTGGGGGACAGAATAGGGAAAATAGGCCATGATAGTGCAGCTGTGTTGACAATAAGCCAGTCCCTTTTCTCTGGCTCACCTGACAACAAAGCTGGTGAGCTGTTGAAAACCTCACAGATTATTGCTTGAGAACCAAGTTCATGATGAAATGGCTTGGCAAGAATTACACCTGGCAAAAGTGAGTTATTTGCTTAGGAAAAATAGTCATTTCCACTCCTCGTGAAAGATGTGTGACTGCCATTTCTTGCTTTGCACACGGAGGCTTTAGACAGGTTCCCCTTGCACAATCACAAATCAGCATTTTCTAGGAAGTTTCCCATTTTTGTCTGGCTGGGATGTTGCTACAGTGTATTTTTTACCCATACTGGACCTTGCCTGTTGCAAGGCAGTTACTTGTTGCTTCACAGCTAAATTGCTGCAACTCTCTCATCTTTGGGCTACATCTACAGTCAATCCAGGAGCTGTACACAGCTGCTCTCTTACTAAACAAGGTGTTTTACCAGGAGCAGCAACTCTAAAAGATCAGCTGCCGGTTTTGATGTGAACAGCTTTCACAGGATTTACTACATCCCCTTTCTGCTGTCGAAGAAAAGGATAGAGCACAGATTGGAGTTCAAAATAATGGAAGGACACTTTCTGTGAGGAGCTCTCAGTTTTGGCATTTGCTTGAGGCTGTTTGGAGGCTGTGGGGAGGGGGGTGTTAATGATCAGGACAGGCTGCAAGTCTCCTCTGTTTTTCGAGGATTTCAGAAAGGATGGGGCTAGACTTGACAGCATTCTCCAAATCTGCTGTGTTTGGAAAGATTTTTTAAAATATGACTGAAATACAATCCTGTGATCTCCAGCTGCTCTTCATAAACACTAGCATGGCTCTCACCAGGGTTTTACACCTCATGCCTACTACACTGAGCTTGCAGGGGGCTCCTCAGGTACTGTACACCGAAGCACATCACAGCACTTGCCTGTTCCTCAGTCTCTCTCACACACTGCTTGGTCATAGGCTCCCTCTGTCTTTCCAGCAAAAGAAATGGGATGTAGTGAAGAAATCATGTGTCCCAGCCCCACAGCTGCCCTCCTTGTACTGTTCAGCAGCTTAAGCAAGCTCCTGCCCTGAGCCCCAGACCTGCAAATGCTTGAGGGTTCCCATCTCATCCCTTCAGCCACCAGGGAGAGAGGAAACAAGCAGGTTTTCTGACTACTAAATAAAATGAACATGCTTGCCTGGATGCTGTTTCCTACTGTCATGAACAGGGACAGAATATGAGTCTGGGAAAGAAATTTATTGTGTTCCTAGGTCTTATATCTGGCAAAAGAAATATACTTCTCTTGAGAAAAAGCCAACTCTGCATAATGCCAATAATGCCAATAAGCATAATGCCAATAAGCAACTCTATATATTTCTTGGTTTAAATTTCATCACTGCTTAATGGTGTTCTTTGGGGTTAAGTCTAAGTCTCCCTGAGTACACAGGATCCTCCTCTTTTACTCCTCCCCGCAGAGTTCTTCTCATCCCTTTCTCAGCTGGCTCAGCAGCTAACCCAAATCATTCTACTCTTCCTCTTTCTTGTCAAGTTCCCCTGTGCCTGTAAATCTCCCTAAGTCTCTCAAGCTTTGCTGTATTTAAGACCTCAGGTTAATGCCTAATCTCTTTGTCCTGCTTCTAGTGGAAGTCTCTCCTTCCAAACATTCTCCCAGAAAACAAACTTTGAAGGACTAGTTTCCCAAGTCTCACTATGCCATCATCCAGCATGGTGACTAGATCAAAGGAATAGAAAGTTCCGGATGGATGAATTGTCACTTTACCCGATGTGGAAATCTTAAAATGTATTGTCAATGCCGAATTCATAATGAGTGGATAAAGAAAAGAGGGGGTTTGTTGAGTTGTCCAGAACACTCTTTGAGAAGGAACAGACAGAATTCACTTGAAACTGGAGTATAAGTGGATCATATGCAATTATTAAAAAAAAAAAAAGTACATTCTGGTAGTAACCGAAAGACCTTGCCCAAATCCTGCTATTGATTTCTCGCTCTGAACTGGCAGCTGTTGAAAGTCAATATTGGTCTAATTCTAGAAAGAGACAGTCTTTTGGTCATTCAGCAACACCCAGTTAAACCCAATACATTGAGCTACAAACATTTTCAATAGATGTTTGTTGGCATGCTCTTGAACAGCATGAGAAATGTAGATTTTTCAGATAGATGAGGGAAAAAAATAGAAGATTCCTTAGGGCACCTGAAGATGGGAGAAAAAACAAAAGAAGAAAATAAATTCAAGGCACTGCTTTGTTGCTGAACGAAGCCACACTTCATCCTGTATGTGGATAAAAGACAAGACAATTTCCCACTTCCCATTTCTATTCTGTATTGCCAGGTTAATTGTTGTCTTTGTATTCCCCACAAGAGAAGCTTCATCAGTGGTGCCAAATAAACCAGATTAGTGTTCAGGGGCATTTGCTGGAAGTGATGCCAAATCCATTCTTGATCCTAATTATATGAAATATGCTCCAATAATTTTCCACAAGGTGAATAAAAATAATGCCAGAACTGCCGCTTTCACTAAAGCTCAATTAGGAGGTATTCACTAATCCCAAGGCATATCATAGCTGCTTCTGTGCAATTATATTCTCCGTTTTATAAACTGATGTTTACCTAGAGAAGATGAATATCCTAATTCCTGGCATTTATGCAAGAGTGATATCAGGAGAGAGAGAAAAACATAGAGAAGGCCTGGCCCATATCCCAACGTTAGGCAAACCGACCTTTGGTTTCCATCTCCACAGACAAGCTGTTGCATCTCTGCAGTTTCAAGCGCTACACACAGGAGATACACACATCAGTACAGTGTTCATTCCCAAATCTAAAAGAGGAAGTCAAAAGCCACTTAATTTAGAAAATAAAATCAGATTAAATAAATTCTTCTTTGTTAGTCACGGAACATTTCCTGCAGTGTACAATACCTTGTTCTTCAATGAATTTCAGATTTCCATGATGACTGGTTTACACCAGCTGACTAAGAAAGGGGTATGTGTCAAAAACAGGCAGTCACTTCAGGCAGTTGCAAACTTGGACTTTTATTCAAGCTGTGGGAAATTCATGGTAAAACTGAGAGGCATTCTGCAAGCATATAAGTACAATGTTATGATTGCATTTCAAAAAATTCCTTTACAGCTAGAGTTAAAAGAGGATGGGCAAACACATTTACTGAAACAATATAATAACGAATTATGTTCATAGTCTGTAGTTGGTTTATATAATAGTATTCTCTTTCAGGATTCTCAAAGCACAAAACATCTTTCTTTTCTTTTATCAAAAACCCCCATCTTTCTCAATTTAGAGGATTTTACTCTCATGTAACCTACCTGTTTTCCTTCATGCCTTTATTTTTGTGGCAAGTCTCACAAACAGCAAAGCTAATATTAGAGAAATAGATGTTATGTTTCATTACTTCATTTACCCTCTTGCCAGTTTTGAAGTTTGTCCTACCTCTAAAATTGATGGGGAGACCCTTTTTATTGATTGTCTGATACTGAATCATAGATTCATAGAATATCTCAAGTTGGGTGGGATCCATAAGCATCATAGAGTTCACATCCCTGTTCCTCATAGAACTACCTAAAATTAAACTGTATAACTGAGAGTATCGTCCAGACACTCCCTGAATTCTGACAGGTTTGTTGCCCTGGGAATCTTGTTCCAGTGACAGACCCCTCTGGGTGAAGAACCTTTTCCTAATGTCCTGGATGCACTTTCACACCACACATTTTCTAGCCCTAGCTGTGACTGATTTGTGGGATCATGGAATTGTTAGTGTCCAACGGAGTGAAACCTGACATTTAAAGAAAACAACAAAATTTTTAAGGTAAGTTAGTGACTTCAGGGTCGATGCATTCATAAGCCATGGCATACTCTGTGCTGCTGTCAGAACTGATCTCTTAACTTCAGCTGATAGTTGCAACAGTATCTCCACAGCTCCATCCTCCCCAGTGGGATAATAAAGTATGTTGGGATTAAGGAAAAAAGCAGATATGCATCTCTCTTCTCAGCACATACACTGAATTCTGATTATACTCCCCCAGCCCTCTCATAGGATTTGGCTAAGCAGAGGAAGCACAATGGCACACACCTATTCAAGCTGAAGTTCTCAAGCAGCCTATTGTTTTCCTCTTGGCAAAAATTCAAAAAAGATTTCATTAGTGATTGCTGAGCAGGAATAGGGACAGGAAATTTTGTATCCACTTGGAGGCTGATCCCTAAAATCTAAGATGACAGGCAAGCCCTTATGCATACGCTGCGAGGTTTACAGCTGCAGTGTCTCCTGATATTCAAAATGTGAAGACTTTTTTGATTGCTGCTGCTGCTGGATGGCATAATGGGTTTTGATCCATTGACTACATTATCTCCGAATACAAACTAGTCCCCTTTTTTCCAGGAGTGCTGGAAACTTGCCAGCAGCTCGGCAAAGCTAAAGAGGTGATAAAAGAGAGTTTAAAAGGTCTTCTGACTGAAGGCTGAAGGACATGCACAAGAAAACTAGAGCATGAGGGTACCCCTTGAACTGCCTGTTTGCCTTTCTTGCCACAGGGACTTCTGAAGTGGGACACGATTAGATGGAGGGAAGCTGGATTTCAGAAAGGGCCTGGGGTTTGGGGAGTTCTCTTGTTTGTTTGCTTTTAATGAGCTGTTTTAGGATCCTGTGTAAAAGCTAGCTGTGTTGCCAAATTTCCTCAGGTTTTCTCACAAAATGCTAACTGGAATGTGGGAGATTGGGGATATTTATAATCTCTGGGCTGCGTCTGAGGAATCAATATTAGATCTTGAGGGAAATGCCGGTTTCAGGGAGGAAGCTGACAGAGCGTGTTTGGGGAGAGGCTGTATGATCTACATGTTGTACCTCGCTTCTGTTCAGGGGATTGTGACACCTGGGAATTCACTGCTAGGACTCCTGATTTATGGTAACCCAGTGCATCTTCAGGGCAGGTGTGTTACTAGACCCTGTTTTGATATATAGGTACAAGACATCAGCATACAGAATCGGGCCAATAGAAGTGTAACCTTGGAAACAGGACCGTGGCAATCCAGCAGTAAGCCTCCATCAGGGTGGCATTTGTTGAGAAATATTCACCATGGATTATATACTCTGTTTAGTTTGTTAATGATGGTAAAGCTGTTCCTGGAATCTGAAAAACATGCATGCATAAAAAGCAGTAGCAGTATGCTGCATGATGATATTGATGGAGTTGGCCAAGCAGCATGGTCGAGTGCCTCTGTGAACTGCACGAAGTAATTTGCCTGCACCGAGGAGTTTCCTGCAGGCTATGCGGGAGTCAGGGTATGGAAATGTATGCAGGCATGAGACAAAGCACTTGCAGTAAGCACATTCTCCATTGGAACAAACGCAGGTGATTAATTGAGCTGTAAAGTGACTTGGGATGAGGAGACTCTTGTTCCTTTCTAGTGCCAGGAACAAACAATTTCTACTGCTGAGATGGGGTGTATATGTCAATTAATTACCATTTTTTCAATTAATTGTTCCTGCGATCCATCTTTCCCTAAAGAAATTATTGAGCAATACAAGCAGAACTCAAACTAGATCTGTCACAGCTGAGAGGGTAACTGACTGCATTTGCAATTCCTGCTTCCCAGATGTCCCACATTTCTTCAGGTAATGGGCAGAAGCACAAAAAGGGTAATTCAAGATAGATATCTCTGCTCCCAGGTCTCATTGACTGACACTCAGCTTTCTTCTAATTTTGTCAAATTTGCTCAGTGTGATGCTGATGGTTTTGTTAGCCTGCAGTCTCAATGGAGCTCAAAAAACCCCAGGTGTTTACATGGGCTGTGTATTTGCAGTATGGTGGGAACAAATGGAGGCTTTCTTTACAGAGTCTTCAGTGGTCACTGCTGCTGATTGAAGCACTCCTAATGAGCAGCTCCTGCAGGCCCATTGGAGAAATGACCGGACAAGACAAAGCCCCTTTATCATGAAGTTCATCTCAGATGTTCTGTCATAGAAATGCAATATTAATAATTTCTGTAAAGACACTCTCCCCCTGGAATTGTTTTGAGCTACAAATGCACTCTGTGGGCCATAATCATGCTCTCTGATTGTGTCATGTCCACATATTCTCAGCACCAGAATTTAGCTGGTTGAGGGAGGTGATTGTCCCACTCTGCTCTGCGTTGGTGTGGCCTCACCTTGAATATTGTGTGCAAGTTTTGGGCACTGCAATATAAAAAAGATACACAGCTATTAGAGAGTGTCCAAAGTAGAGCTACAAAGATGATGAAGGGCCTAGAGAAGGTGTACAAGAAGCAGATGAGGGCACTTAGCTTTTTCAGCCTGGGGGAGACTGAGGGGAGACCTCATTGCAGTTACAATTTCCTCATGAGTGGAAGATGAGGAGCAGACACTGATCTCTTCTCTCTGGTGACCAGTGGCCTGAAGTTGTGTCAGGAGAGGTTTTAGGTTGAATATTAGAAAAAGATTCTTCACCCAGAGGGCGTTTGGGCACTGGAACAGGCTCCCCACAGAAGTGGTCATAGCAGGTGAGCAGGTCTCAGAACAAGCCTGACAGAATTCAAGAAGCATTTGGACAATGCTCTCAGGCACATGGTGTGGAGGCACATGGAGTGTCCTGTGCAGGCCAGAGTTGGACTCAATGATTTTTATGGGTCTTTTCCAACTCGGAATCTTCTATGATTCTATGATTAGCTTTCTGTATCTTATCCTATTCACCTGAGCATCAATCTAAAGAATGGGAGCCAATAACGAATAGTCTGAATTTCCTTGCAGGATACCTGGTAGAAATAGCATCTACTTTCTTCAAATAAGCCACAAAAGCTGTTGGAAGAAAATTAAAGCCTGAAGCACCCTTGTTGTTGCTGTTCCAAACTATTTTTGAATCTCCACTAACCTAGGAAGACTTCTCAGATAAATGATTGCCTAAATTAGAATTTCTGATTCACATGAAATATTGGAAAATGAGAGGAAGGGTTATATTAGCTATTTCATTAGAACTTAGTCTCAGGGTCTGTATCCCAGCCTGCAGCAGAAATGTCAAGAGGAGCAGCTGCTGCAGCACACAAGCCAGCAGAACATTTCCATCTCTGAATAAGGCAAAGGGGTGTGGGGGAAGCTGAGTGAATTGTGTAAGACCTGAACATTGTAAAGTAGTGATGGACTGTATGTCTGTAGAGATTTTGCTGAACATTTCATCTGTCCATTTTTAGAGATTAAGCGTTGTTTTCTTTGTGAAACATGCGGACCTTTGATAGTGTCAACATGCCATTGCTTTTGGGCTTTAGTGTGGTTCCAGAAGAGTATGCTGTACACCTCAGCCCTTTGTAATACAGTTTATTATTAGCAGGGCTTTTCTTTTTTTACCTTTTTATCTTCACTGGAAGCCAAATAAGCAAACCTCTTGCCCTATTATGCTGCTTAGTGTTAGCAAACAACACTTGCCAGCATAAAAGTAGAGCAAATTACCTGAAAGGAACAAAGAGGATGGTCTTTCATGGGCCATTGCTTACACTTGAGTCTTACAACTGCTCCCAGACTAGGTGGGCTATCAGCAATGTCATCAGGATTTGACATTTCTGTCATATATTTCTTTGCCTGCATGAAGCCAGAATCCAGGTCTTCCTGGGAACTATTTTGCCTAGTATTTCTTCGAATATTGCTTAACACTAACACATTGTACTCGTAAAGTATGTGAAAGGGCTCGGTTGTTGCTATGCCTTGTTAGTTAATGTCAGCATGTTGGACTGGTGTCTCACTGTAAAGCTGTCATGGTAGTTTGCCAGGCTTTGAAGGAAAAAAAATAAGAAGAAAAACATTGGCACTTAAAAAGTCAGGCAAGAATATAGCAAACCATGGTGCATATTCACTGCCAGTACATACTTTGTTTCATCCCAGTGTCATTCCTCCAGGCTTGTAGAAGTATTTGTTAATAAACAACATCCAAAGGGCATAAAGTAGAGCAGTATGTGGCTTTGGGTATTTTAACATATTTCTATGTGACTGAGCTACAGGTTTTTTTGACAAGCTAGGTTATAGGTGCATGTCTTCTTTTGGCTGGCTTAAGTCTGTAGCTTCTTGTTACCCCCCATATCTTCTCAGCTCAGCTGCTCCGCTTGCTGAGTTGGTTTTCTGGGCACTTCATAACTTCTTTGGGACCATTTAAACTGATTAGGCTTGTCTCTTTAGTGGGAGAACTTGGCAACACCATACCAGGAGACATGAGGGAGCAGTGGAAGCCAGCAGTGAGGCTGTGTCAGAGCTGGGGCTGGTCATTTTGTCCTTCAGCTCAGCAGTGTTAGTAGGAGGTGGCATGGGTACAACCTTGCTTCTGCTCTGGGCCATGCTCAGCTCCTAGAACACTGCAGCTGAGAAGCAGAACGTTACTAGAGAGTTAGAATTACCATGGGCTAAAGCTGTACTTTTACATGAACCAGGCCAGTTCATGGTGACTTGATCACAATCAGCTGACCTTACTTACTGCTTTTTGTTTCCTATTGGGTCTCGATCAACCTTCTAGGTACATTGGCTGCTGTCTATACCCTCTGTATAAAATATCCTTACTGACCCCATTCAAATGTGCAAGAGCAGCACCATTTAGGAACTTCCCATTTTACACAGTGTGTTTGCTTAGACTAGAAATTCATATCACGATTCAGACTTGCTGTGTCCAGCATTACAGAGAGCTTTCATGCAGCATGTGGCTATCTGTCTAAAGTCTTGGTGATTTATGATTAGGTAACTATAGAAAGGCTTTTACTTTTTATCTAAACTGGGGATACCTGTTATTTATCTTCTCTGAAAAATATATGAATTACTTTATATTCTGTACAAATATAGAACTGGGGTAGCTAGCTGGGCTCTCTGACTCTGGTTCCACACAATCTTGGACAACCAGGTAATAGACATTTATGGTCCAGAAAGGTCCATGGAACACTTACTTTTCCCATGTGTTATCTGCCTTTTGCATAGATCTAATTGTTTGTTATTGCAAAATGACTACCTAAATAGATATTAAGGCTTAGAAATTACAATCATTTAGCTTGACTTCCTCATAATGCTCATCCTAATGCTCATTCCTGCAGTGGAGGAAATTAATCTTTGCTATTAATTTTGTCTATTAAAGCCAGAATTCAGATCAGTCCATTTGCAGTCCTTATTAAATAAGGACCCCTGCTGGCCCTTATTAGACAGATGAAGGACCAGAGTGAAGTTCCTTGTTACTTAAATGAAACCCATGTTTAGCAAAGCTGTTAAATCACAGCTGAAGGCAGACATCTTGATGAATAAATCAGCATTCATGAATAAATAATTGACATGAGTGCTAAAATGGGATTTTCGTTTTCATGCTGTTTCTGTTCTTAGCCAAAAATTGAGACAGTCTGGGTGAGTGGCAGTGGTGGCCCTTGTGGCAGAGACAAGGTCTTGTTTCCAAAGGCGTAGATACAATTCTGGTAGGACCAACAGAAGCATCTCAGTGTGTTGGAGGCTTCGGCTCCTTCAGTTTCAATGACTCTGATGAGTTAAGGAGCTGGAATGAGCCTTACTAACATGTTTCCCATAGGACATCAAATAACGTGAGTCAGTGCTGCTCTGGGACACATTTGCACTTTGATCTAGCAGTTAAAGGCTCAGTGTCCCATTAACAGATCGCTCAAGACAGCTGCCTTTCCCTGTAATTGTGCTGGTTATTCACACCAGTGGAACTTTCTTCAGCCAGCGGCTTCCTGGGGACAACTATTTCCCACTCTGCATCACCAACCTTAAATAGGTTATGAGTCTCACAGCATTTTGTGTACAAGGCCATGAAAAGTTTCAAGAAGAGTGAGGCTTCTGGAAGAATCTTTGTGTTTTTGTTAGCACAGTGGCTGTATGCTACCAGAGAGAGAGGAAGAATCTCATCCAAGGCTCATCTTGCATAGAGACAGCTCTGGTGTTTTTTTGTCTCCTGCCTAAGTGCTATGCAGGACCCATAAGAACCATCCCAGCGTGCCATCTTGTTTTGCTAAATTTTTTAAATACCTGTGGTTGTGGGGAAATGCCAGTTCTGAAATCTGCCACTTTAATAATACTAGTGGTTTTCAGATGCTGGGGATAAGGAGGCAGCTGCTCCAAGAGCCCAAAGTGCTGGTATTCTTAAGAACTGCAGCCAGGCACTTACAATGCCCTTGTGTCTTAAAGCCACAGCAAAGGGCAGGAACTGGTGCCACCCGGGAATCAAAGGCTGCCATTCGTGCCTGCACAAAGCAGGCAGGCAGAGCCTCTGGAACACTCCCCATATCCCAGCAGGGCTCAGATGAGACTAAAGTGGTGCCAAGTTCTTGCTGTGTTTTTTTCCCTCTCACCTCACACAATGCCTGTGATAAACATCAGTGCCCGTTGCTGTATGCGAAGGGCCAGCACGTGGCATGACATGCAATCATCTGCAGGGATGCAGTGCTAATACACTTGAAGAGAGAAAAAAGCAGGATGGTGTCTTATTACAGGCCATTTTGGGACTGTGTCTCCAGTTACAAGAGCTCCTCACCTAGAATAAATTGACCCAGCTTCATCTGACTCAGAGCTACACTGATTTACACATGCTGGAGCTCTGCTTTGGGTTTCTGTAGTGTAAAGCCATTCACTCTCTAATTTCATGAAGCTCATAACTTCACGAGGTTACAAAACCAGCTAACAGATATTTGCATATTATAAAACCAACAGGTACGCCCTGGAAACAGACGTTCCTGGAATCCTGGGACATGCATTTCCTGAGCATGTAGCAGGATAATTGCGCAAGGCATAAAAAAAGCCACTCACTACCATCTGACAATGTCAAAGACATTAAATAGCTCTCATGGTATCATGGCATGCAAAAGGAGCAGGTAAAAAGATCATCAGCCTCATGAAGAGGAAGAGAAGTTACATACAATTTGTAAGGAAATTTCTAAAAATCCAGCATTCAGCTGAGGTGGGAAGCTAAGAATTTGGATCCTGACTGAGACTGCTGAAGTTAGTAGTGACCTTGCTCTATGGCCTCTGTTGTCCTGTGGCCTCTTCCTCTTTACCACTGCAGCAGCAGAATTTCCCTCAACAGCTTCTGTTTCCCCACCAAATCTTGTTGTTTCTTGCCAAGTGTCCCTGTTTTATTTTGGGCATGAAGCACCTCCCCAGGATAGAACCTGTTATTTGGTAGTCACAGCATGTATCTAGGACACACATATCCCTACTCTCTTAGAAGAGGAAATTATGCCTGGGATTCCCACGTTGTGGATGAAGCTTCTTGCTGTAAAAGGGGTGGAGAAGCCGAGTAAGAGTAAATTATTCTATCTATTTCACATTTTTGGGGGGAATGGATTGGCCATGTGTGTGATGAGAACAGTTCCTAGGTGAGGTTTAACAGATGTCCTGGGCAGAGAAGTCCCTAATTTTGGACCTTGTAAGCCCTTCTCTCCTTAGCTATGCAGCGCCATGAAAATTGTGCTGTACAGAGATAATCACCTGACACCTGACTGGGCAATGTTTGGGGACTTGTGGGGTCCCACTGCCTTTTGCACACAGCAGCTCCCCAAGCAAGATTTTGAGAATCCAGACAAGTCCATGGTGAGCAGAAGCAATGTACAGAAGGACAAGCTGTGCCATAAGTATTTTTTACAACTGAACTCAGTCTTCCCTAAGGATGCTGCCGTATGGATCTTCACATCCAAAATATGCTCTGGCAGTAGACAAACTAAATAAAACAGTAACCATGTGGGCAGCATGCAGGCAGGAGCAGGCCCTGGATCACCTCTGACTTTGCTCTTTCAGCAGAGAAGTGTCTAAATATTGAAACTGAGACATCTATACAGGAAATTTGACGGGCTGCATGGGGACCCCATGGGTGAGTGCATCAATGTCTTCTTTTATATATTTTCAGCCATGAATTTGCTAGAGATGACACTAAAATACATGTGAATGAGGGACCATTGGAAAACGTTTGGCTTGATCATGCTCTGTTCCCAAGAGATGCTAAAACTGGCTTCAGGCTTGCCAGATCCTTTCAGCTGAGAGGCCTCTGCCAGCTGTGCAAGGCTCAGCAAGGTTGATATAAACCTTTTTCAACCTTGGGAAGCCAAGTTTACTGCAGAAGTCTAATGGTGTTTGTACTGTCTACCAGTGCTCCTGGTCAACATTTTATTTTACTTTGTGACTTGGTTACCTTAGCTGGAAATGCTGCTGTTTTGGAGTTGCTTATAGGACTTCTTATTACTTACTTCAGTGCCTACAAGATTTTAAAGTTGTGATGCATGATTTTTGCTGATCCATTTATCACCCTGAAGTTTTCTGGTCGTGTGTTGCTCTGTGTTGGTGTCCCTTTCATGGTATTTGTATCTCTGACCTACAGATCAGACATTCTGGACTCTTGCATACTGGATTTCAAGGGGGTTGCAAAACCTGGCAAAAGCTGAAAGAGAGCAGGACAGAAAATATGTTCTCATCGATGTAGTCACACACACAAAAAGTGCCAATGTTTTGCAGTGGAGTCCCAGAGGGAGATGGTGCCCATCCAAAAATTCTTGTAGGAAACACTGTTGTTTCTCAGCAAACTTGAAAAGTGAGAAAAATCTCACTGGTTTTATTGATGTACACACCTGCTGGTTCCTCAGTGACTGGTAAAAAAAACAAATAATGAAGTTTTAGAATGGCATTTATTTAACAGAAAGACCAAAGTGGAATTGGAGTTTAACTGAATCAGCTATGCAAAACTCCCTCTGACCCAGTTCAGGGGCTGAAGTGCTGGAGGAGCACAGGGTGCTGTGCATGGCAGGCAAGATGCTGTGCTCAGGTAATCTTGCTGCCCTGGGCATTTTCACAAGCAAATATCCACAGTTCATTTCAGAATCTACTGCCCAGATAGGTTTTTCTTTGAAATGTTTAAAAAATATTTTTGAAATTTCTTAACATATTTTAACATTTTAACATATTCTAGTCAAAACTGTGCTTTTATAAAACGCTTCTAATGCTTTTTTTCCCAAGATTTCCATTGACTGCAGCAGGCTTTGGCATGGACTCTAACTGTACAAAGCCTAGGACTATAAATATAGATTCCCAAGGACTTGACTGGAGGGAGTGACAGATGCATAGCTTGACTCCACGATCTGCCAGGGCAACATTTTCCAGAAGCAAAAAATGAGAATCATCTGTGTTAAATTTATCCACACTTGGACTTCTTTGGTACGTGCAGGAGGAAATCGCTAGGGAGCAGATGACTTTTTAATCTGCCAGTAGTGTAAAGTTTGTGAGCTGTCTTCAAGGCAATGCTGTTTATTATGTTCCTTGGGTAAATTTTACCTCTGATGCAAAATATATGAAACATCTTCACAAGGTAAAAGGCAGGATCAAAAGCATGTGGTGAATAACTCTCTCTTCAGCACCTGCTTGGAGTGTTGCTGTGTGCTCTTACGACATGGTTTAGATCTTGGATGCATACACCCAGTCATGCTGTTGATGTGCTTCCCAAGGACCTCATCCAGACACCACCAAAAGCCTCCTCTCCACCTCAGTGGCTTTGGAACCAGGCTGAGATCTGATCTCCCTCTGATGCCCCACCGTCTACTAGAGACCTTCTTCCTCTTTGGACTGGAGAGGAATCTTTTCTTTGGTCTGGCTAACAACTTGAGAGCAGGGTTACATTTTTTCCTCCATTTCTGGTGACCTTTGGGACTGGAAGCATGCTTTGGACGTGAGCTCTTGTGTTTGCTCCTGCCCTGGCAGGACGGAAACGTGTGTTTAGAGGGAAGTTCTGATTAAGATCATCAAAGTGTTTCCTTTCTTCAATTCAAACAGACCTGCACAATGCAAGCTCTGTAAGCCAAAAGCGTGATTCAATGCTTCAATCATTATGAGAGGTGATGGGGATGGAAAGGCATCACTCACTTTTCAAGGCAAACTGGGAGGGAGATGCTCTGTAGCAACCTTGTTGGCACAGCCATTCTGCCAGTGCCCACCCAAGCCCTTCATCAGAGATGGGATACAGGGGTAGATGGGACCTTGGCTTGACCCAGAATTGATGCACTGATGATGCTTTTGTCTGTGGTTTGCAGCAAAGAGTACCAGAGGCAGTTTGAGCTGACTGGCTGGAGCGCAGAGCTGAGTAATTCATGCATTCACTGCACAGGTTAGCAGGAAGGCCCTGGGCGAGTCTTGCCATTGCATCTCCTCTCATTTTTCCCATCTGTCTGAGGGAATAATAACACGGACTCTGCCTGCCTTGCAAAGGTGTCCTTGCAGGGTCTGAGTCATTTGGGAGGGGGACAGGTTCTTCATGGTGCCACTGGTCCCAGCACAGTTGCCTGGTGGTTACTGAGAAGAGACCATGGCCAGCTAATGGTAAAGAGCTTTGAAGATGCAAAGAGCCAGTGCTAGCATTAAATCACAGGTGTTGACACACCATCACAAAACCTGTATTTTAGTGTTTCCTGATGAGCAAGGGAAAACTAATGCCTCTCTGGAGAGCCCAAGCTTAAATCCATCCTCCCCCATCCCCAAACCAGCTCTTTTTTCTGCACTTGTGGGAAGGAGAGGCTGGAGGCGGCCGGCTGGCTGGGAGCAGTTCCAGCAGTGGGGAGCACTCATCTGGCAGCATGCTGACAGTTTGGAGCTGGAGGATTGTCCCCTGGGGACCCCTGCCAGATGGCTGGGATTAGAGTATCCCTCTGGCGGTTTTAGCCCCTGCTGGAGCGGTGGAGGGAGCTGGGGTTGGAGCTGAGCAGGACAAAGATGTTTTCCACTGGTTTAGCTGGGAGGGCTTCAGGACAGAAAGGAACATCACCAACTATATTCCTGTGGCTGTTAGATAGACTGAGATAAGGGAATAGCTGCATAGGCAGAGAGAGGAGCGTTGGTGCTGGGTACTGTGTGAATACCAGCTTTCAACTCCTCTGTGTGTAAATGTTGGTCTTGGATTGGTGATGACTGGCCCTGGAATGTGTCACCATGAAGCCGTTTCTGAATGGACTAGAGATTCATTTACCAAACTCAAGGGTGTCCTAATGAAAAGGCACATGCTGAAATATCCCCTTCAGCAGCCCCCACCATGCTGCTGTTCGTGGTTTGACATGGAGGGAGAAGCTGCTGTGCTGCTCCCCACCCCTTCAGTGCTGAGAGCTGGCACTGGATCTCTGGGAGAGGAGGACGATGAAGCTGTCTGCATGGCCAGACAGGCCCTCACCCCTGCTCTCCTCTGCTTTGGCCTCGTGAGCTCTGGGCTCCAGTGCAGGTTCTTTGCTCCTGTATTCAAAAGCCATCTCTCACAAAAAACATCCTCTCTTATGATGCAGTCTACAGATACTCTCTCTGCAGAAGCAGGAAAGGGTTGGTTTTGGGACTGGGGCCCTGGGTTGGCATTCAGAAATTGTTCTGCTGCAGCACTGCTCCATTGTGTCAAGCATGCTGTTTACTTGCTGAGCTTCCTCTGCCCATCTGCTTTGGCACAGGGGGTGGAGAATGAGAAATCTGCTGTTGAAACTCTGGGCCTCCCGCACTGGGTCACAGTTTTCAGATCTACATGTGATGTGATGATGAGTATGGACCCACTAGTGGAGGGAGGAAGGGCGACTAACAGGGTTGAAGCCTTGCCCCTCTCAATGCTGCATGTATGTTTCTGAATCCCATGACACCATCAGAGCCATCTGGTTTTGTGACAGCTCAGTCACAACTGTGACCACCGTGTTGGGGACGATAAAGTTTTGGGACAGATAGAGACCAGAAGATGGGCTTCAGGAAAATGCCACAGCTCTTGGAAAAATACCCTGCCCTTTTATAGCCAATGCTGATGTGGTGAGTGAAGACATTGCTTCACTGGACAAATATGAGTTTAAGGGAGGGTTTAGGAGGGCTGTCAGAAGGAACCTTACACAGAGGAGGAGAAGAAGAGGGCTTCCTGATGCAAAAGGCACAAAGAATGAAGCGGGACAACAAAGGGATGTAGTGGCTGGGTGAGAGGTTTTGCAGGGCGAGGAGAGCTTGAGGTGCTGGGTGGGTGGACAGGTTGAAGAGGACAACTTACTCCCCTCAGACTTTGCTGTAGTGCCTCATACAGTCAGGGTATCAGCGTGCCAAGGGCTTGCAGCCACTCAGAGAAAATACGTGCCGCATAAATGTAGGATCATTATTCACTCAGCATGTCGACTTGTTTAAATTTCTGTGAGGAGAGCAAGTATATTATAGTATTGTTATCCTATGTGGAGAGTTGTTCATGTTTAATTATAGTTCATGAGAAATACAGACTCTTACAATGCGGCGTCTGTTCAAACAGATATATACATCTTAGGGAAAAATATAATAGTGCCATTATGCTGTTCTTATAAAGTGCTAGAACAAAGCACACATGCACATCTCCTCATATCCAGCAATAAAATAAATGTAGATGACTAAACATAGGAATGTATCCTAAAAATATGTGTAGCAGCTCACTGTGAGTCAACGGGACTGATCTGTGCAAATTCCTCAGGTACCTCTGCATAAATAGATGCCCTCACACCCCAAGGGTGACATTCTTGGAAAAGGGAATGTCTCGTATTTCCTGATTTGCTTCCTTGTTCTTCAGAAATCACTATTCTTGTATTTGGCAATAGACAACTTAGGGATAAACTGTGAGCCAAAAACCCATTGTGATTCAGGGGGACTCTTCCTGCCCACTGTGGATGTTATTCACATCACCTCACTCCTGACTGCTGAGAACTGCACAAAATAAAGTGTTGCCATCATCCTTTGTCCTACAGGCAGCACTTTTCTGCCTGCCTGTGGGAAATAATCCTCTTTTAATTTAATTATTCATTTTTCAATTATTTAATGCAGTACTCTGGGATAGCAGCAAGGCTTCTGGTTAGTTTTCAAATTGCTGCCACCTCAGACAGCAGAGCATTGGGATCCAGCTCCCTGGGAGAAGGGATTCATTGTCTTTGAGCCACTGGTTTCATTAGAAGGGATATGCTGTCTCCTTTCTCTGGCACATCCCTCGGGAAGTTTCCATGTGTTCTGCCAACCTGCTTATGTCCCACAGAAGCTTGATCATGCCCGGCCAAAGTCAATGGCTCAGGACAAGGACAGCTGAATGGGGCACCATCAGGAGTCCATCAGTGTTTCTTCTCCTTGCAGAGCCCCGTGAGCACCCTCCCTGATGCCAGCGACTGTGCTGCACTTTAACGTTTTCTAGTGTAGGAAAAGCAAATGCTGGCCCTCTGTGGTGGTACTTTACATTGCTCTGTGCTGGCCCAAGGATTTTTCTCCTATTGTGTGGGCCTTCACCATGGCTGATTTTCCACTCTGAGCTGTATCCATGCTAGTTCCTGAACGGCATCAGCTCTGATGTAGGGGGCAGGGGTCAGCTCTAAAAGATTACTGCATCAAATGTAAAAGATGTTCATACAGTATTGAGTAGGAAGAAGTTTAAAAGAAAAGAGGTCAGTTCTGCTGCCACTTGTGCAGTTTTTGATAGATGTAACTCTATTCATTTCTGTGTAGCTAATTTTGTTTTATGCCAGCACAAGTGAGAGCAGACTCAGGCCTTCCTCCTGCAGCAGCTAAAATGAAAAACATTTCTATTTTTAAAGCTGAAAGCATTTCTTACTTTTATTTATCACGTGTCACTTTGCTGGCAGTGATGGTGTAAATGGCACAGAAAAATTAAATGAACACTTTATGGGCACTGCTTATGACCCTATTGCTCACCCATCATGACAGCTACCAGGCATTGCTTGGGCAGCAGAACCGAGGAAGCCTCAGTTCCTGGGCAAAAGACGAAGCTGATGGTGTTCACCTCTTCCACCCCAAAACTGCTAAAAGGGTCTCTTTGTTCTTTATGGATGTCTGGTTTTGCACTGCTTCTAGATGCTTGACATCTCTAAGCTCTCCAGACCTCTGCAAAATTTTATTTCCACAGTAAATGTGACTTTAAAAGGGGGCAGGTGTTCAGTGGGACAGTCTGCAGGACAAGTTCTCATGTCTGACCCTGCATCCTTGGAGTGACAGTGGATTCTTCCCAGGTGAATTTGAAGGCTTTTTGGAATACAAGATTAGACTTCTTCCCCTCTATGTTGTAGTAAGTCCACTGGTAAGGTGTCTTACAGAGACATTTTGTTCCCTCTCACAGGAAGAAATTTCCTTCCAGCTAGGAAATTTATTCCCTGGAAAATTGAACAGGAAAATAAGATTTCCAGAGAGAGCCTATGGCTGTAATAAAGGATTATTGCCAATTTCTTTGGCTGTGCTCACAGAGCTTGGCACTCAGGTAGCAAATTTTGTATGTCCAAAACTCCTCAACAGGGTGTACATGAATGTCAGGATGCAAAGCCTTCACTGAGCAATGACCAGAGGTTTCAGGGATGCTTGTCCCCAGATGAAGATTGCCTTAAAGGTCCTGTGAGGACTTCTCTGTGAGGCTCTGCCATGCAGGCTAATGAAGTAGGTCAGAGTCACAATGTTAACCCCAGACCACTGTGCTGTTGCCCCAGTTTCCAACACCAAACAGCTCACCTCCCCATCTGTGAGGCAGAGAGGGGGACTCTGTCTCTTTCACTGAGAGGTTGTTATGCTGATTGCATTAAAGATTACGGCACACTCCAAGTGCTAAGGGAGCCCTACGACTACCATGGGCTGGGATAAATATAAAATACTATAATTTAAAGGCCCTTGTCTTTCAGTTGCTAATGGCTTAATTAAACAATAACATTTAACAGATGTGCTTTTTCTCCTCCAGTAATTCACTCCATCTGTGTCAACATAACTAGGCCCAAATTAGTGCATCAAAATGTAGATGTTAATGTCTTATTTCAGTTTTTATGTATCAATGTACATTTACATATATATTGTTTCATCTTGTGATGCAATGATTGCCTCCTTAGAAGGAGATATTGCACACTATGGAGTTTAAAGAGCCTCTCTTAGTTTGTAGAGTAAGAACAAAAAAAGGAAGAATCCAAAGACAAATTCTATACAGTTATTTTGAAATTAAAAGAAAATTAGGCACATGTCATTAGGGGTGTTATATATTGAACTGCAGGATCCATGGCTCTGTGCTCTTTAGGATAGTGAATATTGTGTGACCCTTTGTTTCTGAAGCAGTTTCTCTAACTTCACATGATGAGAAAAAGAAGCTTGCTTTGCTGCCTGTGAAAGCAGATAACCATCCGAATTCCTGGGGGATGTGTTGGGGGAGTGGATAACCAAGGCATAGCTGTGTAGAGATTTGCTGTTTTATGAAATAGCTTTAATAGCGTTAGAGATGAATGTAGCTCACTTGATCGTTATTGCTATTACTTTAAAACACCCTTCCCCGCGCTGTGTGCTTTCTCAAAGGTACTTGGGAGTCATTGCAGAGCTTGCAAACCTCCTGAGCCATGGCTGCTATGTGTGGAAGCAGCCACACCGCTGGGGCAGCACGGATGGAGGCAAGGAGCACCCTAATCCCTGCTGGCTCCGTGCCGCCCTGCTTCCCAGCACGCAGCACCTCCCGCACGCCGCTCTCAGCCTGCCTGGCGCTCGGGACGGGAGGCTGCAGGGCAGAGCTGTCACCTCCTGCGTGGGTGTGTGACAGGTCCCACCACCAGGTACTGCCAGCCACGCTGTCCCCTGGCGAGTCCGCAAGCTGTCCCAGAGCCAGCCGCGTGTACTGCAGGGCTGATGAGCAAGCACAGCGTGTTCCTGGCTGCTCCTGAGACTGGTCTTACAAGCCGTGCAAACTCCACAACTGAATCCGTCTGGGTGATGCCTGGGCAAGAACACTCTCAGGTCCAGATCCTTTGTTTCCATACTGTCTAAACTGCTTCTTTTTAGTAGTTTTCCTATGAATTCTTATGAACTGACTGGGTTTCTTGACTTTCCCCTAATTTAATTTGGATTAATTTAATTTTAATCAGTCTGTCTGCTCAGCATCCTATTAACCTTCCAGTGAACTCTTCCTATAAGGGGATTGGTGAAGGAGGCAATCTACATCTATTAAAATACTAGCCTGCTCTTTGGGCTGCAAATCGTTAGACAGCAGAAAAGGTTTTTTGGCACAGTCAGAGGGGATGGTGGGTGATGATCCAACCTTATTCTCACTGAAGACCCCAGCAAAACTGATTTGTCATCTCCCCAGATCCATTTGGCCCAGTTCATACTGGCAGTAGCATGGAAAGCATCTAAAACTGTGTCAACTGTAAGACTACAAGCCCCTGGCTTGAGAGAACCAGACTTCAGTGGTTCTGCCCTTGCCGTTCTGAACCCAAGAGGACATTGCAGACCCAGAGAAACAGGTGGTCTCCAGTAGATATAACCTATATAACAAGATTAGAGCTGTATCTGCCTGGTTTTTCCTCCTGTTATACTGTCCAGTTTGCCATCTGCTTAAAAATTCATTAGACTCCTAACCAAAATCAATTCTACATATATAATATACTGTCCTCAGTGTTAACACCTGCCCAGGTAAATTTTGCTGACAATCAACCATGAAATATTCACAGCATTTTTTCAAAGAAAAGGAGCTGAACTGTGCCAAGGTGGCAGCAGGACTCTCCTCTGAGCCACTTCCAAGTTTACATTTTTTCAAATTAAGGAGACTAGGCAATAAGGGAGTTTAGCTAAGAAAAGTCTGGGGAAAATGTGATTGTTTTGTATTTTTTGTGATCAGTGCAAAATTCCTCACTCATCAGCAGGGAAAAAGCAAAGTGTCTAACTGAGGGTTCTCAGCATCACAGAAGTCAATTATTGCAGCCTTTGCCACATGGGAAAAATCCCCAGCGACTGCATCCAAGTTTTGTCTGCTCTGGACTGACATGTTGGTCATTTCAGTTATTCAGAATCTATTTCATCTTGTTAAAAATAGGTACCTAATGAACCTGTCCATCAGCTATTAAAAGAATAGATATTTCTGAAAATCAGCAGGGCTCTGCCAGTGTTCTCTGGAAAACTTGTGTGCCATTTGGCTTACGTAAATTTGCATTCAGCCTTGCCAGGATTTCTCTCCCAAATAAGCAGCTGATGCATTTGCCACTAGGGCTGTTACACAGCCATGAACAAGAGGAAAATGGCTTTGGATTCTCACAAATAGGATGGAGAGTCCTTTATGGAACAGCCCTTTTACTAGGATGCAGTCTGAAATCTGAAATAGGGCATGGAGCAATGGGTGTCTGATACATGACAGTGCCATGGCTCGATGCATTGGGCTGTGGAGGCCTCAGCACAGGGACCAGGAGCTGAGGGGTTGTCTCCATGGGGCTCTGCATGGGATCCTCAGCTCGAGCCATCGGCTCAGCAGGACCACAGCACCAGGACACACCATGTGATGAAGAGAACCACTGTGTGAGAGCTGCCAGGCTTGTCCCACGTCCACGTTGCAGCCAGGGCTCAAACACCCAACTGCAGGCACCTGCTTGCACCTCAAGGCCAGCCTTAATCTCAAAGGCAAAGTCTATCTCTGCTTACTAAGGATACTCAGCTCTGATCCTGCTAACAGCTGGAGTTTGGAGAGATGGGCTCTGGTGGCATCAGTGGTGGGGTTGAGGGTGTCACAACCCCCTTGTTTCCCCCACGCCAGAGTGTTCCCAAGCTTGACCAGGCAATGTGCAAAGGCAGGTCCATAACCCACTGCCAGTAATTGCTGGCAAAACGTGCCACTCATGAGTGACTCCATCCCTCCCTGGAGTCACTCCAGGCTCAAGCAGTGTTTTGCCCACAAGTGGGCATTTTCAGGACAGCAGAATGGGGAATGCAGTGAAGGCATTGCACAAGAACAGCCATCCCTTTTGCTGATGCCTCCTTTGATACCTGCTCCAGCTCTCCCTACCTTTGTGATTTCTGTACTGGTTTGTGTGTGGAGATCTCCAGCAAGTATCAACTGGCACCACACTGCTCTTGAAGGATTAGAATTTGGTCAAGAAAACAGCACTGGCAGAGCAACATCACAGAGTCAGCCCCTTGGAAATTAAGAGCTGTTAAAAAGGACACGAGTACTGCAATTTTAATTGAACACTCCCTACAATACACAGACTTTAATTACTAATGTAATTGAGTGCATGTTAATCAAAATCTGTTTTTTCTATGGGATTTTTGCCATCATGGGTACATTAGATAGAAATCCTATTTGGTAGCCACTACTGAATATAGTATTTTCCATTTCCCCATCTCGTCTCTCCCTTACCTTTCATTTCAATTTCATTATTTTCTGCCCAAGCAATCCCAATTCTCATTCAATTCCTCATCAATTTTCCCTCCATCACTGTCTGCCTGCCACCTGCAACCTCCATATTCACTCCCAGTGTTGGTGGCTGTGACAAGTTTTCCTGGGTCCCCCGGGGACCAGGTGTGCCCATATTAATCTGCTCCAGACTGATTGATCTCCCTGGCTACACTTAGTCACTTCTTTCATGCACTGATCTGCATCATCCAAATTCCCAGTGTGGCCTGTGCAGGTCAGGTTAGGGCCATGCAGTGCCAGGGGAGAAACAGACTGGAGCCTGTAGGGATGAGGGACCTCAAAGCTCATCCTCTACTTCAAAATTGCCTCCCTCTAAAGCAAGCTTGTGTAAATTAGGAGTGAGAAAAGCACTTGTTTGCTGTCTGTGGAAGCGTACTTCATTCAGGCAGGAGTCATCAAACCACCTTCTGTCACTGCTTGTCTCTCTGGTTCAGTGAGGCAGATATTCCATGGACATGGCTCAAATCCACTCTTACCAGTCCAGCCAGAAAACAGTGTCAGACACAACTTCTCAGAGGCTTTTTTAAACTACAAGCAAATGACTAATCTATTATGAAGAAAAACATTCTCTTCCTCATTGCGGCTGCACAAGCAGATAGATCTCAGACCTTCCCTCCATGTGACTGTGTGTGTGACAACACTGTGTAACTGGGATTATTTTGCTCACATACGTGCATGTCAGAGATTAGTGCATGCAGCTTATACCCAGCTTTTGTCTGAAAGCACACTCAGTGGCAAGACTTTCTTCTCTGAGTAGGTATGGGCCTGGGAGGCTGTCCACTGGCTCTGCCTTTTGTGGAATATGGTGACTCAGGGCCACCTTGATCCACCATCTGTTCCGTGTCCTCATCCCTTCACATGGTTACTCCAAGCACCCTTCTGCCCTGTGTTTGTTAGCAGGATGAGAACAGGGAGCTCTGAAGAAGCTATGCCCCTGCTTTCCACCCCAGTATTCATAGTGGAACCTGGGGATATCCAGATGGACACCCCAGAGCTAGACAGTGGCACAGAGTAGGAAAGTAGCATGAGACTTGGGGAGGGTGAAATTATTGGGGAATTCCTCCGAATTGCTGAAGTTCTTACATGCATCCGAACCGTATTCTTAACATATGGTCTTGTTTTCCAAAGGCTTATACCTAGCCCAAATTTGAGAAGATTTTCACAGGAACAGCAGAAGGCACACCCCAAAGGCCTCTTGCACCTGCCAAGTTTCACAACTCTGCTCCAAACCATGGAAAAATAGAGCTCGTAAAGGTCACTGTTATTTTTAGCCCACTTCGTAAGGAAATACAGCTATGCAATCACACTGCTGCTTGCTCCCTTTGCGTTCGCTGCTATTACATCAGAATTACTGGCTGGCCTCAGACAAATCTGACAGAGGAACAAAAGGCGCGAAGATATTGAGTTCCTACAAGCTTCATGAACATAGGTGTTGAGCATAGCAGAGATCCCAATAACACAGTGGAAAACAGTAGGCGCTCAGCCTTTACTGGACAACAGATTAAATATGCTTCCTCTGCTTTGGCAATTGGTTCCCTTGAGGATACGGGGGATGTATTTTGGTTGCAACATATGTTAGCACCTTGTAGCCTCTGGAGCCAAAGCTGATGGGCTCCTGGGGAAGAAACCCCTTTGTTTTCCCTGTGAGAGGCAGCAGCTGTAAGAGTCCCTGTAGAAACAGCCTCAGTGCAGCTTTGCAGGTGGAATTAGGGTCATCCCCTCTCATCTGGTGATGGTGTTACCCCAGTGTAGTCATGCATTTGGGTGCTTGTTGTAAATTAAGCATCTTCTGTGATCTCTATAACCTGAAGATTTTGCTAGAATGTTAGCCAGTATTTTAAAAGGGATGCCTGATATTTGAATAGCATAATTTATTTGCATCCCTCAGTGTAAATATGGGCTAATTAGTTTCTCACTTTAGCTTTAATGACCTCTCGTGTTTTATGTGGCATATAACATCCTGAGAGGGCATAAAAGATGGCACAAAATGTGAGGCTGTTAAGGCAAAGATTTATTTGGCCCATTTGAAGGAAGGGTGTTTTTGAGCCTTGTAAGCAAGTCCTCCAGAGATCCCTGGTCAGCAGCAGTCCAAAGGCCCCCAGAGATGAGCCAAGTGAGGGACAGTGTCCCTTGTCCTCAAGGGTTAGGCTGAGTGCAGGAAGCCAGTTGGGAAGCCACAGGTCGAGGTGGAATATAATTGCAGTCCTACCTCTGTAGGCAGTGCAGTGCCTCAAAACCAAGGTTAAAGGGAGCACAGCAACCTTGAGGAACCTTTATCAGAATAACAGGCAAGTCAACAAACAGGAGGAGGAGCTCAGGAGGCATCCAAGTGTTGAGGTGGTCAAGACTAGCCTGATGCATATGCCTATGGGGCTCTGCTAGGCTCTTCTAGGACCATAAATTATAAATAAGGCTCTTACTGGACGAATTCACCCCACAGGCTGGATGTGGGCATGAGTCACCTGCCTTGTCAGCATCTTCTAGCCCTCAGATATATGGGTTTATGTTTGGCTCTGCTCAGCTGAGGGTTTTTTCTCAGGTTCAGGTCACCAGGTGATGCTGATCTGTGCTATCCTTTCTTTTGTTATTGCTGTTATCCCCCAAAGTCTGTGTCACCCACAAGCATCATCAGTGGTGGATAGGTTTTCTTCTAAGAAGTAATGAAAAATATTATCTGTAATGGACACGAAATATGTGATCCCCAAAGTGGCCCACATACAATGCACACAAGGTGAATCCCATTCACAATTTACTTTAGGATGTAGACATTAAGCAGCTTGTAGTTGTTTAATTTAATTTGATATTGACACATTGATTTCTTGCCATCCTAGTTTCTAAGCCAATGTCATGCAGTACCAAATTCAAGGCTTTTTAGCTCTTTCAGCAAAATTTATCATCTCATCAAAGGCAGCTGGTTAGTTTGACAAAGTACATTTTATATAAACCACTGTGAGCCGGCATTGTTTTTAGTGACCTCCTTTAGTTCTTAGAGCACTGTGCCAGCTGTTGTGTTATTTGGCCAGTATATTGTCCTCACTTCATTAGTTTGAGTCTTAACCCTGTCCTGCAACAAAAACCTGAAGCAGTTAATGTGAGAGTCGTGTCAGTTAATATAAAAATTACTGGGATAATTTCTGTTCTTGCAGTTTCCTTCTTTTATTCCATTCCTAATCCAAAAGTAAATGACAAATTTTAAAATATGCTCTGAAATGAAAATTCACTTTTCAACTGACTTTTGGGTTAGCTGAAAGGTTTTCAATAACACAATGGATCTGAGATGTTTTAATACTATCAGAACACTTAGCTTAAATAAAGAAAATGGTAATTTTACCAAAATCATGGGGTGTGTGCTCAGAGTAGGGAAACATCAATCTTTCTATCTAGAGGGGAAGTGGGTAAAGAGAGTGACTTGGTTTTCCTGCGTTGACCTCAGTTTATAACACTGTTTTTTACAGCCCAGAAGACAGAAATCCACTTTTTAATTAGTGCTGCAGCGGTTTATACATCTAAGTCTGGCAGTCGGGGCTCAGTCCCGCCGTGTTGCCTGCAACAGCAGCAGCAATATGGGCTCACTGGTGGGGCTGATGTCTCGGAGCAGTGAAAAGAGCTCAACAGAGCAATGTCTGCCTTCAGATATCAGCTATTCCATGAGGGAAAATAATGCTTTGGGGATCCCTGTTTTCTCCTCCTCAGCCGAAGGGTAACATGTTCATTCTGCCTCTGTGGAAGTGGAGAGGTCACCAGGGGGCTGGTGGGGTAGGGAAAGGGGAATTGTAAGATTTTTGAGGCGCACCCCTGGACCAGATGTGGTACCCCTTGCTCCAAGTCCTGATGACCTTTTGTTCAGTTTGTGGTTTGTGCCTGTGACTGCCACATCCTCGGGGAGCAGGGATTACCTTTTGCAACCAGATGTTATAAATGGAGCAAACTTAATCAGGCTTTTTTTGTGGCTGTTGCCCTTATGATAGAGCAAATTATTCTCCCGTGGTGTATTTATTAACATTCTGTATATAAGTAGCATGTCTCAGTCTGCATCTTTGTTACAGCCAAATGCAAACCCTGTTTTCTGTTTGTACTGGATAAATGAGACCTCTTAAGTAAGGGAGGCAAAATCCCTGCCTTACTATGGAAGATTTCTGATTACTTTTTCTTGAAAGCTGCATGTATTTAACTGAATGTCTATCATATTATCGCTCGGACTGATAATCTGGATACTTTGTCTCCTTGACGACAGACAACATCCAGAGCAGAGTATCCCTCTGTCGCCAGATGCTGCGGGAATCTCACTGCCCCAGCAGGCAGGAGGGCTCAGCCTGGAGCGCCAGGTGAGGACCCTGTTAGCAAGGTGCCTGCAAGGGGAGGCAGGGAGGCAGTAGCCAGCCTGTCTTCATCCCTGCTGTGCTCTGCCCCAGGTAATTCTCAAAAGCCATGAACCACAACAAAATTAACTTTTCTGCTTTTCAGAAATATAAGAACTCTGTGTGATCGAATAATTAATGCAGCTGATTAAAGGGGAAGATTTCACATTAACAAAGGAAGATAAGCACCTAACTTCCAGCCTTATTGCATTTCAAACTTGAATATATTGGTTCCAAAGGTGGCTGCAGACTTATTTGCCTTTCTATATATGTAAGTATGTAGTATACATATGTATGATTACAATCTCCTGCTCTGCTTTAATAATATACTTAATTGCTTTCTGGCCCCACCTCAAGCTGCCTAAATTCATTTCACAGGGAAAAGATTATTTGCTGTTGGCCTTTAGCAAGTAAATTGCCTGCCATCCTTAATCTGGGTAATAAAAGGTACTGCATCAGCCTGCTCGCAGTTCTGCACGTTGCATCTGCTGCCACACAAAGTATTACTGACAGCTTTTTCCCTCGTGCCATCCCAGAAATGGTGTGATGATATAATGTAAAATGTAAACCCCACAGACTTGCTGAGAGTCAGATTCCTTGTCTTCTGTTGCTCTTGCTGTGACACTAAGTAAACTATTTGCATATGACATTTGCATTACATATTACATCTACTGTGTTATCTTTTTTAATGCCATGCATTATAATAAATGATAAATATACAGGGGCAATACTCTGATCAGCTCACATATTATTGGCATATATGCATATTTACACATGAAAGCACGCATGCTCACAGCTGTACATCCACACATCTGCAAGTACAGAAGCCATGGCTGTGGTTCACACTGGTCCTGTCAATAGGCCTTTCCAACAAAGTGCCATGTAACAGGGCACAGATTGAGCCAAAAAGGGGGAAAGACAGCTAAGAGAAAAAGAGGGGCTGGTATTGAGCCTGGGTTTTTCCACCAGAAGGAGTTGCTGATGTGGTATTTTTCATTACAGGAGAACACCTGGAGGCAGGACTGACCAAGGACAGAGGTATATACAGCCCTTCACTCTGTAATTTTCCCATGGGGAACTGTGGGGTTGTAAAAGGCCCATAGTGGTACAAACATGGCCAGGAAATTCCCAGAACATCAAGTGTGAGGCTGCAAAGACTAGAAGCATGTTGCATCATTTAAAAGTAATCCAGCATGAGGAAGGATCTCCTGAAGGGTAATCTCCTTGTGGTGCATGCTGTGCATCTGTGCTAAAGCATTTAGGCATCTGTGACTGTCTTTGGTGGAAGAGCACAGGCCTTTAAAAGCTTCCAGACTGCCTTTCTATTTTTTTAATATGTATCAGGAGGAAGAGAAAGGACATGACATTCTTTCTCTGATAATTATCAGACACATTCCACATTCAAGTTGCCAGAAAATAAGAATAATGCCAGCAAATGTCAGTGCAAATTTTGCCACAGCCTCCTTTTGTACTGTTTTTGCTCAGCTCACCATCAAGCGAACAGCCAGAAAGGGCATGAAACCATGAGAGGCAGGACATTGTCAGGACTGGAACACAACCTGCAGCAGAAAAAACGGATCAAGGTTGGTTTCTAATGTTGGCAGACGCAGAGGGGTATTGGATAGATTGTGTATGGGTTTGGTCCTCAATGCACCTCACAGCTGGTCCCCATTTAAAGCCAGGCAGATATGAAAACATATGGGATATTGCCAGCCTGCCTGGTTTAATGACGGTAAAATATCATTCCTCACTCAAGCAGTGGGGGGTGGGCAGCTTCTCAAAGGCAGGAGGTAAAGGCAGTAATTAAAGTAAATTGTAAGATGCTCATGAGCTCAGTAACAGGAAGGCAAGAGGGGAGGGGGCTGCCCAGCAGGGGAATGCTCCCTCTGCTCCTCCTGAGAGGGAAGAGATGCATCCACACTCCTCCAGCCTGTTTTATCTGCCCAAGAGAAGCATTCTTTGATCAGGATGTGAAGTAAGACATTTCCTCAGTGGTTGGTCCTGAGCCTTCCTCTAATGTGGGTTCTGTGTTTGCTTTCTGGGTACACTAGGGCAAAGACTGAGAAGCTGAGTTAGTCATGCTGCTCCTTCTTCACTTCTGCTGCTTTCCAAGATGGACTAAGTGATCTCTGCCATCATTCAGCCATGCCAGGAGCTGAACTCGAACAGTCTGGACCTGCCAGTGTCTTCGCAGTCATGTCCAGCAGCATCATCCCCATGGGCTGAGCGTGCATCAACGGGACAATGGTGAATTTTCCATGTAAAAGGCAATGCTGTGCATGACGTGATGACCTCAGACAGATCATCCCAATGATGTTGCCCTTCTACCTGTACCTCTACTGATCCGTTGTGAGATGCCTCAGGTAGATCAACATGACTAATATTGCCTTGCTGGGGAAAAAAGGCAGACAGAAATAGGGAGCAGCTTCTGTGGGAGGATGGGCTGGAGAGACTGGAAGTGAGATGGCTGCAGGGCAAAGGTGATCGTGTGCAAGGTCTGTGAAAGAAAGGGTAACAGAAAGAAACTTTAGTTCCTTTTCACCAGACTTAAAATCATAATATAGATTTATTAGGCAGCATGTTTAAAAGAAGCAGGGACAAATGGTATTTCAGCACTTCATTGCCATTTGAGATTGTTGGCACAGGATGGTGTAGGTGCTGGGAGCTTTGTCAAGGGTCAGAAAGCAGCTATATAAATTTAAGTAAGTAAACTCCTTCAAAGGCTGCTAAATTCAAGGATGTCTTCTCAAGCAGGTTATGTCCATGAGCCACAGGATGGAATTTCCCTGGGACAGATTCATTGTATGCCTATGCTTTCCTCATGCTCCCCCTAGACATCTGCTCCAGCTGCTGGGCAGGGGCTGGCAGTGGCTGGCTGCCCAAGCTGGCTGCTTTCTCTCCTTGCAGCCTGATGTGCTGTATTGACATTCCTGCTGAGTGAATCACCTCGGGCAGCTTTGCCTTTTGGAATTAGACATCGAAAGGACAGAAGCTGAAGGGATCCAGAGCTCCCAGCCCACCAGCCCAGGGGGGAAGGTCTCCTCTGAGCTACACAGGTTCCATGCTTCAGGGACCTCTGAGTGTATCTCCATCCATGCTGCACATGGTGGCTGCAGCCTTCTCATGATACTCCAGAATATGCTGCACACATTTGTCACAGGGCTCCTGACTTGCTCTGGCCCTGCTTTTCCCACTTCAGGAGAAAGATAGCCTGAATTTTGCAAAGGAATATTTTGCTCCTTGTGAATATCATGAGAGCGATTAATGGTGGATTTTAAAAAAACCAAAACAAGCATACACCAAATGAAATGCAATTTTCAGAGTTCCTCATCTGGCACGTTTTGATGCCATTTAATTGAGCAGCTTGATGACACATATAAAACCTTCCACAAAACTTTTCTGGCATTTCCACAGCTCCCCATTCCTGTAGCTCTGGGCTAAGGAACACCAAGGCTACAAGGAGCCCTGAGCTTGACTAAACTCACTGGGACAGAAAAATAGAAAATTTTGTAGTTGACGTTCAGACCTGCTGCCCCCTAACAGCAAGGAATCTGGTTTTAATTTTAGAGGTGCAAATTAAACCATATGGGAACACACTGTGAACAAAAACTAAACCACGCAGGTGAAAATCCTGAAAATTAAAGTGTAGTAAAGGCAAGGCAAGGCGGGCTGTACTGCGTGGGAAAAGGCTACCCAGAGCCTTTGCTGCAAGAGCCCCTGGAGCCTGCTCCCTGGGGAGGTCCCTGAGGGTGCTTGCTCAGGGACCAGCTGGCTCATCAGGTTCCCAGTGGCTTTAATTGTGCTTCATCTTGGATTTTCATCCTTTCCCCTCCTCTTTCTCACAAAGTGAGTCCCGCAGAACACATAAGGGGTCACTATCAGAGGCATAGTGCCTTGGCAAGCCCTTGGGGAATTCTGTGGAGCAGAGACAGACCAGTGAACCTCTGGACTTTATCTTTCCAGGTACAGCAGCTGTGTCTCGCCAAGGGCTGGCTGAGCCCACCATTTCAAAATCCCTCTGAAAGGTAAAGGTGCTGCACTGCATAGCCCTTGCCCAGGGCTCGGCTGTCTCCTCCAGCTGTCGGCTCCATGTCCAGGCTGGCAGAGCCAGGAGCAGTGTGAGCTGCAGGAGGGGCCATGCCCACTCCCAGCAAGCAGAGGAGGCCCCAGGGATGCTTTTTCTCCCTTACCCAGCCCATAGGGGAGGTGGGCTGAGGTGTGTGGTCACACCATCCCCCACTGTCATGCATGTCCTTGACTCTGACCCCTCGGAACCTCCCTTGGGAGGGAGCTGGGAATGCTGGGCTCATGGCTGGGCAGCTCATTCTGGATAACTGGGCTAATCCTGTTCAGAGGCCATGGCTCAAGGAGAGGTAAAAGGGGACAGATTTGTCCTTACCAACTTCACTGAGCACATGGGAGGCTTGGGGGCTGCTGGAGAGGCAGCTGTGCTTGAAGCATGCCAAGAGGTGCTGGGCTTCAGCTTTGAAGGGAGCATCCCCTGCACCACGTGACACCAGGGCTCATCTTCAGCTTTAAACCTAAGAAAAGCATAATTTCCTTTGGTTTCTGCTGGGTTCCTTGGGTTTCTGTTCTGTTGGTTTCTGAGATGGGCTCAGACTGAAGCCCTGGGCGCACACTGCATCTCAAATTGTGAAATGCAAATCTGGTGTTCCCAGGCTTCAGCATTACCTGGCACTGCAGCAGCATCCCAGGCTCAGGCATCAACAATGCTGGGAGTGCCTGGAGCCAGAGATGGAGAGATGCTTGCATCTTGGGTCTCCTTACTTAATTTATTTTTAATGAGAGCTGGAGTTGCCTGTGTATGTAAATAACTCTGTTTATCATGGCTTTACTACAGCACCATCTGTTTTTCTGGGATTTCATGTGACATGAGAGTGTGAGTGTGTGTGTGTGTGTATGTGTGTGTGTGTGTGTGTGTGTGTGTGTGTGCATGCAGGGGTCAAGGATCCTCAGCTCTCTGCAGACAGCAGCCCCACTGTAGACCATATAATGATCTACGAAACTCTGAATTTGGAGGCAATGCACATTCACAGGTGAGCAGAGCAGGTGACAGACCTGATTTTTTCAAGACAGTGACTGGAGTATTTGTTAAAAGGAATATCTGTTTCCAGACATCCTTTGCTCATAATGAAACCACCTTCTGTGGCATCTGCAGCCTGGCAATGACGATTTTTCTGTCCTGAAAGCCTTCTATTTTAATGCCTTTTAAAGTTACTAGCATAAAAGAAGGGATGGTTATTCATTCCCCCAGTTCAGAACAGCCTTTTCTTTTTGCTCCAGCCAGGCAAGCAGGTTTCTCTTCCTGAAATGGGCATTTGTAACAGGGTTGGAGCAGCAGCAGGCGACTGGCAAAAACATTGGGTGCACTCAGCTGAGCAAAGCATGGTGATATCAGCCCTGGTGAGATGACTGAGCTCTGGACTCTGGAGACAAAGCACAGAAACCTGCTGTTGGAGACAAGCTTGAGAAGAGTGATGAAGTAAATCTGTAAGAAGAGCAAGGTTTTGTATATCCAACAGAAATAACGTTTCAGACCTGCAATAACACATAGCTTTAAACTGAGCAGAGTGTTCAAGCTGCTCATATATCTCCTTGTCATGTTTCTTCTAGGTTTGCTTTGTGCTGAAGGGATACTGTCAGAGAGCCTAAGCCAGAACCTTCAGGTTTATAAAACAAAAGGGTCCTTTAATTTATTTTTTTTTTATCCTTTCAATAAAATAATATATCCATTGCTTGTTTAAACATTGCTTATGTATTCCCTGGCTAGGCTTGGGAAGAGAAACAAAGCAGAGCTCTCTGACGCAGAAGAAGCAGAGAATATCAATGACAACTGTGTGTCCTTGCCGCAGTCAAGCAGGACGTGAAGCATGAGCCCACTGAGTCCTGGAATGTGCTGGAATAAAAGCACCCCCGGGTCTGAAGGGCAGCTCAGGTGACAAGAGAAAAGGAGTTCAGGGGCTTCCATCTCCCTCACAGTTTTAGCAGGAGGTCTCAGTGTTCGATAGTATTCTACATATCTCAAAACACAACTGCCCCATTGAAGAAGTTCAGGGTTATTTTTAGGTCTTTGGGATTGGTTTTTTGTACCCAAAAGTTCTCTCCAGACTACAAACAGAAGGCTAGCTGGGAAGATTGGTTTTTAAGTTTGTTTTGGACAGCCAGCGCTTCCTGGAGAGCTGTAGACAGTATGCCCCAGCCCCTGGTCCCCCCAGCAGGGCTGTGGCACCCGCAGCAAGGGGTGTTGGCTGTGCAGGCACCACACGTTGCAGGGACTTGGCCCCAGGTTTGGAGACGGAGCCTTGGGGCACTGTATGGCAAGTACCTCCCTGGCAGCCCCACCGGCTGGGCTGTGATTTGAGATGGTGAGCTGCTGCTTTTCCCCTTCCTGAAAGACCGGGATGGAAACATCCTGATCTCATCTTCTGGGGGAGGGGTGGTTTGCTGTTTTCTTTTGTGCTCCACACTAGCACTGTGCTGGAGGTGTGGTGCCTGTTATGGGGGCTGGCGTGCATCGACCGGGGCTGTGCATGCAGTCTGCCATGCCCTATGTCAGGATGGGTGGCCAAAAAGCTGTGTTTCCCATCTGCAGAAGACACAGGGATTATTTACAGCCTTTTGAAGAGATTCCAAAGAATTTTGTAATGATGCTCAAAGTCTTTGAATCAGGTCTGTACCTCTGAAAAGCCAGGTGCTATCTCTGGCAGTGCTTGTGAACGCAGTGCAGAAATCACTGGGTGAACATTTACAGCTGAGTTGTGAGAAGATAAAACCAGATTATGGGATGGTGTCTTCTGGCCTGAACATGGATGGATCAGCAAGGGAGCAAGACAGAGTCTAGCCTGGTAAAACCAGAGCATGAGAAAGGCTGTGCTGCCCTGCAAGGTAGAAACAAGGCTGTCCCAAAATCAGTACCTCCTCCTGAGGACCCTCCATCAGTTCTGGCATCCAGATGGGGATTCGCAGAGGACATTGGAGGCAGGGGCTGTCAGATGCCATGCAGCATGGCCCTCCTTTGTAATCCTCCCTGGCTGGGCTTGGAGACATGCTTTGCCTGTCCTGTTCGGCCAGGTCATGCAAGGAGACGGGTGGGAGGGAGGAGCTCCAAAAGTCCATTGCAGTGGCCCCACTTTTCCAGCCAATTAATAATGAACCACATTTGAGCAGGCTGCAAACCAAAGGTTAAAGCTTTGCTAGAGGAGGAAAACCCAGCGGGAGCAGGTGGCAGGAGAGCTGACTCCAGGTACTCTCAGCTATGCTGGCCCACAAGCAGATGGTACAGAAAAACAGAGGCTCTGAATTAATGAATTCTGGGTTTTATTTAAAGTAGGAGACAAAAAGCACTATGGAAAATTGGCCTGAGATGCATGCCCAGAGTTGTGCTTTTCCCCCTGTGTTTCTGTGGGGCTGCTCTAGGTTGTCACCTCCAGTGTGATGCAGGTTCCAGCTCTATATTTATCACACAGGGAGATGAATCCTGTGCTGCTTGTGCACTAGACCTCCTGCTTTGTGGTCACTACCTGCCAAAGACAAGTGGGATGTTTGTTATAAAAGAGAGCCATTTTTAGACCAGGAGGCTAACTGCTGGCCACCTCCTGGTTATCTCCTGAGAGACAGGCAGATGAACACTGAGCCCTTCCCCGACATCCTCAGCAGGCGGTGGGAAGGCAAAGAGGACTTTTCACCTTTAAACTTTTCCATGGAGCATTCTCAGGTGACTTGCAGCAGTAAAAGCTATTCCCAGAGTGGGGTGGTTGAGGATGGTGCCAGCATCGCTCCCCAGCAGCCCATAACTGGCATAGCTTGGCCATGTGGGGAGCTTGCTGCTCCAGCCCCGGCTCCTGCAGCGGGCATACCACCCCACGCTCCTCCTCACAGCATCTGTTTTGTCTACAGGCTAATATTTTCCATTTGGTGCATCCAAAAAAAATACAGCCCAGCTGGGCTGGAGAGTCCTCTGAACCCTGACACCCTGGGCTGCAAACATCCCCCTGCTCCAGCAGAGACCTGCAGCCAGGGCTCTGCACTCCCCACCACCCACCCAAAGAGATCCCACAGCTGATGATGGGGTATTGCCTCCTGTCCCCTTCTAATGCCTGCTCCTCCAAGTGGCTGGATGCTGGGAAGAAACAATTGTGCTTTGCCCATGTCGACGCTCATTGCTGAGATCTGGGATGAAGCAATGCCCTAGCCAACCATGGACATGCCAGGTCTCTGCACTGGCAACCAGGAAAGGCAGCAAAGGATGTGGTTGCCATCCATCCCATGTGTTAAGGTACAAACCATCTGATTGGGGTTTCCTGCCTCTCTTTAAAATGGCTGGTGGATAGGGAAGATGTAATCTGAAGCTGGTCCCAGGTTGTTCTGCCTCCTCAGGGCTGTGTCCCATAGTGTATTTTCAGCAAGCTTGGTTTTGCACACAGAAGGTTTCCCAACAGGCTCTCCCCCACCTCTGCCTCAGGTGGGAGGAATGGCTTGAGGTTGCAGTGATGACCTTGCCAAGTGGGAATGCTGCATAGCACAGTGAGCAGTTTAATGAGCTACTTGTCCCTCACAGCAAGCTCAGGACCAGCCCTCCCAAACTGGCAGGCAGGGGGAAACATGGGGTGCATAGTGCAGACCCCCCTGGCACATCTGCCTTGGCTATTGCACAGCAGCCCTGGGACTGCTGCAGGAGGGCATCACTCTTGTGCCAACCAGCAGCAGGGCTGGTGGCCAGCCAGAGGAAAAGGCTGGGAAACTCATGGCCCCGCAATGTTCTGAGGAGTGGAGGAAAAAAATGAACACGCGCCAGGGCAGCAAAAACTAGAGTGGAGAGGGTGTTTGTATAAATAAAATTAATTGCCCAGCCTGGCAGTGGCTCTGGTTTTACTGTTTATATATTTTCTTTCCAGGTTCTGCCTATCCCAGATTGCAGGTGCAGCACAACTTCCTCAAAAAGCCGCAAAGCAGACCAGCAGCAATGGAAAAACTTCCCCCAATGCCTCTCCCATGCCTCTGGAAGAGTTGCATGGCACAACCTTGACATGAGCAGCAAAGAGCTTGCAGCACAGCTGGGAAGTTGGCAAGCACAGCAGCAGCAACTCTCCCCAAAGGCTCACATAGAAATTCCAGCCCTGATTCTGCACAGGATGTGAGGGATCCTGACTAACACACCTTGCATAACTGTGATTGGGAAATCACCCCATCACATGAGGGAAAACATGGCAAAACAGAGATGGAGGCAGAAAATAAGGAGCTGGGATAATTCTCCCAGCTAGCTGTAGAAATGACTCACAAATTCATTCAGAAGGCTGGTGGTGTTTAATGCATGCCTTAATGATCTGGAAAAGAGGTGAGCAGTGAGGTGGCAAATCTGCAGATGGCCCCAAATTGTCACAGTTGCTCAGGATGAGACTGCAAAGAGCATTTTTATGGCAAGTCCCCCTCCCAGGAACTTGGCCCTCGATTCAGGGTGGGACTGGAGGGGTTGCACCCCTTTGAGGCTTACTGCTGGTACCCTCTGTATCCTGACTACAGCAGGGCTTCAAATCCTCACAGTCCCTGCCTTTCAGATGGGTCCCAAAATGAGGTGTGTGAAAGCAAATTTTGGACACAACTGGGGGGACAGTGCAAGCAGTGCAGCAGGCAGCTGGACAGGCAGACAGGGAACCAGGGAGGAAGAGATGGGGAAGGTTTTCCTGAGGCACAGCATCTCCAACTGAGGTCTGAATGAGGGGGACTCCCATGCCCTTACCTCCTTAATTCTACCCCAGTAAATCCATCCCTCACTCAACAAAACCGTAAGAGACTGCTGCTCTCTTTTCTAAAAACTCAGTGAGACTCTCACCTGAAGCTAAACTGAGATGCACCATTGGGAAAGAAAACGGGTGGTTTTGCTGGACCAGAAATGCCTGCTTTCCCGTATGTTCCCATACATTCCAGTCAAGTGGTGAGAATGGCACTCAGGACTTCATCCCACCACCTGTGTACCTGTGAGAAGGGAAGGGAAGGGAAGGGAAGGGAAGGGAAGGGAAGGGAAGGGAAGGGAAGGGAAGGGAAGGGAAGGGAAGGGAAGGGACACAAATCCTGAGGGAAATGGCATCATATGCCACTTCTTTTTTGGACCAGAAAACAACAGATTTATGCTGAGCCTCTATTGCATCGATGAACAGGCTTAAATGAGCTACACAGAGCAAGACACCAACGTACCCACATTTCCTGAAGATCTTGGTCAACTTGCCCTAAATTCAGGACCTGACTCTGCAAGATGGGGAATTTACCAACTGAAATCCCAGTTTCAGTGGGCTTAAATATGACCTCAGCAGCATATGAGGCTGATGGACCAGGGTGTTTTATACAGCAGTCTGGATAGCTGTGGAAAACACTAAGACTGTGTCTTATTGCACTTTTAACTTGCTTAAAGATGTTAGAGTGTGTGAGCTAAGAAGCTGTGCTTAATCAAACCTGAGAAAAGCAGGCTGTAATGCCATGGTCGGTGTGTTAGACAGTGTTATCTTGTACATGGTGGGGAGCTGTCAAAACTCAGGAAGATGAATTGTGTCTAACTTCAAAAAGCATGCCTCACCTTCACATTTTCACATATATAATAGTGTCGTGGCAGCAGCAGTGAAGTGATAAAGCCAAATCTCGAGGTAGCTCAGCAGGAATGAATAAATCTTCATAATTGACAGCCTATAATAATAATAAATACTTGAAGAGTTTATTTCTCCCTCTATCCAGTTAGAAAATGACTACATGGGAATCCTTGCCAGCAACTGGGACTCTTCTAAATAATTACCAAGTCAATTCACAATCTCTGCCAGCTCCAGCATCTCAATAATTAAAAGGGTACCACTTGTAGCTAATGGTAAAGAGAACAGATGTTTCCCCTCAGAAGACATTTCCTTCTTCTTTCCCATCACTTCCACTGCCTTAAGCCATCCTGTATCTGCATATCTCCCAGTTATGCTGGCACGCCTGTTCCAGCAGGTTGCTGAGGCCAAGTCCTGCACCCTTGTGAGCATGTGAGGTACGTACCTGCAGCAACACAGCCGGGTTTGTTGCACTGAAGGTGATTGCTGTTGTTGGCTGGAGGGTGAGGCAGTGGCATGTTCTCAGGAAGTTGGCTTAATGCCCTTACACATTTTCCTGCTGGCACCTACCACTTGAATGCCAGGCAGGATGAAACACACAACCACGTGCCTGGGCTGGCCAGGGGAAGAACCTTCAAAGCTTTCCCCACCTTGGTGTGGAGGTAGCTCATATACAAAATGGTGATTTGCTGTCTGCTAAAGGTTTGTACCCTTCCCTTAGCCCTGGCACTGGACTTGACTGTGCACAGCCTCTGTGTTCTCCAAGTGTGAATTTTCAGGGTTGTTCTTCCAGGCATGAAATCATCGGCTCAATGGTGCTGTTCTGCTTTCCTCTGATATTACAGCTCTTCCGTGGCCCAGTTTGCTTTGCTTGTTACTACAACCACACAGTAAGTTATGGGCACTCAATGAATGCTTCAGTCATCTTGAGGTGAGATATGAAATAGGAAAGAATATTGTTTTTTTCATTTGGGACTTACAAGGTGTTTAATCTAGAACAGCAGCTCAAAAACCTGCATTTTTGCTGCTGTTTAAAATTCATGTTTTTATCTGTGAAATTGTATTGTTGCTGTTTGCTAGCATTTGATGTAGCAAAAATGACATCAGGAATGCTGCAGGTCAATAAAGGACATTGGCAACAAAACTGCAAGCATTTGCCATCTTTAGAAGGTTTCTTTCCACTCAAAGTTTAACATTTGGTAGGTTAAGGTTAAGATAACCTGTAGCATTCTGGATTTGCACAGACAATAAAGAGAGGTTCTGGGTTTGGTCTCTGCAAAGCTCAGTCCTCATGCATCTGACAGACAGAAGCATGGTAGTGCTATGGACAGTTATATACTTGGTTGAACCCTTGGTGCCTCTGATCTCTCCATTCCTGCACAGCCCAAAGGATAAAAGTGGGTTATCTGCTCTCCCTCTAGGGGCAAATATAAGCAGGTTCAAATTTAGGCTGTCCTAAGTTGGTCTTGAGCTGGAGTAGTTAGGGCACATAAGGAGATGGTGTGGCTAACATGAGCTTCAACACCTTTTGACTCCACAGCCCAGACATGCATTTGTAGAGAGGCAGATAGGGGAGGTGAAAGCACAAATGAAGCACAGCCCCTAAAAGCCCAAAAAACCAGACCCATAAAGCCTGTCATGCATCTCTCTGTACAAATACTGCAATCCATAGGTGAAAGCAGCAGGCCTGCAAGGATTTCACCCAGCCAAAAATCTCTTATAAAGTAGGGAAACTATTGTTAGCTACAGCCAAAATGTCATGTTGCTCTGAGCACGCAATTGCTCAAGGTCCTCTTGGGGTAGGCAGTGATTAAAGGGACAGCAGCAGCAGCCAGTGACACACCTTGGGCCACAAGAGGTGACCAGATGTGGAGTGAGATCTGGCAAATACTACAGCAGAAAGACAGCAACTGGAAATGTGAAGGGGATGGAAGGGAGATGATGGACTCAAGGAGTCAGGAAGGGGGCACAGCAACCCCGTGGCAACTGGCCACCAGTTCCACAGACAGTCAGCAGTGGCCACATTAGGCTGTCTGGTTGTGTAGCTTGAGGGGTTCCAGGACTGGAGAGCAACCCCAGTGCCTGGACCCAGCCTACTGCAGAGGAGCATTGAGTGGCCCCAGGACTCTAATCTGCAGCATGTGAGACCTGACAATTTAGCTGAGTTTCCCTCCGCAGACCCTGCTCTGATCAGGTCCCGTTTGACCTCCAGATAAAGCTGTACAGACATTTGCATCCTTCCTAAGGCAATCATGGCTGGGTGAGGCAGGAATATCCTTATTTCCCTTTCATTGTCCAAATAGCCTTTGCCCTGGAGGGGTTGCACAACTTCTGCCTGCTGGGACAGCTGGACAATATCCATCAGACTGCCTTGGCTGTACTGCAAGAAATATTTCCAAAAGCAGACGAGTGACATAGGTGCTCATATCATCTTGCAAGTCAAGAGGACTTGTGCTCCTTTGAAGACTTTCAGTCCACATGAGCAAAGAATTTTAAATATTTTTAAGGCCACTTGAGAGGCACATAAATATTTGGTTAGGGTCCATCCTATTTTAGACAAATAAAACTACCTACAGGAGCCCTCAAAGATGCTCACATCATGCCAAGGATCATGGTGGGGCTGATGTCTCCTCTGAAGGTTGCTTGTTTGATCTGTTCACTGTTCTCATGCCTCTTCCCTCCTACTCTTTGGCTCCTGCAGAGAAAAGTGGTGACATGATTTATAGATGTATTCTGAGGCATTTGAATACCTTGTTCCTGCTACCTGCTCCAATGACTGCTGTGCTGAGGGCTCCCAGAACAAAGGCTCAGGACGAATGAATCCTTGTCTTCACTCACAAGAAAGGTTTAAAAAAGAATCACCTCCTTCTTCTATTATTTCCTTGTCTTGTTATTTTAATTTTTTCCCCTGTGCAGACAGCAACATTAAGCCCACTAGAGAATGAATGAATATCAATGAGACAGGGCAAAGATGGAATATGCAGCATTTCTTTCCCAAACTTAAAATGAAAATGCCTACAGAGAGGTGGCATTGCCCCAGATAACACACCGACTTTCACACCCACCATTTTTGGGACACATCCACATTTACTGGAAAATGCCTCCTAAGTGGGCAAGTTTCCAACTGCCCACTCAAAGCCATGGTGCACCCACTCTTCAAGCAATTTCATATAGGAATTACCTCCTTTCAACTACAAATGGAGGTGCAGCCAGAGCCCAGGAATGCAACAGGCTGGGAACACCAGAAAGTTAGATACAGGTTTCATTGTAAACTCCCATATCAAGGACTGTTTCTAATCATAAATTACATTTCTCAGGAATTAAATTAATGGATTCCTTGCTGGCAGAGAAAGGAAAAAAATGTGTTTCTAACAGACAACAGAGAGGGAGACACAGTGTCTACGAACACTGCACCAGCTAAATCCTCCCTTCAAAACTTCCTGAGCCCAGCCATTTTCCCCGGGTGCCATTCAGCAGTATCCCCTCCTGCTCCAGCTGTGGGGATGCCTCACAGCTCTCTGGTCTTACCAAAACTCAGCAGGGAACAGAGGCTTTTAGTGAGAAAGGGACTCAAAGCCAAAGCTGGTTCACAAAACTGCTGTCTGCAGCAGGAGCTAGTGGCTCCTCAGATGATTTCTCAGTACCCCTAGATCCTTCCTTTCCACAGGCCCCCAAAACAGGGGAACAGCAGCTGGATGTTACAGGACATGTTTGCCTTACAAGGCTGCCCAGGTAGTATGTAGTCCTGGTGACTTTCATGGCACTGGGTAGAAGAGAAGCAGCAAAGCCCCAGCAAGGGGCAGACCAGAAAGCAGCATTTTCAATGAAGCTGTGAGCAAACAACCCCAACCCTGCCCTCCCCCTGCCAAAATAGTCCCAAAAAATAGCCAGCTTTAAAAGGAAATTCTAGTTAAAAGCCAGTTGATAGCACAGTTTTTGAAAAATGTGAGTGATAAGCTTTTCTTTCTGAACTGCGCAATCACTGGAGAGCCAAGTGTTTTGTCGGGGTTTTATTTTATATTATAAAAACCTCAATGCTGCCCTCTGTCAGAAATGCAGCAGTACTGGTCTTCAATTGCTTGTCCTTAATTAACAAGTACTCCGTGTTCTTTCCATGGCACAGCTTTTGACCATAAATCCCCCTCATCCCATGCGAGCGAGGTGATCCGATTGCCGCCTGCTGCTCGGGTTCGTGCGCTAAACATCTGACGGTGATAAATAATGCACCTCAAAGGCTCAGCTATTTACAGTGATGGCTCAGCTAAGGATGACTTCATAAAAAGAAGATATATAACTGCCCAGGTAGGAAAAAGAAACAGTGCAGTTACAGCTTGTGTTTAGTGCAGTTTAAGTGGAAGAATACATGGGTGCTCTGTTAAATGCTGATTAACCTATGGTGTTAATGAAGTTCATGAAGGCAAAGTGGAAGACAAGCCTCCCAGATATACTGGGAGAAAACCCCCACTTCAGTCTGGCACTGCCCCTCCCCAGCTGCTCAGTCCCAAGCTGTGTGGCTGTAAAATGTGTGTATGGTCCGTGCCGACTGCCCAGGGTACAGGGTTTGTGCCACCTGGACCTCTGCCCAGGGGTGGGTTTAACGCACCAGGAGAAGTGATTGCTTGAAAGGGATGAATCACAGGTCTTAGCTATGTACCTGTCAAATAAGAGGCTAAATCCAGAGTTGTTTGGTCCCAGCACACTGTGGTGTAGCAGAGCAATCAAGAAAGAGTGTGGTGATGGGGACACTGCCTGGTTAACGCCCTCTCAGCAGGGGCTGATGAGATTTACACACTGCAGACTTACAGGTTGCTGCCTGTAGCTCCCATCGAGTGGGATGTGTGTGCTGGGCACCCCACAGCTTCCCCTTGCCCCGAGCACATCCAAGACTGCTTTTCTACAGCACCATGTCCCACCGGCATGAGTCCATCTCTGAAGTGCCTGACAGTTGTGGAGGGAACCAAATGGCCAAGGGGGTGCTGACACCCTCCTTTGTCCTTACACCCCATCATGTGTCACCTTTGCACTCCTGCTGGGGTCACCACCATGCAGTGCTTGTAGCTCCCTGAGATGAGATGTTGTGATGGAGCTCACTTAGAGTTCAGCCTGCCTGCAGCCAAAGCAGGGCTGCCCTCGAAGGCCACTTCAGACAGCATGGCCACACTCTCCAGTGCAAGGCCAGGTCTGGCAAGGCCAGTAGATAAGGGAAGGAAATCTGCACTTGTAAAACACTGCGTTTGGTCTGTAGCCACAAGCACAAAACACCAGGTTGCACTGCTTTTCAGGCAAGTATTGTCCTTGAGAAGGTCCAGAGGTCTGGGATGATTTTTCTTGCCTGAAGATAGCAAAGATATCACTTGGTTTTACAATGAATCACTGAAATTCGAGAAAGGCAATTCACCAGGGAAATCAGAAGGAGTAATTAAGAGAACATAGTAATTAAAAATGTATCCTAAGAGATCCTGTACGTGACATCCGCACCAGACGGAGAAGCATGGCTTTATCCACCCCAGGTTACACCAAGTCTGGGGAAAGCTGCAGCCACAAAGTCACCATGGTTACAGAGGCACAAAACTGAGAGTGATGAGATGTCCTGCTCTGACACAGCCACAGTGTGCATCTTCAAGCTGCAACTATTTAATTGACCCTGGATTGTGCAATTTAAAAAGAAAGAACCACAGAAAGTCCTAATATATTCAGGAATATGAAAGCAGACAGATTAGAGATTTTAATACATGCACGCTGTTCAGGGTGTGCGGAGGAATATATAATATGTTATTGGACTATAAATTGAGGCATTCATTATGCAGTCCTCATTCTGTGTCCAAAACTTCTGCTTAGATTTGTTTATATCACCTTCTGTCCTCGAGATGCCTGCATTTAACACACTGATGTATTATGTGTCTATTTGCATGCATGCATACTAAGATGTAGTTGTAATACATCATAAGCCCTGCGTACTAATTATCACATGCTAATGTAGCAAATTAACCATACATTAGTTCCCATCAAAAGCAGATTTCCTTTGCATACAAGGTGCCAGATACAACTTCATGTGGCCTGATCAGAGTGGTGCATAATAACCACTTGAATATACTTTCCATGCTATTTTGCTGACATAAATCCAGTGAAAAAAGCATAAGAAGTCACCGAGGGTTTTAACTTCACAGTGTTTACTGCACATGATAAGGAAACTGGATTTTACTATCTGAATGTATTCCCAAGGGCACACTGATACAGAGTCTTTTTAGGGTAGTGGTAATAGTAAAATCCAACCTCACTTTTCAGCTTTCTTTAGGTGTCTCGTTATTTTTGCAAATGCTGTCTTTGTCTGATGCTGACAGGCTGCCACAGCAAACTTAGCAGGAAGTTACCTTGAATCTCTGAGCAAGTCTATAGGCAGGAAGAAGCTGTTTGGAAGCACAGGCTGTGTCTATATTAGGAAGCAACTCACCTAAGGGTAGCACCAGAGAGCAAGCAGCTTTTCTGTGGCTGAGAAGGCTGTTCTTCCCTCCTAGACCATGGATACATGTGTGACAAGCAAATTACATACTCATCTGTGGCTAGCACAGGTTTTTCCCACGAGAACTCTTCTTGTGTTTTATAAATAAAGATAAGTTTGGATGTTATTGGAACAGTGTCCCAGAACTTGGACAGTGCAGGCCTGGCCAATCAGGCCTGGGGGAAGGCTTCTGACTGACCAATCTGGGTGACTTTTGAGAACTCTATATATGTGATGAAATCAAAACAATAAAGGTCATTCCTTCTTGCCACTGAGAACTGGTGCTTTCATTACTCTGCTAGCTGCTCAACAGCGACATTCATCCTTGTACTTTTTGCACAGATGTGGCTCCTAGGACGATTTAAGGCTTGCTGAAGGTGAGTGGGTGGAAGTACAGCAACTTCCACTGAGCCACAGAGTTGACTGCATCTCACAGGAAGTTTACAGGGGTGCTCTTCTGAGCCAAGGCTGGCTCTCAATGGATGTAACAGAATGGCTGTCTGTGTTCCTGGGAAGATGAGGAAACTAAAAAGCAGTCTTTTTGCTCAAATACCTGAGCTTTATTTTAATTTTAAAAATACAAATTTGTAACTCCTAGGTTACAGATACTCAGTATAAAACATAAAATGATTTCCCCTGGAAGCACTGGAAACACCTGTTCTGTATATAATAATGGAACATAATATAGAGCAACCCAAGTTTCAAACACCAAATTTCAGTAAAGCTGTTACAAGTAGTGGTTCATAGGAAATGACATTGCTGCCAGCATTTGGCTGTAGAGGATTATAACTGCTGGGCTGGTAATGGGACTCAGACATTACAGAAACCCTAATTAGAAATTAAGTAATTTGCCTACTTGTACATGATTACACCTTGGTTGTCACTGCCATCTCATCTCAATTTCCCTCCAAGTGAGATGACCACAGTCTGTAATATCTACCATGTAATATCTACCATGGTGTGTGTCTGCAGATGTCTCAGTGTGAGCTGTGCTCATGGTGCCCTTGCAGCTCCTAAGCATCCCATGCCCACAGTTCCCTTGGCCTGGATGAGACAGTTCTTGGACTTCTGTGGCAGCTGAAACACCTAAGTTTAACTTTCAGCTAGTGAAGCTCCTTCACCCTAAAATACAAGATCTTCAAACCATCCTTTTCCTAAAATCTGTTTTTTTTTCTGAGCAGTTACTTTCATCCATGCCATGCATTTAATTGCCCAGAGCCTCAAGCTGCCTGTCTGTGCTCCTCACGCAGATTCTTGCTACTTGTATTAGCCTTGCTGCCATTGCCAGCTCTTTGAGACATCTCTTTCACCTGGAATTGTTCAAATATCAGTAGGGGGCATTATTGTCTGAGGCTGCCTGGTCTCAGAGTGCTGCCTGTGGTTCCTTATTCCATTCCTTATTCTACAGGAAGACTGTCAGTGAGCAGATTATGTGGTGACCAGAGAACTAAGACCACTTTGGTGGGTAATCCTACCAGTAGTTAATAATCCTAGAACCAAAGCCACAGTTAAAAGGCTTGGACTATAGCTATAATGGTCACACATCACATCTATCTATTTGAAGAAATGTTCTGTAGCATAAATTTGTCTATAACAGTCTCATCAGCAGAATCAGATGTTTATAGCTGTTGGAGGTTGGGATTTTTCCTTTTGTTTTCTTTCTCTTAGAGAATTTTGTCCCATCTGTTGATAAAATACCCTATCAGTACTTAAGAGAAAAAAGATGTAGCCAGGGTGGGGTCAGGGAATTACAGCACCTGGACTCTCCTAGCTCGCCGGGCATTGGAGGGGAGAGCCGAGCTCCTGCTTCGCTATGAGAGGGTTCTCTGTGACCACCGCAGGCCAGCTCTGCCCTTCTTCCTTACGAGGTGAGCTTTGGTTTGTAAGAGCAGCCGTTTGAACTGGGACCTCATTAACGCCAAATTTGACTGGGGAGGACCTGTACCATCCACTTGGGTGTTTCAGGGGAGACTTGAGACCCTTCCCCCTATGGAGGAGTCCAGCTGCTGCTCCCTAGCCCTGTGGCCTTCCTGCCGCTGATTCGGCTTGCTTTTCTGCTACACCTGCTGGGACACACACCGGCTCCTGCCACACCTGCGGAGTTTCTACCACCTCTTTCTTGCTGTCCCGGGTGAGGGAGCTCTGCTGTTCCAGCCTGCTGCTCTGAGGTTTCCGGCTGCAGTCCATCCTGCCATGCAGCTCATCCACCATCACTGCCTGAGGGAAGCTGTCCTGGCCTCGCGCCACAGCGCCCCCTGCCGGCCGGGGGGAATCAGCGCCCCTGCCCTGCCCGGCCGGGAGCCAACAGCGCCCCTGCTGGCTGTGAGTGTAACTGCACCAAGGGAAGGTGCCTGGCAGCCCAGAGCGAGCTGCCACCCAGTTTTCTAGTTTGTTTGCTGTTGCTGCTGTTGTTGTTTGTTAGCCTTGTTATAGATACTAATAAAGAACTGCTATTCCTTTTCCCATATCTTTGTCTGAAAGCCCTTGATTTCAAAGTTACAATAATTCAGAGGGAAGGGGGGCGTTGTCATATTCTCTATTCTAAGGGAGGTTCCCACCTTCCTTAACAGACACCTGTCTTTCAAACCAAGACAATAGCTCAGAGGAGTTTGCATGGACCTTCTTTGCTAGGCAGAGTATCATTATGTCTTGTAAAAGTAAACAGAAGAGGAATATAGTCTACAAGTTAGATTCAAAGATGGGAACCTGCCTCAAGGTTTCCACAGAGAAGAGTGGCATTTTGCAGTTTTACTTTCACAACATATCGTTTATTTAAGAAGCCCAGATTCCTTTCACCTCCAAATTTTCAGAATGTGTCAGCATTCCTCCAGTCAGATTTTCCTTTAATCTTTGACTTTGGAACTGGCAAAGTTGTCTTAAAACATGACCTACAGCAGTGCTCTGACATGAGCTTCTGCTTGTGCTCTGGATCCAATTCATTCATGTACAGAGGATCCAGCAGAGGGATCTATGTGCTGATAACACCCTGAAAATGGAGAATTGGAGAGTCTCTTTGCTTACTTTGGCCTTGAGACCGCTAAAGGGGTTGAATTTTGGCTCAAAATTGGACTTCATCTTCAAGCTACAATGTGATTTTCACGCCTGGGTTTTGCTTACTAAAGATTTCTATTGCAGCCCTGGGACAAAAATGCTAATCCAATAGCTTTCATCTTTCTGGCGTCTCTGTCCCGTCTCATTCCCCAGCCACACTCTGGAGTCTCCTCTGGATAGAAGGATATGCTGCAAAGAAGGCTGAACAGACAGCCCGATGCTTCTTTAAACAGTTGTGTATTTAGTCACTAGCCACTACAAAAGAGTTGGATTAATTTTTATTGTGTAGCATTCTTTGTGGAATAGCTCAGTCATTCACTCCAAGAAAGAGCACAAACTCATCCTTTCTTTCATCCCTGCTCCAGTACTCAGGTGAGACCCATCAGATCTGTACTACACACACTGACAAAATACAGAGGATTATTCTGTTCCCTAAACTGAATGTAATTGTGAATGCAGCTGCATCTGAGTTAGCACAGGAATTGCCATCAGGAGTAACCCCTCAGACTATCTGATGTGGTGTTCTTCACAAGAGAGTGCCAACACCATCTGACTTGGAAAAATAAGCAAGAAAACCTAATAGTGCTGCTACAAAGCTTAGTTTTGGTCTGGGACTATGAGGACTGGCAGCTTCTAAATGCTACGGATGGTGCATTGCTTGTGAACATAACTCTTGGCTGCTCCAGCTCTCCATATGGCAGCAGCTTCTTTCAGACCTGTAATAAAGAAAGACAATGGTAAAGACTAGGAAATACCAGGAAGCGGCAAAGAATTCACACATTTAAATCAAGCTTAAGTGAAAGACACATTTTCCAAATTATTGGTTTGCATATTTGCTGTATTGTCTGCAACCCATACCAACAATTACTCATTCCTGGCAGCATTCTTGCCTGTGAAACACAGTAATTGCAATTACGCTTTCTAAAAAAGTTCAGGACTTTATTTTGAACAGCCCGAATGCCTTTTGCCAAACTTACCTGCAAGGAAACCTTTTTGATTCAATGGTTGAAAAGTGAAAACAGACATCAAGTCTGACTTCAGTGTAAGCATACCTCCATATGACTCATCACTTTTGTGTGTGGAAAGGAAGATAAAAGCACTTTCACCACTGGGTGCTACTCTATAAGCTAATCATTACGCTAATGTGCAGATGTTCTATTGATACAACCTTTTTAACACTCCACACAGAGGGTGGTTTAGGTTTTCCGTGAAGAAAATGGAAAGAGACCCAGTGGGTGACTGGAGTACTGCATGTTTGTTATTACCTGCCTCACTCATCATAATATCATACAAGTCAATGCACCTGTGCTGTTGTTTAAGATCTAACACAGTCACTAGCATCAATGGAACACCACTGGGATCCATGGAGCAGTGAGGTTCTCTACTTAATCTGTCTCTGCCAATCTCTGTCCCTTTTTCTTTCTTTCTCTCTCTCTCTCTCCCCCTCTCTCTCTCTCATTGACTGTCCAAAAGAACACACACTAGCGACTTAGTGTCGTTTGCACGCTAATTTGGGCAAAGGCATTTCTGACCATTTTAATAACCAGATCATAACAAGGGGCTAGGAGCAAGTCCGGGGGCTGCTCCGTGCCACTTGCAGTGGGTTTGGCTGCTGAAGGGCGCCGGCTGTGGCCCTTTGTGACACAGGCGCGCTGTGTCAGGGCCCTTGGTGATGCGGGACATTGTGATGCCCAGAGGCCATTTGTGACACGGCAGAGCCCTGCCCCACCCTGCCAGGGGGGTATATAAGGGGCGTGGAGCCCTGGGGTGCCCAGTCCCAGGAGACCCTTTGCACCAGAAGGAAGCAGCTCCCGGGATCCCTCTGCGCTAGACGATGTCAGCGATGGAGGAAGACAAGGTGAACCCCGACTCCCAGCCCCCCAGCCCCTTGCCCACCTGGCTGGAAGGCCAGGCCCTCAGCGGGCAGTGGGTGGGAGCAGGGGGTGGCTCAGAGCCGCCCCTGTCGGAGACTGAGGAGGAGGAGGGGACCCTTGTCAACATGGATCGAGAGTGGCGATACGAAGTGGCTCAAGAGCTTTCCCAACGGGGAGTTGTTGCTGGCCAAGAGCTGTGCCTGTGGCAAGAAGTAGTCCGAGAGTTTTGCCAATGGCAAGAAGACGTGACAGTGCAGGAATTTTGCCCGTGGGGAGCCGAGAGACACCAAGAGTTGCACCAGTGGCAGGTAGGTGCGAGAGTCCAGCAGGGAGATGGCACACAGCGAGAGCTGTGCCACTGGGAAGCAAGCAAAACAGCCCAGGAGCTGGACCACTGGGCTGAAGACAAGAAGACATGCCAAGAGTTCTCCCAGTGCGAAGAAGATGGGACGGGCCAACAGCTGTGCCTGTGGCGAGGGGAGGCATACCAGCGAGTGAGTCCCTGGGAGGAAGACGTGCGAGACCACCTGCACGTGCGCCAAGGGGAAGAAGACAAGAGAGAGACGCAGTTGTCCCGAGTGGGAGACAACAGCGATGAGGAGGAGCTATCCCAGGGCATGCACTACAATGTCCAAGAGCTGCCCCAAGAGCAAAGAGACGTGAGCAACCAAAAGTGGTCCCAAAGGGAAGAAGGTATGAGCAGCCAGGGCCTGTTCCAATGGGGAGAAGGTGCCAGTCCGGAGATGGGGGGCAAACCCTCCCATCCGGAAAGAAACGAGAATGCCCAGATTTGTGCCCAGGAGAGGCCTGGCTCTCCCAGCAGTGTGGGCACCCGGGCGGCAGGAGAGGCAGCCTCTGAGCTGCCCAGTGCCTCTCCTGCCCCGGGGAGTCCCTTGGACACTGAGCCGGCAGCTGCTGCCCCGGCTAAAGGTGTGCAGGAGGAGGAGGAGCCTGCCGAGCCTGTGGCTCCACAAGTGGAACAGGCACCAGGTTCTCCTTTCCCTGGTGAGGAGGTGCCGTCAGCAGAGACAGACAGCTCAGTCTGTGCCCCACATAGTCCCCCAGATGGCAGCCAGGCTGCACCAGACTTAGACCAGGACATGAGCCCTGAGATGGGTAGCAAAGCTTTGCTTGAGGTCCAGGCATCTGGCCAGCAGCCAGAGGAACACAGGGACCTGGAGCAAAGCCTGGCTGCAGAACTAGGAGCAGCAGCTCCAGCAGACAGAGTAGAGAGCCCAGACTCTGCCCCGCACAGCCCCTGCTGCTCCCCCAGCCCCTTGCCGTGCCCGCTGGCCACCCAGGGTCACAGTGAGCAGCAGCAGGAGGCAGAGCCCGGCGTGGTCCTGGCAGAGCAAGACAGGGAGGAGGGGGCCTTAGCTGGGGAGCTTGAGCTTTCCCAGGTCCACGAAGACGAAGCCGCAGAGCTGTCCCAAGGAGATGCCGGCAGCTACCAGGACGTGTCCCAAGGGGAAGCCTGCCCTGAGCAAGAGCAGTCCCCAGTGGAAGACTGCAGCGATCAGGAGCTCTCCGACTGGGATGAATGCAGCTCACAAGAGCTGTCCCAAGGAGAAGGTAGGAGCTGCCAAGACTTTTCTGATTGGGAAGAATGCTCGGAGCAAGGGCTTTCCCACGCAGAAGCTGGTAGCTCCCAGAAGCTCTCGGACTGGGAAGAATCCAGCGAGCAAGAGCAGTCCCACGGAGAAGTCGATAGTTACCAAGACGTATCCGACTGGGAAGAATCCATCGGGCAGCAGGTGCCTAAAGGAAACGGTAACCGACCCTCCGTGCAGTCCAGCTGGGAAGATGACAGCGACAAAGAGCTGGAGCAGGACAGCTGCCAAAGCGTGAGCGGCAGCAGCATCGCGGTCAAGCCCCTGCTGCAGGACGAGGACGAGTGGGACGAAGTGAGCCTCCTGGAGCTCTGCGAAGAAGAGGACAGACAGAAAAGACTGGCAGGTTTTGCCGAAGATGGGCTCCCGCTGCCCGTCCCCCGGGAGGCTTGGGTTGAGCACCAGGCATTTGAGCCGTGCCACCAAGTGCCGCTCTGTGCCTCGCCTCCCCATCTGCAAGCCCAAGGCCTCCGAGGGCACGCGGCTTCTCCTGCCTTCCAGGAGCAGCTGCCAGAGGCAGGGACCCTGAGCCCGCTGCCTGCCCCGCACAGCTGCCCCAGCCCCTCAGCTCCCCAGCCGGGAGCCCCGGCGCTCGGCCAGCACCCGGCTGCCCGCAACAAGCGTCCCTCCCGCCTCAGGCGTGCTCTGCGGGCGCTGCGCAGCCTCTTCCGCTGCCCCTGCCTGGCGGCACGGCCCGAGGATTAGCGCCCGCTGACGGCGCCGGGACGGGCCCCGCAGAATAATGAACGTTGGCTCTAGAGTATAGTAGTTGTAAGCAAACAAACAAAAAAACCCCCGCCAAAAAAACCCCCAAAAACGCCCCAAAAACACACAAAGAAAGAATGAGGATAGGAATAAGAAATAGGAGAAGATGAGGAAGATTTAGAAATAGTAGTAGTAAGTAAGAATAAGAAATAACAAAAATTTGAAGAAGAAGAAATAGTAGTAGTACTAAGAAATAGGAAGAAAAAAGAAGAATAAGAAGATAAAGAAGAAATAGTAGTAGCAGTAGTAGTAAGAAATAGGAAGAAGAAAAAGGAGTAGAAGAATAAGAAGGCAAAGAAGACATAGCAATAGTAAGAAATAAGTAGAAGGAAAACAAGAAGAATAAGAATACTAAGATGAAGAAATTTTAATAGGAAATAATAATAATAATAATGATCATATGAAGTCTAAGAAGAAGAAAAAGCTGAAGAAGAAGATTAAATAGCAGTGGTAGTAGTAGCAAATCAATAAAATAATTATAATGATAATAATATTAATAGTAATATCTGGTTCTTATACACATCCACACACCTTCTAGAATCACAGAATGGTTTGACTTGTGAAGGGCCTGAAAGATCATCTAGTTCTTTATCTGATTATCTTCTGCTCTCTTGGTCTCTCTCTGAGATCTCTTTCCTATTTCTTTCTTTCTGTCGCTCTACCTCACATTGCTTCTTAAATAAAATCCATGTAAAATAAAATCTCTGTGTCGTCAGCACGTGCTCTCATTTGCACCTGAATTGGGGCCCAGGCATCTCTCCCTCATTGCATCGTAACGCATTCTCTGCCCAGCCTGCCTTCATAGCAGAGGTGCTGCAGCTCTCTCAGCATCTCCATCGCGCCCCTCTGAACTCATTTCAGCAGCTCCGCATCCTTCTGATGCTGGGGCCCCCAGACACGGATGCAGTGCTCCAGCTGGGCTCTCCCAAACACGGAGCAGGGGGGCAGGATTGGCTCCCTTGACGTGCCGCTCGTCGCTCGTTTCCCTGCCGATGGCCCAGGATGGATGGGTGGCTTCCTGGGCTGGGAGCTCAGCTTGCCGTCTCACGCTGAGCTTCTCATCCATCAGGACCCCCAAGTCCTTCTCCGCAGGCCCTGCCCCGCTCAGCTTCCTGTGCCCTGCAAAGCCCGTGCTGAAGGGGAGCTCCCCCCACTCTCTGTGTCACTGGGGAAACCATTCCAGATCCCCGAGGCCAAGGCAGAGCCCTGAGGGACATCCCTCGTCCCCAGTCTCCACCTGGACAGGGAGCCACCGACTACAACTCCTTTGCTGCCTCCATATGGCCAATTCCTCGTGCCCCGCACAGCCCACCCTCCAAAGCCAGGGCTCTGCACTGCGGGGCTCGGGCTGTCGTGCCTTGGTGTAGCCACAAGAAAGCCAAAGCCAGCGGCTGTCCTGAAAATCAGTTTGGGCTGAGTTCTGGCTGGGGGAGGCCACAAGCCCCAGGCTCATCTGCTGAGGCCAGCCTTGCACACACTCCCCCCCAACCAAGAAGGGAGGAGGAGAGGAGAGTTTTGGGGGTGTGCCATCACCTCTGGTCAGAGGCACTGAGCACCCATCCTCCCTTACAAAAACTGGCTCAGCTGTAAAACCTCTAACTGCAGCATGTGGGGACAGACCTAAATTCTACATTTTTAATCCTAGCAGCAGAAGAGGAAGAGCCTAATTTTTGCTATCATTTCAGGCATGAAGCAAAAGGTGACTCTGTGCAAATCATTTTAACAATACAAATGAGATGGGATGTATCATCTGTACAGGAAGGAGCATGGGGAAGACAGCCATAGTTCAGAGGGGGTTTTAGCTGCAGGGAGATGGAGCAGCTTCAGATGAAGATGATTTTTCTGCCAGCAGAAAGCGCATGAGGGGAGAGCTGGGGCATGCTCACTGACAGTGGTTCTTTGAAAGAGTAGGGAAATGATCCTGTCTGAGAGATACTTTGTCTTGCTGTGACATGAATGCAAGCAGCCAAACTCCCTGCTCAAATACACAGTCAAATGTTATGTTTTCCACTGCAAGGAAGGAAAAAGAAAAAGAAAAAGAAAAAGAAAAAGAAAAAGAAAAAGAAAAAGAAAAAGAAAAAGAAAAAGAAAAAGAAAAAGAAAAAGAAAAAGAAAAAGAAAAAGAAAAAGAAGAAAAGGGAAAGGGATGGGGAAAAAAGAGTACTTGTGTTGCTGTCACCCTGGAGAAATCTTTTCCATCCTATGTATGAATTCTCCAGCAAACAGACAGGTGCTGAATTCATGTTACATCCTTGAGGCCCTGTTTTCCCAGAGAAGTGGAACATTATTGTCTTGCTTTCATTTATTTTGCCCTGCTAGTTAAAAATTGAGCTTATAGGAACATACTTCATGGGCCAGGCAGAATCCAACAAGGGGAGCCAGCTTTATTACCTGGCCTGGCCCCAGTTCACTTCTGCAGTACCTAGGGCTGCTCTTGAGGGCAAGGTTCTAGTTAAATTGTGGGAAAGTTCACTGGGACCAAACATTCCCACTTGAAAGCAATGCCACATGAGGATAGGTAGTGGGCATGGTTGCCTTCTGGCTGGCCTGGATCATGTAGAAAAGCAAAACAACCAGTTTCCATTCTCAGTCACAGTCTGGCCTTCATAAGAGAAGATAAAGAGAGCATTTGCTCTCACTAAGAAGAAAGATCTGAACCCTCTCAGGCAGGAGCCAGCCAGTCCAGACTCTTCTGTGGGTGGGAGAAGGGTAGAATGACTATTACTTCCCCAGGCAGTGGGCAGTGGGGATTATGGAGCAGAGGCATCACGGTAACTCGTCCCCACTCGCATTTTGGAACCACAATGGTTGTGCAAGCATGCAAAAACAAACAAATTGATGAAAATGAAAGTAATTGTCCAGAAGGAAGACTGGGATGAAAAGCAAAGATTTCTTAGCAGTAGGCTTGATGTTTCCCATTGTTTTTCAGGATGGACACAGCTCTCAGCTGCAGCTAGAGGAAAGCTGCTGTCTTGGAAGGAGGTATAATGCCTCCTTGTTTTCGTATCTGTGTGTCATTAAATGAAGGTGACAAAAGTTAGGCTATGCTACACTGGGACAAAGCTCACATCTTACAAAAAGCAGGTACAAAGAGCAAGAGGCTGGACTGCTGTCACTGCTTAACCATCAAATGAAGCAGGGTTAGCTATCTTCTATGTCCAGACCTCATACTTTTGCTATGGAGGTGTAAGACATAAAACTCTTTCCTTTCCTGTAAAATCACTTCCTAAAAATGGGATATGCACTGCCAAAATCTCATGTGAATGAAGGGCATCATAGCTCAATAAAGGTGCAGAAGGGATCCAGGGAGTGAGGATGATCTATGGGATAAGTAGTTTTAAAGCAAAAAAAATCAGAATTCTCTCCTGTGTGATGGCTCAGTACCAAAGTGAATAATCTCTCAGGATTCCAGTGGGGTGACCTGGAAGAGATAGCTGAAGAGAGGGTCTCTAAAGGACTGCTCATCTTGGTGAATTTCAGGTGTCAGTTCAAACTTCAGTATCAGAGCTAACCAGTGACAAACTAGATATCCCAAAATATATTCTAGCCGCAAGCTACCAGATATTTTTCTGAGAGTTACAGATGGATACTTGGGAGCCACAACAAACGCTTTAAAAAATCGAAAGCAAATATTCTGCTAACCACAAGTTGTCAGAAAGAACTGTTAAAAATCCTGTCCCCAAAGAGCTCATGAATAAAGGAAAGAAGCTCTTTGAAAAGAGAGACAGAGTGTGTGAAAGTCAAGGTGAACCATGTCTTTATTTGTTATCACCAGCCTGAAGAGCTAAACGCTCTTTTATTTTGTTGCAAACACTTACATGTAGTAAAAAGGAAACTACTCCTCTGTGAAGACTTTGTTTTGTTATTTTATTAAAGAACAAATTCCTTTTCAAGTTACCATTTGCTGGTGTTAGTTTTATTTCTCAGACAGAAGAAGGGAAGCCCTGTGGTACTGAAACTCAGCTGATACTGGGTACTTTTAGCAGTAATATGTAGATGGTATTTTAGTCAATTTACAAAATCAGGCGTTTAAGGCTTTGCAAAGGCAGATCTATAGCCTTAATGCATCCACTTGTGACAACAGGCTGGAATTAGACTTCATACATGCATAGCTTACAGGAAGAGGCAGAAGGAATAGATGGGGCATATTAATTAAAAACAAAAAGGTGAATTCATTAATCATACCTCATGATATATATAAAAAGGAAGGTAAGACCAGATGTATCAAGCCAAGTCAAAGATCAAAATTTATGTAGTCACAGTCCAGTGAGTACACAGAGACATTGCACATTTTCAGTCACGTCTCTTACCAACAGTAATTGTCATGGAAGCAGGACACACTCCTCTGTTAGAGGAATTCCTGCCAGGAAGGGTGGGAGGATGAAAGAAGTTGTGGTGATAGGAGACTCTCTTTAGGCAGAACAGTAGGTGTGAGAGGGTAGGTCAGAGCACACAGGGCTGGGAAAGCAAGATGCAGGAACGTAATCAAATATGGGAGTCATTCTCAATGACAGGGATGGCAGGCACTGAAGTTGGAAGATTTGGAATGGCAAGACATGGTTAGTGGGTCTCATAAACATCCTGTGTGGAAGAAGAGTGATTAAATGGATCACATTCCTCCTGCATCTAGAGCCCTCTCATGCCCTGCCAGTGGCAACAGCCAGCATTGCTCCTGCCACTTCCAAAAATGCTTTTGGGTTGGACATTGCTCAGTGCAGAAGAGAATTGGTCTCTTACAACCTGTGTAATGTTTCACATGGGTTCTGGGCTGTCAGAGATTGAAATAGTTCATGCCGCAAACATTGATATAAAATTTTGCTCATTATAACAAAAAGTGTATAAAGAAGCTACAATCAAAGAAGCCTCCCTGAAGATACCTGGACTAGGACTTTGGACTGAGTCAAACTGCTGAGATTAGATAAAGGGAAACCTATTGTTCAGTCATCTCAGGCTGAGGGAAAGGAATGCATTCACAAAGGTCAAACCTCAGCTACACTGAGGGTCACCCCTAGCTGAGTTTGGGGTGGGGGCAGAGCACAGCTCACAGAAGCCAGGTTTACACAGACTGGCCCAGCTGTGGAACCCCCAACCCCACAGGCCACATCCACGGGACGTTCACGTGAGAGGCAGCTGAGGGGGAGTCACAATCCATCACAGACCCCCCAGAGTGCTAGGCCTGGCACCACAGGAGTACACGTGATGCAAGCAGGGTCTGCTGCTAGAGGCTGCCCCCTCCCCCCGGGGGACATGCTTGAACATTGCCCCTGGCCTGAGTGTATATTAACCCATGGCATTCTGTGCTTTTTGGGGGGACCATCACCACTGAGAAGACCAGCTGAAGAGGATCAACGCAACATCCTTGGGATCCACGGATGGTGATACTTTCTTTCTCCCTCTTTCTGTCCCCCCATCTCTTTTCCTACTTCTCTTTTTCTCTGTTTTCCTCCCTCTCTCTCTCATATTTACTATCAAATAAAACCCATACTGTTGACTGGCATATGGTCTCGTTTGCACCTTAATTTGGGCAGAGGTATTTCCAAAGAACCTTAATGATTGGATCATAACATGGGCCTATGCCCTCCCACTTTGTGCTGGACAGCTCTGCACCTCAGCAGTTAAATACATGACAATGCTGCCACCTTAAACAGGCAGGACTACAGAACACCACAAATAGCAGAACATCATCAATTCAGTCACTGAGTGACACAAGATACTAAGAGTGATGAATCTTTCCTACATGGACAAGAAATGATTGATTTGAATAATTGCCCGAGAATATTCACATGACACTCAAACACAGTCGCTGTCATGATTACCAATGTCTCTCTTCCTCGCAGTAAGTCTATAATTGGCAGGAGTGTCTTAGATAATTTATACAGCAACAAGATTTTCACACTTTCCCAGTTCTGGATAGTTGCTAATATTTCATGAGACAGTCACTTTGTCATACAAGGGAGCTTTTGGCACATCTGTTGATGTCGACTGTCATTGGATTTCTCCATTTTTCTGTCTTTTTTATTCATTGTCACAAGTACCCACCTATTGCTTTTTTGTATTGTGGAGATTTATATTTAGTCACAGTATTAGATTTGTGCAAGAGAGGCCATTTTTCTGTATTTAACAGGAACATCTACCTTAAGTCCATACACAAATGGATTTCCTGTTACAAGGAAAAATTCCTTATTTCTTAATAGTTTGCCTGTCCCATGTTGTTGAATAAGTGAATGGCTAAATAAACCAGGTGTTTGCTTATCTAACTGCCCTGCATTCCAAACTAAGCAGACCACTACAAAAACCAAGCAGAAGCTGTCGCCACTCCACAAGGAGCTAGGAAAGAGCTACTCTCCCTGTTGTTTTGCTGCCATCCTAGTGCAGATTGCCACATGCTGCTCACTTCTGTGCTCAGTGGGATGTGATTGCTAGCAGCAGAAGCAGGGGTCAGCGCCCTGCACGTGGGACTGGAAGGTCTTTTTGCTCTCTTAGTGTCACCATGAAACTAGTGGAGAGCTTTAACTGTCATCCTTGTAAGTTTTTTGATCTCTCTTAGTATAGTATAGTCATGTTTGCTTAGCTGTTTAACAGCACATGCACTCATTTCACCTCATTTTACCTGCAACAAGATAAACAAAGTCTTAACCTTCTTTGGCAACACCAGCAATTAATTACCCAGCCCTTGGGCTCAAGGAGTAAAACACCAGTATAAGAACTGTGCGTTCAGAATACCCAGTGTCCTCCTACTAGGCACAAGCAATTCCAGTAGCAGCATTGCTCAGCAGCATATTTCTTTCTTTTTTTATTCCTGCATGTGTTCAACATCAGCATGTGAAAAATTGCTACTAGAGGGCAGGTAGTGACCATGATACAGCTATTACTGGCTGCTAGGTACTGCAGAGATTGGGGTCACTGCTTGCTTTTTCCAAAAGAGCGACAGTTTAATGAAATCTTGCTCTTTGGAGGCAAGAAAGCATTTATCCCCTCCAAATAAATTCATAATCCTGAGGTAGAATGACATGAATATGTATAATTTCTTTAGTGAATTACATGAATTTGTAAGAGAGGTTTGAGGCATATAGCAGTTTCAAAGTCCCTCGTTCAGCTCTCTCTGCTGTCTGCATTTAGCATATGCTGAGTGGATGTGCAGAGAGTTCCACAGTGTCTTCAGTCCCAAATGGCTTCACTGATGTTTTTGGCTGAAATGGTTTTCCTTGGCAGGATGATTAGGCAGCAGCACACTCCATGGATGTTGCTTATTACCTCTTACAAGACTAGTGCTCATCCAGTTTTACATACTGGCTGGTTGGCCCACAAGCTCTGCTGAGCTGTGATTATACCACAGGCAGACTGCCACATCCCTGGGACTTGTGTGTCCCACTACCCCCACCAAATCCATTTTACAAAGCTGACATTTAAAAAAATCTGAGTGGCTAAATCCCAGCAAGATCCTACCCACAGCTTGTGTAGATCCTTCTGTCTGTCCTGCTGTGGAAAGTTTGAGAGCACAAGTACCTACAATTTGTGCAGCACACAGAGGTAGTGAAAACCAAGGGAGAGCAGAAGCATTAGGTAAATGGCCAAAAAAGCTGAGGCAGCATGGCACAGAGACACACAACAAAGAAGCTGGTGGATCTAGTTGACTTCACCTGAGCAAGGCTTGGTGTGCTGCAGTCCAGTGTGTTGATGTTCATGAGCAGGCATGTCAGTGACTTTGCTGGGTGGAGTCACTCTCCAGGACCCAGCCCTCTGATATTTTCTGGTTCAAGGAGGCTGCACATACAGAGAGAGCTATAGCCCAAGGGTAGAAGGTGATTTGAGGAGAAGATGTACGTGTTGGAAATATTCTAGTGTTTGCTTCAGGTTGGAGATACAGTTCTGTCTATTGAACTGTAAAGAGTGGCTCAACTGTTCTAGCTCCCAGTTGTGTGTCCATCCTCTGCCTGTGTCTGTAAAAGCTGATTTATTCCCTGAATGGTCACATCAGAAGTGATTTGGGCAACATAACTGCTAGACGCTGCGTTGAAGCTCAAGGCAGCTTTAGGCCAGGCAGCATCTCGTAGGTCCCATGTTGTATCTACCAGCCTTGTGCAGATGTCTTGGACAACCTAAACTGTCCAAAATTGCACTAGGCAGCTATGCCTGGGCAACTGAAGGGACTGTATCTGCCATTAGCATGTTCACACTGCTTCCAGTAGGTATCCCTTGTAACACCAGGCATTGAGGAAAACGCATCCCTACCACGTATAGAAGATGGACTTAAACAGATGTGGGTCTACAAACTTCTTACTCCAGGAATAATGAATGAACTGTTTTGCATGAAAAGTTTATCAGATTTTGCTCTTTTTCCCATTGCAGGCTATTCTGAAGCAGACATGACAATAAATCACCACAACCCTATGAATATTTCATAGAAACACATTTCAGATTACGGGTGTTCTTTTTTCTTGAATGATTATGTCTGTGTCTTTGGCCATTCATTGTCTGTGATACGTGACTGGCCACTTAATTCAAATTACTGTAGAGTCTGGCTTTTGGCTGGTTCATTAAATATTTCATAACAAGGAGGCAAAGTAGCACTGCGGATGACATTTATGTGAATATGCATGCAGGTATTTGTGAAATCTTAGTCAGGATTTCTACTCACAAATGCTTTGGGAAGATTAATAGATATCTCTAAACATTGTTGAAATAGTGGCTTTTTATTCCAATGAAAATTCCAATGAAATAATGAAAAGGATCATGACAATGATTATTTGGCATTGTTGCCATCGTTCAAGGGATGTAGGTCCAGCATTCTGAAGTCTCTCAAGACTGGACTATAACTCGCAAACCTAACAAGAAACAGAGTAGATGGGATCTCTTGCAACGGATTTCATTAATGTAATAGTTCTTGAACAAACTGGAAAACATATCTCAGAAACCTGTCACTTGCCTTGTCCATCCATGGGAGTTCAACACTAGAATTCATAGAGACTGTAACAAAATTAAATTTTAAATAGCAACAAGCATTTCTGAAAACCCTCAGTTCTTGTGTGTATCTCTTGTAACACAAGCTAATTCTTCAGATCATTAGCTACAGAACCTGTAAGGCAGAAAAAAAGAGTCTGGAGGAAGGAGTACTAAGCTTTTAGATTTTATTTCCCCCAAATGACTATCAGCTTTTCAGGAGCAAACTCTTCAACGGTTAAACTTTTATATTAAATTCCTGCATGCATGTTTAGCAATCCCGTCACTCTGGGAGCATTTAGCTATGCATACAAACACCAGCTAATGTGAAAGATGCTACCAAACCGCTATCTGTCCTTCACATCGAGTGAGAGCTCTGCACGGGTGTGGGAGTAGGAAGCTCCCATGAGAAACAAAAGCCTCAGTGAAGTGAATGACAAAAGCCCCTTTGACTGTGGGAGAGGCTGGGAGCAGAGGTGCTGTTACACACGCGTGCCCACCTGCTCAGGTGATTCAACCTCTTGTTGCAGACTCAGCATGCTCTAGGTGGTTGATTCAAGCTTTAATGGTCTGTGAGTTGGGTCACTTGTGCTCTGGTGAAACAAGCACCCGAAAGAAGATTGCAGTGTGGTGGGAGCGAGTCTCTTCCGCCATGCCTAGAGTGAAAAGACCAGAGGAAATGGCCTAAAGTTGGGACAGGGGAGATTCAGATTAGGTATTAGAAACAAATTTTTCACTGTCAGGGGAGTCAGGCATTGGAATAGGTTGCCCCGGGGGTGTGGTGAACTCACCCTCCCTGCAGGTGTTGAAGAGACACTCCAATCCGGTGCTGGGTGAAGTGGTTTAGGGGTTACAGTGGTATTGCTGGGTCGGCATTTGGACTAGATGATCTTAAGGTCTCTCCCAGCCTTGATGATTCGATGATTCTGTGATTCTGTGGAGGCTGGAGGAGATTTAGGGGAAAGACGAGGAGCTGCGGGTGGGCAACGCAGACGGCTGGGAAGAGCAAGAGGGCTCCAGCAAACCGATCGGCCGAGGAGGCAAGAGCTGGGCAGCCCGGGAAGCAAGCCGTGCGGCGAACCCGCCGTGCGGTGGGAGCAGGGCTGGGAGCTGGGGCCGGGACCAGGGTGGGCGCTAAACACCCCCGGGCAGGACCGGGTGCACGGTGTGCGCTGGATGCGGGGCAGCAGCGGGGCAGCAGCGGGGCAGGGTGTGCGCTGGATGCGGGGCTGGATGCGGGGCAGCAGCGGGGCAGCAGCGGGGCAGGGTGAGCGCCGAGCAAGACACCCGCCCTGAGGGCTCGGCGAACTGCAGCCTCCACAATGCCCTTCGCCCGCACCGGGCATGCGCGGCCACCGCCTGCCAGGGCCGCCCACCCCGTCCCGTCCCCTCCCCTCCCGGCGACGGGCGGGACGCGGTGAGCGAGGAGGCGGCCGGGGCGGCGGGGCCGGGCCGGGCCGAGGGGCGGTCGCTGCCGCGGGCGGCAGGTGAGGCGGTGCGGGGCGGCCGCGGGGCGGGGGCCGGCTCGGGCAGCCGTAGGGGGCGGTTCGCGGGGGGTGGCGGCTGCCGCCTCCTTCCCGGAGGGAGAGCGGGTGATGGGGAAGCGGGGCCGTGTCCCTCGTGGCCGGCGGCGACCCCACGGCGGGGAGGCGGACAAGCCGGGGAACCCCCGGGGCGGCGCTGGCCGCGGCCGTGCACTCGTGAGCAGAGCCGGGCAGCGAGAGCGGTCCGGGCCGGCAGCCCGCGGGAGGGCGAGCGGTGCTTGCTCTTGCGGGCTGCTGCTCAATTACAACTCTAATAACCTCCCCAGAGGTCAAAGGCGCTGCAGGTTTAAAGCCTACTGGGGCAGGTAAAGATGTAATTAGGTTCTCCTGACAGTTTTCCTTGATGGCTGAGTGCCTGGGGACACCCTCCCCGACACCTCTCTTCGGGCTTTGAAAGCTTGGAAGTGAATTTGGCCCCCGTGGATACGGATGCTGGGTTTATCGCATCCTGCACCTTTTAAATTATTTTAATTCGTGCTGACTAAGCATGGTGGTAAAGTTTCTCTTGCGTGTGTCAGCTCTGGATGCGTTGCACATTCATGTTCTGAGGTCGGGCTCAGCGGTGTCTGCTGGGTCCCCTTGCTCCCTTCCAGCCCCCTCAATTAACCCTGTGTTTAAATGGGATATGGAGATAATGGCTGCATGTTTGGAAAAATAAATACATTGGAGAGGCACCCTCTCCTCTGGTAATGAGAATAAGGACTGTATCTGAACAGCTGCTCAAGCCAAGGGAGCATATCAGTGTTTTCACACCAGTGCCATAGTTGGGTAACTATTGACAAATGCTGACTTTTAAACGGTGACTGCTGACTTTGGTAATAAAACAGAAACGGCTCCTTTTAAGAGCGACCTCAAAACACTTGAACTGATTGATTGGCTTGTTAGCTCAAGCCTTACTTAGCTGGGAACCAGAAGAGCTCTTCTTCTCTGCAAGGACGTTCTCCCTGAAACAAATCTGACTTATGCTAAACAGATCAACTGTAAGACAGGGTGTTTATTTTGCAATGTCATTTTCAAAACCATGGTATATACTAAATGCGTGAACTAGATGCAGGAAAGCTGCCTTGCAGTCTGCTTTTCTGCCAGAGTGCGTTTTGAACGGTGTATGATTGCAAGGTGGTAGTTTTACTTAGAGTCTCACTTTTGTGTTTTAATTAGCTGTCATCAAAGCTGGAGTTCAGCTTCCAACACTTGTGAAGTGTGCTGTGAACATGCACTCTAGGTGCCTGGGTAATGTTTTGGGACTAATTACTTAGAGCCCATTCTGCATTAAGCAATGTGCAAAATAGATCGACTATACGGAAATCTCTTTCTGGTTAAATTTCTAATCTCCTGAGTTGCATCTCACTGTGAACTTACTGAGATTTGCTTCAATCGTCTGGAAATTGAATATTCTCTTTCCCCTTCTTCTCACCCCCTTTCTCCTAAAAATTGTTGCTTTAAAGTGTTCTATAAGTGCTGTGGGTCTAAACGGTTCCCTATGACAGCAGCCCACATTCAGTTACTGCTCTCCAGAGTTTTTAATGTATCTGGCCTGTGCTCTAACATAGCAAGGTGTTTAGGAGGTGTTATAAAACACAGAGGCTTAGAGGTCTTCAACAAGTAAATCTATCAAACGATCAGAGCCATAGATGACTTTTCTCAGCAGAAGAGCTTGCTTTCTATTTAAAATGGCTTTTCCAGTCGGGGAGTATCTAGGCTGTGAAGGAGTGGATTTTTCTAGGAAGTAGTGGGAGGCAGGAAGAATCATGAAAAAGAAGGTGGTGCAAAGGAGGGCATTAAACCACAGAGCTAGAACCAGACCAGAGGTCCTCAGCTATGCAGATAAAATTTCTTCAAGAGGACAAAGAGTCTTCTCACACTGTGGGATGGTGTTTTCTTTGGCTGTGTTCCAAAATGGTTTCAGAATTCAGTTTCAGAATTTCAGTTCACATCAAGAGGTAGAATGGATCTGTGGGTCCACAAAGCTCAGGGAAAAGTGGCTAGGAAGGGTCAGTGGAATTTGGGGAAAATGGATGATGCTTCCCCTGTTTTGCTGGCTGCCTTCCTGGGGAGGTCAGTGGCTGTCCCTAAGGGACTTTGCACAGTCAGCACAGAGCGCTGAGTGAGGGTTAGCATTTGTTGGTGGTTCTGCTGTGCTGGATGAAGGCATGACATGGGACCCTCTTCCTTCTCCTTTTAGGTCTTCCCCCCCTTTCCTTCACCTTCTGTGGTAGGATGTGTTCCCTTCTCCATCAGCACACCACCTGCTCCGACACCGTTCTGCCACCTTTCCTACACAGCTGTCTTCCTGTCCTGGAAGCCAAGTGGTAGGTGTGAGGTGCTGGAAGAAATTAGGTTTCTTTCTTTGCCTTCCAAGTAGATGGGTTGGTCCTGGCAGCACAGGCAGGGTAGAGACAGCCACTCACACCTGGTTGTGCCAGACAGTGCCCGGCTCTGCCTGTGTTTGGCTCAAGCTGTGAGCAGGACATTGAGCTCAGTGTGGGGGAATCTCATCTGCCAGTGTTCAAAGCCAATTACTGGACGCAGTCTGTGTATGACAAGCTTCAGTTTCATTAGCTGCCTCCCAGGAGTATCGAGCTGTGCAGCTCACCTTTGCAGAGATCAGAGTCTCCTCTGTGATGTTATTAGGTGTTTTTAAAAATAGCTTCATCAATCCACTTTAAAAGAGCTGGTCTGTTCTGATAACCGTGCCTGCTGGTGCTTTTCCAGATAAGGAACTTGTCACTTTTCCTGCTGTCATACATGCAGCTTCTGCCCTATTTAGAATACAGTGTAAAAAAAGACTACAAAATAACCACCAATCTTGAGGAAAGATTTATGTGTTTAGCTTAGGAACAACTGAACAGTCCTTATTTAACTGTTTGGAACAGTACTGGTTTATGAAGAAGTTAGGATCAAGCTAAATGCAGAGTTGAAGATAATAGCTTCACATACCAGTGTCTTGAGGAAATCTTCATGATAATGTCTCTTACATAACAAAATGACAATAGGCTAAAGATGCCTTTTTTTTTCTGTCCCAATTAGAAATTCATTAGCTTCAAAAAGAATCTGAAATACTGCATTGTGCATGTATGTGTATCATCTGTACAATGAATAAAAAGCAGCCAGGTGAAGTAGTGTAAAACCAATTCCAGTCTCTTTTGGGGGTCTGAAAAGTAGTTCCCAGAAGTATCATAAGGCAACTGCAATTGCAAGACATACCTAGTAATTCATTCTGTAATGGTGTAGGCAGGAGCAGTGTTCTAATTTACACATTTCTTTGATGTTTTGTGAGCAGATGGCATTTTTAAAAAGGTCTATTAATTCTGGGGGTATTTGGTAATGGCTAATTGCTGGGGGATCAGAAGACAGTAGTAGCCAAAGTGAGACTCCTGACTTCTTTGCTCTCAAAAGACAGACAGCCCTCTGCAGCCTCATTTTTAAGCTACTATCCTTTTAGAAATCCTTGTGTAATAATATTCACCAGTGCCCTCAGCATAAATTTGGAACTTGTTGATTGGTCTTCATTAATTGGATTGTTCTCCATGAACCAGTCACTTGTTATTACAGGTAAAAACTACTGGGGAGATCATGGGTTATTGTGAGACACAGTGCACTGTGAATTTTCATAGGAAAGCCCTTTACTGTTTCCCTCTTTACCTGTTTCTCACTTGTTTCATGGTTCCTTTCCCTTCATTTTTCCTTTTTGTGATTCTGTCTCTTTCATCACACCTTTGACTTGGTTCACATACTAGCGGCACCTGTCTAAAGTGTTTGTAGCACAGGACCTAAGTACTTATTTGCACTGTGACATCAAAGGCTCACATTTTGAAATACAACTTTTCTTTTGAACAAGAAGAAAAAAGGTTCCTGGTTGCTATGGTGATGAGTGCTATATAAATGCCTATAAATAAGTAAAGTAAACAGCTGATTCATGGACTTTGATTTGCACTATTTTTTGCTTTTCTAATGACATATAATTAAATACCAGAATGGGAGGAGGTGAAATTCTATCAATTTTATTAAATACATTTTATTCTTATGCCTTCTCTTTTACAGTATTTAGACTGAGAATGATTAAATAGTAAGATGTGTATTTTTCTCTCTGTAGGAAGTTGATGGTTTGGAAAATCATAGCCTAGTATTTATAGAAAAACTTTTAGATGCCAAAAGGCACTCCAGTGAAAAGGTGGTGTCCATTTTCAGTTTAATCAGAACATACATTTTGAGCTAAATGCCTGTTTTTCTAATTTCTAAGAGACTATTATTGCTGTCGCAACATTTAAGTTCCAGTCAAAAGTGTCTAGAAATGTAATTAAGTTCTTCTGCAATATTTGAAACCCCCTTGGTGCACAACAACAGAACTTGAACGTGTCACTGACTTTTTCTTTTATGTTAAAATGACAAAGGCAGAGTAAAAAAATCATATATTCCTTATTGAAGTTCAAGGAGGAGGGGAGAATTAGATTTTTCATAAGCCTTTTGTTCTCAAGTCCATGATGTAAAAGTAGCTTTCTCTCTGTGCTAAAGGTGATAACTGTGAAATGGATTAGATGGACACAATAAACTGCTTCTTCAGAAGTCAGGGAGTAGCCATCAGCCATTGCTAAAAAGGTCCTTTTCATTATTAACCTCTGGAACCAGCCCACTCACCTGCAGTTCTGAAGCAGGACTGCAGCCCACTTCCCCACCAGTGCACTGGAATAATCCCCCACACAGGGGGTTCTCACTTGGGAAATGGGCCACTTTGATCAACAGCAAAGGAGTTTATAATGGAAGGAGCTGTCCTTAGGGGAAGGAAAAAAGGTGTGTATGATATACAGAACTACTCCTTGGTTAAAGGATCAGTCTGGTTTCTTGGTGGAAACTGATTTTGCCACAGTGGCCTGAGAGATTTCCTCATCCCTAAGCTGTGGAGTGCAGCTTGTGCACTGACAGGGAGTAGATCTGCTTTCTACTGCAGTCACAGCTTTGGATTCAAAGCAACTGCCAGATTTCCAAAGAAATTTGGAGCAGTATCCTGTCCTATAAAATGATGATAAAATAAGACCACATCCTTCACCATCTTCCTTCCCTCTGTGCATTCAGATTCATGTCTATTTGCTTTACCAATTAAAAATATATTTGACTAAGTACCATTTCTTCTAAGTGTGGGTAATTGGGAGGAGAAGGATGCATCGTAGTTTTTTGCATCTGCAGACAATTACTTCTCTCAGAGGAAAACTTGTATCTACACACAGCTATTGCAGGCAGGGGCACAACAGGAGCAAGGAATGGTGTCCCTGAGGGTCTCACTTGAGCAGTGACAGCCTGCTCCAGTTTGATTTATGTTTCATAGGCCTCTCACTCTTGTCACAGCTGAGCTGCTGCTGTGGCCAGGCTGGTGGTGCTCACCTGAAGAACAGTGACAGCTTCAGTGGAATAACCATAAAGCTGCTTCTGGACCTGGTGTTTTTTGCCATGGGACTGTGCTGATCTCTCCGAGGGTGGCACAGTGTCCTGACCCTGACCCTGTGCCTGCCACAGCACTGTTTCATGTGGGCAAGAGGCCAGAGCAGGTTGTGCCTGCCACAGCACTGTTTCATGTGGGCAAGAGGCCAGAGCAGGTTGTGCCTGCTGGAATGTGGTTTGTGCTTCACGTGTATCAAAGGCAGTTTTACCTGGATTGAGAGTAGGTCTGGACAGTCGGTGTTTGACCTGCAGGTCTCAGCTGCCTTCATGGGGTTACATGGCTGACAGGGGACAAGGCAATCCAAGGCCTCTCCTAAAAGGGTCGCTGCAGAGGCTGATGAGGTTTGTTGGCAGCCGGAACCCAAACAGAATCTGCTGCCTGCAGGAGCAACAGGGAGGTGGGAAGGGTGGCAAACAGGGAGTCTTGAATGTGCTTCAAGTTTGCAGCTACTCCCAGGGCTAACTACATGGTTTTGGTGTTCCATGTTTGTGCTGGAGCAGGACCAGGCTCCAGAGTCATTGACAGAATTTTCTCAATTGAAAAGCAGCATTATCAGTAGCACATACTGCCTTTAATGGAGAGGCATCTTTATTTAGAAGTCTTTTCTTTGGGGAGGAGGACAAAATATACATATAGATATTAATGACAGGACAAACTGTTGAGGACAAGCTGGAGCTGTTGTAGCTCCTTTTCTGGCATGGTTAGGACAAAGGGTGAAACAGTGCATATACCAGATTTTTTTTCATCTTCAGAAATTCTGCTTTTCTGTGGTTGGGATTTTTTTTCTGTCAGAATTTTTTTTAATGGATAGATATGATCCAGGACCATCTGGTGGAATTTGCTGTTGTCACATCTAGGTTTTCTGATGTATTGCCTGTCAAGTTATGTTGTATGTTCAGATGAATTTCTCATATGATCTGCTGACAGCTACTGACAGCCCTGAGATGGGAAGTTGGAAACCTGGGGGGAAGAACAGAGGGACAGAGCTAGCTTTAAAAATTTAACTTTGATTGCTTTTGATTGGTGGGCTTTTATTTCTGGTATTTATAGGTGATTTTTTTAGTGAAGAAAGGTGAATGAGTTAACTTTAAATCAAGTGCATCTAAGTGCACCTAAAGTACTGTAATTTTACTTGGAAGGTCTCGGAAGTCCACCTGTAGTTTTGTTGTTGAGTTTTTTTCTTTAATATCAGGCTTCTCAGTCTTTCTCTATCCTTAACTCTCCATCTGTAGACAATCTGATACCTACTTAAACTGCAGCCTTTTATTCCTCCTCTACTCCTTAATCCTGATCCAGTTCCTCTTTAGAAAGATCTCAAACGTTTTTGTATTTATTAGGATACCATTAGGTATCCTAATAATCATAGTATCTTAGTATGCTAATCCTAAATCTTAATACCATAATAATTCTGTAGTAAAATAATTTTTTTGACAAATTAGTATTAACCTTTGCAGACAGATCACATGTATAAAAGCAGTAAGTAACTCTGAAATAACTACAATAATTCTTTTCTTGCTGGTATAATACTCAAGTAATTAATTAAAGTAGATGATTTTTGATGTAGTGGTCCACAGTGCAATTGCATTTCCTCACACACTAACAAAGATAATGCTGTACTTTGTGAACCAGAATCCAAACAAGCTATAAACACTTCAGTTTTGTTCTTCATTTTCTTCTTCCATAATTTGAAGCTCCAAGTAGCAATTACAGGCTGGTGACAAGATAAATTTCACAACTTCTTGTCATTTGTCATTTTTTAATTGGCCAGATCAGAAAAGAAGTGATTTGTGTTTGAACTTAAAAGGTTTTTAGTTTATATAGTACTGGTAGAAGGATAGTGCACACATTTCTGAACATGTTGGGAGGAAGGCTGTTCGTAGACAGAGGTGGGATTGCACTGCAAAGGCCTGTCCAGGTGTGGCTCTAGACAAAGAGCCCCCCTGCTCCCTCAAGGCTGTGCTGGTTTACTGGGCCTCCTGCTTGTTACATCCTGCCTAAGTGTTGATGAAGTTGGAAGTCACCTTTGGAAAGGAAAAATCTTTCTTCCATGGGAATTTGGATCTTAAGATGACAGTCCCCAGGCTCAGGGAACTCTTGCTGAGGAAGAAGCTGGAAAGTATTTACTTGCCTCTTGTTACTCCTAGAGGCTACGTCCGGGTCTGGGGGTTGCGACTGCCCTTCTGTAGCAGTAGAGAGGTGTTGTATTAAACTGAGGAGGCCAGTAGAACCCAAATAGAGGGACTGCTGTTGTGTACTCCACTCTTCTTCCATACTTTCAGAGTATCAGAGAAGGAAACTTGGAAATGATCCCACTCCTGTGCTGTTGTAGGGGAGGGACTGGATGTGCAAAGGTCAGTGTAAAGACGGTGTGGCAGTCTGTGTTGGATGGATCACTGTTCTCATACTGCTCAAGCATCAGCTCAGCTATTTTCAGAAGAAGTTTTTTTGAAGGAAACCCCATAGATGGCATACGGCCAAATCCTCAGCCTGTAACATGTTTGATAGCACTGTAGGGTGGCAAAGCTGGTCTTCAGTCCTTAAATGCATTAAATTAACTCTGGGTGAGCTTGCTGAGAAAGGGGTAATGAAGCAGGTCCAAAATGGGGCTTGTGCGCTCAAGCGCACGCAGTGGGCTTAATGTTGCAGGCAGCATTCCTGCAGGCACGTGGCTAGGAGCAGCCAGGTCATGGAGCACACTGTGCTGTTTGTTAAACGTATCACAGACCACAGGTGCAGCCAGAGTCACTCAGCCAGGCGTAACAGAGAAAGTCAGTTAGGAGGGAGAGCAATCCTGTCAGGAGAAACTTGTGAGAGGAGCTGGATGCAGTCTGCCATAATGCTGGCTGTGGAGGATGTGTTCTAGGCAGCATCCTCTCAGGACCTGCCTGAGCCCGTTGTAGCAAAAATTTCAGCTTCTGGTAAGGAAGGATGAGGATCTGATTGATGAGGATTTCAACACATGGATTGTGTTGTTTCAGGTAGGGGCGGTGTCTAAACGGATCTGCAGCATGACTGACATTGAACAGTCTTCATCTTTAGTTCATGTGAGAACATGATTTATCAGAGTTCATTTGTCTGGAGAAGTACACAGCCCATATATAATTTAGAAACATGTTAAAAAAAGGGAGCTGTTGTCTTTTAAAATCAGTGAGCTCTCAAGTCTGTTGGTTTAAAATGTTGCAATATGCCTAAAATGAACCAAGAAAGTGTGTATAAGTAGTACTGATAAAACAAAGCCCTTCATAAACTCAGAATAATGTGTATTTTCCACATTTAGGCTGAAATACCTGGAGCTGCACATGGATTTATTCTTGTCAGTTCTTTTAAAATCACATTTAATAGAGATGTTCTTTTCAGATGTGATCTGTAAACAGATTTTTTGTTTGTTTCTTTTGCAGTAAATGTTGCTTCCACCACTTTTTTTTTCCTTCTTCAAGTCTTTTCTCCCTTCTTCTGATTTAAACCTGATGATGTTATGCTATAATTAAATTATCAAAGAGGGAGAGTGATATCTGCGTCCTCCACCTTGTTGTAAAAAAAAATCTATATTTTTGTTTTCTGCAGTGTACTGAGAGCAAGATAAATTATCAGGGTGTTGCCATCCTTTATCACAGTCAGAATGATAAATGACATGTCCTGGAAAGTTTAAGGATGTGTAAGAATGCAAATCCTTGGCCCACAAGGATATGTGGTTGAAAGTGCTGATCCAGCTGGGAGTTAGGCACATCCTTAAATCTAAGCAGGAGCATTGCTTCTATTTGGTATATGTACCTGGCACCATGCTGTGTGGGGTAAGCAAAGCTCATTCTGTGAAAGGAGGTTTGACTTGTTTCAGTGGCTTGAGGTGGGATACGGAAATGAGCCTTTTCCCATCCCCTGGAAGAGCAGTCTGACAGTAGTGCAGGTGTTGCTGTTCTGTGTTACTGTCCTCAGCTCAACAGTGTGAAGTGATGTAGATGGAAACCCTGATGGTTTGGCGTTTGCTACCTTACAGTGCATCCCTCCTCACTTTTCACACTCTGCCTGTGTGTGTTAACCATGAGCAGAATGCCTTGTTTGTAGCAGGTGATACAGCACCACAGCACCTCAGCATAGCAGGGTAGAAGCACTAGAAGAGACAGAGGATGTTACATGAGAGTGTATAACTTTTCCTCCCTAGCAAACAGTGAAATATGTAGAAATTTTCAATAATTCACAATTCAGCCAGGAGGGTCAATGATGTCCTGGGGGAATCAGGCACAGTATCACCAGCTGGGCCAGGGAGGGGATTGTCCTGCTCTGCACTGGGGCAGCCTCACCTCCAGTGCTGGGGGCAGTTTTGGGCACCACAATGTGAAGACATTCAGCTATTAGAGAGTGTCCAAAGGAGGGCCACAGGGATGGTGAAGCCACAGGAGGGGAAGCCTGGTGAGGAGTGGCTGAGGTCACTTGGTTTGTTCAGCCTGGAGGAGACTGAGGGGAGACCTCACTGTGGTCTTCAGCATCCTCAGGAGGGGAAGAGGAGGGTCAGGTACAGATCTCCTCACACTCATTACCAGTGACAGAACTCAAGGAAACAGCATGAAGCTGGGTCAGAGAACGTTTAGGCTGGATGTCAGGAAGAAGTTTTTCACCCAAAGGGTGGCTGAACACTGGAAGAGGTTCCCCAGGGAAGTGGTCACAGCACTGAACCTGAAAGAGTTCAAGAAGCATTTGGACAATGCTCTCAGGTGTATAGTGATTCTTGTGATGTTCTGCATGGGAGCAGGAGTTGGACTCAATCTTGATGGGTCTCTTCCAACTCAGCATATTCTATGATTCTATGATTCTATGATCTTTTCTCTCTATGATCTTTTCTCTGTCTGGTTCTTTTTCTGGTTGTCCTTTAATGGAAGTACTCTTTTTGGCTCTGTTTTCTTTCTTCCCCTTTAGTTCATTTTCATGCCATGTTTCTTGCTCCTTTGTGTTTGATGTCATGTGTGCTTTCTGAGGACACAGTGTATTCTCTGCTCTGGTTGCTGTCCACATATTCTTGATAGTGTGAAGTCATCTATTTATTTCCTCGTAGGTTTGAGCTTGTTTTCTAACTGGGAGGTGATACATCATTTTTGTGTACAGATGGAAATGTTTTTATTGTGTGTTTTTGGTACTGAATTAGATGTCATCCCCCTTGCATCCTTGAGAATCTAAAAGAGAGATGGAGGCTGAGTTTTCCAGATGCACTGGATTTACAGCGTCAGTTTCACTGAATTACCACCAACTGATCCCACAGCATTGCAGCTGTCACTGAAATTCTCACACTCATCTCCTGTGTTTTAAGTGATTTTGTTTACTTCATACAGTGCAATGAGGCCTCAAGCTCATGACTGGAAATTTCTTGGTATTTTATTGATAAGTACAGATCAAAAATATAATCTCCCAATCTGGTGTCTGGTTTGGTTTTATTTTCCTAGAGCAGTCTTTGAAGGTTGCACCTTCTTCTGTTGTATATCCTTTGTCCAAGTGTGTCTTCTTTTTGTTCTCTATTCCCCTCCTACTTGTTTCTTCTCTTCCTTTCCTTTAGCTGAGTCCTAGGTCTTCTTTATTCTTTTGGATTGTTTTGTGTAGGTTTGAGAAGAGACACACCTGAGTTTAAGTATAATTGGCTATTTGGAGTTGGAAGTTTTCCTTACAAATGCCATGTAAGCAAAGAGCCCAGTAATTTGCCCTTTCATCTCTTCAAGCTTTTTCTAGTGTCAGCTGAAAAGTTTCACTAATTTTTCACATCCTGCCTCCAGCTTTCGTTGCTATTTGACCATCTTGTGCTCCAAAGCTTGCTTTGTCATACCTGTGAGAGGCTGTGCTGCACAATTCTCACATCCAAACCAACTGATGTTTCCCTTTTCCATTGTAAAATGTTTCACCTTTTCCTTTCAAAACACACATGCAAATGTTCTCCTCTCCTCTGGCCTTTGGCTCTGCCTTATAAAACTGAAACTGAGATCTAGGTACTCACTGGCAGCTGGGCTTCTCTGCTCAGTTGCATCCAGGAGCCTCTTCTTCAGCTGCTAGATGTTCTGAAGACCACATATGCATAAAAAGGGGCCAAGGGGCATTTTGATGTTAAGCACGGATTTCTTGGTTCTTGTGTGGAGGTGGCATATATGGTGCTTGGGATTAAAGATGAGAGGAATAAGAGTTTATTTGATAACAGAAGGGGTTTTTTGTATTTGTGAAAATGTGGGTTTTGTACCACCCAGCTTACTTGCCAAAGTTCAACTGAGAAAATGTTATTCTCAGTGAAAACAGATCCTGTGTTTTCAGTTGCAAAGATTTCTTTGTATATGCTGTTAATTGCCTTTCCATCCTTTTACTGTTTTACCTTAACAATTTGATTACACATGTATTTTTGCTCTCAGGAGACAGTGGGTGTGATACAATCTCTGTTTTAAACTGTTACCATGTAATTAACAGGGAAAGATGTCTCTAAAGTCTGATCTGCTGGCTTCTTTGCTGCTCAAGAAGCAAAGAGGAGCTGAATTACAGGATTTGAGTCCTTGACTGGAAGTCCTTATTGTGTAAATTTGGTGCAAGTTACTTCTGTTTCAGATAACCATCTATCTTTTTATTCAGCTTAGAGCTGTGTGGGTTTTTTTTCCTTCTTGAAGTCTTTTCTCCCTTCTTCTGATTTAAACCTGATGATGTTATGCTGTAATTAAATTATCAGAGAGGGAGAGTGATATCTGTGTCCTAGGCCATGCTTTAATGACATCAAGAAATTATGATGAGTTTCCTGGTTATGCTCTATGTACCTCATGTATGAAGTGGGCTTGCACACAGATCTTTCTTATTCATCTAGTTACACTCTCTGATAGTAAACCATTAGGTTTTTAAAGATTCCTCTTGTAAAGTCTTACGGCTAATACTGAAAGGGAATCTTTGCTCTCCCTTCTCAGAGCTCTCTGTCTTCTAAACCAGCCTGTTTGGGGTAGTTTTGCTTCATTCTTCTCAAAGCCATGCTGTGAGTTTTTAATGTCCTTTGGTGCTAAAATTTCACCCATTATGTTTTAGGGCTCAATTTTGCATACTGTTCTCTGGATAACACTTACCCTTAGCAGTTCAGTTCTCTTCACTGGTGTACTAGAGTGAGTGTTTTTTTCTAAGCATGGTGTACAACTGAGAGTTTAGACCTTGGTTCCTTAAGCTCAGAGACTCATCTGCAGTTGAAAGTTGTATGTGAGTACTGAAACACTGGTGACCAATGAAATACTTAAGCACAGTCTATGTAACATACCTTGGAAATGCCTTGAAGGAATTTGAAATCAACTGCCTCTGTCCCTTCTTCTCTCCCAGAGAAAAAACCCCTCCTGAGTTTGTGTGAGGGGCTGCACTCCCCCTTCAGAAGAGGAATGCACTGCGTATTGTCAGTGATTCCCTGGATGTGATGGGGTTTTGCATGTGCTTCTGGCAAGCAGACATGTAGATGTAGTTACAGAATGACCACAGTCCTAACACAGGACATTCACTGGTGAACTTTGGAGGGATTGGAAATGACTGAGTTGTGAATTGCTTCGTGTCTTACTTTGCTGTTTACATGTCTCCCAACTGGCCACATGTAATGTAAACTGAGTGGGATGGTGGTGGTTTGTGAATTGAAATCCCTTCGTACTGGAAAATTAGTTTCCCTGACCAGATGAGGCTTTCCCCTGTAGCTATGTGGACAAAAAGGCCTCTCCAAAATGGTGTGTGACAGCACTTTCGTGACCTCTTTTTTTGCACTGACTCAACCATATCATAAACTCATTTTTGTGAGCCAAACTAGACTCGGGCCATTCCTGCTGTTGTCATTTATTTCAATTTTAATTTCAGTATTTTCCTGCTTACCTTTCACAATGGATAGGAAGAGTGGAGGGAAGGAAGAGGAGGAGTGGTGAAGAATAAAATGGTGCACAAAGATTAATTTGCTGTGAAATTTTCTTTTTTAGAAGGAGGGAGAGACACCTGGGAAAATAGGTTATCAGACCTCTAAGCACACTGATGAAATACTGTCTTTTCCAGCAGACACTGTGGTGTTGCATTAAGGCAGTCACTTATTCAGCACTAAAACTATACGACCAGATTCATTTTGAGGAGGCATGACATGGTTTTCTCTGTGTGTCTGCATTTTTACTGCCTTTAGCTAAGTTAGGGCTCTTGGTGCTTATCACTTTTTAATGATTTGTTCTTACCTCTGCTCCTTGCTTCTGGCTGTTTGTTCTTTACTACTTAGGTTGTTACTCATGTTCATGTAGAGACCTGAGAGTTAATAGGAAATGAAGATTGGAGTTGCTCTCACCTTCCCTTCTCCTGTAAGGTTGCCTGGGATGCCTCCACACACATTTATATATGGCTTTGCAGCGTCTTGGCTTCTGACTCTGTTACGGTTATGTCAAAGTATAAAACCAAAGCTGGGAAGCTAGCAGCTCACTGAAATTAATTTCTTTGGATTTATAAAGCTACTGATTAATCATCTTTTAATGTGGGTATAAACTTAGAAGAAATATGTAGTCTCTGTCTTAATTGTAATCTTTTATATGAATTTTGCAATAGTCATACATATGTATTATATACAAATGTATATATACTTAGCACAAAGGTCACAAGGCAAGCTATTATACACAAAGTTCTCTAGTCCTTGCTTAATTTATGTGCATGTATTGTCCTGTTGGAACACAGGACTCTTACGTACATACTTATTTTTAACCATTAAGTATATTAAAGCAAAGGAGAGAAAAGGGTTTTTATTTCAGTGTATTTTGGACTTGAGTTTGGTGTATTTCATCACCTCGATGGTAAAGAAAGGGTGGTTATTTTATGTAAGTCACTTAGCAAGATAGTTGTTTCCTAGTCAATCCTTAGTCCCTGACTTCAGTGCTTTCTCCTTTCACATGCTTGCTGCAGTAATACAGGTGCAGATTTTGGTCTTCATAGTTGCAACAGAAGCTTTTAGTGCTGTAGCTTTAATCCCTTTGCCAGGAAAGAAGGGCTGGCTACCTCAGCAGATTGTTCCTGTCAGCCGCCAGGACAGATTATAAGCACATCATTCTGCCATAGAAGGGCTGAAGCAGGATGAGCCAAGGCAGGAAGGTTGAGAAATGTCCTCTATCTCTGACCTTTTCAGACCTGGGATAGGATTCACTGCCTATGGTCAACACATATGTATATTTTAGTCTTGTCTTCAAGGTCACAAGAACCTCCCCCTTTGAGGCTGATGGGTGTGACACTCCATATGTCTTTATGGCTCATCTTGGGAGTGCTTTGCTAGTGAGAGGGTTCAGACCTGCTCCAACCCTCCCTGCGCTTGGTGGCTTCTGTGAGGAATGGCTGCATCAATGCCAGCAGAAGCCTAGAGATGGAAAAGCACATCTTGATGTAGGAAGCTATCTGGAGAGCCCTTGATGTCTTGAAATACTCCATAAAGTAGTTGAAAGACCACTCTATTCTTGGCTTTGCAAATATCAGCACAAGGATCCAGAGCTGTACAAAATGAATGAGGGCAGATGCTTTTAACTGGTGCTGTCTTAAACAGCAGTTGGTTTATCAGGCTGATGTTGCTCTTCTCTTAGTGACACTCAGGTTACACTTCAGTTGTTTGAAGAGATTCTCATTGCCAAAGACTTGACTCAGCATTTGATGCAACAGAGGCAACAGATCTTGCTGGTAGGAAGGAAGGGAACAGAAATGAACTGCTCTGACAGGGTTGGTAAGGAATCTCCTATCATGGAAGGACCACGACTGAATAGCAACTGTATCAATAGTTTTGCAGATGTTCCTCTCTCAACAGATACTTTCTTTCTTCTCTGAAACTTTCACCATTTTGTGTGTATTGAATGCCATATCATCTATTTATGGGGGTGTTGAAACCTCCACACAAGTGGGTCCCAAGGAGGGCTTGTAAGGAAATAATACATTGATTAATTGGTGGGGAAAAATGGGGCAAAAATTAACCACCTTGCTTTTTATTGCTATTCAAATAAATATAACAGCAAGTCTAATACAAAAATATCTCCTCAAATCACCTTGGACTTCTTCCTCTTGTTGCTATGCCTTTGATAAATATGCCTAGATTCAATAGTCCTTCTATGAATTTTCAAGCTGCTGAGGGCATGAAGAAGCTCTTCTTAGGTATTGAACTGTAAATTGTTGCAGATGACACCTGGAGGAGTTGAAATGGGTTTTTACAATTAATTCAGTGTATTTGTCACACTTTCCCTATTGTGTGCAGTGGTTCATGTTGAAGCTGAGAAAGATGATTCATTTGCTTTCTTCTCCCTCCTTTCAGTAGCAGCGGTAGCCCTCAGAGCAACATTTGAAACAGTAAATGCCTGGCCTGCAGCCATGTGTTACTACTTCTCTTCTGGGCCTTCTGATGATATCCTAATCAGATGAGGGACAAGGTAAGAATTCTTCTTATCCATGGTGAAAATAAGACTGGGGTATTTAAGTACTAATCAAACCCCAAATGTTAGGATATTTTTACATTGGCCAGCAGATATTCTTCAGTCCTATGATCTGTGCTGTCAGGAAACACCCACTTTTTTACCTGTTGTATAAGTTATTTTATGATTTGTGAGGTCTAATGCTCTATTCTGAAATTTCATGTGACTATCAGCACCCCCAGGATATGCTCCCCACAGCACATGGATGTTTTGTGCTCCCTTAGCATCAGTCTAAATGGTTATACTACTGGTAGGGTATGCTGTGATACTGTGCTCCTATCTGTTGATATTACACTGCTGTTTTAGGAATGGGGTCGGGTTGTATGCTGGTTGCATCCCTTTAAAATGTGAGGATGTGCTGTACAGGTGTGGCTGAAGGGGGCACTGGAGGTAAAACAATCTGTTTGCAATTATGGGACTCAAAATGGCAGTAAACCTTTTTATTTCCCCTGATTTAATTTAGATTCTCCTTTAGCTTGGCTCTGAACTATATTCCTGTCATGCTGCTGTTCTAGCTACTTCCAGGCATTTGTCAGACTGGCTAATTGAAGCACACACTCCAGCTTGGATCGAAACTATTTTGATCAAGACTGTAGATGCTGCTGCTGCTTCCTTGTGGAGCTCTTTCCATGAAGGACTTTGCTTTGTAGGCTTGGATTCTCCAAGGTTTTTAGGAAACCCCAAAGTCTCTGAACATAGAGAAAGTGGAAGGTTAGAGCAAAGGCAGCTTCAGGAGACAGTCCTATCAGAATAGTCTGAGTTGGAAGGCACCCACAAAGACCACCAAAGTCCTGGACCTCGATCCTTGAAGCCCTCCTGGTCATCCTACTTGTGAACCAAGATGTTCTCATGAGTTCTGGTGTCGCTGTTGAGCTGCTAGCAGAGAAAAAGACCCGAGTTCTCAGTGTGACAAGAAAGAAGAAATTTATTATTTTGATTTCAATATATATAGACTTTTCAGAGGTCGCCCAGATTGGTCAGTCAGAAACCTCCCCCTAGGCCTGATTGGCCAGGCCTGAACTGTCCAAATCTCGAGACACTGTTTCAAAACATCCAAACTTTATCTTTGTTTATAAAACACAGAAGAGTGTTCTCACAGGAAAGACCTGTGCTAGCCACATTCTGGAACAACTGCAGCCCATTTGCAAACCAGTTGCATAATCTAGTGAAGGAAGTTAAATTCTTGGCCATCTTAAGTCCTATCCTTTGGATACTTTGATACAGTTGTTATCTGTTCAACACTAAAGATCTGTCTAAGGGCCTGACAGTTCCTGAAATGCAATTTTTGTATTTCTGTTACATCTCTTCTTTTCCATGTCTTGGCACTCTTATGATGTTCAAATTCAGGGATCTTATTCATTTCAAGAGCCAGAGTTTGCTGTGATACTAACATCTTCATTTTCTGAGACATCTGTGAGACTTGCTGGTTATGATTACCCTGTTTGTCTCAACAGACGGGAAAAGGGGCTCTCTTCCTTTTCCCCTAAAGTTCCCAGGACAAGTAATTCTGACAAGGCCTCCAACTTGAGGCTAAATCGTGGGTCCAGCGGGGAGGGCGGGGAGGTTTCCCAGGCATGCAGGAGGCCCCAGGGCCCTCTGTAGGGCAAGTGCAGTGGGAATAGAACATGAGAGGAAGATGTGTGTGGAGTAGAGCATGTCAGGCTTGTGGCTACTCCTCCAGCAGCTCTTTGAGAGCAGTAATGACAGAGCTGGTAACTTATTCGTCTCTGTCCTTTAGCATGTTTACTCTGCCACCTGTGGGCTTGGAGACCTCAGCTTCTGTCTTGAGTCCTGAAGCCCATGAATACAAGCTTGGAGTACACAAGAGGCTTTGATTATTGGTGGATTTTTCACAGGAAGCTGCTCCCGTATTAATGGATGCTGGTGTGGTGCATCCCACCCAGATCCCTTTGACAGTTTCAGTCTTTTTATCTGTGGAATGGGAGATGTGTTTCTTCAGGTGAGGTTGTGGCTTAATATTGTAGTGTCATCTGAGAGAGGGCAGATGATCTTCCTGCTGCCTGGGCAAAAATAGTTAACAAATAGCAGCTGTGGGAAGCACCAGGGTGAGGATATGAGCAATACCCAGGGATCTCACAGGCACTGTTTTATTCTTGGTTTCTCATGTCAGTCTTAGTGAACATCATTGACTTACCAAACTGCTCTTATGAGCATGAATTATCTCAGATTCCCTTGCAGACACATTGGCACTAATTACACTTGCAGGTGCACAGTTGGCAAAGCTGTAGGAGAGGGAATTGGTTTATCTCTGTCACCCTGCTGACCTGTCATTACTGATGGCAAAGTGGGAACTTGAAAGAGCACAAGTGACACCTAACGTGAATCAGAACAGCTACCAAAGCCATCTCCTGCCTTGGGAAAATTACAGGTGACTCTCCCACACCATTCCTCTCCACACATGCTGCACAGAGCTGTAGGAGCAGGCCAGTGTGTCCCTGCAATGCTGCTAGGTTGGTTCCTAATAGGGATGGAGGGGTTATTAGTGTGAATAGTTTAGCATATGACAAATTCAGATAGCAGGCAAGTAGATATTTTATATGTATAAAACATGCACGTATCTGCAGAGGAGAATAAGTATCTATGAATTTGTCAGGTTGATGTCAAGACATATAACCTAAGAGAGTGTGTGTGTGTTTGTGTATGTGTGTGTGTGTGTGTGTGTGTAAAATATGTTTAATCATACTTAAACCTTTTAAAACCCAATAGTTACGTAAAACTTGCATCCTACATCTCTTAAGCCTTGGGAGTATGTCATTCTTGAAGCAGTTGAGCAAAGTGGGGTTTGGCCCTTGAGATATTCTTCAAAAAAATGCCTTTTACCCTGTTAAAGTATAATCTTGCTTAGGAATTTTCAATATTTGGCTGAAGTCCTGGTCCTTTTGACAGGAGTTTTAATGTTAGCTTTTGCAGAATCAAAATGTCATCTTCTCTGTGTGAAGTCCCAATCCTGGTGTCCAGAAACCAAATGCTTCCTTTGTCTCCTTTTGTATTTATCAGTACAAAGACTTTTTTTGTTAGTTCAGGCATAATTTTTTTTTGTGCTCTCAAACTGAAATGCACTTTTGGTTCAAAAGCACTGCAGGAAGAACAATTTCTTATAGAGAGTCCTTCTGGGACTATAAATAATAAATGCTGTGACTCAGAGTGACGCAGGCACCCCTGCAACATATATGTGCAAGGCAAAGATTCAGTAAATAATGATTTACCTGCTCTTTGTCGTCCCTAAACCAAGAGGGATCTATTCAGATGTCTTTGCTAGCTTGATGAGTTTTGTTTGTGCTGTACTGCTTTTTAGGAGTTCTAAAATGTGCTGCTCTTTTTGAAAGCTGCAACTTTATGAGGGGTATTAAATATTTATCAAATTCTTAGTTCTGAGACAAGATCTCCTATTCAAACCTTACCAGCTTGTAGCAGGTGCTAACTGTTTATGAAGAGCTTGGGACTGCCACACTTAGTGCCTTATGGTGCAGTAGTAATGGACAGTTATTATTTCAGAGTTGCTGGAATTATTTGATTATGGTGCCTCTTCCCCACCCCCGCCCCCCTTAATGATGTAGTTTCATACTTTGTGGTGTGACAACAGGACCCTCTTCAGTACTGGGGTTAAACTCTCCAATTCTATGCAATGTGATAAATTGAACGTAAGAAATCTATGCATATAACTCGTTCCAGTGGTAGAGGAAAGGCTTATTCATAAATAGAAGACCAGTCTGTATATATTGTCGTTTCTTCTCCAGTAAAATAAAAGCTTGTGTAAGGTAAAGAGACCAACATGGTGTGTCTGGGTTCTCAGGGGTCTCACTGATAAAATCTCTAACCGAGAACTGTGGGGTCAATGGAAAGGCTCCCGTTAGCATCAGTGGAAGGTATGTCACGTAGTGGAGCTTTCTGAAGTGCAGAAGACATGAAGTTGTGTTTTCTCAAGTGAAGTCAGCTCCAAATCTAATTTCACTCCTAGAGTTTCAAAATTTGGAGGAAAAATATCAGACTTGTTTCGTAAAAGGCAGCATCCTTGTATTCAGAGGGGCCAGGGGACAAGAAGATGATTTCAAAAGAGAATGGTGACTCTGGATTTCCTTAGTCCTTAGACAGGCTGATGACACTGGGTGGGCTCACTTATCTTTGCTCTTTTAAAATTATTTATTTCTCCCAGGCAGATGTGACTGACCAGTGTCTCTCTGAGATCCTCCTAGAAGAGACATGGGCTCATGCTGTGGTTCAAAGTCCCCTTTGAGTGTGTGGGAAGAGGTGTTAGAGAACTTTTCTTCTTTTTCATCCTTCTTATTTTACCTGTTAGGTCTCAAAGGGAAAATCCTCACAGGCTTCAACAAGGTGTGTCCTGCAAATATACAGGCAATGCATTTGCAGAGAGTCTCATATGTTTGCTTGTGATCTGCCTGCAATAATGTCCCTGCAGGGCTGGGATCTCACTCCTGTGTTCAGTGGTGTGATTTCCTGCAATGAGCCTTTTGGTGGGCTATAATCTACATGTAGATCCCATTGTGGCATTAGGACTGGAGGTGTTCCAGTCGGTAGTGTCTCGTTTGCCATCTTCATGAAGCCACGCAGTCCCCAAAGCTTCAGGCTCTGCTGAGAAGGTTGGCGTAAGGGATTCACCTCCATGAGCTTGTATGCAGTAGGAGATTCTCTTATAAGCTCCTGGATAATTTCTGTGCCTTTGTATTTAGGAATTACTTGTTTCCATCATAAAAAATAACTTTAGTTTGAAAATACTGTTCCCTGGATCTCTGAAGGAGGGCAATCACAGCCTTGTTCAATTCTAAGCCATTTGCTGACCATCACAGCTGGGAAATTGCTTTCCTGGTGTCAAGGGAATTACTAGAAAGCATGACGAAAGGCTCTCACGTCCTCTAGCAAGGGGCATTTTTTCCTTTCTCTCCTATTGTTTCCTTCTTTCGTGTGAAGTGTTTGGAGTAGCAGTGGCATTAATGATCCTCAAAAGCAGGATTTCTAAAATGCATGTATCCCCCCTCTCCAAAGCAGTTTGCCGCCTGTCTCCCAAGGCATGCTCAGCTCCGTGAAACAGCACGGTGGTGTTTGTTTCAGTGTGGCCACCCGTCGGGGATTTGCAGGAATACTGCAGCAAATCATCCTGCATGCAAGGCTGACCTCTGGGAGGCTAACAAATTGAGGTGAGCCAGCTGGAGCGATAGGACACTGCCGGCAGACAGAGCATGCTCAGACCTGGGGGAGAAAGGTAGCTCAGGCTGCAGATGGTGCACGGGTTACAGTGCCGAGAGCTCTTAGATGGGATTTTTGCTTTTTCTTTGTGGTGGTGAGGAAAGAAGAGGACTGGAGAGTGCTCATTCCCCTGCAAAGCATAGCTTTAAGGTGTCTTCTTTTTCTTTCTCCTGTGAAAGAGAGGCACCGGATAGCATTTCCTGTTATTTAGCAACACCAGGTATGCGTGCATGTGCTGAAACACTAATCTACCAGTGATAGTACTTCCAAGACTAAAAAGGTTGCAGATGCTCTGAATTACTGCATTTCTTTGCTGGGTGTCATTGTAACTGTGCTGTGTTTGCTGTGCTGATCACATACGGCTCTGAATTCAGTTTTGTTGGCAGTCCTGGTTGCAGTGTACTGAGGGAAGGGGGGAGGTGAGCGTGTTTTTGATGATATCTCCTCACTCCCCCCTTCCCTGCAAGTTCACAGTGATTCCCTTCCCTATGTGTGTGCTCATGTGGGAAGGGAGTCAGTAGTTCATTTGTAATTCCACATCTTTGTAGTCCCTCTTTGTTTGACTAGTGGTTTGCTTTATCATTTTTAAACAAAAGTCTCATGGGGAAAACATCTCTGATGTGGACTAAATTCTAAAGGTTTGCTGAAATGTATTTTTTGCTGGACAGGTGCTACTTTGGGATTACTTTTTTTTTTTTACCCTCCCCTAAAAACATGCTAATGTGAAGCTTGTGGTAACCAAGGAGGGATTTTCACTGTTCTTATTGGCTGCGCTGTGCTCCGAACAATTTTGGCTCCTGCTTAGAATTTGCAGCACACAGGAGCAGTGTTGGGCACCATGCTGGTGGAAAGTGGGGAGAGCTCAGGCTGTAAATGCTGCTAAGCGCCAGTCCCACTATCCAAATAACACAGGTACTCTACCTGCTGGAGAACAGAGAAAGAAAGGTTAGATAAAATACAGAGAACAACAAATGGTAGCCAAAGCCCAGAGGCATAGTTGGAGTGGTTGAAGCTCATCTTGTTCAGTGTTTTGGGATTTCGCATCGTGTTCTTTTAAATTCAGTTTTGCAGCATTAGTAAATTTTCCCTTCAGCCACCCCCGCTCTATCTTTGCTTTAGGCAGACCACTGAAGCAAGATAAATCTGCTGCTCTCTTGACACTTTTTTTTCTGACAAAGGTATCTTGCTTACAGACTAAAAGCGAGAGACCAGGCAAAAGGAGTTTTTTTACTCCTATGACAGGGCTGTTAATGACAATGTAACCAGATAGGTTTCAATGGGTTACTGCGGTGAACAAAGATCAGCTGCAATGAATTCTGTCTGTTAAGCTTTCCCCTCTGTCTAGCCATGGTTATTTTAAGTAACTTGGGTTTTCATCTTCAGGCTTGGGACTCTCAGAAGGTGAAGAAGAATTGAGGGCTGAGAGAAATACCTTTTTTCTTTTCTTCTTTTTTTTTTGTCCTTCACCTTTTAGCTCATTTTTCTTACATCTCTCACCTCAAGCTTGTTTATCAAAAACACATCTTATTTAGGGGAATTTTCTGGAGAGCTGGGTTTTTGTTTGGGAAAAGGATTTTGTACTCCATGTCATTATGGATGGAAGAGAGAACTTGGGAATGCAGATCTTAAAAGCCCAAGAAGTATCTTTTTTAGATTTATACTTTAAGGTCAGTTTTGTGGCTTGCTTCTATGCATTGATTGCTTAGTGTTGGAATTTTTTTAACCTGTTATTTTGTAGATCAAGGCAGGAGTATCATCAAATATTAAATCAATGGCTGCTAGTCATTGTGAAAGTCAGGTTGGATCTCTTCCTGTCCCAGCTGTCACAGACTCTGAAATTAAATGGAAGAAAGCTTCAATTTTCTATCCCTAAGTACAGCTGGTAGTGTCCTGTAGCCACCAATGTTCTCCTGTTCATATTGAAGGCACACTTCAGTAGGGACCACTGCACAGAGCCTCAGTCTCCTTGGTTGCAGTATTGTATAGAAAGGTTTACAGTTTTGCTTTCTATTCCTCACTTATACTAAACCATAAAAACTGAAGATGGACCTAATTTTGATCACCACTAATGATAGATAAGGTTTTTATAAGACAGGGGGCTTTTAAGTATACTGTAATATTTTGATTTTTTTTTTCTGAATAAAGCTCTATTTTTTAAATTCTTCTTGAGACTGTGTAGTCAAGATATTCTTATTTTCCATGTCCCCTCTTTGTATCAGGCTTCAATAATGATATTTTTATCTTTAACTGCCGGGCTTACTCCCTCTACAAGAATCTGCTCTTTTCCTGTTTAAAAAGTCAGCAGTTCTACAGTTGGCTGCTTTTTACAAAGAAAATGTTCCAGTATATCAATCATTCAGTGTACCATCCTTTCTTTAATGTGCTATGTACTGTGAAAGATATATGTATCTCATTAAATAAATAGAGTGAACAAGATGATAACAGCTTTTTGGGCTGTGGGGATTGACTTGCTTGTAGTTCTGTGGGAATCTGTGACAGAGATGAGAATAAAAGCAAATTCTTGGCTGCCAAATCCCAACTCCCCCTCCTTCCAATTGGGAAAGTTGCCTTCTAGCAACTTCTGCTTTGAGCATGAATGAAGTAGGTATTTAAAACTGTATGTGTTATTTACACTGAATCCTTAGCTAAGCATCTTGCATCAGGGATGGGAGAAAGAACAGAAGACATTTTGCAGGGGGAGTGTGAAATGCCATGTGTGCATGCTTTTTTTTTTAATGTACTGGCCCTGGAAAGCTGGTCTAGCAAGAGATGGATCCAGGGGTAGGGAGTGCTGATGGGGAAAATGTCCTTGAGGAGGGAATATCTGCGCCCACCCCTCCCACTGTATTAACATAACAAGAAGCCCATTTCCTGCCCATGCAGCTCTGCCCTAAGTCCTTCACTGTCCTGTGGCAAGGGCAGCCCCACCCCAGTCCACTTCCAGTTGTGTTGTGTTTCTGGGAACTGTGGAGATGGATCTGTTGGGACACCTTGCCACCACTGGCAGGCTGTGCACAGGAGCTGACCAGCTGGGCCAAACTCAAATTGGCTTTCATGAGGAGTCGTTTCTCTCTGTGCACACTGTGGTGATGCTCTCTGGAAGTGTGTCTCCTCCATGCTTTTTGTTTTTCCATTTTATGAGGCTTTATAGCCTGCTCTAGCTCTGGGAAGCTGAACATTGGCCCAGAAAATGTTCGGGTAGTTGGTAACAAAAGCCTGTCAAGGCCTAAATAGGCAAAACCAGCACTTCTCATTTTGTTAATACCTGCAGGAGTAGGTGACCCCTCTTTAGGCATGCTGGTCACCCTGTTCACCCTTGTTCTCCCTATTCAAGCTCTTGGGTTTTTTCCTTTTGGGGTCTTAGTAGTTTATGTCTTTTTTGTAGTTGTTTTTGTTTTTTTTTTAATGTAGGTTTTATAGCTCTTCTCCCTATTCCTTACCTAGATTGTGATTTTTAAAATGGAGAAGAGATTTGGAGCACTGTCCATCATATTAATAGCTTTAGTGATTCATCCTACTGTAGCTTCACAATTAAAAAAAGAACAACAGAGCTTGTCTCCTAAATGAATCCAAACAGTTCTTTATGCCAGCTGCCTATTAGTGGAAATTCCTCTCTCTCATCCCACCCACTCTGATCTCCTAGACATGTTAACAGGAGAGGGAGAACAGTGTCTCCATCTATGCTTCCTGTTCCTTACCACTTCCTGAGGATGTCTGAAACATCAGATGACCTATAGCTAACAGGCAGAAGGTGCTGCTGTGTCCAAACTTGCATGAGAGTATTATGGACCTGCAAGACCCTGGAGGGCTCTGCCAGAAGTGCCTGCTGAATGCACCAGATGAATGTTCCTGAAGACTTTTTCTGCTCACCAGCAGCCAGTGCTAGAGGAGAATTAGCTGGGCTGTGAGAAAGAAGCTGCAATGCTTTTGCTAAGTGAATGGGGGTGGAAGAAGAAAATGGGGTAAGCTCTTCATGCCTGTGAACTCTTGGAAAAAGAGTAAAGATGAGCTGACCAAAAATAGAGTCCCTCCCACAGGCTCTTAGCTGCTGGAGTGGCATCCATTGTGGCTGAGCTGCAAGCCTTAGTATATGTTCTTAATTCCATTGCACGGTCTTGAGCTGCCCCCTCACCAGTGTTTTTGTTGAACTCCCCGTATCTGGCTGTAAGTCTGCTGCCCCCTTCCCTGTCAGCATCACTGCCAGGGAAATCTGCCTCTTCTGCCTCCCTCTCTCACTCCTGCTGCTCCTCTGCAGCCCACTCCTCTCAGGAGTCCTCGAGGGCACATCCCATTCCCTTCCATGGGACATCACTGCCCTCTGCCAGCTTGGCAGAGAGAAGTTCTGTGCAGCTTTTATATGCACATCTCTTCTGGCTTGGCTCTGGTCTATCAGCTGTCGTGTCTCCTGGTGCTGAAGGATGGTGCTTTAGCATTTCAAAGCAGAGTGAAAAAATGTCAGTCCATGCGATTTCCTTGGTAACTGGGGCATATTACTCACGTGGAGCAGAGCCCTGGTTATCCCAGTGTCACTGGGAAGGGAGGGGATGCACGAGTCTGTGGGCAGCTGGAGGTGGTGACTGGTGACTGGCCTAGAGGCTACCCTCTGTGTAGAAAGAAACAGCACACAGCACTCTGCTCTTAAGGAAAGCAGCATTGTGTCTGGCCTGCCACTTCTGCAAGTGCCTTTCATTTCTTAGCATGTTCTCTGATGACACTGTGGGAGTGGTAGCTCTAGACCCATTTTGTGAGAGAGATTTAGTAATGAAAATTTCTTTCATTGTGAAGCAGCTCTCTTAAGGTGGAAAATGAAATGCTTTCACCTGTTTCAGCGTTACCCTCTGCCTCCTGGGAAAGTTTCCTATCCCAGGTCTACTGCTGCTGACAGCACTTTATGACTGATCTCAGCTTGGGGAAACTGAGGAACCAGGGGACATGGAGAGTGATTGCTTGCCTTTGCTCCCTTGGTTCAGCCTCTCCTGGGCATGTAAGAGCAAACAGTGGGATTGTTTGTTACTATTTATGTTCTATCATTCCCTGAGGGACCAAAAATTATAGCTCTTGAAGGCCTGTTTTCACTGAAAGTGTCAGATTGAAAAAAAGGTGGATGATAAAATGTGGGAAAACAGGCAAATTAAGACAGTTCTTTGAGTACCTGTGAAATTCTGCTTTCATTTCTGCCTGCGACACCCCTTCCTGTCCACATCCACTTGTTCATTTCCATCCAAAGCAACATTCTGCCAAGCAGCATGAACCAGGATTTAGGACTGGTGATGAGGAACAGAAATGAAGATGGATTACTTTAGCATTGCTAACATTTAACATATATTCCTGACACCTGGTTTGCTAAAGCACATACACTCACTTCAGCTAAGTGCAGAGAAGTGGAAGAGCTGCAATGACGGAAGAGGTGGAAGAGGTCTTTGCAGGTGATTTTTACTTAAAAGCTGTGTTGCTCATTCCTAGCTATTTAGCAGGTATGGATGTGGCAGAGGCTGAAATGAAAATTGCTAACCTCTGAACATTGGCTGCATCCATCACGTTGCATCTCAGAAGTGCCTCTTATGCCCTTCCCTTGGGGCTGGAGGGGAGGGAGCAAATCAGTCAGGGGTGAAGCATTTGAGCAGGCTGTTTTCAAGAAGGCCCGTTTGGCTCAAGGGGTTTGTAATGGTCAGCAGAACTCTCTGCCACCAAAATGCCCGTGAAATGCAGGTGGTATCAGTGGTGTTTTTATGGACTGTGGGCTTCTAATGCCTTTGGAACACCCACACATGCACACTCACCTCTCCATAATGGAATAATAAAGAGGCCATGTGGTTTTTTCTCCTCTGCCAAGTTGTTGCAACTTGCGTTGACTCCATTAAACTTGTAGGTGCTTTGTTCTTCTGTCCCACAGAAGTTAACTTTCACAATGCCTGTGGACTGGCCTTCCTCTAAGTGTGTGCTTGCAGCAGAGGACTTGCTTGTTAAAGGTCTCCTCCGTGTGCTGATTGTCAGGCTTTGCACATGGCTGCTGGGGCTCCATCCTTTCCTTGGTGATGCTGTGGAAGTCACTTAAAGCTGTGCTTACAAGATGAGAGGTTTGTAGTGGAGAGGTTATGTACAGACTTGGATGATGTCATTAGACATCTTTGCAAGACAGTGAAGAAGTAAAATAAAGCTTTGACAGTCAGTACCAACAAAATAATTTAGGATCTGTTACCATAAAAAATTTCTCTTCCTGAAAACTGGTTTGATTGCGTTAGCAGAACCTGAATGATATGCTGCTGTCCCCAGTGGGTTTGCATTCCAGGCTATCCATGGAACAGCCATGGTTGAGAGTTGCAAAGCCATCAGGAGCAGCAGTCATCCCCTGTTGACAGAGGAGGACAGATTGAGATGTGATGTAACAGCCATCATTTTTCTGTGCAGGATATCTATGGCACCTGGGACAAGACTGGGTTTAAATTGCTATGATGGCAAAGAGGCTAAGTGATAGAAAAGAGTTTATCACAGTTCTTCATCTCTTGATAGAGACTGGCTGAAGAGATGAATGAGACAGAGAACCATCTTTGGGGCAGGGCTTATGGAGAGTTGATCCTGCTCTGGTAATTAGATGACCACTCTAGTTCCCTTTCCTTTTTTTTTCCATGGTTGAAATCAAAACAACACCTTTTTAATTTAATTCTTACTTTCAGGGAGTTTTTAAATGAAACAGTTTTTCAGACCACTTGCCAGAGGAGGTGGACTTCATTTCTGTTTCATTTGAGTAGCTAGAAACAGAAATGAATTTGTTGCTCAGATCCCCAGGGATCACCTCTTGAATTTGTGTGGCTTACAGCTTGCACTTGTTTCTTTGGCATTATTCAGACTCCCACGTACCTTCAGCTCTTCCTAAGACAGATCTCACAGGCTGTTGGAATCTCACAAGCTGTAGGGATCCCTTTTGACTTCATTGAATTCCATGAATGATTCTCCATGCAATTCCAAGTTGCAGGATCAAGCTTTTAGGTTGTAGTATCTCTTTTCAAAAGATCTCCTTTGGCAGTAGAGGAGGTGTTTGCTTCCCAAATATACCTGCCTAACTTACTCCACTTTGCCATGTAAGAAGTGCCTCTTGGTTAAAATGCTAAAGGCTGCTTGGGATGTCAGAACATGTGCTTGAGACATTGCTTTTTCCACCCCCTGGCAAACTTGCACCAAAGGAAGTTTTAAATTGCTACCTTTAAAAACGGCAGCTAGAAACAATCTGGTGGGGTCAATTCTAATCAGAAATTTCCCTTCCTAAAGTTCCCCATGAATCATGGGTGCAATTATTCACAGCCTGACTAGCAGTGAATCTTGATGCATAATGAAAATTGAAGCCCATAAATTCTGTAGGTGAATCAATATCTCAATTGAAGTTCACAGTTGAAATTATAATCAATACTCTGATATAAGCCAGTAGTGTTTCTGCATAGAAAGAAAACAGTGGCAGGCTCTAACAGAAAGAGAATCTGGGAGGCCTTGGAGCAGCACAGAAAAGGTTCTCAGGTTGGGATGGGAAAATGCCAACAGTGAAAACCTTCAAATGCATTAGCTTATCATTTGTATAAGGGCTGCCTGTGCTGGTGCGAGCCAGACTCTCACTAAATGAAGGTTTGATTGCTTTAATGACACATCAGTTCCTTTCATAAAGAGCAGAGCTCTCCTCTCTCCCATGCCAATATTTCTTTTGGAAAACTATGGCAGTTCCTAGCCTTTGATCCTGGATTGCAGCCAAAGCAACACCCGAGTGACTTGGGATTCTCCCACAGGACACTCCATAGACCTGCAAGTCCCTCCTCCACCCCTGGATAAAATTAAATTGAATGTGATGTTCATTAGTTCACATTCCACACTGGAGTGTAGCTAAATCTGTCCTGGCAATACTCCTTGAGCTATTGCTACCTGCACAGTGAAGGTGAGAGGCACTGCTGACTGCTCTCAGCCATACAGAGCAAGAGGAGGAGCTTCAGCTCTGAGTCTTCTGCAAGCGGCCCAGTCATTGCAGTGCTCTATCTCCTGTCACTGTGGGAGTGATCTGCAAAAAGCAGAGTGATCCAGAGCCCTGGAGAACATACTTTTTTTTCTAACAGATCTTCATAGATCTCATCCTTAAAATCTTTTACATTTTTTTTCTTCAAAAGCATAGATATGAATATGAGAAAGAAGCCTTCCTGTAGAACAACTCCCAGTTCTGTTTGCTTTATGCTTTTTTACAGTTTTGGGTAGAATTTTGGCACTTTTTTCTTCTTTTCTCTCTTTCCCTGGAAGGGGGAAAAATTACTGAAAGAAGCCTAAACTTTCTTGAATAGTCCATAAAATATGATTTATGGTGGAGCTGTAAACCTGACTTTTAAATGGTTCATTTCTTGTTTTATTTTCCACAGGTCTTTGCCCTCATCATGTCAAAGAGTGTTAATGATGTGTTCCCTCTCCATTGCATTCCCCACCTGTCATCCTGCTAGGATCTAACAACAGAATGAACATAGCAGCTGTGTTCAATGCCCTGCTCGTGTCTGTGCTCGCTGCCGTGCTGTGGAAATACATCAAACTGCGCGAGCATGCCGCCATGGTGGAAGAGGAGTTGGTCCTCACACGCCAGTCTCAGGAACTTTCCGAGGCTCAGATTGACTACCAAGCAGCTCTGCAGGCCCTGGTGGAGAATGGTACCAGGATGGTGTGCACTGGCAGGATGCACACCGACCGCATCTGCCGCTTTGAGTCCCTCTGCTACTCTACCGAGGCTGAGGAGTTTGTCTACTTTCACAGCAACTCCTCTGTCATGCTGCCAAACCTGGGCTCCCGAAGGTTCCAGCCAGCTCTGCTTGACCTCTCCTCTGTGGAAGATCACAACACCCAGTACTTCAACTTTGTGGAGCTGCCAGCTGCTGCGCTGAAATTTATGCCAAAGCCAGTCTTCGTGCCTGATGTGGCGCTGATCGCCAACAGGTTCAACCCAGACAACCTGATGCATGTCTTTCATGATGACCTCCTGCCCATCTATTACACCATGCAGCAGTTCTCTGACTTAGATCTGGAGGCACGGCTCTTCTTCATGGAAGGGTGGAGTGAAGGTGTTCACTTTGACCTCTACAAGTTACTGAGTAACAAGCAGCCGCTCCTCAGGGAGGAGCTTAAAACCCTGGGCAGGCTCCTCTGCTTTACCAAATCCTATGTGGGACTATCCAAAATCACCACCTGGTACCAGTACGGATTTGTCCAGCCACAAGGGCCAAAGGCCAACATCTTGGTTTCTGGTAATGAGATCAGGCAGTTCACCAAATTCATGATGCAGAAACTGAACATCAGCTTGGAGGAAAGCTCCAGTGAGGAGTACATCGTAGTGTTCAGTCGGACAATCAACAGACTTATCCTAAATGAGGCAGAACTAATCCTGGCTCTCGCTCAGGAGTTTCAGATGAAAACCATTTCCGTCTCTCTGGAGGAGCATTCGTTTTCTGACATCGTCCGGTTGATCAGCAATGCGTCCATGCTGGTCAGCATGCACGGGGCCCAGTTAGTCATGTCACTCTTCCTGCCAAGAGGGGCCACGGTGGTGGAGCTCTTCCCATATGCTATCAACCCTGAACACTACACCCCTTACAAAACCCTGGCAACCCTTCCTGGCATGGACCTGCAGTACATTGCCTGGCAGAACACCGACAGGGAAGACACCGTAACCTACCCGGACAGACCTTGGGATCAGGGTGGGATTGCTCATCTGGACAAAGCTGAGCAGGAGCGCATCATTAAGAGCACGGAGGTGCCGCGGCACCTCTGCTGCCGCAACCCCGAGTGGCTGTTCCGTGCCTACCAGGACACAAAAGTGAACATCCCATCTCTCATACACGTCATTAGGCAGACTGTGAAGTCTAAGCCCGGACCCAAGAAGCAGAAATGGTCTGGTAGCCTCTACCCTGGCAAAGTGAGGGATGCTAAGTGTCAGGCCTCTGTCCAGGGCACGAGTGAAGCTAAACTTGCTGTGTCCTGGCAGATCCCCTGGAATCTGAGGTATCTCAAGGTCAGAGAAGTAAAATACGAAGTGTGGATACAAGAGCAAGGGGAGAACACTTACATGCCTTATATATTGTCCCATCAGAATCACACCTTCTCAGAAAACATTAAGCCCTTTACGATATACCTGGTGTGGATACGCTGCATCTTCAACAAAAATCTCCTGGGACCTTTTGCAGATGTGCTCTTGTGTAGTACATAACTTGCTGCACTACCTGTACAGCTCTAACCTGCTCTCCACTCCATCTGTGGTTTAAAACTTCTCATCTTGTAGTTTGTAGAGGGCTGAAGAGGACTAGACTGTACCAGTGCCTAAGTGTCCATTTTATTGCACTCCACGTGTATTCTTTCAATGGTATTTATTTCCAGTGAGTGTTTGGGAAAAAAAAAGAGAAGCCTCTGTGTTCTTCAGAGTAACTTCCAGAGGTTAAATTACATGCTGAATACATGTAATTGAAAACAGAACGGAAGTGAATTGTGTGTACCTTGGTCGTGATTTAAATTTGTTCCTATTGTGTGGTGACTATTTAAGCACAGCGTTAAACTGCAGTTAATTCCACGGCTAAGTGGGCAATTCTCATCAGCTTTTTCATTGTAAGTTATTTTTTTCAGTAATTCTTGACTGTATCTTTGAGTTCAAGGTTTTGTACGAGAGCCTTCATTAAACTGCTGTAAACCTCCTCAATACTTTTTGCATTTTATTTTTCGTCAGAAGCATTACTATGATAGATTTGTCCATTGCTGTGATTAAAATGTGTATGTGTGGCTTTTTTTCATATTTTGACTGAAGAGAATGAGACCACAGTGTCAGCTTCATGTTTAAAATGAGATTTTACTGCACCCCTATTGCAAAAGGTTGTAGTAACAGATACGAGGTAGAAGAGATGGAGTAGATAAAATAATTTACTGTGGTTTAGGTGTTTTCATTTTGTGAGTTATGTACAGGTTTGTGACAAAGGAGTGTGGTGATTTGGAAGAGTTGATGGGTAAGAGATTGCACTTACAGCGATCTGCTCAAGAAAATTTCTTTTTGTTTGTTTGATCGGAATAAGCTGTTGCTAATAGCTACTAATAGGTACATGTTTTGCTAGGGAATAGGCAGGTGGTGGCAAAGGGAAGCTTTCTGGGCACAGGTGTTCCTGGATGTTGATGGGAGGAAGCAGAGTCAGGCAGGAAACAGGTAAGTGGGGCCAGAGCATTGGGCTGGACAAAGCACGTGGCAGGGATCAGGCTGATGATACTCACACCTCTGTTGCTCCAGTGAGGGAAGTAGTTTATTCTAGACTTCAATTAATTTACCCTGAGATCAGAATCTGGCTTCACTGCCAGGGTAACACACTGACTACTTTGGACCTGATCTTGCACAGATCTGCTTTAGCTGGAGACCCTGAATGGCACTGTCTTTGAAAAATGGCTCTGAGTCACAAGTACAGCTCTTGAGAAGGGGAGAAAGAAAGGGGCAGGAGTTGTGAGATGTGAGATATTTCCCTGATAGATGTTAGCATCCTCCATAGTTTGTCAGCAGTGTTGAAGCAACAGGAGAAGTGCTTTCTTCTCCTGTGCCTCCCCAGTCCACACCTTCCTCCCATGGTCTGGATGGACATTTGAAGAGATAAATGTCTTGCTTTCTGAGCTGATAGATGAGCATCTCAAGGCAGGATTATAAATATGGTTTCTAGGCAGAGGGGGAGTAAAACAGGGCTGTACAAATTCAGACAAGAAACAGAAGGATTGAAAAATGAGCAAAACACCACAGCACAACATTGGACCTTTGAGCAAGTGCTACTTCTGTATATACATTTTCATTATGTCTCACTCTGTTTTCAAACATGTTTATGATTTAAAAGGAGGGAAGAAACAGAACATGGGTCCCAAAGTCTGCATTGGCTTTGCAATTGAAACCTTGCCAACTAATAGTTTTTTGCCTTGATATTTTTAATGGGCACGTGAATTCCCCATTGTTGTTTTCCTTAGGACAAAATGGGCTTCTTGCTGAAGTGAGTATTTGTGCTGTGCCCCAAAGTCTCCATGTGGCTGCACGTTCCACTCTGTCAGAGCTGAGGTAAGAAAAACTTCCTAAAAGATGACAGTGAAAGCAAGGTGTTCAGGGAAGCCTCCTGGACCTGTGGCTCCCCAGGAACTCGCTGGCTGATGAGCTCCTGCTCATGGTAGGGTTTTGCAGCAGTCCTGCATCCCCATGTCCATTCAAGCTGAAGGTAGCCCTGTGGCCAGTGGCCATCCTGCTGGCTGTTGCTACGGTGACAGTGTGGGTACACTATGAAGTTGGTAGTGAATGAGTCTTCAGGCAGCTGAAATTTACTCGGCATTCATTTTGTATCAATTCTCAAAAGTAATTTTCTGCAGTTGTGTGAGCAGCCTAACCAATGTGTTCTCCTAACCAATGTTCATCCTGGGCAGGGTATCAGTCTGCTTTGTTGCCTTCCTGCCTGCTTTTTTATGTGCTTTTTGTAGTAATCCTTTGCCTGTAATTTGTAGATCATCCCATTTCGCTTAAAATTAGTTCCATATGATTGCAGATTTTATAACATTTGCAGATTGGTTACAGCACATTAACTATTTTCTTCTCATATCCTAATGACTAATCAACAAAATTGGCTGCAGAGCAATGAAATATCATATATGTGGGTTTCTGTGCTTCTGGCACGAAACAGTCTCTCTGAACAGTGTTCAGTGAGAGACTCGTTTTTTCCAGAAGATAATCAAATATGCTTTCTGAAAATGTGCTTTCAGGTTCTGTCTTCCTCATCAGTGCTATGTGTACTTTATGAGGTGGAAAGAAAATGAAGGGATTTTTCCTTTTCAAATTCTGAGATAGCTGGACACTGAAGTTGTGCTGGTGATGTTGCCATTTACCTCCAACGCCTACCCAGTGTCTGCTAGCACCTCACTGCTGTACCTGAACTCCTCCTCTGCCAGAGCACACAGCACTGAGAGCCCCTGGTCCAGCCTGTAGCTGTCATAAATTGGGCACGGTAATTTTATGCTGATTTATACTACCTCAAGGACTGCTCTGGAGTGCTGGCAATTTTCCATAGTAAATTTTCTTTCTTTTAATAACTTTGCCATCAGTGCTTTGCAGGCCCATTCCATTTCTCACCCCCATCCCCTGCCCCACGGGCTCTTTGTTTCCCGTCCTTTTCTCTGTTAATGCCTCTTCTTAATAGTTTAGAAGGAATGTTTGCCTGGCATCGTTTAAAGTTCTGTCCTATAGTGAATGTGCGCAGGGGCTGAGGCTGCATTTCTTATGTGTGCAGGAAGGCTGGCCTAGAGCTGGATTAATCTGTTTCCAGAAGAGCTTCTTCCCTGGGTGAGCTTGTGGGGCTCCTCTTGACAAGTTGCTTTGTGCAAGAGACTTGGAACTTCTAGCTCTGCATCATTTGTTTTGCTCCTAAAGCAAGTACATGATGCTCCCTGGTGCTGTCTGACCACACTGTCCTGGAAGAAAAGAAACACCTCAAGCAGGTGACTGGAGATAGTTAATCAAAACATTTGGGTTTGCGGAGTGCAAATTGAGATTTTTCTGTCTCCTTCCTCTCCCCTCACCTGATTCTTTTTTGACAGATCCTTTTCTTAAGGAAATTATAATTCGCAAGAGCAGTAACTTGGGACTTTTAAGAACTACTGTGAAGGGAAGGAAAATTCAAAAAAGACCAAAAAACCTAGGCTCTTTGAAAGACACTTTAGGATATATATGCAGAAGAAACCAGACCATTTTTAGCAGATTCTAGTCAGAAATAACGCAAAGTGCTGGTTTTGGCTTTATCACTCAATCTCTAACAGCTAAATACATTATTCAAGGTAAATATATGACAGGAATATTTATTAAAGCTGTCTATTGATTTTTAAGCATTTTTATTCCTTTTTCCATTTCAGGCCACTTTTTTGCCCCCATCTCTTAAGGCTTTGCATGCCCAATGCTGTGGGATCTGTGGATGTCTTTTTCCAAGACACCAACACCTCACAGGACCCAAATTAAGTGAAGACACTTAGGATATTTTTCATTTCAACGCGCTGTAGGCTGTTGGCATAAATGGTTCCGAGAGAGAGGCACGTTTGCTGCAAGTGGAGTGGCAAGGGCCCTGACACAAGCTTTTAGCCTCCTCAGGGCAGGAGTGGGTCCAAGTCCACAGCAGGGAGTTTGTTGCTCTCTGGGATCCCTGGGTGAAAGGAACTCCATAAGCACACCATCATTTAATTTGCATTGAACAAAAGGGTGACTTCAGCATCTTTATTGCTGCATCTCTTCTGCTGAGCTGTATAAATAGCAGACTTCTACAATTTTTGCTTCTGGTGTCTATGCTGGTGTAAAGCACGATAGGTTTAGTGGATAAAAGAGTACTTAATTTTTCCCTGCTGGACTTGGGGTAGGCACACTCTTGGAATGGCTTTCAATGTGATGACTGACAGTCCATCTGTGCTGTGGGTGGTATGAGAAGCATCACCATCTGCACGTGTGCGAGGCACATCACCGTCCTTATGTAAGAGAAGTCACCTCCCCCAGCATGTCCCTCCTAAGGGGCTTTCAGCCAAACCCTCTACTAGTGTGGGGCTGGCTGCAGTGTAGAAAGCCATGCTAAATTTACACTGATCGAGGGCCTAGCCCGGCTTGTCACCCTCTCAAATTGTCCCTTCAGAACATGCTGATTACTAAATTAATTGTTGGCACGTTCAAACAGATGCATGGAATAGCCTCCTGTTTGCTCAAAATAACTTGGCAATGATTGCCACCTTTAAATGCCACTTAGTCCTGTCATTTTCAAATGTGTTGCCTTTAAAATTTGAGTTTCCCTTTGTTGGGTGTGTATTCAAACAGCTTGTTCCAATTGCCTGATTTACCTTCTGGGTTAGCCACATCCCTGTATGCATAATGGAGCATCCACAGACAGATCCTTTTAGGGTAACATCTCTCTTCTCTGCCCTAGAGACTTCCTGCTCCTTTGTCTCTCCTTACTTTAATATTATCCTGGCCACTAGCAATAGCCAGCATGTGGGTGAGCTGGATAGAGGTGGGACTGTCTGCAGGTATTTTATCCCCAGCAGAAAAGTTGTTTTCCTGCTGTGGATTTCCAACAGTGTTATCTTGTGGATGTTCCTTCCTAGTGGTGTGATGTTGATGTGATGAGTCAATTCCTCCTGCTTCTTCAGCCTGCCTAGCAAAAACCTGACAGGTCTTTGTTGCCACCCACAAATGGGTACTGGGACAGCAGCTTTGGACTGCTTTGGGGTGATTTCATCTGTGCTAAAAAACCAGACCTGAATACTGGCCTTTCCCTACCCACCAGCCCCAGAAGCCAGGTCTGCTTGTGTGGGTGGCGAGGTGTGACAGACCTGGGTTAGGAGGCAGAGGCTCAGGCTGCCTAGCAGGGTAAAGGCACTGGTGGCCATCTGGCTGAGGTTTTCATGAAATGTGTCTGGCTTTTTTGTGGGATCCTCACTCCATGAAAGACGGAGGAGAGGAAGGTGGCATGTGGGGGGCTGTAATCTGGGGTGAATTACTGGGAGGTCTCCTCTATTCTTTAGGTGAGGCACCAGCAGAGAACTGTAGTCCCAAGTCTTTTGTTTTAGCTAGCAACTCCAAGATTTGCTGTTTGTACAAGCCATCTCCCAATCCTGCTTCTCTGTTTCAAGGATTTATATAATTCTCCATTACTTTGTTCTTTTTATTTGCTCTTCTCTAGATTCCATCTTCTGTTTCACCATTAGAAGATGAAAAATTTGAGCTGGACATGAGGTAGAGGGGAACAGAGGGAGAGCTCAGTGAGAAAACACCTGTGTGTCTCCAGCTGTGGCCAGGAAGCCCCTGACAGCATCACTTGTGCAGGACAATGGAAGATGAATGCTGCCCTCCATATTTCATAAACACTTTTTTTCACCTATTTCCTTCCGACTGAGTAAGGTACATTCCTCCACACATGGATACTTTTCGGTGTCAGAGCCAGACAGCTGTGAAAAATCTCTTTCCTTTCTTCTTCCTCCAAATTCCTTCCTCAGGGTGGTGATGATGCTTCAGAGGAGCAATTTGAAATGCCTTTTGCTTAGGGGAAAGAATAGGATTCAGTTGTCTGGGAGTGAGGATTTCAGATTATTTGGGTTCTTGTTATTTTCCCGCCTCTCACTTGCTAAATTTTGGGCAGGAAGTGACTCTGTAGGACATCCTCTGGTTAATGCTGATGCCTGGAAGATGCTATGTCCTTGGAGAAGGGGGACAAAGAGACATTTCTGCTGCAGCTCCAAACAGCCAAACTCCACAGTCACATGTCCCAGCTACTTCTATAAGAAACATTTTTTTTTCTCTTCCTTCATCCACAAAAAACCTCAAACAAACAAAACCATACCAAACAAAACAACAGGAACAAAAAAATCAAACAAGCAAAAAAACCCACCACCAAACTCTATTAGGGAGAATTTTTGATGAAATATCTAAATTCCAGAGCTATCTTTCCATTAAAACTGGAGTTGAAACAATTTTCAATAATTGATTAAGGTCTAGAGGGGGGTTTCTGATTAAATAGTAGTTGATTTAAACCATTTTTCTTTTCCCAGGCTATATGGGAAATTGGTGGGGCTGATCTGATAGTGCCTGTCTGCAGTGCAGAATTTTTGGTGGAAATCTCACAAGTAGCCTTTTCCTCCCAAAACTGTGCTGCAAAGCTTGTAGGCAGAAAGAAAACCACCAAATAGCAATTAGCTTCGTACTCTATATTTCATGTTCCCCTTTGAGGTGCCATCACCTTTCTGAGCAAGGACCTAATTTAAGAGTGCTCTCTTCAAGAAAAAAACATATTTCTTACAGCCCAGCTTTGGGAAATCTCTGGCCAGCAGAGTACACTTACTATGACAGTGGTGTAGGGAAGGGTGGCAGGTATGTAACACCAGGCTGTGATGGACACAGCTGCCTGGGTGGTTTTTCCCAAGGTGAGCACCACTGCTCTTTCCCTGCTTCTGCTGAGTTAATCCTTATCCCATAAAAAGCAAGAGCATGTTGGTGGCCAGTTTGAACCATTCTCACCAGTAGCTCAGGTGAGGGCCACCTAGGTAAGCACCACACACAAATAAGCTGCGCAATTCTAGGCAAGGATTTTGGCTCTGTTTTCTCAGCTCTCTTGCAAAGTAGTAGCATTTCAAGGGGAAAAAAAGACCCACAAAATGACCGACATGGAGAAGTAGTGCCCTTTGATTTGTGCTGCTCCAGGCCAGACAAGCCACTTATCTGGAAACCCTCTCTGCTTGGTGGAAATAAAAAGAACACCTTACAGCCAATCCCATATAATCTGTAGGAAAATCAGATCACCGTGAGGTGATCAGCAGCTTCAGGAGCAAGCAAACATGCCTGAACACAACCAGGTGCTGTCAGTGCATCCAACTGTAGCTGCATGGAGCTTTTCCCTTTTTATCCCAGTGCTGGTCTGAGAGTTTTTCATACCCTTTGTCTTCATGTAAACAACCACACAGGTTGCAGTGGAATAAACAAAAATCAGGCCCTTGAATGCCATTGCTTACCAGGAAAGAGACCAATGCTGAGCTCCATGAAATACATGTGCAGTGCTGCAGGCACAGCCACCTTTGCTGAGGCTCTGCAACACAGGAGGCTCCAGCCACCTGGAATGCCTTGGGAGCCTGCTTACCTTTGTATGGATATACAGCAGAAGGAGAAATCTGAACGTGGCTGTAAAAGGAATCCCTTTATGTTTCTACTCTGAAGCTCCCTGACTTGCAGTGGAGCCTGTTCCTTGCCATGAAATCTAAGCAGACTGGAAATGCATGTTTTTAGGCTGAAGTGTTTTGAAAAGCTTTAAAAATGTAAACTACCCATAAATGAAAACTAATTGCAAATCTACAGCTTGAAGCAGAGGCAACAAGAAGCATAAGCCCAGTGCTGTTTATTTTAATATGTTTTGTCTGTTTCCATTTAAAGCATGTAAATAACCACACTAGTACCTCTACGCCCACCTGATGTGCAGCTGCTGCTGCCCCAGCCCAGCTCTCCAGGTGCCAAGAGCTCCAGGTATTTCAGACCTCGATGCATAGTGTTTCTTTTAACATCCTGCCTACTGGAAGCCACAGTCCTACAGCATGCCAAATGATGAGGCTCTGGACTGCTCCACTGAACTTGATTTAGTTGCTTGAGGCCAGGCATCACCAACACCGGGCTGCCATTGTTCACTTGGAGGTGTGGCTCAGGGTCATTAATTTCCCAGCTGAGCTAAGAAGGCAGCTCAAACCCTGCCAGTCTGGGATCCCACATCTGATGGCAGGGCTTCAAAAGAAAATGCTGCTGACAGTGGGCTCACTGTTCTCCCATTATCCAAGCGGCATCCGTGCTGCCACCAGGGTGATGCTCCAGGGCTTAGGCTGGGAAAGAGCAGGGGATTGGCACATGGTGGTGGTTTTCATCTGGTGTCCCCTGCCAAGCCCCCCAGGTCGCCTTGTCCCTGAGCTGTGAGCCATTTTCTCCTCAGTTAACTCAGTGCGACAGTTCCAGCTGATCCCGAGCCATCATAATTAATGCCACGTCTTTCCCGTTTCTCTCTGGCTTCCAAACACGTGCCCAGGCTCCTGCCAGCTCTCATCAGCCACTCCCCTGGTGCCAGCAGAGTAGCAGCAAGCCAGGGAAAGGACCAAGTGGGCTGGCACCAGTGGTGCAAGGCCAGGCTTTGCCAGGTCTGGATGGGACTTGTGTGTCACCTCCCACCTCAGAAGTTTGCTCTTGGACTCTTTGCAAAACTGGGATTAAAACCTCTCTGCATTTGGTGACAGCTTCCCTGTCCTCTCTCACTGTTTCCTGGTGAAGTCCAAGGACTGTGGAGCACCTATGGGTGTGCTGGCTTTGCTCTCCATCATTTATCAGAGTTGTTTCCTCCTCAAGGTGTTTCAAGCTCTCCTCCCAGAGAGAGGACCTCTGCCACGCAAGAGGGTTATCTCAGTGAAGCCACTTATGTCCCCTTTAATTTTCCATATTTACTTTCTTTCTTCCCATCTTCAGAGACAGTGAAATGAATAAAAACAGACATATGATTAAGGATTTCGCTTAAGGGTTGTGTAAAAAAGGTTGTGGAGTAGAACATGTTTTGCTCTGTTTTGCTAAAATGGAGATAAAGGTTTGTCCAGACTCATGCCACCCCTGGAATTGAGAACTGCTCAAGGACTTCTCTGCAGGCATTCAAAGGCCTGATTTATAACTACCATGTTTTAGGTGAAACATTTTGTTCTACCTGATGGCAAAAGTGAAAGATTAAGCCCTCCAAACTCTGGCTCTTCCCAGGCCTATTGAGGAAATGGACATATTCCTCTCACCTTTGGCGACTGACATTTCAACATCAAATTCAATGCTTGGGTTTAAGGATTTCTTTGGCATCTTGCTGGGGTTTTATTGGGGTTGTAAGACAGAGCTTGTGAATGTTTTATTAGCTGTTCTATTACCTTTGAAGGAAATATCTACTGTTTATTAGTTTAAGAGAAGTAGAAAGGATACATTGAGTTCCTGTTTAATAACTTCCCCAGTGCTCCAACACAATGGCAACTTAGTCTCAGTGCAGGGTCCTCTCTGGAGCTGGAGAAGATTCCAAAACCATGGAAAAAAGACATTCAAACCTCCATCCCCTTTGTGTGGGAGAAGCCTGTGACAGGTGTTGTTGCAAAATGGGCTGTGGACACTGGTGGTGGGGGTTTCCCAAGTGTCAAATAATTTTGACTAATTGCTGACTATGTAAAATATGTCTGGGTGTCCTCATGGACAATTCACAAGCAGTAAATTAAATATTGTTTTGCTGGGAACAATCTCACCTTGTACTTTTTGTCATATGTATCTTGTGTATGTTGACATCTGGCAGTTTTGCTGTCTGCATGTGTTTGATACCAACATCTCTATAAAATCCAAGGAGAATAAGCTGTGAAGAGCCAGGGAGCTTTTAAAAGAGGAATGCTTTACAGAGGAAAAAAATACTGCATTGAAAAGATATCCAGCAGATACTTCTTCTCTTGGGCTAGTTATGTTTTAAAATTTATTTGTTATGTGATTAGTGAAGCTGGACCCAAGCTATTAATCCAAACCAGAGGGAGAGTGTTCAGCTGAGAAATATTTTCCTACCTGCAAAACTTCCCCCAACATGTAGAAAAGCTGTTTCCCTGCTCACGCAATTGGCTTTAGCTGTACTTTGTGTCCCAAGGGACCCATGATTTTTTTAATTTCTCAGCAGGATTTAATCTTTATATTCTCATCCTTTGCAGAGGAAGAAAGAAAGGAGAAATGATAGTGCTTGTGGGAAGGGTCACAAGTGAGGGATCTCTTGGAGGGATGTAGGACAATGCCAGCCTCGATGAGGGTTCCCTGGGCTCCAGTGAGATGATGGTCCCAACATCCTCCAGACAGCACAGTCACACCTGGAAAAAGGTGTGACCCCTCAGTCCTGGCACCCTTGTAACTGAGACTGGGCTGAGCATCTGGGTCAGGGATAAGGATGTGGGGGGAAGATTAGGGAATAGGAAGACTAACAGGACTTGAATGGAAATATCTGTTTTGCCCAAGGATTTTAATTTCTTTGATTCACCTAGAAAAACTGCAGCAGGCTCATGAGAAATTAGCTCAAGAACTGGTTTAATCTGCAGTATCCTTTGCTCCTCTGGGTATTCCACCTTCTCCCCCACCCTACCCCAGTTCCACAAACGCTACTTACAGAACAGAGATGGGGGTGTTTTTTAACGTTTAGTTAATTATTTTTTAAATATTTATTCATCACACGTCTGCTGGTGCCTCATTAGGGTGTTGGTTGAATTAATGATTTTATCTTTATGGAAAAAAGATGGGGAATATTTTCTCTTCCTGTCTGATATCTGAGTGCTGATTAAAGTGAATCCCAGCACTGTGGGGGGCTTATGCAGTGGAGCCTGGCCTCTCCCCATTAGCTAGGTACCACACTACCTCTTATTAGCCCACTTTACAAATTAGCTTTGACGCCCTTAGCTCCAGAATTTGCTCATCAGACACCTCATACCAGCCTCATGAGCCCTGCCCACAGCTTTAGAGAGCTCCAGGCCAAGTGCCTCCATGGAGATATTGTGCAGAACAACTCTCTGAGGGTGTGTAAGGGGCAGGAAGTTGGGGGACAAGGGGGCATTTCCTTTACTGATTCCCCATTAAGTGGCTTCCACAGAAACCATGCTGCCCTTGTGCCCTCACTCCATCCAATTAATTAATGTGTGGCCCAGCTGCAACCTCCCCGGCACTGCAGAGGTGGGGGAAACAGATTTTGTGCAAAATGAATGATGGCTGCCCTGACTTGTGTGAACCAAGGATGCAGGTTTGCTTCTGCAGTGTGTCAGAAAAGCACCTTTCTTCTCCTGTAACCTTGCAAAAGCTGAACCCACATGGCATCAGATTCAAAAAATTAATGGTTGCATCATTATAACCATTAGATTTGAGTTTTGATGAGTTGACAGGACTTGACTTGTCCCAGGATACGACTGATCTAACCACACTCTTGTGATGTGATGATACCCAGTCTGGGAGGGTGCACTTCTTTTGTGTAAAATGGCAGGGGTGAGTGACATGTGGGACAGCTGTGGGGAGCCATCCTGCATGGCAAATCTCCTTTTTGAGGATGGAGGGGAAGGGGCAAAGATTTGTTTCAAAGCTTCCAGCAGGTAATGCTGGGCTCCGTCTGCTCTGCCCCTGTGAGTTCCTCTGATGGAGGTCAAAACTTGGCAATGCCAACTAATAAATAACCATGTTTTTAGAGGCTTTGCTAAGCTCTTTTTTGAACAGTAAGTCCACAGAGGCTGCGGATAAAAGATCTGTATCTCCCCACAGACAAGCTGTGATCAGCCTTGCCATTTGTGCTCAGAGGATACTGCCTTTTTAATAAACCAACATGATTTAATGGTATTGTTTTCATACAAGGAAGAAAACAAATTATTGATTCTTTACTCACAAAGAGGTTGCTTTGCAGCCTCTCTGTAATACCAGCAATGATTTTGCAATATATAATAATTTGAAAAAAGAGACAAGGACAGTTCACCTGTACTTGTGACCACCCTCAGCAGTGCACTTTTATTATTGTAGGAATGCACTGTTTGCCTTACAGAATTGTATAAAGACTGTACAAGGTCAGACAGAGTTAGATTTTGTGCCATTGCCCTCCTTTGCTCTCTCCCCCACTGCAGCAGCCCTTGGAAAAGACTTGTTATCCACCAGGCAAGCCTGTAGCTGGTGTGAATCAGGCACAGGCAGCGTGGGAAGAGATGGTAACTCCAACACCAGTGCCTCTGCATCTGTGGCTTCAGTTTTCATGGAGCAAAACTGGACCTTGGAGGTGCCCCTGTTGGTCCTGTCTCGGTGTGTCCTTCACAATGGGAGCCCCTGTGGCAACACTGGATACAGAAACACTGCAGAGTGTGTTGGGGAGGGAGGTCAGCTGGGAGGTGAGAAACAGATCTGCACTTACCTGATCAATTCAGGCATGGCCTAAGCTATTTTCTACCATCAGCCAGGAAATCTGTGAGAGGGGGAGAAATTGGATTTCAGCTTCCTTGGTATGAAGCTGGGGCCCTAATCACTAACCTGTCTCAGAAATGGAAATTTTGCAGAGTAACTCCTGCAGACCTGGTTTGCAGCACTCAGCAGGAGACAGGCCTCTCCCTGAGATGATTAAAATCTGATTTACAAGGCACAGTGGACAGATGGCATCTGTTTTCTGCAGTCAGTGGTCCCTACAGGATAAGAGGCAAACTTCAAGGCCACAGCTCTGCAAAGACAGAGAAATTATTGCCCATATCCATGCAGGTGCTTGCGCTTACACATCTGCTCTCACTGCACCAGGGCTTGAATCCACCAAGCCAGCGGGTATCTGCTTACCCTCCTTCCCCTGCCTCTCAGCACCCCGGTGTTCCCTATTTCCCAGCCCTTCCACTGCCCCACATCCCCTAAAGCTAATGTGAGGCCAGGGCAGCAGGTGGGCAAAAGCAATTAACACAGAAGACAGAAGATAAAGCCTGGCTGCTTTGTGGAGCGTGCAAGAGGCAGCTCCAGCAGGCAGGGGCAGGGAAGGGATAAGGCTGCAGGCAAAAAAAGGGCAGCCTCTACCTGAGCAATCAAAACTCTCAGGAAGATGAGACTTTTTAGAAGGGTAAGTGCAAAAGCATCACCAGGTGGGAGAGCCAGGTAAGGACTGAACAGCCTTTCTCTCAGCACAGCCTGGGGCCAGGCTGGAGTGGAGCCCCAGGACATGAAGCCACATTGCCCACCCAGGGGCTGTCACCACAGAAGCACAGCCATGCCTTTTTGGAGCTTTTTTCCCCACCTCTTGAACTGTGATCAGGCTTGAAAAGGCTATGCCCAGCTGAAGTAGAGGTATCTCCAACACATTGGTTGTTTCCTGTTTCTGCAAGAGGAGGAAAAATAAAGGCAGGGAAGAGGCTGCAGCTGCTATGATGCCCCTGCATGGGCACTGAGTGCTACCCTCCAGTTAAGCTCCTCAGGAAATTGCTCTGGCCCTCAGTAGAAGCATTTGATCTCTGCTCTCTTGATTTACAATTTCAACTCAAATGGGCAGGATGAACTCTTCCTGAACACCTAATTATGGCTCTTTCCATGTGATGCCGTGTTTTATGCTCAGAGAATAAAGCAGGAACTGTCCGACCTAACCTGTCCATCCTGTGCATAGATGCTGTGCCACCTCTCCCCTGCACTCCAGATCGAGTAAAACCATGCTGAACTGCCTTAAATTTAATATAATCACCAAATCCCTGCTCCCAGACTATTTGCTGTTGGCAAGGAGCAGAGCTGGCAGACCCCAGTGAACTGAACAAAAAGCCACTAAAAAAGATTTGTCCCAATTGTGGCAAATCTGAGCCTCCTGGTATCTTGCTGGCACCTAGATGTGCTTCCTAGAAGCCCAAATCTGCAGCTTAGCTTATTAGATCCCTTTTTTCCCCCAAGATATAACTCAGAGGAGCCAAGAACTTGTTTCAGCAAAGGTCAAGGCAATAAACCTCCAATTGTTTTTGTACATAAAGAGCCCTGGGATGTAACATGCTTTTCTTGCTCCAAGCTTTCCCAGATGCCCAGAATGGGCAATTAAAATCAAATACATGCAAAAATACGGCAACATTTACTGTGCAGCCTCTGCCACTCTATCCACTCACCTCATCTTCAATAAAAACTTCATCCCTGCTTGGATATGGCCAAACACTGAATCCAAGGAAGCAAAACTCACTCAAAAACAGGATTGGAAGAGGTGGTTCCATGCCTGCTCAAGCAGAGAGCCTGGCCAGCAGCACCTTGGAGCCATGCTCACCCCTTTCCAGGAAAATACCCCTGCATGGGCACATCCTGTTCCATATCTATGCAGTCAGGACTCAGGTTTTCCTTAGGCTCTTCCCTGTACCTGCTTTTAAACCCTTCCATATTAATCTGGGTGCACTGGGGACAGGATTGAACCATCGTCCATGGTGAGTTTCCCTTTGCTTTCCCAGGGCTCAGCACCTAGTGGGAAAAATATTCACCCACCCCTTTCAGGTGCTTCCTGAAGGAATCACCACATGCTGCTTCCTCCAGAGAGCTGGGGAGAGGCCAGGCAGCCCATATGCTGAGTTAGTATCTCTGCAGACTGATATATGAGTTCCTGATATTGGCAAGAAAACTCACAGACTGAAAGAAAAGAGCTGATGTCTTGGTCCTTCCTTCTCCTCACCTCTCCTGCCACATGAGCATCCCTTCTGCCTGGTGATGCAGAGACTTCACAAATTACAACCTCCCATCCCAAAAGGAAGCAAAATGGTGACTCTGACTGCCTAACCTGGAACTTGGACAGGGACTGAGGAGGGGGAAAAGCCTCATGTGGCATCACAAACCCAAGCCACATTTGGAAGTCGGAGTGACATGCACTGCCTCAACACCTCATGCATGGGGGCATGAGCAGCACCCTGCTTGTGGCTGGCAGCAGGGGGTCCCAGGGAGGGTCCCCAAGGTGCAAGATGACCCACATCATCTCTTGGATTAGTGACGCTGGGTGTAGTGCAGGGAAATAAAACCAGGCTCAGCTTGGGAGAGAAGAAAAAGTGAGGTGGTCCTTCAGTCAGGAGTGAAGCAAAAAATCCCAGGACCCCCTTTGGAAATCCCCAAGGACCATTTGGTGATAGTCTGAGGATGGAAAACTACTCGTGTTTGGAAGAGACTGTTCCCATCTTTGGCTGGCCTTCTTTACTGGATTGGATTTCAAAGCCCCAGAACATGGCTGGATTTGTGTTATCTGCTGGTTAGCTGCACACAGCTCTAAGAGATGTATCACTTTAAAATCCATCCCAGGGACAACTGCAGGGCCCATTCAAAATGTCAACTTTATGAGTTCCCTGGAACAGACACAATCCTACCAAAACAGCAGCTATCCAAAATAGCTCTAGGGAAAAGCTCTTGGACTTGGCCGCCATTTGAGACCTTCAGTCCAAAAATCCCATGGATGCTTTGCTCCTTGGTCCACACGTGGGTCCACACTAGGGTGGGAAGAGCCCTGGGTGCTGTGGCATTTCGTTCTTCAAGCAGCTGCTTGCTCTGTCTTACTCCCAGCAGGCAGCAATGCTCTGCTTCCATAAATCTAGATATTTGTTGGAAAGAGAGTAATGGGGGGGAAAGGTGGTGCTGGTGAAGAGGTATAAAGTACAGCTGGGGGGATTAGGCTGCAAAGGAATTAGGGAATTAATGATGCTTTAGCAGCTTGAAATCTGCCAGTCCAGAGATGAAACTTTTAAGACGCTCTTGGCAAGCACTGGGAAAAGACAGCCTGTCGAGCCAATGCCACCTGCTGGAGACAGCACTCGGAGACCAAGATGCATGGCACCAGTTAAACTTATGTTTCTTGGTTGTCCTTGCACCCCAAATCCCTCTTCTGAAGCTTGAAAACCTGAGCCCGTGCCTGGCAGGGCAGAGAGATCAGGAACCCACAAGCACAGCCCCTCTTCCATCCCCAGGAATGTTTCCTTTCTCCCAGGTTCCCTGTCTCTTTTTTCCATTTGCCTTATCTGACAGGTAATTATCCTTCCAGAGGTAATTGATGCAGGAGCCATATGGAATCCACAAGCTGCTAATGCTGGGGCTTTTTTACAAAGAATCATAAGTCCTGTACATTATTGATGTTGATGCTAGCATGATTATCACTGGTGTAAAAGCAGCCAAAATTGCCAAAATAGGTTGTGGAAATGGCTACAGCAGCACAGACACAAAGACAAGGTTATCATCCCTGAAGTCTTAGGGGTTTTTAAATGGGAGGAAATTGTATGCCCAGAATAACCCCAGACCTAAAGGAAAGAAGGAGGAGGGAGGTGAAGCTTCAGTGTGGAGACCACCACTGGGATTTGGGAAGCAGCCTCCGACAATGTGGCAGATCCGGGGGGGCTCAGCACTTCTCTGTGTGTGTACACGTTGGTTATCTAATAAGCCATTTCTTAAGCTGCAGTGATACTGCTACTTATATCATAAATCCAATGATCTTCACTTTACTGGCCATTAATCTGCTTCTTTTCCTGACAATTTTATACTCTTTTGATAAACTATTTGTCTAACCACATGGAAGAAACAATGTCAAGAGTTGTACCTTAGGCGTTCGCCCAGATAATGAAGAAAATCCATCACAAGGAGAGTCTATCTATTGCTTTTCTGGATGTAAATAAAACATCAGGCTAATTTACTTCCATTAATCTCAAAGACCATTGCTACAACAATAGTCCTATGTCAGAGCAGACTTTTTTCCCCTTTTCCACATAAATATTTAAGTAAGTACTGAAAGCATAAATAAATTGCTTTCTAAAAGCCAGATTATTTTTATATCCAGAGACTTAACAATGAATTTGGATTGGCTTGCTAGCTCTTGCTTTTCAGGCAGCAGTCAGCCCATGCTTCCCCTGTGTGGCACAGGGATGCTTGGGTGGGTTTTGCAGAGCATCTTGTGGGGTCTCTGAGTGTCACCTGAGACAACCATATGGGGCTGCAGAGAAGACTATTTAGTGTCCTGTGTCCAGCTCAAGAAGTGGCCCTTAAATGCAGCAAATGGGCATTTCGTTTACAAGGGTGAGGCCAGCAAAGCACTGGAGCAGGCTGCTGGGAGTGCCCGGGGGTCACCAGCTTTGGGGGGTTAAGATCAGGCTGAAGAGCAGCAGTGACACGGCGTGTGTGTGGTAGGTTGGAGTCAATTCAGCCCCTGCCTTCCAATCCCCAGCCCTATTTCCTGCTGGCTGAAGGGCTGTGCACAGCCAGGGAGCTGTTAAACATGGATCATGTCACTCGGATCACTGCGGAACGAAGCAGTTCCCTGCCGGTGGAGCTCCATGAAGATGTGTTACACCTTCCCACTTTCCCAAATGTCGCTCTTGGAGAACATTCCTGTGGTGCCAAGGGTGAGCAGGAGGCTGCTGCAAGGATTCCTCCTGTCAAGGAGCCCTTGTTTCTCCACTGCTTTCCCCTTGCTTAGCTGCTGCTGATGCCATCCTAAAGCCAAAGCCATCCTGCAGCCGGCTGGGACCACGTCCCTTTTTTGTGACCACACCCCAAAAGGATCTGTGATGATATACAGTACAATCTGCTAAAACAGCATCCCTGCTCAGATGAAATCTTGTTTGTCAAGCATGCCTCCATGAATATTTATTACTATAAAGTTATAGTTATAAAAAGTAAGTTTATCATAGGAAACATAGCACGTTGATTGATAGCTGGAGCAAACCGAACCCAACACGACATGGCAAAGACTGACGTAAGCAGTCCACAGGATTCCTCTGAACAGCCATGACCGCAGTTCAGAGCCTGTGCTGGATACACAGGCAAGCCCATGGAAAAACGGACTCATTAGAGAAGATTAATGACCAGTTTCAGCAAGATCTTGGCTTTTGCTTCTCTCATTTATCCGTACACAGCTCTTCGTTAAATCACAAGGGGTTTTTATTCATATGTATAACTGCTTACAGATGTTCCCACATGTGTTTAGCCAGCAAACTCACTTTACAACTAAAGAAATGCAAAGAAACCCTACTACCCTGTGCAATGTTAAGGTCAAGCAGATGCAACCAGAGGCCAGGCAAAAGCTGCTGGTCCAGCACAGCAATGTCCACAGCTTTGGCCACCACGCAGAGCCCCCACCTGTCTCTCAATTCTCGCTGAGAATTTGGCTTACATGGGATAAAAACCTCTCTTGTAATGATATTTCTCACTTTATTGAGAAAAAACATGACTCTGACTGATGCTGCACATCCTAACTAAATGCTCATTACCTCACAGTTTTTCCCAGCATATTTTTTGATTTAATTATGTTACATTTAGTATCCTTTACTCTTACATAGCCATGCCTGTGTATGCCTTTTCATGGGATCCAGGATGAATTATTTTGTTCTCCTCCAAGCTTCCAAGCTAAGCTTACCTCCTGATAATAAATTCTCATGATTTGGGCTTTAGCAGGGCTTCCATGACAGTCATCCATCCCATGGCACAGCAAATGGGGTGATAACTCATGGGGTGGAGAGAGTGCTGGGGGAAAGGCTTTCCCTGGCTAATTGGAGGGCAGGACTCCAGGAAGATGTTGATGGCACTTAGGATGCTGCTGTGCCTGTGATGCTGAGTGCTGATGCTTCCTGAGAGCACTCATGCTTGCTTGTTGATTCATGCCACCCACATCTCACTTCACCCTCTCTTCAGCAAGAGAGAAAAGGGGAAAAAAGTAATTGTTTGTGCTTATCAGCATGGGTGTTAAAGCATCCCCTTGCAGGCTCTCAAACTGACATAGTGCTGAGAAGGATGGAGCAGGGAAGGTATCAATACCCACCTTTTCCTCTCCCCCTGCACGGGTGGCTGTGTTCTCCAAAGCTATTGCAATGGGACTGCTGCACCACGGTGCAGCTGGGTACCCATGCCAGTCTCACTGAGGCTTTCCAAAGGTGCAAGTGAAGCATTGGAGTGCCTGAAGCATGGAAGCTCTGCCTGTAACACTGGATAAATGGAGAGCTGCTCCCAAAGACCTCTTTAAAAAGCCTTCTCCTGGAGGCAAACCATAAACCCACAGGCCAGGACTGCTCCAGGCAAGCAAAACACTGACTGCATGCCACAGCTGGGAGACACACTGTGGGGAATGACAGAGCCCCTTCCTGCATCTTTTTTCCTCCTGTTCATTTGGATTTTGAATTATCTCTCAGCCCTGACACGTGAGGACCTGCCTAGCTGGGATGCTGCTGTTCTTCATCACTGTAGGCTGCTGGGCAAGAGCCTGAGGGGTGACAGGAGCAGGATGGGCTCTGCTGGAGGTGCCAGCATGCTCAGAAAGTGTTTCACACTCGACTGCCTTCCACTAAAATAGCCTGGCATTTTTGTTAAAAGATATTTCAGCAAGCCTGGGGAAGAGTTATGTGCAGTCATGCCCAAGAGAGCAGCCAGGAGTGCTTTTCAGAAGTAGGGTAGTTTTGTCTTTCATCCCCTGACACTGAAGGGAAAGAGTGAATGAGAGATTTAAATCTTAAAGTCCTACATTAAGAGCACTCCTTGGCAGCAGCTCAGGCCTGCTAAGGCACATGCATGGATCATGGCACATGGCACACAGCACACAGCACATGGCTCTCACTGGGGATGGTACCATGGGCTACGTGAGGGCAGCTGTTGCCCAGGGCTGCTGAGCTCCAGGGTCCTGCCTGGTCCCAGCTTCAGGCAGTGGCTCACACTCACTCCCAGGCACACACACCTCTTCTGCAGGGGGAAAGGCACAGCTCAGCTCTAGCATCTTGCCTTTGCTTAGTCCACTTAATAAGCTCTCCTATGCTTTCTCCCTGCGATGTTTTGGAAATAGTGAAGGCATCATCAAAAAGCCCAGCACAAGCCATGGAAAGGCTGCCAGTGACTTCTTCCACTGTTCCTTTAACTCTTCCCAGGGTCCCTGTAGGCTGTTCAACTGTCCAAGCCTTCAGTTTTCATAGTTGCTCTGTGTGTGTGTGTGTCTAAAGGCACCCAAAAAACCTCGTGGATGTGCTCTTTCTTTGAAAATCCATGCTGAGACCATGACTTGATGATTGTTGCCTTTCTCAAGCAATTATGGGTTGTCTTAGGCAACATTTCCTCCTCCTCTTTCCTATACCCCGTGATTCCATCTGCTTCTCCAGAGCATCCCACAGGGTGGGGGAAACACCCTGTGGAGAGCCAAGCACCAGCACACAGCCGCATAACATCCATGCCGAGGGAATGAGGTACATCCAAGGCTGCTGGGATGTGCAGGGCAGGCACTCTGAGCCAGCCGGGGGTCGGTTCAGCGCAGTGAGTCCTCAAAGACTGTCAGGTTGTGCTCTTGGATGTAGCGCAGCAGGATCTGTGCCCGCCTGTCGATGGTCTGGAGCAGAGGTCTCAGCCCCTCGGCGCCACCCTGGCTGTCCCAGAGCTCCCGGTCCAGGCGCAGGGACTCCAGCAGCAGGCTCTGCAATCTGCCCGACCGCAGCGTGGCCACCGCTGCCACCGGGAAGCTGCAGGGGAGGAGCAGAGACAGGGAGGGAAGGGGTTATCCCAGGAAGGATGAGCAGAGAGGAAGAGCACTTGAGCAAAGATGCTTCAAGAGGAAACACATGTCTGCCCAAGGGAACACAGGATGAGGAGCCTCCTGTTTAAAACTCTGCCCATGGTGTGCATGCAGGATAGCTCCATCAGACACAGATCCAAACAAATTCTAAATCAACAGGCCTCTAGCATGCCAAAATGCCTCATGGGCAACGACGCAAGAAATGCTGAAATACCTGATTATTCATTATTTTTGTGCAGCTGCCAATTAAAGAGGGGAAATAGGCTTTGGAGCCTGTCATCAGCCACCCAGAGCAGAATAAAGAGTTGGTTTCAGGGCAAGGGCATTTGGGATGTTTTTGTGAGTATATTCACCCACCCACCCGGTTCGGAGTGGGAGGTGGCCCTGATTTACAGGGATACCCCACCAGGGTGGTCAGGAGCAGCAAGAAGTTGAGCAAACACAGGGCTGCTGGACATCCCATGTGTGCCAGCTCAGTCTCTGCCTGGCATGTGCACATTCCTACCTGTCTATGCCTTGCAGGAGCCTGAAGTTGAGCTTCTCCTCGGGGTGCTGTGGTCTTCCTGCATTGTCGATGAACACCAGGCGGGACGGCGCGCTCCTCCGGACCTGCCAGCAGGTTGGGAAGGAGGAGCTCACTCAGTGCAGGCAGTCACCAGTGTGAGGGTTTAGGCTGCTTTTTAATGCAGTGAGAAAGCCTGAGAGTATTTGGGGGACAGCAGATGTCAAAGTTCAGGTCCCTCCATGCCTGGGCACAGCTCCCTCCAGGCACCCAGCATCACCATGGGACCTACATTCCCTTTGCTACCAACTCAGCCCTGCAAGTGCTTCCCAGGCTCCTTCACGTTAGCCCCAGAGCAGACCTTGGAGAGCAGGGAAACATACCAGGATGTGGACCAGGAACAGCTCTGCTGGGTTCCGGCACTTCTCATGGAGCATCTCTTCCACGCAGGGCTCAGAGGGATCAGGCTGAAACCCACAGCAGTAGCGGTCCAGGCGGTCATGAACCTGCAGGAGACATTTGAGGACCGTAGCAGGGAAATGTGCCTGGGATGGGGAGGTCTTGGTATGAGCTGTTCTTGTACAGAGGAAAATAAAACTTTTCTAGGGATCTTCAGCAGACGTGCAGTGGAAAATCTGCATACACTGGTGAGAGGAAGGGAAGCAGCAGAAGCTGAGCTGACTTGTAAAAGCCCTTTGGCATGAAGAAGTGATGACAAAGGTGATGTTGACAGGCTTTTCTGATGGAGTTCAGATACCTGGTACCTCCCCATTCTCTATTTGCACAGAGCAAAGGGGTTGCACTTCCAGCTGAAATGAAGATGTACACGATGATGAATGAATAAAAAAAACAACAAAAGCACCCAAGGAAACCTAGAGCCTGCAACCTCAAAAATAATTTCTTTTTCTGCATCTTGGTGCTCTGTGTGATGGTTTCATCTGGTTCCTGTCACATATGCAACCTTTCATCCATCCCTATGGTAACCTGAGCAGCTCTCAATGGAAAGATGAATGGAAAAGCATCGGCAAGGGAAAAAGCGGTCTGTGCATACGCAGAGCATGCCTGACATTTAAGTTGGGCCACAGTGACTTGTTTTTGCTACATTTGTGTTTAATCATTTGCAGGTGCTGCAAAGGCTCCATGTTGTTCAGGCTGTCAAACCTCCTGCTTCCCATCCCAGCTCCCTGCAGAAACCCTGGTGCTGCTCAGCAACTTCCAGTGTTTCAACCACATCCTCGGAGGAATGAAGGACTTTTAAAAGACAGAAATCTCTGTCAGACCTGGCCTCGGTATTTAAGGAGTTTCCTCAGCTTTGTCAGAAGCACCTGGGGTGATTTGTGGGGCAGACAGGATCTCATTGGTGATCAACAGACCTCCCCACTCTGTGTTGACATAATCATGTAGGGGAGTTGCCTCACCTCCTCCAGCTCTGGAGACCTGTTTGCAAAAAACAGCCATATATATATATATATATATATATATATATATATTATATGTATATATACACTCCTTTAAATATCCAGAATATATATATATATATATACACAAAATAAATATATTTTCTGTTTGCAGCATGAAAATGTCCAACTTGCTGACTTGCCTGGTGTTGCAACATGGGTTTTAGGATTCCATGTGCTCCTTTGTTCCTCTGCTTTGTATACCATTGGTTCATTTTGAAATATGCTCTGCTGTACCCTGAAATCTATTGGTGGGTTCCCTATGCCTGTCTTCCCTTCAGACTCCCCGGGACTGGCTCTAGGGGAGACAGTCCCTCCCCTTCCTTTCCCTTTATAAGGCGATGTCCAGATCACCTCGAGGTCTTTGCATCTCTGGGCTGGCACCCCTTATCCCGTCCCTGCCTTTCCTCTCCCCCTTCTCATCCCCTGCAACCCCCTTTCCCCCGTTACCCCAAATAAACCTCCCTGCCAGAAAAGAGATGGAGTCCAGTTCTTTCCTAGTCTCACTATATTCCTGCTTGAATTGACGTGGTTTGAAGACTGCCGCCATGCTGCAGAACCTCGGGGGCCGCTCGCCCCAAATTTGGTGGGATTACAGGGACTGGAGACCCGGTCCAGGGAGGCAGCCGGCCTGTGCCACCCTCCCGGACTGCAATACAACAGCTTGGTGTTGCTGGTGCCAACCCAGGAGGCAGAGCCCAGGGTGCAGAGAAGCTCCTGGAGCCAGCAGGAGGGCTGGAGCAGGTCTCAGGTGAGCCAGAAGGGATCCACAGGCTACAATGAGACAGAAGGCAAGTGACCCACAGTGGCTGCTATTCCCTTCACCCTGCTAATTAGCACAAGTTACCAATTACAGGCTGTGCTTTGAGAGAGAGCTCAGTCTGAACCCGAACACTCACCAAGCACTGGAGAAGATGCTGCAGGAAACATGATTTGTGATCTCCATGGCCTTTCCATTCATAACCCTTTGAGAAGAAGGATTAGTCCCACATGGGAGCCTCCTATACCTCTGTGTTTCCTGAGGTTTAATGAAGCACTCAGGTCAGTATTTCTCCTTCGGGAGACATTCCAGTTAAAAGTGGTTGAGCATCTTGACACAAAACACATGGAAACAGAACAAAATATCACATTTTCTCCACACATCTCCTTGGTCTGCCTACTGGTGAGCTCAGCACACCAGTTTCTCTCACCTGCTATGTTGTTTTTCAGGCTGCACAGAAGGTGAAGACAACCTGAGATAACTTACAGAGACATTAAATAGGCTCAGAGCTCCACTCACCCACCCACGAGCACCTGTGAAACCAAGGTCCACCTCATCCTCACCCACAGAGGTGTGAGGATGAGGTGGACCTGGCATCCAAGTGGAGCCCCAGGAGAGGGAGCAGATGGCTGTGGAGATGCTGAGAGTGCCCTCACATGCTGACAAAGCCTCCCTTCCCTGTTCCTCCTCTGATTTTGTGGTATTAATTTCTCCTTTCCAGAGCCTAAACAGTTCCAATTCATGGGAATTTTGGTGTTATTGCTGGAACACAAATAAATGAACCACATCTTCTCCCATCCAAGCTCAAGCTCTACAAAAAGCTTTCAGCCCCTCTTATGCCCATCCCAGGGCATCCCCTTGCATCTGATAGGTTTTTCCAGTTATGATTCAGCCTAGGATGGCTTCCCCTAGGGAAAGTTTCCTTGCTCTCCCCCTGGCTGGGAAGAGGATGTCCCAGGGCAGGGATGTAGCTGCAGAGTTGATTTGGTTTTGGCCCTCTTTAAAGCACAGAACAAAGCCATCAGCAGCTGCCCCATTTCTGCCAGGCTCGGCATTTTTCCCCCAGTAAAACTTTGCATGTAGAGGGAGGTTCCTTCATGGCAAACACCAAGAGAAATCAACACAGGAGTAGCCCAATTTTAAGAGCAATTGAAGGAAAATATCAAGATTGCAATGTCAATGTGCACCAGGTCTCAAATCTCGCAATTTCTCCTTCCCCAGCAAGGGCTGTGAGATGCTAAAGCCATTTCTGAAAGATGCTACCCCACTTCTATAATATCCTGCAGACTCTTTACCCTCATGTGACTCTTCTGCATGGGAGCATTCCATTAGAATTGCTGAAGAGAACCTGTGGATTGCCCTTGGATTTATCATTGCACTGCTTCAGCCCTTGAAGAGGAACTCTCCTTAGTACTAGATATTTTCTCCTGGAGTCTTGGCCTTTTCACTGCACTCAGCAGCATTTTGTTCTGGGGAAGGGAAGGGGACTGGTTAATCTTCTCATTTCTCTGGTTGTTTCAGCTAAAATATTCCAAGACCAGACAGAACTGCTTCACCTCTGCCAGCCATAGTTGAAGTTATGAAGGTTAATGGTCAGGCTTCACAAAAAAAACAGCAAAAAAAAAGATCCAAAACAAAAACCACCATAAAAAAGAGAATGAACAAGGAGAACATACTTTAGCAGTTCAGGTTCTTTCCTTTCTTCCCTCCTTTTTTTTTTTTAATATTAATACTTGCCCTTTCAGGCAACTTTCTCTTGTCTGATAACCAAAGCTCCAGCCCCCAGGTGCTCAAACAGGCTTTCTTTTTCTCCACAGAAATCACTTATGCCTCCTCACAGCTGCCCTCCAAGAACTGATAACTCTCTGGGATGCTGTTGTAATCCCTTGTAGCAGCAGGGTATGATTTTCCAGACAGAAGATTAAGTTCTATTAATGCCAAGGAGGAGGAAGGCAGTGCTGTCCAAAGGGGCAGGGCTCCTTATTTCCAGAGCCAGCAGCACCTCCCTGAGACTGGATGTGATGGGGCTGATGCAGAACATGCTGCTTGTCCCTAGAGATGCCTTAGGCATGTCTCTAGGGATGTCCCAAGCCTCTGCCAGCATCTGCACAAAATGAACAGCAGAAAGCTCGCCCACGTGAGGACAGACTCACCACATCCAAAACCTGCCTGTGTTTCCCCTGCAAGTCCCAAACATGGACTCTACTCAGGCCAAGGTGCTTCTGCACAAAGTTCTGCTGCTCCCCACTACCTGACGAGTGAAAACACATCCCAAGAAACCACAGCCTATGTGACCCCACAGAGCAAAAGCAGACCATGGTCAGACAATGCAGGTGCAGGCGGACCCGGGTGGCACAGCTGATGGGACAGATGGCCTCAATCACCCCAGCCCTACCTGGAGAAGAAAGTCAAAGAGGGCCAGGCGGCTCCACTCGCTGTGTGGAATGCCGGAGCAAGGAGCATCCGTGGCCACCAGCGTCGTTCGGTGGGGCTGCAGCATCTCCTGGTACTGCAGCCACCCCAGGGCACAAGAGTTCTGGTCATTGTTGGCATCCTCCAGGTGCTGGAGGTCAGGAGCCCACCAGATGATGGGGCGCAGGGCGCCGTTGGTGTAGCTGTAGGGCAGGAGGTGGCTGCTGAAGCGCCGGGCCACGGCGGGCAGGCTGCGGTTCAGCCCCAGCACCCTGTCCAGGTGGAAGGCCAGCACCTCATACAGGTCCCCAGGGCGCTTGATGAGCCCACAGCGGCCATCCTGGCAGTCCCCTTCCAGGCTGGCTGGCGATACACCCGCCTTGGCATCCCCCTCAGCACGCAGCCCCACTCGCATGATCTGCCCGTGGGCAGGGATGCGGGTTTTGGAGACCACCTGCCCCCTGGACAGCAGCCACATCTTCTGGAGGTCATCATCAGAGAGCCACGGGGGAGTATCTCTCTCCACTCCTCGCTGCCTCCTGCTCCGGCCAGGAGGCTGGTCCTGCCGCAGGTGAGTGAGGGGCATGGGGAGCCTTTTTCTGCGGGCTTGTCCTCCAGACAGAGGGGCAGCCACCTCCCTTGGGGGCCCTGGGGGGGATGAGGGTGGCAGCAGGGGCGGAGAGCAGTCTGGGGGTGGGGGCAGGTGGATGAGAGCCAGCAGAGCCAGGGCCAGCAGCACCCCGACAGCCGCTGGGGTTGGGGGCTTCATGCCCATCCTTCGCCATGGTCGCTGGGCCTGTGGGGACAGAAAGGTAGAAGGATGCTGGAGTGTTTCTGCAGGCAGAGTCCTCAGTAGGGTTTGCTTTAGAGAAGCAGCCCCTCTGCTTGTGTGATCCTTGGGAGAGAATTCTACAAGCACTCTCTGCCTCCACAGTGCTGTAGCAGGAGGGTTATGGCTGGTGCCATGATTTGTGCCATGACTAGCTGCAGTCCCTTCAGAAGCAAATCAGAGCAAGGGCTGACTGCCCACACAGAGGTTGCCATGCCTGCAGTGCTGAGGTACAGGATGACCTTATGGGCAATGAATTTTTCATGGTCAAATATTTCCTTTAAAGACTAAAGAAATAAAAATAAAAGAAGACCAAACCAGAGCAAATTACTGTCTGGATGTGAACACTTTCCAGTTCCTAAGAGGTTTTGTTTTTCAGACCTTACTCTGAGCCCTCTCACTGGCTCCTATCCTGGTTGCACACCGAACCCATAACCTGTGTCCCCACATCCTCCTTCACAGGACATGTCAATGTGTGCTGAGAGAGCCTCTGGAGCTCTGCCCAGCACTGTCTCCAGCAAAAGCAAGGCAGCTCCAAGTGTCAGTCAGGACGGCTGGAACACCTCTCCTATGAAGACAGGCTGAGACAGTTGGAGTTGTTCAGCCTGGAGAAGAGAAGACTCTGGGGAGACCTTACAGCACCTTCCTGTGCCTAAAGGGGCCCACAAGAGAGCTGGAGATGGAATTTTACAAGGGCATGGAGTGACAGGACAAGGGGAAATTACTTTAAACTAAAAGAGAGCAGGTTTAGATTAGACATTAGGAATAAATTCTCAACTGTGAGAGTGCTGAGGCACTGGAACAGGCTGCTTTGATAAGCTGTGGAGGCCCCATCCTTGCAGTGTTCAGGGCCAGTCTGAATGAAACTCAGAGCAACCTGGTCACTTGCCTGTGACAGGTGGGTTCAAGTCAGACATCTTTAAGGTTCTCTCCAACCCAAACCATTCTATGGGTCTATGATATGATCCGTGCTATATGTGAAACCTAAAGTATTCTGATTCCCAGTACTACGGAGCTGCCTTTGGACAGGTACTACCAACTTTTGGTGTCTATACCTTTATACACACAGCTTTTTTTACCCCTTTTAGTTATATTTTCTACTGTGAAGCAGCTTCAAAAATTATATAGGCTGAAAAGGCAGCTACAAGCAAACGATGTACAAGTCTCCCTGCAGTGCTAAATTCATATTTCTCCATTGGCCCAAAGCAATCCTTTGCAGGTGACACTGGGGCTGCCCTAAGCACGAGATGTTCCCATTTAGGCTGAGATAGAGGGCAGTGGGGCAGCACTGTGAGATTCTCCGAGCCAGTCCAGTCCCTGGGCCACACTGCACCCATGCCTCAGCCACCTGGGTTTGGGCAGCCTCATACACTCCAGGAGGCTGGAGCCACAAAAAGCACCTTGGCACTCAAATGCCTGTTGAAAGAGTTTCTCTGCTTTCAACAGGCATTTCCAAGTGGCTCAAACCCACATTGGAAGTCAAGGCAGTGGTCAAGTGGATACATTTCTTTGCAACTATTTATTTTGGAAGCACAAGTATATCCATGGCAGACACAGCAGGACAATATATTGCCAAAGAAGGGATAAGAGACTGTTTATAAGAGGAAAAGCTTGGAAAAAGGAGCTGAAAAGCTGGGGAGGTGAGAGCCAGCAGCCAGAATGAGTTCCAGAAGACAGCTGGGCAAGCAGAACCATTTCCAGCCATGGGGCTTTTAGGAGCACAGGCTCTCACTGGCTGCAGGGACCCACCAGCAGGACAACTCCTGTCCCCAGGGGAGCTGCCCCAGGCGACCCCAGTGCATGAGCTTATGAGCTGACACAGCACTACCCTAAAAGCCATCAGGTGTCATGCCCTCAGCTTGGGGAGACCACTTCAGACACCCCCTGGTGAGGAGACACATCCCTTGCAAAGACACTACATCAGCAAAGGTGGGTAAGAGGAACCAACAAGTCACTGGCCTTAACCATAGGGGTGTTCCTTCCATGCCTCCCTTTCAAGGACTGAGCAGATTTAATGCAGTTTGTAAGAGCTATTGATGGTGCACTTGGAGTGATTCAGCTTTATGGCTCTCACTTAATTGCTTCTCTCCTAGAAATACAATGTAGTGCAGCAATATATATCTGCTGGGCTAAATCCTTTGTTCAGACAAGGCTTACACCAGCCTCTGGCTGTCTGGTACAGGGCTTTGGGACCTGCTGGGGACCTCTGTTCTGTCTCTTCCCAGAGTGAAAAGGACCTTGTCCAGGGTGAGACAGTCCAGAGAAGGATGTCCTGTCCTAGATCACCTGTAGGGTTATTCAAGGCTTGGCATTAACTGTCCCAGGCATTAAACTACATGGCTAAATTATTGTCCTAGGTGCCTCTCTGGGGAGGGGATGAGTATGAGCACTCCCAGGCACCCTGCGGGGCAGCAGGACTTCTGTCAAGAGGCTGATTGTGATGCCTCCCTGGCTCTCTCCCACTTGGATGGGATAATGATTTGCTGTGGAAGTACAGCCAATGCCAACTGACACAGGCAACACCCAAGCTCAGCAACTCAAAACCTTCACGCCCCAAATTTTAAGTAAATTCTGCAGAGTGCAGACACATTCTTTCCCAAACACCTGCAATCCATGTTTGGCCTTCTGACCTGGAGTTATGGGGAGGTGCAATGTCTAAATCCCAGTTTAACCACAGTAAAATAATTCTGTGGCATACAAAGGGCTGATCCTGATATCCTGATATCCATGCTCCTTTCGAATCATCACTGTAAGTGCCTCACAATCTGTTCCTCTGGCCTCAAAGTGTGCTGAAGTAACAGCAGTGATATCTATGGAATTAATCCTGAAGGATAGAGTTAACTGTAAATCTCAGTATTCCCATCTGCATCCAGCCAAATCCCTTCCCAATTTGTGCTTTCTTGGGCATGTTTTCCCAGCACCTCCCCTGTCCCACCCTTCTGGAGAGACACAGCCCATCCCACTCTCACCAAAACCCCCTGTAACCCTTTTCTGCTGCACAGAGGATATTCAGGGTGATTGTTTTTGTTATCCAGCTGATAATAACCCTCTGGTTGCTTATACCATCCCTAGGTATGTAAGAAGCCTGGCTGCCAAAAATCCCAGCATCCTGAGGGGAATGCATGTGGGAGCCACATGGAAAACCTTCAAAACACCACAGGAAAAATCCTTTTTAACCCACAGCCAGAGTATGCCAATTGGATGGCAACAATTGCCTGGCTTTTAATGTCAAGTCAGCTTACAGTCCAAGTGGTTAAGAAATCATTATTGTCCAAACCCACTTTGTCTTCCTTGTCAGTGAGCTTGGGTTTGGACACCACAAGTCAGAGCCTCATTGCTTTCCCACCCTGAACTTGAAACCCTGGGCTGTGAAGCTGGGTGAGGGCTGGGGCAGGCTCCCTTCCCCAGCACCATTCAGGATTTCCCTGCCACATCAACAACAAAAAGAAGCAAAAAAGGTGCAAGCACAGTCTCTGTGTTATGTCTGGTGGTTGATACTGCAAATTTAATAACAGCCTTGGTGATAAAATATTGCAGAAATAATACTGTATTTACAAGCCCTGGGTAAATACTTTTCCAAAGAGTCTTTCTCTGAGCCCATGCTGTAAAAAAATGCTGCAGTTTAAGCTATGGCTTTGATTCAGCCTGAAATGCAAACCATACGTACAGCTCTGCTTTGCCAGGCTGACATACTGACAGTACAGCATGTCTTTGCCAGAAATCAGGTCCTTTTCCCAGCAGGCAAAACCCATAAAAAGGCTTAAGAGAGGTACTACTTGTTCCAGGATGCCAATAAGTAAATAATATATACTCTCACTCATCAGAGGGACATACAGTACAGCCTGGGCTCTGAAGGCACAATGGAGAGCTGTGCAGCTTTGATGCTTGGAGATAAAACTTTCTAAGTGTAGTTGGGGGTGAGGAGGGGGAGGGTTATCCTTGACATTGTATTCCCAGGATGCTTGAACCTTGGCAGAATTTGAAGCAGAGAAGCCTGTTTTCAATTTCTTTTCAAAGTGCATCAAATTGGCTTTGTCGAGCTTGAAAGAAAAGAAAAACAAACCCCAAACTTCATTATCCAAGAATGCAAGAAACAGCCTAAAGACTAGAAAGATGCCACAGAAATACGTGGCTGTTGAAAACGGGATTGATCCCTGCTTTCCTCTGGCATTCAAAAGAATTCTCCTGCCCCTGCACCAGCGCTGCAAGACCTCTCCAGCAGTAAATCCCACCATCCCAAAGAGGTGCCCAAAGGAGCCACAATGGCTCAGCCATGGCCATATCACTCTTGGCCACCTGCCTGCCCTAGCTGTGCAAGCTCAGAGCACTGTGCCAAAGGCAGTCTGCTGACGAGCAGGTTACAGGCAGACCTGTGTATTTATCAGGGTGCACCCCGAGCAGGGTGCACTCTGCACAGGGGTGCAACACACAGGGCTGTGCTCACCCTCCCAGCTCCCTGCTCGCTGCCCGCCCAATGAACCACAAAACTGCCTGGGCAGCAGGAGGTGCAGCCTGCCGTGACCAATTTTAACAAAGACTGCCTGAAAAACAAGTGGCAAACCTCCTCTGCCTGCCCCCCACCTCTGGGAATGTCTCCAGAGCCTGGCATCCACACAGGGTGCTCGTGGCAGCTCCCAGTGCAATGGGAGAGCAGGCAGTCAATCACATCTGGGGTTGGATCAGCCTCTTCTTTTTCAAACTGTGCAGGAGGGCTTTTGGTTTGTTAAGGGTATGGCATACAGGCTGGAGACCCATAATTGTGCTGAGGACTTGGAAGGAGACAAAACCTCTCCACCCCCAGAGTGACTCTGGGCAAGTCTGAGCAGAAGGAAATCCTTGGCAGCTTCTGTTGCCCATCCTTCAAGTGCCTAAGTGCCTTCCTATATTATCCTGCTCAGGGAAGATAGATGGCTCACAGAGTGGGAATTCACTAAAGACAGCTACTAAATGATGATTGCTAGTCCCAAAGGTAGCTCTGGCTCAGAGTGGCTCCCCAGGAGGGCAGGTCTGCTGTGCTCCCCCAGCACATGGGGACAGCTCCAGGTCCCACCAACACCCACCAGCACCCACACTGCCATGGGTCATGAAGAACAGACAGCCCTTCATCTGGCATCACGATCCATCAAAGCAGCTGCAATTCCTAGCAGATCCACTCCAGCTTTGGATCTGGGTTTTTTTTCCTTCAGGGATGCAGTCTTTTCCTCAAAAATGCCCTTCCAGTGGGGAGAACCATGATCCCATTATATTTTGGCACTCCGTGGACACCCAGAAGACCATCCTGCTTGGCTCCAGGACAGGGATGTGCCACATAGGCAATGCTTGTCTGTTCCAGGTGCTCATCCAGCCTCACTTCCACACATTGCCCCTCACAAGTGACCTGGGAAGCTCAAGCCAGGTGCTGAGAAGGTGGAAGTGGGACTGCTCCCATAAAATCTATGAAGCAGTGTCACAGCAAATGCTGGGTCGGCTAGAGCTGGGGAGATGGAAATATGACACATCACCACATGGTGCTGGGTCCTTCCCTGCAGAGTCAGCAAAGCCCTCGTAGCTGGCACACAAACCTTCCCACCAACATGTCCAAAACCAAACCAGAAAATGACCGAGTTAAATTGCCTGGGATGAAAGTTTAAAACATGCTGTACTTTGCTAAATTTTGGACAGTCTGCTAAGTTTCTGGGATGATTTATAGCCTGACTGTGAGACAAGCATGCTTTGCACTAGCAGAGGGCAGCAACATAAAGGGACAAAACAGTGCTGGCACCATTCAGCACTGAGCACTGCCTTCAAAGGGATGGTGCCAACATACCACCTTTAACTTCTCAAAAATGTTGCCTTCACAGTTCTTCCCAGTTATCACTACAGCCTTGGGGCAGCAAATTATAAAAACCTGGAAACCTTCAAGCTCCACAGCCTCTCTCTAGCAATAACCTGGCATGTCTTTGGCTCCAGGCCCTGCATCAGCCCCTTGAGCTTTTTGCTTCCCAGGGATGAAATGTCCTGTTTCTTGCTCTAAACCTCCCACCCAGACTTACTATTTCTGGTTTTTTGGGAGGCCTCTTGCCCTGAAGATTCTTCTCTGCACAGCCCCTTCACACACATCCATCATCTAAAGGACCATTTTGAACAAAATCTTCAGCCAGTGCTGTAAACTGTTCTGCATGACAGGGCTGCTCCCATTGCACTGACTGCTCCCAGTTGAATTATGGGCAAAAGAAGCACAGCAGAAACACAGGCTTGTAAACTCCTTGCCCTCTCCAGACATAGCTTACAAGAGTAGCAAGACTTCCAGCATCCCAAATGTCCTGTTCAACATCTCTGAAGAAGGAAGACCTGGGACAGGAGGCAAGAGGACACCATGAAGGACATGGATGGCCAGCACCTGGCTGGAGGACACCACACCATTGGGAGCAGCTGTTGCAGTCAAGGTCAGGGCTGCTGCTTGGGGGGACCCAGAGAAGACACACACCTTGTCCTGCACCTGGTGTGGACTAAAGCCCTGCAGGGTACCGGCAGGGACTTGCTTTCCCTGTGATGACACTGTTCTTACCCCAAAATCATGTGATTCTCACTGAGCAAAAGGAAAGATTCATAATTCTCCTCACTCCCACTGTGTAAATCTCAGCTTGCAGACAGTTAATACTCAGCTCTGTGAAGGATGGACAGGGGGTTTTTCATCCTGGTGCTATGTACAATGCAGCTCAGGACCATTCTGGTTTAATCCCACAAGTCAACACAAAGCACCACAAAAATAAACAGTCTCCAGGATGCCACACTTCTGCTTAAAGTAAGCAAATTAAAAGCTTTCAGATGCCTCATTCTTCTCCTGTTTAAGTTCAGAGTCAGGGCTTTTACTGCAGACTCTTGCACTTAGCTGGATCTTTTATTTCTTGGAGACACATCTCCCCAGAGATTGATGGCAGTCTTTCAGGTTATGTCACTGAAAGGCACAGGTCTGCTGCCATTTGTATGTGAAAAAATCTCCATTACTTTTCATCACTGAAATTGGTATCAGCCTGCACCCAAATCATGCAGATCACTGAGGACCTGAAACAGCACCCTGTGCTCACAGGGGACAGTGAGGACCTGGGCAGCCTTGAATGCACAACTGTCCTGCTATCCTCACGGGACAAGGGAGGTCCTCCTCATCTTCCCTACTCTCCTTCTGCTCAATCCTCTAACCCTCCCACTTACAGGAGAGAAGCACAACCTAGAAATTCCTGGCAGGGACGTCAAGGAGGGAAAGCAGCAGTTCTGGGCTGCTGTTGCTCCCTCACTCCGCCCCTGCCGTGCAGGATCCTGCCAGGTTTCCATTTTCCCCCTCCCCTCGTCCCAGTTTCCCGGCCAGCCCGTTACACTCAGCTTCAAAAGTTTTCAGAGCAACTTTCCCATCTGCCTGCTGAACCAGCAAGTAGGGGGCCCCTTCCCCAGCGAAACAGATGTGGCTTGCCTTTGTGCAACATCTGCGCCTCATGCCCCGCTCATTTGGAACAGTCTTGCCTTTGTTTGTGAGGGGTTGGACAGGGGATGCTTTGGAGGAGGGCAGCAGCCTGTGGCCCGTGGGCTGCACTCCTTCCCTTCAAGTCCCATGCACAAACTGCCTCCAAACCCCTGAGTTTCTTCTGGGGAAGAAGAATATGCTTTGTTCCTGTGGCATTCTGGAACTCACAGTCCTGCTCCTCAGCACTTCAGTTCCAGCCACAGCCCATAGCTCACACGGATGATTCCTTTGGGATTTCCAAACCCAGGGATGTAAGAACCAGAATCTGGGAGCCATAGATCCCCTTCCTCACAACTCCCCTCACCTCGCTAGCTTCTCTTGCTGCACCTCTGGGCTGCTCACCAGCTCTGGTTTGCATCCCCACCAGGCCTCTGCTGCTGCGGCTCCTCCACGCATAACAGAGGCAAAGAGCAGAGGTGCTAGAAAGCCATGTCTCTCTTGCAACGTGTTCTGGGCTGTATTTAATATGGGGAGGAATACATTACAATAAAATCACATTTTATTTCCTCTTGCTCTTGATGGAATTGCCAACCCTGCTCATGAGTGCCTGGAAAGCTGCTAAAAATCTCACACATTTCGCCATTTGGTTAAGTTTTATTTATTTTACCAGGGGTCACGTTTTTTCTATATTTTGGGGAGGGGGAATTTTGATCCACTTTTTTTCAACTTTCATTTCTAACTGGTGGACCAGCACCAGGGAACAGGAATGCTTGCTGGGTGCCCAGCAGGGGCTCAAAAAACCCTCTTTGGGGTGTTGGCAAGGAGTAGCACTGGATTCCCTTGCTGGAGTCTCAGTGGAGGTTGTCCGAGTCAGACAGTTGGGTTTCCCTGAGCTGACTGTCAGGTTTTTCCCTTCCTGGAGAGCAGGAAAGCGCATTCGTGGGATTCCAAAGGGGAGGGAGAAGGAGGAGGACAGCAGGCCCTTTCAGCCCTGTGGGCTTTCTTCAAAACAGAATTGTTCATACCAGCTCTGGCCTCAGCTGCAGAAAGGTAACCCTATTTCCCTTGGGTTAAGCCATTACATCTGAAAGAGAAAATAAGGGGAAGAAAACTGCTTGCCACTCAGCTCTGAGTGCTGCCTGTGTCCCGCAGACCCCGTCCTGGGCAAAGTCTGCTGGCAGCCACCCCTCAGCCCACTTCTTCTCCTAGAAAATCGATGGGGTGAGCAAGCAGAGTAAACATGGCATGAGCATTGCTGCAGCCAGACTCACAGAAAAGGGGTTTTTCCTTCAGGGCAAGGCAAATAGCTGCAGGTGGACTGGAGTTATTGAGTACTGGAAACGGAAGGGGTAATTGAGGCATTTGGAATTTATGCCAGAGGATTAATACAACGAAATCATATTTAGGCTGCCTCATACTAGGCAAATGACAGAGCAACTGGAAACTACTCGCTGGCAGATTTTGAAGCCAGAAGAAAGAAGATGTTTCTGCAATGCAGTCATCCCCCAGCACTCTCTGCTGAGGCAGGTCAGGCATGTGCGGTGGCCGGATCCGACAAGAAGCCGGCTGCAAGCGTGCTCTCCATACCAACAGGGGAGCTCACAGCTGGCATCCCTCGGGCTTTCTGCAAGGGGTCACCCTCCTGGTGATTTTGAAAGAAGCCAAAAATCATCTTGAGCATTTTGTTTGGGGTTTTGCTGCAAATGAAGCAACAAGATGATCAGCTTAGGGCATAGCCTGGATTTATTCCTCATGACCATCACTGCCCTGCCTACAGGTGGCCAGAGCAAACCCAGATTATGGGCAGAATCAAAGCAATCAATGCAGGATCTCACAAAGGGTGAAGGACTGCAGAAGCAGACCTTCCCTTGCCAAGGCAATATGGAAACCCTGGCAAATACCCCACTCTCACATGGGGACCACACCAGGTACCTGGCCCAGGCTGTACATGCTTTGAAAGGCTTATAGTGGAGGCTTGTACAGGAAAGTGTTACTGCAGATAAAAGGCAGTGTGGGGTGGGGAGAGTTGCCTTGCTTTTCCCTTTTGATTGGGAGGAGTTATCTCCAAACCCAAAATGGGTGACACCAGCCTCAGTCTTGTCTATTTTTCCTGCTGCTGAAGTTCATTAATTAAAAAACCCAAAACAACCTATACAAACTGTAGGATGGAAAGCATAAAGCACGACACCAGTGTCTCCCATCCACATACACTCACACACTCCAGTGAAGGCTGGCACAGCCACATTGTCCCCAGATATGCTCCAAGTCATCAGCACACCCTTGAGGACATGAAAACATTTCTGTGACACAAATGACCAGTTTCTGGCAGCAGCACCAGGCACCTCCTCAGCTCATCCATCACAGATTTGCAATCCCCACCCAACTCAAGCTTTGCAGGGGCTGAGGTGGAGAGGCAGGGACAGAACCCTCTGCCCTGACATGATACCCCCCTGTCCCCCAGCGGGACAGTGGTAACAGGGCAGGGGGGGACCATCCCAGCTCAGCTGATGCGTGCTTGCTCAGATGGGTCTGCCAAGGGATATTCCAAACTGGAGCAGTCAAAATAGATGACATGAAACACCACCCTAAGGTTTGGAACACGCTACAGATGGGGATAAACCTAATGCTGGGGAAGCACGATGTGAAGTTTTCCCTTGCTAAATTGGCCGATTTTGTGGCTTTTTGATGAAAATGCTGTGCTTTGTCAGGACCAAACAGAAAGCACAGAGGGGCTCTTCGTGATCTCTGTCTGCACTTTGCTGCCTGAAGCAGTGCCGCCTGGCCACTTAGAAGAGGTGGATTTTGGCTGAGGGAGTGTAATCACCGCCCTGGCTGACAGCAGTGCTTTAGCTACAGCAGCCCCAGGCACTGCATTTACAGGCATCCTGACAATCTGCTTTGTCCATCCCTAGTGCATTCTTACAGTCTGCTTGGTCCATCCCTGATGCTTTTAAGGATGGACAAGTGCTGTAGGGATTCCCTGCCTTGCTTGCCTCACCGTATTCCAACCCTCTGAGTGGTCCCGTTCAAGTTGCCCCTGGGATGGAGACAGCCAGGATACACCGTCGTACCTCATCCCATGGCGTTGGTGTCCCTGAGCAAACCCAGCGTTGCTTCCCCCTACCAGCTCAGCAAGGAGCCCCCTAAATCCTACCATGTCTCGCAGCAGCAGCCGACGCGCTCCTCCTCATGTGCTTCACTGCTTGCAGGCGACACAGCACTCGGTCACCCCCTGAGAGGGGTGCCGGCCGCCTGTGGCACTTCCATGCGACACCAGGGACCCACACAGAATACAAAAATGTTAAAAAGAGGGAAAAAAAGAAAAATTCTCCAGCAAGTAATCAGAAGTAATCAGGCGGCTTTCTCTCCCCAAGCCATTAATCACGGCCGGGGTCTGTCACCCAGGGGTGTCCCTCCGCGCTGTCCGCAATCCTGCTGCCCAGCTCCGCATTGCAGGGGCTGCTGGGCTCCTGTCACCACACGCCAGCGGGTGCCTCTGCTTCCCCCTGGGCGGGAGGACACCCTTCAAACTTCAGCTGGGAGTTTTCAAACTCTGCCTCATCCCAGACCCACCTCCCTGTGGGGAGGGGAGTGGAGAGGCTGGGAAGGGGGGAACAGGCGTTTGAAAAGTCTCTTTTTCACAATAAAAGCCCTTCTTGCTGCTTTTTTCTGGGTTTCTTTTCAAAACCAAGGGCCAGTTTGAGCCAGGAGGAATGAAGATACACATGCTCCTCCCAAGTCCATTTGTTCCCAGTGACCCCCGTGCCAGCCAAGTAGAGGGACCACCAGAGCCCCAGGGACCACACTGACCCCAGAGTCAGGAAAGTGAACCACAGGTCTGCTCCCAAGTGCCCAAGAAAATGCTCTTTTGCAGGTCTTTTTTAGCATTTCTTTGCCTTTCAGTAATAGTCCAGCACCAAACTGTGCCACATCAGTGCCTGGAGTGGACGCAGACCTGGGAGAAGATTTCTTATCTGCCTGAAAGGCTTTAATGCATTAAAACCATTTTTAGGGTGCTCAGGCACCTTTTTTCTGGGGCACACAGTGCCTGCAGGAAGCCAGGAGGGGGGCATGGGGGAAGAGGACCCTCATACCCACCAGGGCAGACTGCAGCTTGGTGAGCCCTGCAGCACCCAGCGCAGTTCCCCCACCCAGCACCTGATGTAGGGTGCATCCTAAGTGCCATTTTCTCAGGCCTCTGGAAGAAGAGGCTCTGGAGGCATTGCTTTGGAAAGCAATGTGTTTCACCAGCCTTCCACCATGCCAACCAGGGTACACAGGCAGCTGCCAGGTTGCAGAGCATTTTTTCTTCATGTAACTTTCCCTTTCCAGCCCTGGGCTGTGGCCAAGAAAAACCCATCAGTCCCTTGCCATGGTAGGTGACACCGCCAGCTGAGCTGCTCCAGCCCCACACTGGCTTCAGCCCAAACCAGCCTGGCCTGGGGACAGGAGGAAATCCTCTGTCCCACGTGTGGGGGTTTTCCATTTCCTTGACCTGTGCAACTACCTCCTCTAGGAACCCATTAAACAAACCAGGTTGATCAGTATTGTTCTTTACTGATATTTGTATTTTAAAAAAATCCCATAAAGGCACAGTACAGGCTTTTGGTGAGGTATAATGAAGATTTGCTGGTCTAAAAAGAGAAGAGGATGAGGCTGAGGGGAACTGGAGCAAGTCACTTGACCAAGGCAGCATGGGAGGGCAGTGGCAGACCAAGGAGGAGGCTTCTGTGTCCCCAAGCCCCATTTTAGCTCACTGACCATGCAAAGTGACATTGCACAAGGTGATTCAACACAGTGGGTGTAAACAATGATGGCAACTCAGTGCTCTGCCCAGTGTGCTCGTGTGCCAGTCCCAGTGTCCCAGGGCCTTCATACCCTCTTAGTTCATACCCTCTTAGTTCACTGAGTGCATCTTATTTTAATATGGTCCATCTCCCTACCCTTCCATTGCTACTCAAAACTATGGCTGAGAAAATAAGTGAATTGAAGGTTACATGCAAAAGCAGTGGGTCTGCTTTTGGCTTCAGCACACCCCACCCCATGCTATCCTTTGGTGTGAGGAAGGGGTGCAGAAACCAAGCCCTGCATCCTTGCTGCCACCACCAACCTCACTGGTGCCTATCTGTCCTGGACACTGCAGCATTGAACATCCTAAAATACTTCACTCGAGGCCAGTTCCCTGGGGCAGATAATAACCTAATACTTCTAACACAATTAGAAATATTAAGTAATTAGAAATAAGCTAGTGTTGGCCTTGGCACAAAGATGGCCTGTCTGAAGACAGACCAAGTGCCAGGGAAGGGATCTGTCGGGCTCTGGAGGCTGAACCCTGTGCATCACAACTCATCAGTGGCACCTCATTTTGGAAGCATTTGCTTTCATCTCCCTTTCTTAATTTTGAAATGATTCAATTTATATGCAATTTTCTGTCAAAATGATTCCTGTCAGTGCAGTGGCGTTTCAAACCTTGACTGACAGGCCGAGCGCTCTGGCTGGTCTCTCCGGATTGCCTCTCCCTACAAATAACTGTTCAAAATGCGCGTCTGACATTTGAGGATTTTGACATCACAAACAGACTCAGACTTGGATGGCTGCTGTAGCAGACAGACTTAAGTGATCAGTGGCCAAACGGGTAAGATAAATCTAGTGAGCCTTGAAACAAATTCTCCAATCTTGGCATTCTGAAATTTCAAAAAAATTATTTTCCCTCTCCTTCCCCTGATTTTTAATGATATTCACAGTGCCAAAATGAGACTTAAAAATCAGCAAGACCTAGGAACCAAGTGCATTGTAAACCAGTTTCCTGAGGAGGACTCCCCAAATCCATAGGGCCATTCCTACCTTGTACCTGAGCTAGGTAGTTCTAAGCCCACCAGTGCAGCCCTAGATCCCATAAGTAGCATCTCTGCTACTGCATTCTGGAAAATCAGCGAATACTTGAATAGCGGAAACTGATTTTCTTCTCTCCTTTTTCTTTTCTATCCCCTGACCTCCTCTACTCACGTTCCCATAGACATTCCTACTCACCCACAGGTAGATTTCTCTAACATTTCCCTGACTTTAGCTGAGGCAAATCCTTCAATTAGAGAGATACCACCTCTGTAGGATGAGGGACAGTTCCCACTCCAAGAAACTCCCAAGACATGTAGGCAGCAAAGGGAGATGGAGGAGAGCAGGGAGGTGGGACTGCACCCAGCTTGCAGGCAAAATATGAATCTCCAAAACAGCCACATCTCACACCAAATTTACAGGCCAGCTGATCTACAAGTTCCAATACCAAAGAACTCCTGAGCCTCATCCCTCTCACCTTGTACTTAGCCAGGAGGAAAAGCTGTTGTGTTCCCGTTGCAAGGCACAGGACAGCACTGTGGGGAGCTCAGTTTGGTGGTATCTCCAGGCAGATCCAGTTTACCAAGGAGCAAGTACTTTGAAACAGGATAGCTGAGACCTTTCCCTAAGGTACTCTATGCAGGCCAAAATCCAAGGAAACCAATGGAGAGCAAAGAAGGCCACGGGTGCTGCTGTACCCGCAGCAGCATCTCTGTGCTCCCCCAAATGACTCCACTGTAGGCACTGGCAAAATCTTCTGCTATAATCCTGACTCCATTTCATAGACTGACTCGCCTTTCCACTTGCTTGTCCTCGTAAAGAAGTGCCTGCTGCAGAAGGATGAGAATAGGCTGATTTTTCTTTCTTTCCCAGAAATACTTTCTTCTTTCCCTTTCTGTCCCAGTGGACCTGAATTCATTTCTCCCTTGGGAACTAAAGACTGGCAGTGGAAAGGGGACAGATTTCAAGAGCTGTCAAGGAACAGAAAGCTATTCTGCCGCTAAGAAAGTGAAGCTGAAGGGTTTTTTCTTCCTTTTAGAAAAGCATGAGGCTCTAATGGGTTTGAGGGGCTATGAGTATGACTTTTCAGATCTGCCAAGATAATTATAAGCTTGAATGAATTTCTGAGACCCAAACCCCGCCCAGATAAATAATACCTATCAAGCACTGATTAAAAATGAGCTTCTCAGAAAACCTTCAAATTTCTCTTCCCTTCTCACCCCACTATCTCCTCTATCTGTTGGTAATGGGTTTCAATGCTTTATTAAGGAACAGTCTGTAGAGGAGACCCTGATACTTTACCCTTTCTTTGCAGGAGGTGTGACAAAGATGGGAAATAATTAAGGCTACAGGGATCAAGCAGAATGAAGAGAGATTTGGGCTCAGACTGGGTCTGGCACTGGAACCCAGAAGATGCTGAGAAGCAAGTAAGCTGCAAAACTGAGTTTTGCATCTGGTTTCAAAGCGTGACATGAACCCATGTCCCACTTCCCCAGTCAGTATCCCTACAGGGGACAAGCAAGAGTCCCTAACTCAGAGAAAAATCTGGATGTGGGTGATTTCTTTCCGCTCACTCTGTGTGGGAACGGCTCTTGCATCTCAGGTTTTCCTTATTGTTCACATGGAAATAAACCCACCCAAGTCACTTATGGAATGCACTGAATTTTCATAAATATGCTGAAGAAGCTGCACACCCCCAATCCAGTAATTAGAGTAAATTAATGCTGCTGGGATGCCTTTGTCACCGTCTGTCTGACTCAAGACAAAAGGCAGGGAGGTCACATCCTGAAGGGAGAGTAATCCTTTATAAGCAGTATTTAAGATGCCAGAGAAAACAATAACATCTGCAGAGGAACCACACGTTCCCTGAGCACACAGGCTTTATACTTCCCACAATTACCTATTGTGTCCTCTTTGTTGTCATGACTCAAACACAAGCATATGGAGGAAGGGACAAAGAGTTATTAAGTCCTTCAGAGGTGATTACTCATTCCTCCAACTTAACATTTTAGATAAACGCTACAAACTCTGAATTGCTTGTCAGAACACAGGATTGTTTTTACAGAACAGGAGCTAAGTCAAATGAGTTAGGGTTTTCTTTTAATTTTTTACTTTCTGAGGGCTATTTTTAAAGCTCTCCCATGTTCAGCCAGAAAAAAAAATCTTACCACCCATATTCCATGTCCAAGACATTTGCTTTGTTTTTAGAGAAGGAACAATTTCCTAGCCTGCTCCTCCAAGAAAAGCCAACCACTCTGCATCACCAAGGCTCTCAGCCTCCATCCTCCACCAGCTTTTGGAAAGAACTGAACGTCAGCACCATGTGAAAGCAGTCACTGACAGTCCAGCCATGTCATGGCACCCTAAGTCCATGGGGAAGGATGAACCTTCCAGGTGGCACAACATGGGTGCCCCGACAGGGCTCTATCCCACTGGGGTCCCTTGCTCCCAGCAGCTGTTATAACAACTTGAAATTCAACACTGACTTTCTACCTGTATTTCACCCCAGACACCTCTGTCCTCTTCCAAGTTTGTCCTTCCCCAAGGCAGGGCATCCCCCTTTTTTAAGCTTTTTCTTCCTCTCTCTTTCACCTTTCTAGATACAAACCCCAGCACTTCAAATAATCAGAAACATCATTTTTTTGGACTGTCACCATGTAAATCAAAGGATTCAGATGTCTATTATTTAGTATCCCACTAATCCTACACCATCTGCAGTCTTCACTAGCAAATAAATGCGTGTGTGTCTGTGTATCCTTAACTTGATCACTGTTTGAAAATACGGGATGTTGGATGAAAAACAATTCCACCCCACAGCATATAAAATCTTTACCACTGATGTCTCATTTTCAGATCTGTTGTTGAGACAGTTTCTCATCTAATATGTAAAGCAGTCCCCATAAATTATACCATTTGCAAAATAAAAATGCCATATGGTGCTGTGTCCGTTGCTTTGGAGACAGCCAGATGTGCCCTGCCAGCACAGATGCCATGGTCTCCTCGGGAAGGTGATGAGTTTGACTGACCATGAAACCACATCAGCTGGCAATAGTTACACTCATAGCTCCTCACTTCTTCCTAAGACTTTGCTTAGCTATCCACTTGTGCTACCACATTTATGGAAGGTGGCCTGGAAAAATCACTGGGTACTCTGTAGTACCACCAAAAAATTCCCAAAGAGATGCAAAATTAGCACACAAATTATTTTGGCATAGAGGAGATAAGATCTAGTATTGGCGGTTCAGAGAGCTGCTTGGCTGATTCCCTTGGCCGATTCCCTTGGCCTCCTGAAGAGGAGTTGTCCAAGCTCCTCTTACTGTGGAGTGCTTGGGGAGAGAAAAGGAGCTGTGCTGGAGCTCTGCAGGGAACAGCTCAGCTCCTCCCTGCCTGCTCTTGCACTTTACAGGCAGGGCCAGGGTGAACATAGGTTCTCTGCACCATCCACAGCTCCCTGCATGGCTTAAAACTGCAGACAGCTTTCAGGAAGGCTGAAAGGGAGCGTGGACTGTGCCAGGCAGGAGCAGAGAGCATCGCTGCCTGAGACTCACGTTAGCAGCTGCAGGTGCTGTGTGCCCTGCCTCCCCACAGAGTGTGACTGTGGCTCTTGCCAGAGGTCAATTCCTACCTCTGCATGTGAACAGGCCAGATGCTGGGAGCAGAGCCTACCCTCCTGGATTCACTGTATGCCAGTGTCCAAAGCCCAGGGGACATCAAGCTAGCATATGACTTCATTTTCCTCACAGCATCTCAGCAAACCTCCAGCTCTAACCTGCAGGATCACACAGAAACATGGGAAAAAATGAACCCAGGCTGATGTATGGAACAGTTCCACCCCCCAAAAAAGAGAGAGAGAAAACAAGACAGAAGCAATCTGTTTCTTTTCCTGGAATGAATTATTGGCATATTCTTAATTTGGGACCACAAAGACACTCTACTGGCTATGTACATACCTTTGCACTAGGGAAAGTCCTCTGTCACTGTGATGTCAGGATGGGAGATAGCGTATGCATTAACACATGGAGCAATCAGGCAGTATTTAATCTGAAAGCTTTGAATTCTGGCTGCTGAAAATAGGGTCTGACCAACATATGGGCTCATGAATCTTTCCTGACAGCCCTGCAGTTACAGAAGCAAGAAGTGGAGCCTCCTGGTTATAAATTGGTCATGAATAAATTTAGGTTGACAATTAGAAGGTTTCTAATAATCAGAGGATTAGGTTCTGGGAACTTTCAGATGGGAGAGGGAGTGGGCTGTTAACCTTTGTCACTCCCAGTGGAGGAGCATAGGAGAAGAGAGCAGGGAACTGAATGGCTTGGAGAATTCGTCCTGATGGCTTTGTATCATCTGCTAATGATAGAAAGCAATAGCCCTGGAGACGAATTCCTCACAAGTTTTTAATAGAATGGCTGGAAAGAAAGGTCAGATTGTCAGGGGCTAGCTTGTTAGCTATGTTCTCCTTCCAAGGACCATGAAGACACTGAATTTCCTGCCCGAGCAGCGACCACCCTGGGCTGTTGGCAGTGCCTGTGACCCTGGGCACTCTTGATATAAACAAATTCACAAGCCAGCATTTTTAGGAATATAATATTGAACATTTATTAGGAGAACAAAGACTTAAGGCCAGGAGGGAGTGACTGGTTTGCCTTATTCTCAGTCCCGCACCTTATTCATTTTAATGTGTGCTTATGTACTTTCTGTAACTGTTACATATTCCTTAAGTCAAAAAAAACTATTTACACTCCAATCATCCCTCCTTCTTCGCTCTTTGCCCCTGCCTGCCAGGCCGGCGACATCTTGGTCTTCTGGTTTGTTTCAGGGATGAGGGCTGAAGTCTTCTATACCCCTAATTCAATTTATGGTTGACAGTTTTCTCAGGGAGGTGTGACTGTAGATCACAGATGTCCTCGGATGCATGAGATCTGTTTCTTTTTCTTCCTTCAGGGCGTCTTGATCTCTGGCTTTGTGGCTTACCAGTTTAAAAGACATCTATTACCATGTATTTCTTACCACATTTTTAGCATACTACGACTATTACATAGTTTATAATTCACTCTAACTTTGTTTCTACTTAACTATATTTTATCTAAGTGCTACTTTACACAGTACTTTATCACTTATAAATGCTAAATTCATATATGCGAAAGCCAACATTCACTATCCACTCATTTATTACACTCTCATCCTGTGGCATGGCACTGGGACTTTCCTCTGCCCACAATCTCAAAATTTCTATAGGATTCTAGAAATTATTTTGCACCATGGTGTGGGTGCTTTTAGGTCTCCTGTTGGAATCATTGTCCTGTGGCACAATTCCCTGCATTGACATTTAAATGCAACTCTTCCTCCCACTCTAGAACTGCCACACTGCCAGCAGAGACCAGGCATACCCACTGTGTGAATGTCTTTCCTTCCAAGGTCACGTTCAGGTGTCTGGGAGTTGAGGAAGTCTGCCCTGAGATGAGGATCTGCATGCATCACCAACAGCAGCAGCTTGTCAGCCTCTCCCTGGACCTTGAAAAATGCTTCAAGCAACCAGAGCAAAAATGATGCCACTTTCAGCTAGTCAGACTTAATTTATTTCATTATGCTGTGAACTCTGATTTTTTTTCCCCCATTATCCACAGAGACCTCTAGGATGAGCTAAGACTCTACATGTGCAATGCGAATGAGAGAAGCAGTAGAAATAAAAGATAAACAAAGAAGGAAAAAAACCCTCCCTTTAAAGTTATTAAGGGATTCCAGGGAAGAAGAGAAGCAAGAAGGAAAAAGCCCTCAAGCCTATTTTCCATCCCTTCTTTAGAGCACTTTCACACAGCACCTGACTGTGGCAATAACACAGCTAGCAATGGCCCCTTCTTTTCTAAATAGGAGGTTAAGAAAAACCTGTGGCTCTAAAAAGTCTTGACTGGTGAGTAATTGTGAAAAATATTCAGAGGTGGTGCTCTCCCACTGTGTGTCCTTAGGTGAAGTTCCAGCTGATCTCAAAAATAATATTCTTTCATGCTATTTAAATATGCACACCATTATTTTTTTTTAGCACCTATCATTTTCATCAGAGCAGAGCTTTCTGATAGGATCCTGCCACGTAAACCTCTATCAGGGCACAGTGCCCTGGAACACCACCCAGGCTCCACCAGCAGCCCAAAGCGGGTGCAAGGAAAGATCTCAGTTCTGCTGAGGGCCATGATGAACAGGTCAGGGCCTCTCCTCCTGAAAAATACCCTCCAACCAGGGATTACTGGAGAAACATTAAAAAGTACTTCCTCTGTAACAAGAACTGGGTCAATGCACTTTAGGGAGGAGGCAGTGGCTCTGTGCTGGTGGCAATGGCACAGATTTTTGTGCTAGTGACTAGCACAAATAGCTGACTGCAGGTGGAAGACTTCTCTAATTCAGATGCACACAGTGGTCTGAAAGCATATGGGGAAGGAGGGAGAGTTTGCTACAAAAACTTTCCTGGAGCCCACTCAGTTTTATTGTCACTGAAAGGGAGGTGGGCAAAAGATGACCAACTCTTTCTTTATTCCAAACAAGTATATAATGGAGGGGTCAACTGCACAAAGTGAAGGTTGGGCCACATTCCCACTTAAGGACACCGTGAACTGCAAGTTGCATTGCCCCCAGGAATGAAATTTGTACAGGGAAAAGAATTGTGGGTACATCACCAGTATCCACAGGGCCTGTGTCAAGGCAGGGACAAGAACTGCAGCACAACAAGGGATGTTACAACAGGTAAAAGCTGATCCTTCTGCTTCAGTGAAGGAAATCCAGTGAAGGAAATCCCAGGAAAAACTCAAGTACCAGAGTGTGACAACGGCATTGGCAACTTCAAGCTCAAAACAGCATTAAAAATCTCCAAATTAAACCCCCAAACAAACAAACAAACAAACAAACCCAGATCCTCTCCATCCCCCCAGAATTCTAGAACAGAGGAACAAAAAGCTGAAGACCTGAAATGAGTAGACCACGCAGCCATCCCTGTAATTTGCTCCACTTACAACTTCCTTGCAAGCTGTACTTACTGATATACCAATAATGCTGTGAATAGAAATTAGCACCTCTTCATCTCGATAAAAGGCAGGCACGTGGAGCTTTCAGAGCCACTTTATCAGTGTGTACAGGGGGAAAACAGAGAAGCCATACGGGGCTGGAAACATTTAAGGGGCACTACAGCTGAAGCAAGACAAAATAAAAAGAGCTGTAAATTAGACCAGATTTGTCACAAGTCCTTCAGTAAATGCAGAGATTTCTCTTTCAGGTCTGTTACATCACAGTGAAAAAATTGAAACACGTTCAGATGCCAAACACAGTAACAGACATGTTATTCAAGAACCAAAAGCATACAAATACAGCATTTTCCAAGAAGAATAAATACACATCACCAGTAAATCAGTTGGCCCAGATCTGCGGCTGGCTCACAGTAACAGCAGATTTTACACCTTTTAACTACAGATCATGCCAAGGGTTCCAATCCTACTCCTAGAAATGCTCAAGTCTCTCAGACTTTGCAGCACAGATTAGGACGGAGCTTCCCAAGTACTGGTATCAGTTTAGGAAGTACAGCAAGTATCTGCTGATCTCAGGAGTAAACTGGGATGGGGTAGATGCTCTCCTCTACCCCCAGCAAGCCCACTACACATTCTGCATGCAGTGATATGAGAAAACAAACAGGGACTTCACCTCAAGCTCTTTCTAAACAGCAGATCCCATTTCTTTATGCTCAGTTCCACTAAGTAAATTAAGAAGCATATCCATAGTCCAGCAAAGTACATCTTAGTCAGCTACAAAGGCAAAATGAAGAAGTGGCTAAGCACGTCCACTGCTCTCAAGTGTTTGTGCCATTCCTTTTGTTTGGCCATTCCTTGCACGGGAAGGCAGCACAGGTGCCTGGCCTTGGGAACAGCCTTACAAAGAGCTAACGTTGCCATCGTGTGGTAACCTTCAGAAATAAACTGTACTCCTGCAGTTTTCCATATTCCCCGTGGCTTTACAAGAAGGAAGAACCAGCCCAGAGGGCTGTACAATGCTGGTTGACTGAAAGGAAGGCTGACTGCTTACAATACAGACCTGCAGGTTTCAGAGAGGTTTCATGAGCTGCTTAAGAGGAGCACCAGATGCTGCTGACATGGAACACCCAGTCAGAAATACAGTGCAGGTACCAAACCCTGGTATATTGTTATTGCTTTTTTCCCCTTTTGGCTAAATTGTAAAAAACTGCTTTGACAGAAGTACAGCTTGTCAGGTATGGTGTTACAGAGCCCAGCTGTCTTTAAAGCACAGAACGCTGTCTCTCCCCAGCAGTGCTAAATCTTCAATGCCCCGCTCTAATGGTGCAATGCTAGGGCAGACACAACCCTCTACATGTTTTATGCTGCTACAAGGTTGCTCTTCAGGACAATCCCAGCTGCCAGGAATTACTGTACTTTACATCCCGGAAAAGTTTGAGCTGCCTCAGTAGCTGCAGTGGTAGGAATGAAAACAGTGGATAAATTGCGGCAGTCACAGGCAAAATTGTTCTGGGGAAGACAAGTACCTTTAAAAATGAGTAAATGGTGTAGAAAAAGCATTTCTGAGCTCCTTATGATTGAAGGCACATCTATTTTCTCTACAGGCACTTTTACCATTTTTTCCCTCAGTCTTATATAACCAAGCTTAACAGTAGTACAGAAAAAAATCAAGAACCCTAAGGGACAAATCTTTCACCTTAAAGGACCTCCAGGTTGATAGAACTTTGAAGTTACTTTCAAGTTAAGAGTTTCAGAGTAGGTGGATTTAATCACTTAAAAATCCAATTTAAATCAAGGTCTCCAGACACTTGAACATAGCTTTTAGTCCCAATCTGCATAATTTCAGATTTTTTTCCTTAACAGTTACATCCCTTCATATCAACCATGTGCTTGAACTCATTTCCAAGGGTATATACATAGCTCAAGACAACACTGTATACTTTTAAGTGTTTAGGTATGCAGATGCCTAATGCTGGCTGAAATAAGCTGCACTAACCCTGTAAATAGTTGAAGCATGCTTTTAACAGCATATGCTTGTCAGTGTATTTGACAACGTAAAGGTCTCACAACCTTCATTCTTTAAAAATATGCTTCCTCTTCCAGTTTATATTTGACTGAAAAAATAATCTGCTTTTAAATTACCAGATACCTCATATTTTCAAGCTTTCTTCATTGAAGATGATGTATCTCCTGCCAAGAAATTACAGAAGACACAGGAAATTACATGGATGCTGACACTGGGATTTGTAAACATTATTTTATAATGCAAATACTAAATTGAGCATGTCAGTGTTTCAGATGGACTAATTTTTATATCATGCTCCCTTTTACTTGGTTTTGATTAAATAATGGAAATTATATGTTAGAGTTTAAGGAATTGGAATTAATCTCAGGTCTTGACACAAACTCTCAACCTTAAACATTCCAAAAAACAAGCATACTGAAATACAAGCCAATTTCCATCTTGTTAATACATCACCAATTACTGTAACTGTGCTTACAGGATGATGGTATTAGATATCTAATATCTAATCCAATATCTAATGAAGCATCCAAGTATTCGAGGTTGCTACCTAAAATATGGTGGAAGTTTTTTAGAAAGTAATTTGAAGTGTTTGAACAGTAATTTGTCAAGTCTTTCAAACACTGACACTCTTGTATTCTAACCAGAACACATACTTTCATCATATACCTGAATTTATGCAGAACTGTTAATGTCATTTTCACGTACTTCACACTCAAGACTGTGCAAGTAATTTTGTACATGCCTAACCAATCTCAATAGCAGATTGCTTTTAAATGTCAGGATCTGACCTACTTCAAATAACTGGGAATGCAATTATTTCAACTGGCATTGGGTATAGAGTACTGGGCATAGTGTGTGAAAAAAGCATTTCTCCATGTTCCTGGGAACACTGGAACCCAACACAATAAAAAATGAGACAGACAACTCTTAGTCGGGAAATAAAAGCGAACTTAGGATTACAATTTAAATCACATGTCTGTAATTTCAAAATCAGAACAAGGACACAGAGTGACACGTAATGAGAAGTTAATTTTATTTCTGCGCCTTCTGTGCCTTGGGTGCCGGTGCCTTCTCTGGCTTCTTAGCCTTTGGTGCCTTCTCTGGCTTCTTAGCCTTTGGTGCCTTCACTCCCTTGGCTCCCTTGGCTCCCTTGACTGGCTTCCCGGGCTTCTTGCCTTTTTTAGAAGCCAGCTTCTGAAGCTTCTTCATTTCATGCTTGATGATTCTGTTTCTCTGTAAATAAAAAAAAATGTTTACACTTCATCAGAATGAAAAGAGCAAGAGTTCAAATATTGTGCCTTAACGAAAAGAGGCAGAATCTGAAAGCTTAGAATTTGAATTATCACCCTTTACCATGTACTACATTTGAAATGTCAAATTCCACCTAGAACTGTTCCAATCTACCAAGTAGACACCATCATTCTGGCTGGTAACTCAGGCATCTCCGTATTTCATGTGTGATGATTTTCATTATAGGGTGAAATACTAACAGCAACCCTGCTGATTTTATCAGCAGATAATTTCTTCCTCAGCTGTAACTTGGAGGACTGACACTTGGATTATACAACTTGCAGTCTGATCAACTACTGAAGAGAAAGTGATGGCATACAAAGCAGCATGGAAAATTCAAGGCATTTACACCCATGGTGTCGCCCTGTAACCCAAGCCAGCTGTGAAAGTAAGGCTACTAACACTGGATGTGACTCTAAAGTGAAAGCTACAAGCATTAACCCCATGAAGAAGCAGCACTCACCATCTTCTTTGCCTTCATCACCTTGTAGCGATCGAAGTCAGTCATTTTGGCTTTCTGTGTGAAAAGAAGCAGCCGTGAAATTCTGATATATACGAGCACTAAAACTTAAAGTGTTCCAAAGCTTTCCACAAGTAACTGATTATCTCCAAATGAGGTTTAGCTGCACTTCTGGAACCTGCTCACTACTTAAGGCCTTTCCACCATCCCAGGATACAGGAAAAGAGGCTGTTACAGAAATGACTGAACAAAACCACATTTACCGTTAAAATAAAAGAAGTTGAAGCTGATAGGTAGCAACTGCTAAAAACCTATGCCTTGTCTATCTTTAATCCTAGCTTGTAATTGAAAACATGCATCCTTTAGACTGTACCTAATTTTACAAAGCAGGAGCAGCACAACATGTACTTCTCATCCAGTGAAACACTGTTACCTTTTCTCGGGCTTCAATCTTCTTTGCCCATCTTGTCGCTGACCATTTTTCATTTATATTCTCCTTCTCCCAAGCAAGTCGCACACACTTCTGACGAGCACTGCATTGGAACAGTCACAAAATCACGTTCACAGTCTTTATTAAATAAAAGTTTCTCTCTGATGCTGGCCTACCAAATTTCATTCAACAGAAGATCACTCTACTACATTACTTCCGACACCTTACTTCAAGTGTATGTGACACACATCTCTGAGGCCTAATTAATATTCTGTTCAGTAAATGCTTCAGTAGAACTGACAGAAACACAGAATGGGTCATGTTGGAAGGGACCATGGCGGGTCCAATCTCCCTGCTCAAGCAGGACCATCCAAGAGCATGTGATGCAGGATTGTGTCCAGATGGTTCTTGAATATCTCCAGTGAGGGACACTCCAAAACCTTTTCCAGGGCTTGGTCACCTGAGTTCCAGGAGCTCCACATCTCTCTTGTACTGAAGAGCCCAAAACTGGACACAGCACTCCAGGTGTGGCCTCAGCAGGGCTGAACAGAGGGGCAGGATCACCTCCCTTGACCTGCTAGCAATGCTCTTCCAAATGTCCCAGGATACAATTGGCCTTCTTGGCCACAAGGACACACTGCTGGCTCATGCACAACTTGTTGGCCACCAGAACCCCCAGGTCTTTCCCTGCAGAGCTGCCTTCCAGCAAGTTGCCCTCGAGCTTGTACAGGTGCTTGGGATTATTGCTTCCCAGGTGCAGGTGCAAGACCCTGCACCTGCCCTTGATAAAACTTCCGAAGTTTCCACTCTGCCCCTCTCCTCCAACCTGCCAAGGTCCTTCTGAAGGGCTGCACAGCACTATGGGGTATTGGCCACTCCTCCCAGCTTTGTGTCATCAGTGAACTTGCTGAGGAGGCATCTGCCAATTCATCCAAGTCACTGATGAGTTAAACAATACTGGGCCCAGTATTGAACCTAGGGGGACACCACAGGTGACATGCCTGCAACCAAGCCCTATTCCACTCTCTGGGATTTGCTCCCAACCTACCTCAGTGTCCAGATAAGCAGCTATTCCTAGCATGGGTTCAAGATCACAAACACTGTCATTTTTTTATTCTAAATTACAGAAACTCATACATTAACTAAAAGAACAGAATGAGTTCAGCCTCCTGCAATTCCAGTGTAGTTCTGTTGGCAGAGAACCTATTTAGTGTCTGAAGGTGACTTAAGCAGTAGCAAAAGCAAAGCTACAGCAGCATTTACATCGCTTTCCTCCGCACCATCCACCACAGAGCCACCTGCCAGTTGCCTCAGCCACTGTGAGACTTCCTTTGCTCCTCAACAGCAGCTACCAGCCAACACTGGCAATGAAAACCTAAATATATTCAACTATGATATCACAGTCTGCCAAATTTTTCCCATTAATCCACTCCTGTTTGAACTTTCTAAACTTAGCATCTGTCATCAAGTAACAGCACAGGGTTTTTTTTACACAGGTCAAGAAAGATGGCAACTACTCACCTGTGTGGGAACTTCAGAACAAAGTCAGTCAGCTGCATACACTTGAAGGGCATGGCCTGCCTCCTGACACCACTGCAGGGGCCATCCACCAGTGCCTGAAAAATGGAAACAAATGTAGGGGGTTTGCAGCAGTTTTTCCATTGTATTTGACTCAGACAGCTGCTTCCTAATAATGTATGAACAGTTTCTCAACAACATTGATCCGAAACTGAAATACATGTCATGCAAACAAAACTGGAGATTGTTAAGTCTTGCCTGTACAACCCAAACTTTACAGAATTGTAAAGGTCTGTCTTTGACAAAAAAACAAACTGAACTTAAAAAAAAAAAAACACACAAAACTAAAATGTGCACAGGAAGAGTCCCCTAGCACAAATATTCACTTTACACATACAATAATGTCATTCCATTCATAAGCTTTAGATTCCAACTGACATCTCTTGTCCACTTCTACACCTAGGAAACACAGCAGAGAGGGGAAGGTATCACTTGCCAGTGGGAAAAAAGCTTGCTCCTAAGGTTTCAAATACAACAGCTGTTAAATCCTATCTTTTTATCAATTGCTTATTTATTTGAAAACAAAATTTCCACTGAAATCAATACACACAGCCTTAGCATAGGCAGAAAGGAGCAAATAGAAGCACAGCACTCACAACTTACCCTATTTTGGTCGATAACATCCACGATGGCCACCAGCTTGCCAGCATGTGGCCCGAAGGAGATGAAGGCAACTCTGCCGATCTCCACAAAGCGCTTGAACACCTGGGAAAGCAGGTAGGAATGGACAGAGAGAAAGGTGAGAACACACTCGAGACCCATTTTCAGATTCAAGGCTCTCAGAGCCTTTAAAAGAGCATCCCGAAAAAATCTCAGAACGATTTTGGTTGGAAAGAGATCTCAAAGATGACCTGGTTCTAACCCCCGTGCCGTGGGCAGGAACATCTTCCACTTCACCACGTTGCTCAGAGCCCCATCCACCCTGGCCTTTAACACTTCCACGGATGGGGCAGCCACAGCTTCTCCGGGCAACCTCTTCCAGTGCTTCAACACCCCCACAGTAAAGCATTTTCTTCCACTATCTAACCTAAACCTAGTCTCTTTCAGTCTGAAGCCATTCCCCCCGTTCTGCCACCACATGCTCCTCTAAACAGTCCTCCCGTATCTCTCCTGTAAGTTCCCTTCAGCTACTGGAAAGCTTTCGAACCGCACGACAGCCCTGTACCGGAGCAAAGGGGCCACGGTCCCGCCGCGCCCCGCGCCCAGCCCTGCCCGGCGCCGCCGCGCCCGCACAGCACGCGGGGCCCAGCCCCGGCCCCGGCCCAGCGCCGGTGCGGCAGACCCGGGCTCCCCGCCGGCGGTGGCAGCGCAGGGAGGCGCGGGCGGGAGCGCTGGGGCGGGCAGGCGGGACGCGGCGGGAGCGCGGCGGGGCCGGGCAGGGCCGGCGGGGCAGGGAGCGGGAGCGCGGCCGCACGTACCATGATGGCGGCGGCAGCAGAGAGGGCGGGGCCGCGCTCCCGGCGCCCGGAAGCTAACTCGGCGCCGCCGTGCGCGTGCGCGGGGCGGGGCGGCCGCGGGGGCGCGCGCCGTGGCCGTGTCTCCGGCAGCGCATGCGCAGTGCCGTGTGGGCGCTGTGCGCGTCCTGGGTGCCCGTGTCCCTTGCCATCCCTGCCCGCCGCCGTGTCCCTGTGCCGCCCGTCCGGTCCCGTGCCGGCAGGAGGCCTTTCCAGAAGAATCAGCTCTTCTCTGGCCCCCTGCAGGTCCCACCCTCCTCCATAGGCACTGCAGTGCACTGTCCCTCCCCGGGAGCCCTGCATCGCCCACCCTGCGATGCAAAATGTGGGATACACCGCGATTAACTTAAATCAGGATGTTCTTCGTATTCTTGCTGCTGGTTGCGGCTGGCAGAGTTAACTCTCTGCACAGTGGCTTGTATGGGGCTGTGTTTTGGATTTGAGCAGAGCACAGGTCTGATAATACGGAGATGTGTTCGTTGTTGCTGAGCAGGGATTGCACAGAGCCAAGGCCTTCTCTGCTTTCCATGCTGCCATGCTGGGGAGGAATTTGGGATTGCATGGGAGGCTGGGAGGAGACACAGCAGGGACAGGTGATCCAAAGTGACCAAAGGGATATTCCAGACCATATGACATCAAGTTCAGTGTATAAAGTGGGGGAAGGAGGAAGGGGGGACATTTAGGTGATGACATTTATCTTCTCCAGTCACCACTACACGACCCCTGCACTCCTGGAGATGGCTGAACACCTGCCTACCCATGGGAAACAGTGAATTGTTTTTATTTGTGTGTGCGGTTTTTACTTTCTCTATTAAACTGTCTTTATCTCAACCCACGAGTTTTCCAGCTTTTACCTTATCATTTTCTCCCTGATCCTGCTTGTGGGGGAGTGGGCCAGTGGCTGCCTGGGGCTTGGTTGTTGGCTGGAGTAAAACAACCACAACTTTCAAGCCTAATCAGCAGGAAAGGAGACCTTATCAGTGGAACAGGCAGCAGCCAGAATCCCCTAGCCAAGGACATCCAGGAACTAACAAGCTTTAAGGATACAGAAAATCAAGATGTTGATAGACATCTATGTATACAGTTCTAACCTGGCAACATACTCAAGATGCATGTACCCTGTCGCTGAATTATGTTCCTTATAATAGCAAAAATCACACCTCAAAGGTTGTGTCAAAAAGACCCTGCCCAGGTGAAGACCCTTCCCTTGAGGATGGGAAGAAGTTAGCTGGTGTTACATAACTTGAATGGAAATTACTGACCAATCACAGTAGAGGGGCTGTACTTGGGAGAGTTTCTAACTCTGGATTTTTGTGTGTCAATAACTGCATGAAAAATTCTTGGAGCATGTTATCTCAGAGCTCATGAGACAAGGGCAGGACTGCTCTCATTTTATTGCTTGGTACCTATTGCCGTGTTACTTTCCAGTACTACATGAAAGGAAGGAATTGAGGTTACATAAATTCCTGGTCTGAAATAACTGAATTTAAAAATTAAAGCTCCCCATATCAGAACAGGATTAACTATCATACTCAGTGTTGTTTACTTTTTTGTCCTCTTAACTGGTTTTATCAATGTTGAATCACACCATGCAGTAGAGGTCAGTGCTTGCTTCTGTCAGACTTGCATATTGCTGTATGAGAAGTTTCGTCACTTTTCAGAAATATCCATATGCATTTCATTTCTCATCAGCTTCTGGTGGATTAATTAATTTCTTGCTGCTTCCCCATGGATGAGATTTTGCATATGACATATTGCAGTCATGTTCCCAGTGTCCAACAATTCTTTTTCTAACCAATCTTGATAAACTATCTTTGATAAGTGGGAATTGCTGCTTCACATCACACCAGTGAAACTGAAAGAAGCCCTAGAAGGAATATGTCCCTGAGTGAGGTGTAACAGTGTTTAAATATCTAAGTTGTGTTTATGTGTGTTTTATAAATATATATAATATAAAAGAAAAAAAAAATAGAAGAGTGGCTTTATTTTAACCACCAGGATTTCCTTGCTGAAAAAATCAGGTGATAATGAGTCCTGTCCACTTCAGAACCTTGCAGGATCAGTTTTGCAGCTTGCAAATTTCCACCCCCTAGAAGAGCATTTCAGAGATTTCCTACCCCTCTACTCAGAATAGCTTGTCTACCAGGATGAAAATATTGGTAGTGGGGGAAAAATGTGCTAAAAATAAAAAGTACACTTGGCTTAACTTTTCATAATTTTATTAATCTTCATATGCAGGCACTAAAGAGTATAAAAAGATAAATAACCTCTGGTCTGTACACATTCCCAAGTGCAGTTAACTTCCTGTCTCTCCCAGCGATCTTTTCAGTTCTAGACAGCAGGACAATGTTAGGCCTGTTGATCTGGTTCCAACTCACCCTTGGGGGAGGAGTTAGTCACTGAAGCTGCTTGGCTGGAAGTTCAACACCTTCAGCTTTCCCAGCTGAAACTGCCAGGAGAGGTAAGACAGAGCAGGTGGGTAACCTGGTGACACTGGGGGTGATTATATACATAAGAAGAAAAGGGAACTACCAGAAAAGCAAAAGAGGTGATTCACAGCGGAAATTTGATTGTTTGAACAGATACTGGGTCTATCCAAGTACATCTGGAGGTCCAAATGATTTTTGAACAAATTTACTTGTTCTTTAGCTGCCAACTCTACAGAGACTAACTTCCAAGTGTGTTCCATTTGTGTAAAAACACATCTGAATGGCCCTGCCACTCACAAAGCAAAGGTTTTGTAGGGCAAGTGAATATTCCAGAGTACAATTTTCCACAGAAATTTGGCAACTAAAGAAAATATTTTAATGCTCTCATCCAACTGTCTGGGGTTTTTTTCACCCATAAGTGCAGTTACACATCACACAAAAGATAAAGCCTTTATCTCATGCCAACCTCTGTAATGTCCATGCACTCTGAAGTAAATTTTATACTTTATCAGATACAACTTTGATGCCACAGAGCACTTCATCATCTTATAAACCTTGTACCTTATTGCTACTCCAGTAAGACTGACAAGACTTAGCAGTGTATCAATAGAGGAGGGACAAAGCCCTATTGACCTGCTTGAAAAATAACTTTTTTCTTTTTTCCATTTAAAAATATACTTAGCTCCCTTCAAATCATCTGTCAGCCTAGGGAAAAAAAAACACAAAAGAAAACAAAATCCCAAACCTACAACCAAACATAAGTAAGACGGAGATATTGAAACAAAAGACTCAAAATCATTATTTATGGGTAAAAATACTGGCCACTGTTCTTCTATCTAGCCCCTAATCCATACTGGGAATAGATGAAGCTGAGATAGTCCTATGATTTAAGGAAGTGAGGTTTGGTGAAGAATGCCTGGGCTTTCAAGGAAGCCAGCTGTTTGCTGGGTGAAGGCAGCAGCACTTCTAGGAAAGCTCTGGAGTTAATGCATTTGACAGAAGCATCTGCCAGGTAGATCCCAATGCTGCTGAGGGAACACTGAGGCCAAGACAGTGGAAAGGCTGACCAAGGCACTACAGCCATGACTGCAGCTTCAGCAATGTATTCCTGAACCCACACAGAAAAGGTGCTTTGCTGGCCTGGGGACTGGCTCCTGTTCCTCTTGCCCTTGAAAGAAGGGCCTAACATGTTAATGCTTTGGAATGTTCAGATCTGAGACTGTCCCAACAGCTGAAATAATACATACATGCCAAATCAGTATGGACTGCCACTGTCTGAGACCAACAATATGTGAGGTATACAGGTCAAGGTTTCTCTATGAGAACCTACAAAAAGCATTTCAGTGAAAGTTAGAGAGAAAAGGACACCTCCAGTGTCTTCTGGAGGCAACTACGAGATATTTAAATTTAGGTTCAGTTTCTAAAGCATGAAAGCATTTTGTTCCACCTCCAAAGCAAATCTTATGTACTGCAACAGAGGCATTTTGGGGTCTCCATGGTACCAAAAGATATAGCTCTGTTTAAGACAGGCTTGAAAGTCCTGAGAAGTGTTGACAATTTATTACACCTTTATGCGATGGGGATCAATCTGTTTGGAACAGCAATAAAAACAATGCCATCACAGCTCTTCCTTTCAGTTCTTGTCATTATCCAGTGCTTGTTCCGGTTTCAGAAATTAGATTACTTCAGGGCTTTTAATGTCAGCACTGCACACAAGGACAGCTACCATGTTCCCACCTCCCACAGTTGCTACTGGCTTGTTTAATTTTATCTTAAACAACTGCCACTGTGATCAAATCCATTATCACTGGAGTTCATCATTTAGCACAGAGTTAATGAACAAAAAAACAATACATGCCTGGCAGGAAAAGATTAGTAATCCCTTATAAAGCAGAGTGACATATCTGCCCACATTTTCTCTGCTGCACACTGGACAAATTAGGTTTACAGACACAATTGCCAAAATACTTCAAAAGCACTCCAATTCACCATATCACAGATTCCTTTGTGCCTCTTCTCTATTTATGCTTCTGGTCCTGAAATCATTCGTGCTGTCTTTATTTTTGAAAAATGGGGGTCAAAATAAAGTTCTGCTTAATAGCACTGTAAAATTTTTGTTCTGTCTTCAGTGAAGTTCATTCATTCTGGAATAAATACGTGTTCAACGCGAGGGACATTCTTCCGATTATGTGATACAATACACAAGTAAACGAGGAAGAGGAGACACAACAGTGCTGTTGCTGTGAGGAAGACGAGGAGCCCAGTAAACAGAGAAGGTTTCAGAGGTAACTGGATCAGCTTGCCTTCTGCTGGAATCATGTTCGTGAGGCTTAACATGTAACCGAGTGACCATGCTATGCTGCTGTTACCAACCTGAAATAAAGACAGAAGAGTCCTATTCCTGTGGAATTTTCAGTCAAAGAGAAGAGGTTCCAAAAGCTCAGCTGCTGTTACTGGCAACTGTCCTTGTAAATTAGCAAGGAGAAATCTTTAGTGGAATATATAAAGAAGATATGGAACCATTTTAAATTACCCTTTTTCTGTAGTTCCAGAGGATGGCAATTAAACTAGTTACTGGGCTAAAGAAGAGAGACACAGGTATTGGATGGGCACAAAGATGAGTGGTCTGTATGCAGACAGCCAGTTATGGGATTTCTGTGCAAGAAGCACATTTTAAACAAACAAATAAAAAACCCCATCACTGCTGTGCCAATTCCTAAAATTAGCCCCTCACCTTTGCCAAATCCTAGGAAGTAATTTAGTTCAAGCAAACAAAAAAAACCCCACAAAGAGTCTCACCAACATGGACAAAGAGGAAGCCACGGTGAAGTCCCCAAAGCAGGAACTCTATTTATCATCTTTTGTTCCATGGTTGATTTTGAGCCTGAAAACGAACCAAAACTAGGCTCTTCCATTTAAAAAAAATAAACATAAGTGAAAAACTACTTCCAAATGGGTAAAACAACAGCAAAGGGAGTGTGTTTGTATTTGCTCCGTGGTCCTCCTACTTTTCTCTTTCCCCACTTTTAGTCTGAGCAACAGAGTTTACCAGTTTTCCACTGTCCTTTACATTAAGTAATCATCCTTAATTGGCACTTGATAAACACAGGATCAAAGGGTAAAGATACAGTGTCTTTTGTTCTCCTCTTATTGTGAGGTTTAAAACTAAATTTTTGCAAATCATGTAGCTCTGGATCTCATCCAGATCTTAGCATTAGGCCAAGGTTTTATTCACTGGTTGTGTTCACTAATTAAAAGGAAATATACTCCTAGAATAGACAAAAAAAAAAACTACCCTCCAGTCATAGTGAGATTTTGCTGTTATCTCTGGGGTAGCTTAGCTGAGCAGCCAACATTAGATCTTACTATTTTAGTAGGGGCAGATCTAATTAAGAGAATGTAGTTTTGCCTTTTGGAGTTTCATGATTACCCTAGCATAAAATCCAGGCAACAAAGGTATTAATTTTAAATAAGCCTGTTGGGGGTTTATTTTGCTCAGTATTTTTATAGGCTTGGCTCAATACAGAAAAATGTTGCTGTGTCTGGCTGCTCCTATCTGCTGGGGACAATACAATATATATTTAAATATAAAGACAAATCCACACTGCACCCCCCTGCCCAGTCCAGGTTAAGATCTCAAAGTAAATTCCATGCTGTTTTCCTGGCAGAACAGCTAAACTTTGGACACTCTTCCAGAGCTGCTAATGGTTGTCCACCAGAGGTCAAAATAAGGCAAGAAAATCCTACTTGATTCCTTACTGCATGAGTAATAGGTATGACTGTACAGAACACATTCCTTTTGATTTCTCATTCACAGCTTGCCAGCATCTCCTGCATCTAAGGGGATTTGAGAATACACCAAGAAGATCTACAGCCTATTCTTTTGTTGGTTTTGCATGCAAGTGCTGAAGTATTTCCAAACTCTATGGACATTAAGATACAGTCTGGAATCGGGTTTTAGAGTAAGGCTTTGTGCAGTAGCAGAGAGAAAGAGAAATGCATCTATTACACAGATATTGTAAGCCTTCTACTCTCTGTCAACTGAAAGGCAATACCCCATCAAAATGCATTCTTATTCCAGAGAACAGATTATGGCACAGATGGATGAGCCGGGTGAGGATGAAAACTGTCCTAGTTGCTTCATCACCACTCACTGCCTACAAACTGCTTTGCTTTGCCAAGTTCCCCAAGGCTCTGCTAGCAGAGAGAAAAGCAGAGTTCTGCTGTCCAGCTCAGCAGGGTTAGCTCAAACTGACCTTGACTGGTGAGGTGTTTTAGGCAGATCACTGCCTAGAGCAAAATAATGGGGAAACGTCTAAAACACAAGTGTTTGATTTTTGCTTGAAGCTCTTTAAAAGAATCTATGTAGCATCTCCAAGTAATGGTGTGACCCTTGAAGCCAGGCTGAGATTGTTACTGAGGTTTGAAATGTGGCTTTGTTTTACGCCAAACATTTGACAGTTATTTACAAAGACTGTTTACAACAATTCTAATTTTGCAGGCTGCTGCATCTTCTGTCTCCTCCTCAACCTCTTTTGATAAAAACAGCAGTAAGAGAAAATTATTATTACTCACCTCCTTTTGAAAATGTATCTGTGGCCAAGTTTCTGCATTGAAGTTGTAACCATGTACAAGCAAGTAATAAATGAAATTGGCTGAGAAACAGTAGGATCTAGCATATATTTCTTCAAATTTAGGCAGCATAAACGGAAGCTGAAAGCAAAAGGGTTTTTTTTTTAAATGTTAATTGTGGAAAAAACAAATGTTTTGGGATTTTGTAACTAGAGAATATTTGGATTCATAATTACAACTTAGTAACATTTTTCAGAAACACCAAATAAAGGTGTAGACAACTAGATACAGGGATTCAGAAAGACTCTAAAAGTGATATAGCTTATGTGGTAAACAATAAAAATAAACATAAAACTGCACATTGAAGACTGAGGATGTTATGGTTTCTAAAATTTCCGTGTCATCTCTATCCATCTGCATGGTTAGAACTGTGAAATGAAATTTCAAAACCTATTCCAAGTGTTAAGCTTGATAGAAATACTACATGCTTTGAAGCACAGTGGAAAAACAAATGCTAGGTTGATACAGACTTTTTTAAAGGTTCTGAACACATAGCCAGTCTATATTATTTTTATATCCCTCTTTTAGAGATTTAAAATGGAAAAGAAAAACCCCACCAACCCCAAAAACCAACCAAACAAACAACCCACTTACCTGTGCCCAGCTCTGTGAACAGAAAAACCACATACTTGAATTGAAGTCCTCTAGGGAAAAGTGGCCAGATAAATTCAAAGCATTAATTGTATAGTAGAATCCAGAGAAAGCCTATAGAAAAGTATTAAATGACAAATTACTTTCAGAACTACAGAAATCAAAAGCAAGCAAGCTCAAAAAGAAACACACTGTGTTTGCAAACTTACCACAAAATTCCCTTTAACTTTTGGCTGATGTATTCCATTAAATGGACAGTCCTCTCTGTCTCTGCAAGCAGTGAAGTTAAACAATGAAGAAACCATCTCCTGGCACAGACCTGGGTCTCCTGTTCCATGGAAATTCACAAGTTGGTTTGGGTAGTAATTTGCTGGTCTCAGAGACTGCGTACAAAGGCTGCCAAAGAAGTACTTCATCGTTAATGCTGTCTTATAATTTTGAGGGTAGCAGGGGTTATCCACACTGGCACTGGTGTTTGATTTCTGGGGGAAAAAGAAACAAAAACAAACAAGAAACCCCAAACAATAAATGCTAGTCGAAAGCAAGGAAGACCTAATTCGGCATTAACTACAGGAATCTTTTTAAACTGCGTGTATTTTTGTTCACTGAAATGACTGGTCAGCTCAACACTGCTGATCACTATAATATATAGAAACTCCTTTCTCCAGAAATTGTTGGCAAGATCAGAAAACACTTACAAGGCCTTTGTGTCAAATAGTACAGAATTCTCACTAATTTTTAACAAATATGTAGTTCTTTGTATGAAACCTAAGTGTGTTTGTCCACAGCAAAGCACAACTGGGCTCTTACTGGGGTCTCCAAACTTCACCAAAGGGAAGAGAACACAAGCCTAAGAACCTGCTTGGCTCTTAGGTTCGAGACAATTACTGAACAATTGCAAGAGCAACATAGCAAAGGGTCTTAAACAGACCTGGAGCAGCAATGCTAAAAGCCTTTTCTCAGCTTCATCTCTCCCATAGCACTGGTAGCTGCGAGTGTAGACATTGTAGTTGTAACCATACAACTTCACTTGCAAGGTGCTGTTGAAGTCCACCTCGGAGTCATCTGGGATAAATGAAATTTGAGTGGAAGCTCCTCCAAGATCCAGTGCACCCACAGTCTCTTTTCTGTAAGGATGGACCCATGTCCTCCAAAGATTTCTCTACATGTAAAATTAAAAGCAAGGCAAATTAGAAATATCATCTGCATGTTCTCCCCTCAAACTTTTCTGTTCTTAATTTCTTAAGATTTTCCCCCCTTCTTTGTCCTTCACTGTTTCAAAAAAAAAAGTAGCTGTGAGGAAAACATGCAGATGTTTTTATATTAGAGGGACACACTTTCAGAGAGTGAAATAATCTTGAAAAATGGGAAAACAAATGCAGCATAATATTCTCAACTCAATAGAACAGCACAGTGATCAAAGCATAGGACTAGCCAGATCAATGTCTATCCTAGAATGTAGGGAATTGAAGTTCAGATATCCATGAGATTTTGAACAAATCTGGATGGAAATGGTATCAAGATTTGCTTGTTTCAAGGCATGAAGAAATATTAAAGAAATAGAATATTGAGAGATCACAGAGACAGAGAGTGAAAATAGAGTGAAAAATGCAAGAAAGTCAGATGAAAGCTCCATCAAAGTCAAAAGAACAAGAACCCCTAATCTGCACATTTCCTTCACTGAAACTGCAATGGCAATAAATCTGATCCATTCAGATGGAATTTTTCCCTATTAACCAAAATATTCCCCAAGATCTGTATTTGATCTACATAGTCACAGTGCCAAACACAGTTTTTCTATTATTATCTATGTCAATATTTACTGTAGTGTTGCCCAATGAGTGTGATGAAATGAATGTATACAAAAGAAGGGAAACAAAACTTTGTGGGCTAGCAAATATACTCACAATAAAATTCTACAGTGAAAGGTTCCCATAAACAGGCCCTCACAGAATTTGACTGCTAGCCCATTGTCACAAGAAAGGTCAGAATTTCTCTCTGCTGCTAGTGATATTCTACACGTAGCTCTTCACACAACTCTCTAGACTAAACTGGTTTCACAGTGACTTGCAGTCCATTCCTTATGAATTTGACATATGGAATTTGATATTTGGATTATTAAAATTCATGTGGTAGAAGACAGACACCACCCTGAAGTTCATGATGCCCTTTTTGTTGCACAAAATGCACACAATAGGAAAAACTTTTACAGAATGGGTAATTCCAATATTGTCTTTCTTAATGCTGCAAGTCAGCAACACATTCACCATGAGCTGTCACTCACAGCACTAACAAGTAATTCCTTCTTATTTAATGGCCACGATGTAGTAGGAAGCATTCAGCCAGGACAGCTAGCAATATTCAGCAGTATTGGTTGAAATTTCTTTCAGCCTAATGAGATGTGGCAGAAGCGCAGTCAATGCTAAGGGCAGCACACTCCTGCCATGGATGCAGATGAGTGATTGCTCATCATCTTGGTACAGCTTTTACTCTGAATGGAATGAGATTGAATACCTGTGTCTAGAAAGGGATCTTCCAACACATCTGACTCCCTCTCTGCTATGGGACTCCTGCCTGACCCCATTTCAAGTTTGAGAACAGCATAACTATGTTTATATTGATATCACTTGGTCTGCACAGACAGTTGGTATCGCAGCCTCCTGCTCACAGCCTGCAGCTTTTCAGCAGTCTTGGAATGAGCTGGGTATGAACAATTTCTGGCTCAGCTGAGGCACATCTGACCAGTGATCAGCACCTTCAGTGCTTCAAACAGTCCTGTCTGCTTAAGACAACTGAGCCAACACTCCCAAACAATTTGGAGGCCCTTAAGCTGCGCAGGTCCTTTACCAGTAGGGCTGCAGAGACAGCAGATAAGCAGAAGAAAACATCTTTAGTTGGCACTGCTGTCAAGACAATCAACACCTGTCACACTTAACATACCAGTGCGTTTAAGAGCAATCTAACTTTTTGTTTCTGGGTAAGGCATCCAATATCATTTAGAAAAGAGCCCTTTTTAATGGATCAACAGTTTTACCTTTGCCATATCACATTCCCATAACAACATATTCTTTGATTTATGTTTGCCCTATTACTGCCACAATAAGACCCTGCTAAAGATTTCAGTGGACAGTAGAAGTTCCAACTATGAGACTTTAACAGACACGTCCTCTCAAACTTCTCATTTATAAGAGAGAAACAGTGAAAAGAAAAGCATGCATTTTTTTCCACACACCTCTAAGAAATTGCCCAATAAATAGTTGGCTGTTATCCATCCATACACCCCTTCCTCTGGCCCAGTTATGATTTGTGCTCCCCTAAATTCAAAAGGTTGTGCTCTGAAGTAGTTTTGAATGCTCGCAAGGACTTCATTGGCTGCCGATTCATTTTGCAACCTAAGCAATTCACAAAACATGAGACACTGAGCATCTGGAAAGGCAATTTCATGTTTATTGTTCACTGACTAGCAATTCAAGAAATGTCCTACAATCACCTAATAGATAAAATAGACATTGTTTCCCTAAAGGGGAAGCTTATGATAGGGAACAGCCAGTATCCAGCATTGTTTCAGCAAACAACTCCCCCAGTATGTACCAACTTCACCCTTTATCATGCAAGTTCATGGGTGGGGGTTTTTCTCCTTGTATATACCTTTACTCTTAATGAACCGAGTGTTTATATGACAGCTTCTGGTTAAAACAGTCCTGGAATCTCTCTTTCAACTCTGTTTAGCCACAGAACAAATATTAAAAGCCAATTTGTGCCAGGGCTAAAGCCACAGACAGACCCCAAAACCCACATCACATCCACACTCAGAATTCAGTGTCTAGTTTCAATCTGCCTTTGCTGCCCATGGATGTGCACAAACATTATCTGTATTTCAAGACAGATGTGAAAGAGAAAATTAAACTCTTGCCTTCTCTGAAATAAAGCAAGCATTTCTTTTCAATACGGCATAACAGAGGAGTTTTATGCAAACACGCTTTCCCTATCAAAAAAGTTAATTTAATTAAATTGGCTGGGCTCCATTTCCCTTTGAGATGGCCAATTTCCAGTGGGTAAAAATGCATTTTTTACATTCTGTTTTCACAGACTGCTATGCTAGTGTGAATACAGAGTAGTTCAAGTTTCTGCCATACCTCAGCAGTCTCATGCCAGCTGTAGCCCCCAGATAAACGGAAGTGTTTTTATGCAGATGAACTGGTATTCTCTCCTTGACTTTATTCAGACAGTCATCAAGAGGCTTGGCAAGAGCTCCAGGGCTACTCTCATAGCTGGATATACCAGGGCCTAAAAGAGAGCAAGAAGATAGATTTCATTCTGCTTTGCCAACTATAAATTAGCCCAATTAGCAAACAGGTGTTAAGAGAAAGACATTTCCCCCTTCCCTCCTGTAATTGCAAACAAGGGTTGGATGGCTGAAAACTAGGAGTGCTTATGGAATAAACAATGTGATGACTGTCTCAGCTGTGTGAGGCAGAGAAGATGCCTGCAAACTGCTAGTCTGTATTTCTGTATGTAAAAACATACATACCCACATACCATTCCTAGGGTAACATATGCAGTATAGCTACGTGACAGCAGTGTTAGATGTTCGTGAGGAAAATAACTATACTCATGGCTGGTGCTGTACAAAATAACATGTCTCATGGATGTCAGATTTGTCTGCTCCACCCAAGTATAGAAAATCCCTCCTTCCACAGCCTAAAACAAAGATTTTCTAATCTGGTTTGCCCCAGCTGTCATGGACACCTTGGCACTTCTACAGCTCACTGCTCTCAACTGAAAGTACGATAAAGAAACTTTTGCAAGGAATTGCTGGTGAAATTTCAAGATGCACAGAAATGGCTCCTGAATTCATAGAGATACAAGTCTGTACTGGTGCATGAACTGCTAAACAGCTTTCTGAATTTCCAAAGCCTTCAAAGAGCAGGAATGAGAGTTACACCATGCTGCATAAAGTATAGCTATTTGAAGAATTAACATCAAAGTCTTTCCTGCCTTGCTCGACACTCCAAAGGACCATCAAGATCTCAACTTGTTCAGGCTCAACTTGGGTGTAAATAAAACATTCCTTACTAAAATTCCCTAGCTGAGGAAGTTGTAAAGAGAGAAATCCAGGTGCTTCCATGAAGCTACTGCCTTGCAGGGAACAACTGCCAGAACTCCATCTTCTTCTCCTGTAACAGCCATGTCTTGCACAACCTAAGCTAAGCAAAAGGTGGCTCTTACTGAGTTGCAATGAGAAACCATTTATGTTCAGTCACATTGCTTTGATAGAAACAGAAGAAAAAATATGTAAGCCTTTACAGATTCCACACTCCAAAACTCCTGGGTTTTGACAGCGTGGACTTAAACATTGCCATGTCCTCATTAGATGTTCAGAGCCCTGGTTTTGGAACAAGACTTTCTGAAAGTCTTAAGTCTAGCACGAACAGGCCTGAAGCTGGAAGGAAAGCTGTTACCAGAGAAAAACAGAGGAGCAACATCCTCAGCAGCTGCCATTGCCTCACACTTCTTTGGTGGCTGCAACTTCCCATATTCCAGTGTTCAGACAGAGCAGGTCACAAGGCAATGACCATTTTCTTCTTGACAACTGCTTGCTTTGCCAATGCTTTGAGCCTTACCAGGACAGATTAACAGCACCATAAAGAAAGGATTTTGATCTGAGGCTGGTTCCTACACCAGGGGCAGAGGCACTTAATAAAGGTAGAAATGAAATCATAAAACCACCACAGAACTCACAGAGTAGTTGATCATTTGACCTTCAAGTTCAGTAGGTATGTGAAAATCTGCCTCTCATTATGCCCAGAACCATTCCCCAATTTAAGTGCTTAAGACTATGGTTAGAGAGTCACTGAAGAAACACAGGCAGATGTGTTCACCACTGTCACCCACAGCTTAGGTGGGGACATATCCCATCACCCAGCCCTCTGTCTCCTCCAGTGCAGAGTTATCCAAGACTAGAAGAGTGAACCCTGGGGATTTTGTACACTCAGGGATGAGGAGTACTTGGCTGACCACGGTTAAGGCCATGGACCCAGACAGTTCACAGAAATTTGGACTCCTCTGTTTTGTAATTTATTTGTATTCCCCAGAGGTAAAACAAAATCTAAACCAATTAAAGCAAAATAACAAAACACTCCTGTCCTTTTCGAGAAGAAGAATAATGCAGTTTCTCTGTGCATTTTTCTCATGCCAGAATTCCTACAGGCAACATTCCTGATGAGTCAAGACATGAGCTAGCACAGTGTACCCCTCACCTCAGCAGGCTGGCCACCATCCCAGCAGTTTGTGAGGAAATTTCATCATTAGAGACATGACAGTGCATTACTTCTGTTTGTGTTACACTTGTTTTCCTTTCCTTGTTCTAGAATTGCTAGGAATATCTACACATATGTTTAAAACTGGAGATAGAAATGCTGGTGCTGTTAAGAAACACCTAGTTGTCTTCTACCCCTAGTTACTCATGGGCCTCTGTGGCTACAACTCCAGCATCTATTTCCAGACACAAAGAGGGATGCTAGACTTTGCGAGATCATGACTGAGAGAAAAGAAAAAAAATTCTCTTTGAACAGTTATTATCAGAGAACAAAAAACCTGATCTCCCTCCTCTACCTGGCCTCCTATCTTCACAAAATGTGTGTCATTTTCACATCTTTGAAAGCTGAGCCAGGTGTCATTGAAGTTGACTAAGAGTTGCTGTGAAGGAATCCACAACCAGCCATTAGAACTTACACTCAACCAAACTGGAGTGTGATCAAAAGCCAGCCTAGTCTGTCTGCGAGGAATCAATTGAAAACCTCAGACAAAAGACAGTGGTACCTGTGGGACACCTTCTAGCAGTGCACAGACACAGTTGTTCCTGAGACAAAGGCCACACCTACGTGTTTGATACAACTATGACACCCTGTCAGAAATAGTTCTGCCAATTCAGCTATTTTACTTGATGATTTTATTAGCTGCTTCCTAGTTCTGTAGTGTGGAAAAGCTTAATTAGCAACTAGCATCTAACAAGGGCTAGATTCCCATTCTTTTAAAACTCTTTTTATTCCAAGCTATTATAAAATATATATTTGCTTTTATTTTGAAAGAAACATGAGGACGAAACATTTACAGGTCTTGACTCTCTTTAGATAGAATTCTGTCTGCACCAATCATGCACTGCCATGCAGCAAATCAAATGTAGCGACAATTTCCTCTCTCTGGTGCAATGTTAGGAGCACCTTACTGTATCAGTAGGAAAAGAACTATTATTTACAGATACAGACATAGTCTTCACGTTCTTCCTCCCTAGCACTGAAAATGGAACACAGTGGGAACAAAAAAAATACAATAGTATAAGTGAGGTTAGAAATAAATAAGAGACGTCACTTTGATCTCACCTTTCACATTGCACTTGAAGGTTTGGCTCACTACTCCGGTGTTGTTTTCTTTTTCCGCTGGCCACTCATAGACATAGACTGTAGTCCGAGAGGATCCAGCATCAAGGACTATTCCATACTGGGGATTAAAAAAGAATACATTAAATGAAGAAATAAATAATGACAGCTTAAATACCCATATGCAGCTGCACATCACTGCCCCACCAGACATTTAGAAAATGCATGCACAGTGCCTCATTTACAAGAGAGATTAATTCTAGTGTTAGGCGCTTAGGCATGAATCCAACAGCCAAGCACAGAATGAATCTGGCTGCAAACCAAGGAACATACTACATATCTTCAATAATTAATTCAGTGGGGATGGAGAATGCTCATCTCCTTTCAGCATCAGGTTCAAAATCCACACTGACAAATAGATAACACTGTGTTAGGACCTGATTTTGCAGCAAGCTCATTTTCCCTTTTTCCCAGTCCACTCCCTGAACACTGAAGTGTTTGATATCTAAGCTTAGGCTTTAGATTCAAGGATGCACAAGGGATCCATAAAGCTATGGGCAAAGAGGTAAAGTACATAATAGTCGACAGTAAGAATGATGTAACAAGTCTGGTTCTTTCCTAATTGCCCCATAAACCTCTCCCTTTGAGTGGTTTAGGCAGTCCACCTGAGAGCTTGCCTCTGAGAACAGGCTGTGCCAGAGTATGAGACAACAAAGAGGGAAAGAGAATCACTATTGCTCCATGATTATTCATTAAATAAATGAGAGAGATTAAAATTACTCGCCCCAGGTTCCTTGGACTCTCTGTGGGACTAAATCACAGGTTCCTTCATCCTGTCCCACTGCTCACCAGACCAGTCTTTCCCCCTTTCCCATATTCTATGGCAGCAGAAAACTGTAGTAACTGGGAAGGCAGTCTCATGAAGGGAAGCAAACTGCAATTTTGGTATCGTCTTCATGATCCCTGAAAGTATGTTTAGCTCTCCCAAAGTCACCTGATTGGTAGCAGTCATACAGTATGAGGCTTGTTTTTCTGTCAGCCTTTTTCTTTTGAAACAGACAGATGCCCAGGAGCCTGACAATACTGAAAAATGAGAGCCTCCTTCTGTCCGCAAAGCAGTAAAAGCCCCCATAGCAGGCTGATGAATTTCATACCACTGTCTCCCTGGGGACCAATAAGTCCCCCTGGGAAAGATCACTGCTTCAGGTGGCAAACCATTCAGCTTCCACACCTGATTAGTTCACAGCTTCTACTGTAATTCGAAAAACTCCTGGCCCCCAAAGAATACCAGCAATACCAGTCTGGTCTGTTTCATAGAAGACTGTTAGATAATGAACATTTCATTTATATTTATACAGACAATATTTACCCTGATTCACTACAAGATTAAGGGCTCCACAGATACTATCAAACCACTACATCATCAGGTTCTGTTTCAGTAACTACTTTAGCAAAGACAATTTGAGTCTATTTCCTCTCCTTGGAAGAGATGAGCACTCTGGAGGTACATCACACAGTAATGGTCAATCTGCTTAAGGACTACTAATTAAAGATAGTCTCAGTCAGCTTAAAGTGCCAACCATAAGCTTTTAACTTGGCTACTTTTAGAGCTTACTGTCATGCACAAGTAGAACTGGAAGATAATGGAAGTATTTTTACCAGCCCAGTTAATTGTGGGCTTTTTGACCTACTTCCTCCCTCCCCTGCATTTCCCAGCCTCCTTGTGAAAGTAAGAGATTTTTATCCCAAAGAGTAGTGGTTCACTTATCTGAATCAATGGGTGACTGACAATCTTATTTTCTTCCTCCCCTCTTTTTCCTATACAGCCTCTTGCTTCCTTTAAAGAGATGCTCATTTTGGAAAGGTCTCTTGGGCCCATTTCAGGGTGTCTCTTGAAACTGCTCAGAACTTGTGTGAATTCACTGTGTGCAAAGTGGCCCATGCAGCCTCAAGAACTGGTGATCAGTAACAACTGTGCCACATGTTAGGACTAAGATTAATCTTTAATTAAAAAATAAAAAAAACCCAGAAATGACAGAGGGTGCTGCATCTTAAGAAAGTGAGAGAATTCGATATGCCTTGTCTTAGTGGGCTGCCAAAGGCAAGCTGGCTGGATTAAATTTTTCCAGGGACATTAGATTTTCGTGCAAATTGAATCACCTTTGGCTGCCCTTTAAGGACAAGTGATCCCTTCCTGCTTTGAAATGTACCATGTGGGACTGAGAGCATAGGCTAACCCTTATCCTGAGCTAGCAGGTATTAAAGAACAGGACTACTTTTTTTCCCTTCTTTCCTTTCTGCTTCAACTTTCTCACTGAGTATCTCCATCATCTCAAAGGCCTGGTGATTTCCTAATACCCAAGAACTGCACCATCTACTCAATGGACTAGATTAGTCAGAGAAAACAGGGAGACAACATTAACCCAGAAAAGCTTCAGAGTTCTGTTTTCTAGTCCAGTAGAAGGAAGAAAGAAGAAAGGTGGGAAGCAAAGTAATTTTAAGAAAAATGCTTATTATGGGAATATGGCTTTGCAGGTACATCCTGAAGAGTAATAATCCCAACAGATAAACATGCACAAGCCCCAGGATTAGTCATGTTTTCAGCCTGAGTATCACTCCTATAGGAGGATGTAGAGATGCACAAACTCTTAAAGCAGGCACAGTAGTGATGGGTCACCTGCCTTCCAATCACTCTGGAAACTGCCAAGAGAAGCTAACAAGCTAAAGCAGTTACAGGGAGGATGGAGGCCACAAAAGTATATCTATGCTAGAAGCACACTTCAATTCAATTGAACAATTTTACAATTGAACAATTTTAAATCAAGTAAAACATCCACAAACAAAGCGAAAAAATTCCTAAGAGCCAAAAGAGACATGCAAAATTTAGGTGTTGGAAACTGTGGCACCTCTAGAGGAAAATTAATGAAATACAATAATGAACTGGGGTTTTTTTCTCTAGGGCTCACACAACAGCAGTAGACAAACAGAATTTTTTTTACTGGTGCAAAGGCTCATTACATTCAGAGTTATCATAATTTACAATTGCAGACTTTGCCACTGAGGATGTTTGTGCTCTCTTCATCACTCTTCTCGCATTATGGTGTGTATCAGTGAGTCATGAGTTCTTTCAGTGCTCCAGACTCATGCAATGGGCAGGCCCTTCCTTCACTAATCCCTGGCTCAATCTTCAGATAATCCAACCATCAGGGATCCAAAACATTCAATTTTGCAGCAACAGTTTAAAACATCAGTGGAATAGCATGTAATTTCTCTCTTGTGCCACAATGGATGCTCTCAACATGCATCTTGGGAAAGAGCTCTTATGCCACAGGTAACACAATCAGCAGTAACAGAAGAACAAAACCATTTACAAAGAGTAAGTCTGCTTTCATCATGTTGTTGCCATATTTAATTATAATCAACCATGAAGTTCAGGATGCTCTCATTTCCAGGCTCCATTGTACCAGCCAGGTACTAGAGGGTTTCACCCTGGCACACCAAAGTGCTCTTTCTACCTGTGAATTTCTTATGAGTGTTAATCCCTCACTGAGGAGACTCACTGTCTCAGGAATCAAACACAGGGTCATCCATATCACCTCCATTAGCAGGCTTACAGCCCAAACTCAAATCCAAAGCCATGGCACACCTAGCAGACAAAACACCAGCCTTCCTCCAGAACCAGCCATGAAGCTGCTGGGATTCAGTCAACAAACCTCCCCACTTAAACGAGCTCCAGATAGTCCAGATGGTTCCAATGCTTCCTCAAAGAGCAAGGTAAACCATTTTATCATTCTGAATGTGAAACTGAATTAATGACAAACACAAGAGATGTGTAGACTGTCTCTTAGTGGCTTCAGCCTTGTCCTGGCTTCAGCCGGGATACATATCAGTCCAGTCTTGCCTTGCATGAAAATTGGTGGGATGTGAGGCTGCTGCAAGCAGCAGTTGGGGCTCAACAGAGCATATATTTGAGGCACTGTGTCCCCGTGAAAGATCCCAGCACACACACCCTGCCACACCACACAAACACATAAAATGGGTATCAGAATACAGCTTTACCCTATTTGTCTGACTCACACACCTCTGAACGATTCAGACAAAGCCAAAGGTGTTTATAATCCCATGAAGTGCAATGAGGCATTAGCCTATCATCAGTATGTGAACTGTTCAATTAAATGCACATGCAGATGGAAAGGTAGAAAGGACTTCAAAGAAAAATCTGACTAGAGGATCGTGGGAAAAAAACAATTTAACATACCAGACTGCACAGCTTCTCTAGAAGGGTAATTTCTACAGTTTTTCTTCAGCTGTGTACATTCTCTCATTGAAGAACCTGCATACGTGTTCCAGCAGCACAAGGCAAAGGCTGTACTTCAGAGTATTTCAGTTTGTCTTTTGCAGCTTGCTCTGCCCCCCTTAATGAAGTTAGTTTGCTTCTGTTAATATCCAGCAAGTCCCAACATGTGGTAAAGGATCAAGTGCGTAAGTGGAGCCCAAATGCTTTTGATACACAGGAGCAATTTGCAAAGATGTCAGCTTAAACTTCCCAGCTCTGCTTGGGGGCAGAATTTAAACTCTGGTTATTTCCCCCTACAAAATTATTTTTAAATTACTTCCAGTCTCTGGCAAAAAAAAAAAAAAAAAAAAAAAAAAGGGGAGTGAGATATTCTTCCCATTTGGCCTTCCAGTCCTGAAGAAAATATTGTATGATGGCCACCACAGAGAGGGAATCAAGGAATGCTTTTCCTGCTTTGCCACTGACTCTTGACCAATTCTCTTTTTCTCTCAGCTGCAGTTTCCCCATGATGATGTGATTAAACATTATTTTGTGGCTGTAAGCTCATTTGAATCACCCCATAAAAATGAGTTTAGAAAGGCACATTATTAAATATCAGTTCGAAACATTGCTCTCCTTCCTGAGGTACCCTAAGACTTACCTTAAGCCCTGGGGAAAGGATCTGCTGCTGATTTATCTGTATCACTGCAATAGCAATAACAAGAACGATGCTTAGAAGAAGGAACACTTGGGCGACAATACTCGGGGTTCTGGTGAGCATCCTGAAACAACAAAACGGGAAACACTTAAGGAGTTTGAAAGGATTTGGTGATTCTGTCTTAAAGCCTGGACCTGGAATCAGCTGAAACGCATAAAATGTAATTCCATCAACTAGACTACGCTAGTGGAAATTCCATCTTCTCCTCAAGAGCTGCTTGGTGTTCTGCAACCACTAACTTCTTATTGTCTGGAAAGGCTGTGTCTATATTGTCATGCTAACGCTGCCAGACTTCACCCTCAGCTTGCTCATTTTCCACAGTGCCTACGTGTATGTGCCTGCTCAGCACCTCCCACGCCTGAGGAAAGGCTGTGGGCAGGCAGGATGGGGCTGGGGCTCACCCAATGCTCCTGTGTGCTCCGACAGCACAGACACACGGCACACAGACACCTGAGGGAGGCTGCTGAGTGCAGCTGGATGTTTCTGCCAGGCATGCAAGGTCGGTGTCTACAAGAGATACAGGCTTCTTAAAAAAAAAAAAAGAGAGAGAAAAAAAGAGAGGTTTTAAGAACATTAAAGTAGGCGTCTTTTTACTAACTGCTGATGAAATATGTGTGTGTGCACATTAACGTGGAGGATATAATTATCACTCTGCACTGCACATGAAATATAAAAAAGTTTAACTCAGAGATTTTGCAATTAGAAGTTACCTAATCTGAGTAAATCTAACATGGTTATGTTGGACAAAGCCCAAGGTGACATGAAACTTGCTTACTAACAATAAGGCTATTTATATGTTCATGTCCTCTAGAAAAGTTTCCTAGAATTCAAATGTGGTTTAGGTTTCCTGAAATTTCTGCTCATTCGTTATTTTAACATGTCCCTGACCAGACTTCTCTTAATCCCAAGAGGCCATTCAGTACCTCTTAATACTGACAATCCACATACCAAAAATCCTTATGCTCCCCAGGGGTTGAGGAGGAAAGAGGCAGGTAGTGGGAGATGGCAAGCTTAGAACTATCAGAGGAACACAACAAGGAGAACTTTCCTGCCTTTCTTATTTCTGAAACCATTTGTTTTGGCATAGAAAAATCAATTTAGCCTGGCATGATCTATCCTGAGTCACATCTCCTAATTCTTCCATGCTGATGGTGGAACATACCAGTGGCTGCTCAGGACTGTCCTACAACTTCAGCAATCACCAATGCCAACCTGTGCTGAGGACAGGAGCTTAAAGGTGGTCTACAGTCCATGGCCAGAGCACAACTGGGTCAGTCCCAATGTACCTGCAACACATGGTCTTGTCCTTAGCTCTACCAGAGCCAGAGGACTGAGGGAGAAAGCAGGACAAATACTCCTCAGACAGTTTCCATTTTCTAAACCTCATGGGTTCTTCAGCCTGGGTACCCATGGTCCAACCTCTATGTTCGCATTCAAAAGAAAATAAAGAAATTTGTTCTGTTCTGGGACTGGCTTCACACTGAGCTCTGCCTACTGCTACTGCTTTCCTTCTTTGCCTTGCTATTTCTGTTGCGAAAACTAACTCAGAATGGCTTTTGGAAACCCTTTGTTTCAGCTTTGCACATCGTACTTCCAAAACATAATTTTTTACGCTCATTAACTCTGTTTTCTAAATCCATATGAGCTCCTTGTTTGCTGCCTATCTTCTCTTCCAATACTTTCTTTCTTGGCTGGGTAATAGCTTTATCATCTTAACCATCAGTCAGTTTTTAGGGAAAATTACCAGCCACATTGGTGATCTATTTACTTCTGTTCATTGCTTTACTATCCTGAGGCATTGAAACATCATGGACACAATGCACAAATGATAGAATGAAATCTTTCTTTTACCATTGCAAAATGTGTTAACACCTACACTGTAACCTGCAGATAATGTCAGGGCATACTAATTAGAAGATTTTATATAGATCAATTCTCATTTGAAAGGAGAGAGCAGATTCTTAACTACACATTTATGAATTGCCATCTGGATAAAATACTTCAGGGGGAGAAAATAACTTTCTCTTTAGCTTTCAATTGTACATGGATATATCTATGATTGTAAAGTGACTGAAAGAGAACTATCTGCTCACAACCTAATATATACCAGTCACTCCTGGATCAAAGCACTGATTTCAGTGCTGGAAAAAAATAAGAACAAAACACTCAGGGCAAATGACTCTTTGAAAAACTAAAGAATTACTAGAAAGCAAAGCAATAATGACTATTAGACTATTAAGACTTAATTCTTGAATGATTAAATATTTTCTCTGCCCATTTCTGGGAAATGGAAATCTTGGTTTGTTGAATTTCTCATGAGCTTCCCTAGTACTGGGATTTGTCTTCATCAGAAGTGACTTTTCTCTTCAAAAATCTTTTTTGAGAGGGAGAATGTAAAGTAAGGGCAGATCTCTTGAGACGTTCCTCATACAATCTTGTCCCATCAGCAATGAGGACAATTTCATCAGAGATAAAATGCAAATCCTGATTTGCAGAATAGCCTCTCTGTCAAAAGGGCACCTTGCACTCCATGTCCCCTTGAAGTCATCAAGTCATCAACAGTTGACACCTTTGCTGTCTTGCCACATAACTGGATCAGAAGCACAGGGCTGCATCTACCCATGGCTACACTCATCCAAGGCTCACACACATGCACCAGGCAATACAGCCACACTTGCCCATTCAGTGAAATCTGTAGAAATACCAGAGAGGAGGTCATTCACTCCACAGTTTAGAGTTGTAAGGTAAGGAACTCCTGCTATCATTGTGCACTCGTTGGCAAGAAGACAAATAAAAGATGTTAACAGAGTATCAGAAACCAGCTGCATTACATTATTAAACAAACATCATCCTGAACCAAGAAACAGCATAAATTTATATTTTCCACACCCAGTTAAGTATGCTGGGCCACACATGAGCATATTGGAAGTATCACTTTCTACACCTCACCTGCAAAGGAAAATGCACTCAACTTCTTCATGCCACCAACATTTTAACTAAGTTAAATGCACACCAGCAAAAATGACTGTGCCGAAATTCCTTTTCCCAAGTAACTTGAAACATCAAACCCACTTCTTTTAGGTACTGACCTGTTTGTTCATAGGGTGGGTAAGCAAGCACCTTTCTTCACACCATAACCTAAGAGACACAAACACGTTACCATTTATTTCAGACGAGGTCGACAGGTGAATGTTTTCGGTGCTGGGAGAAAAAAAAAAAACAAGCACAAAACAAATTCCATAGCATCAAAATCCCAACATCCACAGCACTTTAACCCCCATCATGAAAATCTGCGAGGAGGTTTCGCACGCCTCTCGTCGGAGGGGAAATTAAGCAAAAACAAGCACATGGACACAAAATTGAGAGCGAATCTTTCCCTCACTCAGCTCACCGCCGCACCGCCTGAGAAAGCTTCAGGCGATGCTTGTGATTTGCGACAAAACACCAAATAATGCCCCCAAAATAAGGTCGCAGAGACAGAGCAACACCCCCGCCGGGGCCACAGCCGCCCACAGCCTCAGCTCAGCCCGCCCCGGTGCGGGGATCCCAGCCTCCCCGCATCCCAACCTACCTCCCAAAGCGGGTTCCCCGCCCCGTCCCGGGATGAGGAGCGCCGGGAACAGGCTGCACCCTCGGAGCGCCTGCGAGCGCCTCTGTCCCGGGGGGATTTGGGGAGAGTCACCGCCTGGCTGCCCGCCCGCTGCTCCTCTATTTCCAATCAGATGGAGAGCAAGCGAACGAAAAAACAGCTTGCAGGTTAAAAAGGGAAAAAAAAAAAAAAATCCGGATGACCTGACTCAAGTGGAGGAAGGAGATCTGCGGCGAGGGGACGCGCCCGAGGCGTGACCGCAGCGGGAGATGTGGCGGGGGCTGTGGCCGGTGAGGGATGCGGGGCTGGCGGGGCACCGAGCATCCGCCGCAGAGCACCCCTGGCACGGCCGTGCCTCCCTGCCTTCCCCTCCTCCGGCTGCTCCCTGCTTGCCGGAAACGCCGCTCGGGATTTGGCGGCAGCTGCTGCGGCAGGGTGTTGCTGGCCGCCCCTAAATCACATTCCTCAGTTCCCTCCCAAACCGAGGACAGAAAGGGGTTTGTCTAGAGGTGGGTGAAAGAATCCCTGCGTCTTCTAAAAGAAGCAGGTGCTTTCTCAAGAAGGCATTTCTCAGAAATCAGCAGCCTCCGCTCTTAGGGCTGCCTTTCCATCCAGGTTCTAGCTTACAGGCACCACTTATTTTGTAGTTTTGCTGGAGTTCTTGCCAAACCGAGGCTGCTCAGTGGACCTAGCACATTCCCAGAAACATGAAAAAGCAATCTCACAGATCCTGCCCTGTCCAACCTGTGTGATCAGCTACAGCCAAGGATCATCCTACAGCCTGCAGGATGGGTTTGCCAGGGACACGAGCTCTGGAATCACAGTGAGGCACTTCAGCTGCTTTCCCACCATTTGCTCATTTTTCTGGGATTCAGAATCACATTAATGTAAAAACCCAAATGCACCTCTTTGATCCTTTTTCTCACAAATATCTTGATGAATTGCAGTATCTTTGATTTTTGAATAAAGGAAGGAGAACAAGAAACCAGCTGCAGCCTTGTGAACCATCTGTAGGCATCCTTTCATTATATACTCCTTTTGGGAGTGGAGGCAATTTCCTCTTTTTGATGACAACGCATTATTAAAGCTGATTTAATGACAATCTTGGAAGATCAGTTCAGTTATTTCTAGCACATGAAGACAAAGCCTCCCATTCATCCTGATTCCCTCTCTGTTGCATGTAATTTATTTCTTTTGTATTATTTCCATTCACGTGGCACATTTTTCTTCTTCCATCCAAATATATTTAAGGCACTTGGTCCAACTGACTGCATTGGTCAGTCACCTGAATCTCCTCAGGTGTCCATTTAAAATGACAAGTGAGCTGGATTGCTTACCCCATGGAAAAGCTTATTATTTTTATACAATCAAACATGAACATTTTGAAATAGAAAAAATGTCAACCACTCCTACACACCAGTGACTAAAATGTAATGCTTGCAAAGACAGCAAACCCTACCTTCTACATAATCTACTTCTACAAAAGCAGACATACAAGATTGTTTTCTTTCTGTACAATTTCCAAAAGCTGGGCTGTTGCACGAGCTGCTCTTCTTGTGACCGTTATTGCCATGCTAAAATTGTGATAGCATAACTGATATGGGCTATAAGATCCTCCAGCTTCGAAGTCCAGAACACTGCTCTGAAATCAAACAGACTAGAAACAAGATTCCCCTCCAGGCATGCCCAGTGGCTGTGTTTCATTGGTTCTTCTGCTTCAACCCAGGGGATCCACCTTAGATCTATGATTTTATCTTCTTTTTTCCCCTAAGCCTTCTTCTTTGGCTTTTCTTCAGTTTCCTCCTCAGCCTTTTATAGTTCTCTTCACCTGATCCTCCATCTGTTCCTCACTCCCAAGGCATAGATTAAGCTGGGTGCCATTTTCCCAGCCTTTGCCGAGCCTGCAGCACACATAACTCTCCTCTCCATCATTTCCTCTGCTGCAGCACCTTTTTCTTCTCCCCCGTCAAGTATCCTTGTTCAAATGCACTTAGTGTAACTAACTATATTGATTTGTTTTGCTTGGACAGAATCTACCCCAGGTGTCCATTTAAAAGTGACAAATGAGCTGGATTGCCAAGAGTGACAAGGAAAAATTTATTGCTTTTGCTGCCATCGAGCATGAATATGTAGAGTAAAAATACAATGACTGATATTGGCAGACTCATATATGAGTACCAGTTGCTATGATCAATAGCAAGTCTCTAGAAACTAGAACATTATAGATATGAATAAAGTATTTGTTACAGACACATTTCTGCAATGCATTTATGGCATCATGTTCACACAGGATACACAGCAGATACTGCCCCATTTCCATATGGAGTGACAGCAGCAATATCAGGAAAGGGAATGGATGATTATACATCCTGAGAGACCACTGAACTGCATCTGTTCCTTGTGTAATGGTCACACAGCTTTGGATGCTGGAATATCAAAAAGTCTCAAAATATCCTCTGAAGAGAAAGCAAAGGGTGAAATGGGGAGAAATGTAAAATGTAATGTAAATGTAAATGTTAATGTAAAAAATGGAAGCAAGGAGACACTGGTGGCTGCAATAAGTTTGCTTTCTTGCAGGACATTTTGCCATTTCATAAAACCCATCCTTCATTTCTGTGTATTCTTTGCAAGGTCCAGCAAACAGAGGGCTTCTCCTCTTCATCCTAAGCTTTTGGCACAATTTTTTTTGCTTTTTGCACTGCCTTTTCCACCATTTTTGTTGTCACCAGGTTGGTGTGATGCCCTTCAGCTCAGCTCAACACTTCCATCAATCTTCCGGGATACCTTCCTCCTGGGACTTTTCCTCAGTGTTGACAGAGACCATTCACAGTTTCTGCTCTCAAAGACCTCCTATCTTCATGTTCACATCCTCACCTGAGGATCAGTTGTGAGAAATGGCAATGCAGGCAGAGCTGTGTAAAGAATTTGGGGCCCTCTGAACCAGCATGAGTCAGGACATTAGAATTAATCATTTTTTGTAACCAACATGTTATTCCAAGGCAAAAAGCACCTTTTCTATTGGTTTCACACAAACATTCTACATATCATGCATCCAAAAAATTGCAATAAAGCTGGTGAAGGGTCTGGAGCACAAGTCCTGTGAGGAGCAGCTGAGGGTACTGGGGGTGTTTAGCCAGGAAAAAGGAGGCTCAGGGGAGACCTTATTGCTCCCTAGAGCTGCCTGAAAGGAGGCTGTAGGCAGGTGGGCATTGGACTCTTCTCCCAAGGAACAAATGATAGGAGAAGAGGAAATGATCTCAAGTTGTGCCAGGCGAGGTTTAGATTGGATAACAGGAAAAATTCCTTTATTGAAAGGGCTGTCAAGCATTGGAACAGGCTGCCCAGGGAAGTGGTTGAGTCACTATCCCTGAAGATATTTAAAAGACCTGTAGATGGGGTGCTTAGGGACATGGTTTGGTGGTGGATGTGGCAGTGCTGGGTTAACAGTTGGACTCAGTGATATTAGGGGTCTTTTCCAACCTAAGTGATTCTATGCTTATCACTGCATACTGTGTTAATTGTCAAATTTAGGAAGATTGCTCCCTAGGCTTTTAAGCAAGGAAGTCACAAACCACGTGTGAACTCTACATTTAGAAGAATGTTAGATGTAATTTTTCTCAAAGATCAAGAATGCAGTTTTTTTGTTTTACGCCATTGCAAAACTGATTTTTAATAATCCTAAAACATCTGCTGCCCTGTAGTTTTCTATCATTACTGACAAACACTATCACCACACCCTCATAAAGTAAATTCACAGGTATGGCATGAGAAATTCAGTTTGTGTAATGCTCATACATTCTCATACATTGCTCATGAGATAGTCTCCTTGTTTTGAGTAATGGCTGGATACAGACATTGCCTATTCTCTTTCAGCATTTCACTGACAGCTTCTTTGAAATGCCTTAGACAGCTATTTGTTGGTTTATGTTTTTATTCCTTTACTGGAGCACTAAAGCTGATGATGTGTCTTAGATTTAGTTTCTGTATCTTCTGCTTCATATATATGACTCTGTGGTAGTAACAGGTTTCTGGTCCACATCATCTTGGGAGGCCTTAAAACAAATAAAAATCCAATTCTGAAGCTGAAGCAAAATATTATCTAATTTTTTTTATTTCCCTGCCTGAGACTTAAAGCTTTATCCCTTGCCTCTCTTGTTCTAAGAATCAAGAGCTGCTTTAATCAATTAAAACCCCTCGGGAGCACCCTTCATCACATGGTTATGAGCCAGCACAAGTTGTAGGCACGTAATTAGGGCAGCAGATTGCTGGGACAGCAGAAAAAGACAGCCCCTTTGTCTGTTTTGCTATGCCCGAGCTTTAGAAAGCCAAACGAGCTGCTGCGGCAGGAGAGGGTGTGTGCCAGCCGTGCTGTGCTGCTGAAAGGAGAGCTGCTTTCCAGGAGGGACAGCGGCTGCTCCCGTTCCTTTTGCTCCCTGCCCTTCAGCTGCAAGCCAAGCTCATGGAGCTCTTCAGCAAACTCGTCCCTTTGTTTTTTCAGCCGTGCCTGCAAGTGGACACAGGAATCTGACAGAGAAATACCATTCCCTTACAAGAAATTCACTATTGTATTCAAAGACATGCACCACTTCCAGCGAATGGGGATAAATTTTCAGAAATTACTCCTTGGGTCTTAATCCTTTAAAAAGTGTTGTGTGAAAAACTGATCAACATGGAATATTTCTGTGTGGTTGACAACTCCAATTGAATGTTTCACTTTCCATGGGTCAGAAGTAATTGCTGACAAATTGCTAGTTCAGGAGAAGAGATTCACCCCTTATGCTTTCAAAAAGTATGAAGTAGTCCTTGCAGCAACATTTCTGTCATGTTTTTGTCCTCTCCCAGTAATGGGAGAGGAACAACTGAATAATTCTAAAATTCCTGGATAAAATTCTTTCCATTGCAACTCCATACAGGTCAGGTTACCTCTTTGAGTAGATCCGTGGATGAAAAAAGTCTTATTACAGCTCTTTCCAAATTCACCTGCCAGTATTGTTCACTGCTTTGTTTCCCTAACCCTGAGCCAATATAACAATTTCATTTTTTGTGTTCCATTCGCTAACATTAAACCGCAGGTTTTTTGGGACCGTTCATAGGCTCAGAAATGTAACTGTAGCCATTAAAGTCGGTTGTACAGAACATAAGAAGCGTGTGGGAGAAAACAAGCAGCACATGAAAGAGTAGAATGATCCCCATAATAGTGATTCTAACAACCATTCCTAATTTGGAGACTCACCCTTATGTAGTTCTTGCTCAAAAACAGCCTGCACTAAACAGCTTGTTTTCTCACTAACTGAACACAGACAGACTTAATAAAATCACTGTTTTGATTCCAACAGATTGAAAAGCCTTTTCTTATCCAGCATGGGGGAAGAGAACTTCTGCTAAACGGAGCGCAAGGCTGGGTTTGGTGGAGGGTGTGAGGTGCACATTAATTGGGTTATTCCTACAATCTTGACTGTGTCTCATAATCTTCATCCACTTTTGCAGCCACAAGTACAGTATCATCTCTCCAGTTCATGGTAGTAATAGTAAATAATGCACCTGATGTGAAAAATGCATCCAGTTTTTGGTGTAGCTGTGAATTTTTCTTTTTTTCATTCCTTTTGTCTCCATTGTGGTGCCCTGAGTGTTTATGACCTGCAGAAGGGCATATCACACACACCATTTTAGCACTGACTGATGGCTTTGTGAACCTTCCAGGGAGCGCCTCGGGCAGCTTTGTGCCTTGAGTCAGCCCTGGGTGTAAGTGAGTGCCAGAATCAACATAACATCTGAACGACAGAGATCCTGCCTGCCACTCGAGTCTCTGATGTTGGTCCTGTGCAACTGGCCCTGTCAGCCACAGGACTTGTTGTGCATGCACAGTAAAGCCAGACACCTCAAAGGCAGCTGTTGCATTGACCAGCCACTGACAAGGGTCCTGTGTCTGTCAAACACTGAAGTTATTTGCTTGGCCATATCAATCCTATAAAGCACAAAATAGGAAGGGTGAAAATTTCATATGGATGCTTTGAATGTTGGTGTCAGTTTGCCCAGGTGTTTGTTTTTTTGCCTCCCCCAGTCAGGTATCCTAATGGTATCCTGTCCCACCATTCTTTCTCCAAAGCCAAATCCACTTTTTGGCCCCTCAACATGGCAGCCATCCTGCACCATCTCACCTGTCTTGCATTGCTCCTTGCTCAGGCTTCTTCAGCTCTTCCCCCTGGTTGTGCTGTTCTGTTTTTCCTCCTTGAATGACTCACACACCATAAGACCTCTCTCCAAACTGTTCCTATCTGCCAGTGGTGACAAATACCTTTAAATAAATTCAGGACAAAAAAAAAATCCTCTCCTTAAAAAGGCATATGCATGCACTGAATAGTCTGTGACAACAGACAGGGCACTCTCCTCTGATCTTCCTCCAGTCATGGTCTGTCCATGAGGGAGGGATTATCTCTGAAGTGGCAGAGGCATGGTGCCAAGAACAGTGGAGCCCTCGTTTGGCCAGGGTACAGGACAGAACTGTGACAAAATACATGAATCATCATAACCCTGAAACAGGGCTCCACGAAACCACACATGCTTTTAGTCCAGCTGACTTTGATTAAGATCCATGAGCACAAAAGCTGACCTCCCTGGGGTCACTTCACATCAGCGCAAACGATCACCCCCCACAGGAAAACAAATCACTTCTCTATGGTTTCCAATATATTTTATTTGCCAAGAACAGATAGCTTCATTTGGCACTCTATATATACAACTTTTACATAAAACTGTATATGCAAGGTTTTACATGTGAGATGCTGCCAGACAGGCATTTTCATTTTGACTTCTATCTGCTGAGCAAGGTTAACTGTATTTTGGGAGTGTGCCTCTCCATACTTTAATACTGTATTTTTCAGTTTGCTTCTCTTTCTGCAACACAGTAATTTAACCCCACTTTCCAAGACTAATAAAAAAGAACTAACAGATGTATGAGATCAGACAGAAGGTGGATGTGCCTTCTTCCTAAGCATCAGTAGGAGCAGATGTCAATGAGAAGGCTGTTGGGACTGGGCTGCCACATGTGGGTAATTCCTCTGAAATACCTCTCAATTGCTGCCATCTCAGGCCTTAGAGACTCCTTGAGCCAGATGTTATATCTGGTCTAATAGCACCACATGGACCTCTCTGCCCCTGAATGCATTTGATGGCTTTTTGAGCAAAGGCTTGTGCAGCAGCCAAATCCACAAGGTGCCTGTCTGTTTCTTAAAGGTTCAAATGGAGCTTGAATGCCAGAAGGGGTCTGGTTTAATCAGCTTGACTCTCTCACTAAGTTCCAGACTTGCCCAGAGAAAGAGGTCAAAAAACTTCTTTTTTTAATTATCTGAGACGTGCTTAATTCTTTCATAAACTTAGATGCTTATCCAGTGTTATAACTGTTGGGGTTTTTTTTAAGGGCATATTTATGTTTGCCTATTGCTTATGATTGGGTTGTTAGTTTTAGGATAGAGATGAAAAATGAAAGCATGAATTGCTCTAATGCCATTACTTTAAATTCCTAAGCCTGTTTGTGAAAGCCCAGGTAAGACTAGAAAAATCTGGACACTTTAATTTGATATTGAACTTCAAATACTCCTGATGGAGTATCTGAAGGACCTTGGTTAGAAAACACTGGACTCCAATAGCATCACAGACAAAAATCCAGTGTGAATATATGGCCTTTGCTGTGGGTGATACACCCTTTTATGGTGTGTATACAGCAGCAAAGAGCTAAATTGGAGTGTGATGGGGTACAGAGGCTTTTTGCTGGCTCCTTGCACAAACTGAATTTCATCAGTACTGAACTGTCTCATAATCACCCTATTTACATGGATCACTTTTACAGCCATACCTGGGCAGAGCTTTCTGAACCAAATGTGACTTTGAAACTTCACCTTTGGGAATCTTTTTAGGAGTCTGTCAACAGTGCTGGACCTGATCTGTGACCCATGTGCCACCTCCTGCAGGCCCCTCTGACCACTCCTTCATGTTTCTAGCAAACTTTAATTCACAGGAGGTGTAACTTTGAGAGACTTTGGGACAATAAAACACATGAGAAAACTGTGTGAATTAGGGGCTCCCAGGGTCAGAATTTAACAACCAACAAGAGTTAAAGTCTCAGCCTATGCACTCTGAGAAACGTAAGATTCACTTTTGCATTAAATTATATACATTTGCATGACTCTGCACAGACTTTTACAACAGCCTGACTTTATGAAGACATTGCATCCATTCCTGAATACAGGTATAAGAAAAATGTAGCAGGAGAATTAGACTGTTAGTGCCACCTCATCCTAGTAATAAACCCAAAGAAATAGAAAGTTCAAACATGCAAGCAAGAACATTTCCATTCTGGTCTCTTTTAAAAAGGGGGATTGCTGCAGTCACCCGGGAAGGGTCAAATACTAAAAACCATTACACCTGCTGCTGTCATGTGTGCCTGCAGAGATTATCCCCATTTGTGCCACTGTTCACCAAAGGTGACAGACTAGAAATGAAGGAGCTGCTCAAATGAGAAGTGCTCTCCTGGATCACCAGGCTCCCAGTGAAATCCATTGAGTCAGACTCAGAGGCAGCTTGCAGAAATGAGGCCAGTGGCAGTTCTCCATTGCTGACACAATTCATATGTTTATTGAAGAAGCAAGTGGGAATAGAAGTAGTACAGCATGTCCAGGGCAAAGAAAAGCATGTTTGTGCTCAGCACATCAGACAGATCACCAAAGAATTGTTCTGTGAAGATATGACCTCTGTAGTGCTGCCAAGGGCATGGGAACATGGTGTTATGAGAAGCAGCTCTCATTAGGCACCTCATATTTCTATAAGATGAAAATGCCCAGAAAATTTGTTGCTCTCAGTTATTTCATCTGTTTTCACTCCAATTCCCAATAATACCTTTGTCATCCCTTTTACCTGGAGACATCCCAATACACTTTCCAAGTCAGTAGCAATTTTGCCTCATTTAGATATGGGTACATAAAACAGAAAATCCAGACATGAAAGAATGCAATATTCTCTAAAGCTTCTGTTCGAGTTGTTTACAGTTATCCCTGTTTTCCAGAGCAAATGCAGTTGATTTTTAGGAACTGACAGCCCACTGACAAACTGGTCTATTGAGACCATAGGATATTTATTCTTTTGAGGTCAAATTCTCTATTGATTCAACTCTACTGACTTTAATTGAATTCCATAGTCATAAATTTTACAAAGCTAAACTTCCCAGACAAAATTAAAAGCTCCCATTCTCTGCAGATTTTTTTCATACATAGAAGGTAACAATGGGAACTAATTAGTTTATGCAACAAATTCATATAATTCTTTTTCTTCACTGCTAGTTAAAGTTTCTAGATACATTCTTTCCCTAAGGCTGGAAATGAGACACAAAAGAAGAGTCTCATGTATTCTTCTCTTCGCTCATAACAAAAATGACATCGAGGTCTCTTCATAAAATGAGAATTTCACTACTGACTACTGACTCTGCTTTCTGCAGAGACTTTTAAAAACCTTTTCACCTAAAAGTGTTTTTAAAAATCAGTCTGCTGCTAGAAGATGAAAGCTTGACAGTAGAACTGACATTTTTGATCAAGATTTTCATTCCAAAACAAAAATATCCTTTTCAGCACAAATTACATTAAATCAATCCACCGACGCAATGGTGAAAATGCAAGAATGGGCTGAGTTCTACAGAAAAGACTCAAAGTACTTCCCCAGCCCTCCCCTCATAATAGTTAATTGCCTGTTGGTCCCAACATTGTTGTGGGAAATGGAAAGTGTGTATGTCAATCCTCACTGAAGGAAATATTAACGATCTGGGTCTCTCCTGTCATGGAAGAGAGCTTTTAACAGACATTCTTTTTAGCAAAAAGGATAAACCACCCAGCATCTGCTTAGTTTCAAAGAGTGATTTTCCTTTGCCAGTGCCCAAAAAATACCTTGATGCCCATTTGGAGGAAAGGAGGACAAGCCACCCATCCCAAATAGAACAAGGTGGTTCTCTGTAACACAAAGTGAGGCTCTTCCCTCCTGGAGACAAACAGGAACTAAGACTTACTCCTCTGTATTTTCCTCTCTCTTTTCTGTGGCTGTCATTTCTGAGGAGGATGTCATCTGTTTGGAGGCACTTCTCTGACTCCCTGCACAATCTGGAGAGCCACAGGCACTGGCTGATGGTTGTGCTCTTCATCAGGATGTAAATGTGTGGGAGATATCTGTTTTCTCTGCTGGCTCTGGGCTTCTACCCTTAACCACCGACTGAGCAAGGACAGCAAAGGTTTCACCTCAGAATCTTGTCTCAGGATACAGGTAGCAAGGAAATGGCTATGGCAAAACCTCATTTCCTTCCCAGAGCTTGTGGTCAAGGCTCTTGGGTTAGACTGCTTTTGCCAGCTAATCCCACCCTGAAAAGCAATGTTACATGGTCTGAGAAAGGAGGAAAAAACACCTATTTTAAAAAAAAGTAAACACAGTTTTGTCTCCTAAAAAATAGAAGCATTTCTTCCCAGGAGCTTTATATCTAGACCTTCAGTAAAAGACTACACGCAGTCAGGACAGAGCTGTGCCTCTGTGAACACCTGGGGGACCAGTTATTTCATAGCCTTTGGGACTCAGAAGAAGAATTTTAAAGTGGTTTCTCCACCATGCTTAAAATACAGCCAAGCGATCCACAACATTGCCTCCATTGTGACCTGCCAGGCTGGGGATTGAAATGGGGGAGAAAAAAGGTTAATGAATTCAAGGAAGGAAGAACAAACGTAGGTAAGATGGTGAGCCAGGCTAAGAAACATAAAGATTTTGCTTCTTTCCAGGTAGTTTCCTTGCTGGTTTTAGAATGTTATTTAGATTGAAATGTGGGGTCAGTCGGAAAAAAAAAGTCCTTTGTACGCTCCCAACAGGTGAAGGACCTGACATATGTCTTGTACTGAACCATTCATGGGCTCTAATTCACCTGATGAAACCTGCTCTCAGATGCACAAGTACTGAGAAACTCATGAGAACATATTCAGATACAAAAATCATCCCAGAACATTTTCCCACAGCTCTTGGAAGCTTCTGTTAACCTCATGCCAGTGGCACTTTAAAAGATAAAACCTACCCCTGCCAGGAAGAAGATTTAAATCAGAACAGGGCTTGTTATGAAAGACAATATTGCATTAGCACAGAGACAACTGCTTAAGGTTTGGCAGCTTGTGATTAATACCAAGCTTAGTCCACCTCCCAAGAAAGATATTTTCCAATTGATTTCTGTGGGTTTTGGCTAAGGCCCACACTGCACATACTGGGGATTGTTCCTCTCATCCTAGGCTCTCAGAAGTGGTAAACAAATAGGATTGAACTTAGAAGGGCGAAGAAGGGTCCCAGTTTTTCCCTGTTTTTCCATGGTTCAAGGGGATGTTCTGGGAGTAGGTAAGTTCCTGATACCTTTTAATGTGATGTCTTTTTCACAGTTTTGAGAGTAGTACTCTGACACATTTGAAACACCCATTTTCTCATGCCTGGCTGGCTTAGTAACCATAAGTAATAACCTTGTTCCATTAAGGAGCAGTAAAAATATACAAAAGCTGCAATTTCTCTGATTACACCCCCCTACTGTTAAAATAACAAAAAAAAACCCCCAAACCGCAAAGTCTTTTGTAGAAAAAAGGAAAAAAAAAAGCTAATTTTTCTGTATTGCTGCTGCTCACTGAAATTCCCTCCTGACAGCAGTTCAATGGTAACAGAATTGAGCAATATGTTCCACAGGAAAAGATAACAAAGAATCGATGTCTAAACAATTTCAGGATCATCTCTGAATTTGATGTCCAGGAGATTAGTTTATATCATAATGGTTCCTTGGTCCTATTTTAAGCATCTTAGAGAAGAACACTTTGTAACCCAGTTAAAATTCTTCCTTATTGGACAGAAATCAATATCCAACAAGGCAGCAGTGACCTCTCCCAAATTTTGTTATGCTCACCACAGGAGCACATAAAACATTAATCCCAGGGAACCCACTGCAAAAATGAGCAAGTTTTAAATAATCCAGCATAGTAAAAGGAGCTTCTAACAATTCATTGAGAGAAAATAAGATTACATCTTGCTGGGAAGAGCCTGGGAAAAGGAGATTGTCTTTTCTTCCTTCCTTCACACAGACTGGCCAGTTCTGGGTGGCTGTGCCTGTTTGACTTGGTCTTGAGGCAACTCTCAACACCTCTTAGAAATATAAGAGAATAGCTCATATATGTCTCATACATATATGCATGCATACACACACACACATATATTTTTATATATATATGTCTGTTCTTCACATATATATATATATGTGTACTCCTGTGTGCATTGGGTATCGCCACCTGTATTTTTGCAGTAGAGCTCCTAGGACAGTGTTGTGTTTAATTCCATGCATGGCACATGAATCTTCGTTGTAGTGGCTGGACATATTAACATATTAAGAGTGCAGCTACAGACACCTTGAATGATGGCCAATACTGAGAAGCAGATACTGACAAGCTGAATACTGCACATAGCTCACTAGGATTAAACCATCCGTTACTTGATTTCATCCTTCATTATACTCATTTTTCTTAACATTTTGCTAAAGTCCACTTTGCTTCTACTCACAGATTTCTGACCCTTACATTAATGACCCTCATCAGCTGGTGGCTTTTTAAATTCAGAGCAGCTCCAGCTACCTCTGTTACCCTCTGCAGATCTGCATTCTAACTTGTCTATATTCTTATGTCCCTGGAGCCCATTCAGTGCACTCGTCTTGCCTAGCTGTACATAAGGGTAGCTGGACCTACAACACCTTAGTGCATTTGTATTCCCACCTTCCAAGACCTTGTATCCAATACTGCAAACACAATGTGTTTAACCATTTGGAAAAATCCTCACTCTCCTTTCCCAATGCATCAGAATGGGGCACCAGCTGACTATCAGAGTTTCCCAGTCTTAGCAGAAGCCAGTACAGGAAAGAAAAATGAAGGCAAACGGGAAGAGAGGGATCTGGTCTGAGTCAAGCATAAAGAAGCTCACAGCAGCATGAAGAAGAATGGAAGAAATTATCTGCTTTGTTGATGTAACAGACCAAAAACTAGTCATATTGAATGGCCTTTGCACACCAAAGTGTTCACAAGGGGAACATTTCTCACCCCTCCCGCTCTCTAAACCAGAACGGATAGGGCACTCTCCAGCAAACATTGCAGGAATAAAAATGGGATTCTATTGTCCTGATCAGTCAAGCACATTTTTATCTTTCGCAGCAGAAAAAATAGTACTGGAAAAAATATTGCACAAACTGCAGCTTAGGGGGCTTCACAATCACTCTTGTTTAGTACCAAGTGTTTTAAATGAGCCAATGGATTGCTGCAATCACTGATGGAATGGGGAATAAAAGGGAAGGTCGTGTCATATGTTTGAGAGATAAAAGGTACATACAAGTAGGCTCACCTACTTGGTGTTCCAGGACAGGAACTGAGAAATTTTGTTTTGCTTAATTTAGAAACAGACAGACTCTGGTCTTTTTCCTCAATTGCAAGGGTGATTACATTCTGAGCTAATTAAACTGCATAGTAATTATCTTGCTTGCTTTAATGTGTCCTCTAAAAATTGTACTGCTGTATTTGTCATACTGGTGAGAGCTTATAAAATGCTTCTCTTTTCTGCTGCTGGTCTTCAGAAGGAGCTCCTGGGGGATCCAATGCTTGCATCCTTTGCTGCTCAGACTCATTTCTGTTGAGAGTCAGACGACCCTGGACAGCAGAGAAGCTGCAAGCACCAATCAGGAACAGAGAAACTCCCAGAAAACCTGAAGAGAAGGAAGCTTAGTGACCAAATAAAATTCTCTTGTTCAGCTGGTTAATCTGGAAACAGCAAGAGAAGAATATTGTCTCCACAAGGAGGCAACTGTGCATATCCTGGTGTAAGGTCAGTTTGTGGCTTCAGCTGCCTGGCCCATGCAGCTGCAGGGCTCATGTGGAATTGTTTGGATGGCACCATTGGCCTTCACACCCTGTGCCTGGAGCAGGCTGTCTGAGCAAGGGAGGACCATGGCTTGTTCCTGTCCTCCTCCTTGCCATCTTTGGCCCCGCTGATGAGCACAGGGCTGGGAGGGCAGAGGGGGAGAGTAGCAGCCACTTCCAGAGCGTCACCCTCTCTCTCCTCTCACAGGAAAGTGAGTAATAGTGTTTTCACGCTCCTGCTTATATCTTTGCTTGCATTTCCTCTGCGAGTCATCCCACACAAAACCAGCCCTTCCTCGGGCAACACCACCCTGCCTTCAGTGGGAGTTTGAGTGGAAATGGAGTAACAATCCAGATTTGGGTTATAGCTGTGGGAAAACAACTTCATCCTCATAAGAGTTTGGTTATAACCACATTTTCATATTAGCAAGCTATTTAAAGCATAAAAGAAAATGTCTCTCTTCTGCTCAGCTGGGGTATCTTAGGCTGTGTTCCAGCCAAGGAGTGCCTGGTAAAGACTCAGTATTTTTCCATTAATTAAGATGCTTTAATTAATTGGGACAGCTAATTTGAATTAGCTCTAGGAATAGGTATAGCCCTTGAGAGAGCAAAGAACAATGATTGCAGTCCTTGTCATAATTTAGAATAGATGAGGGAAAGCTCTGCTTTAGGAAAGCCATTCAACCCTATAGACCAAGGCATCATTGGATGTACAGCTGGTCATTTAAATAGATCTGGCTTTATTTTATTTTATTTTTTTACAGGCAGTTCTTGTTTGTCTTTTTAGGAGTTACAGTCAAAGAGTTTTTTCCCCCATGACGTGATCACAGCTAGGTTTTTGCCTGGACAAAAAAAGATACTTTTGACAACCCTGTATTACCTTCATACAACAGAAGAACTAGAAAGAACACCCTGGCTGTGTCTTTCCGGTGCTGGCACACCGAATTTCCCCCAGCCCTGAGGCAGTCGGGTCATTAGCAGTTGTTTCCATTACTGCCTTTCTTTCACCACACTCAGGGACCACGTGTGAAAAACCAACACTCGATGGGCACATTCCGGGGTTGGCTCACCCAGCTTGTTCGAGCCAGGAGCACGGGTGGAAGACGAGATCAGAAGCCTCTAAAGGAGCAGGAGATCCAGGGCTGATGCCATAGAAGATTCCTGATTCAGAAACGGGCAAAGAGCCTTTCCAAGCTGGACTAGGGGTGCAGAAAACAATCAGATGTATTTGCTTTCTTGTTTGCACAAGCACACTTCTCTCAAGATCAGAGGTGAGAGGGGAAAACAAGGTGCAAATTTTGATCAGCCATTGTGATTATTCGAGCAAGAGCTTTGCATTTTAAACTCCCTGGCATGTTTATCACTGCAGGAAGAACTTGTTCTGCAGAACAGGTAGGGCTGTCTATAGGTGCAGACAAATCTATAGATCTTTGTTCTCGACATTGAAACATTCCAGTAGGCTGGCCTGTAGAAGAATTTTGATGCTAGATACTAAAAAGAAGGTGTTCACTCAAGAGTGAAATGTTCTGGCTAACCAAAAACTGCCGTAGCTAGGATAGAGTCCTTATCACTGGCACAGGTGTGCAGGTAACAGCTGCCTCAAAGCCCAACAAAATATAGCTATTTTAGAAACAGCAGTAACTTCTCCTCCTTGTACAAACAGCTGCAGCTGGACATTGCTGAAAAGGCCACAGTATACTTGCTTTTTTCCCACCCTGACATCAATCCTTCACACTGGATATGAAGCAGGATCCCAAGCCAGTGACTTGGATTTCTTGACACAATGCTTCATTTTTTCCCCAGAAAATACTACACTGAGCTCAACAAACACATCACCCTGTCCTAACAGAAGGACAGGTTCCGCAGAACACACTTGTAAAACAGAGGACAGCAGATTAGAATATTTTTTATGGTTTCTGCAGATCAGCTGATCCAGTTTTCTCCCATAAGCACATCAGACCAAGAACATGAAAACATGCTTGCAAAAGTCTCCATGGGGATAACCACCCTAGATTCAAATAAAGGCATTGCATTCCCCACTTTTCACCTTGTAAAATATTGTAAGCCCCTATCAGCCCTATATGAGGTACCTCACTCATGGCCTGAAGGACCCCAAAGAGCTGGACAGCATCAACGTGAGGCTGACAGTTTACAACAGATTTTTCAGTTCATCATTTTTACAGAAAACCCGGCTTTGTTTGGGTGTTTTTTGCTGATGGGGGGTGGCATTTTTAGCTCTTTTGTTTAAAAATAATAATTTATTTTAAAACCTGATTGCTGCTAAATACACCAGGAAGGCTCCTTCAAGTAAACAATTAAACAATTACAATGGAAGATATTAAAATAAGGTTTCTGTGATACGATGGGATTGATTTAAGAGGGTTACAGGAAGCTGGAGCCTGCTGTTCTGTGACAAATGATTTCCCTGAGAAAACTCAGTAAGGGAAGCATAATCACATAATGGAATTTATCTTGAAATATCACTAGCTTCTGGGTTTGGAAATCAGCAGCCCCCAGTGACCTTGTATTTAACATCTTTATTCATGAACTAGGAAAAGAAAAGGTAAACACAGAAAGGATAAACCAGTAGACAAGAAGGGCAATGTCAGGCTTGTTTAGTCCATGGGGAACTCAAATGGAAAGAGATCTGATTAGAGAAGTGAATTGGGATGTTACAGGCTACATCAGAAAACAAGTGTAATGAGTCATTTAAGGGCAGGACATAATGGAGACCAGCAGAAAGACAGAGCAAGGCAAGCAGAAGCAGAAGGTAAAACTGAACTTACTGAAGCACTTTAGGGTCACATCAGAAGTACACTCGGTGCCCAGCTGACCCTAAGACCTCTAGAAGCCCTTTGCTTCTCCAACACTGCTGTGCTCCAACATCAGCCCAGATCCCCAAAACAAAAAAATCGAGAGTGGAAGTGCAAACTGTGTTTTCCCACTGCCTTCACCTTGAAAAATATTGTTGCTTATAGCATCCCATCGCTGGTAACACCAGTCAGCCTTTGGGACAATTCTCATGGTGGCAATGCAGGTAGGAAAGTCTGCTTGTCTCCATGAAAACCAGTGTACCTGAGGCCCCAGAGACTGGCAGTGACTGTGCTTCCAGAAGGGATTGATTTCATTTACGAGTGAACATGAGGACCAGAAAATGCCAGGACCATGTTCCTTAGGATACAGAAAACTGTGCCCACAAGATGAGCAAAACCAGGAAGGCTTTGTGGTGAAAACCTCAGGCTTGAATTCCATGGCCAAAACTGAAGGCATAACTATTGCACTTAAAGCAACTACAAAATTTCTGTTCAGTGCTAAAAACACCACAGGGTGTTCACCAGGATGTGGGCTGGAGGAAGCACCAACTTCTCCCATGTATGGCAAAATGAGGAGATGGTCAAAGAGGCTACAGACTTCTCAAGCAACACCTTTTCTGCTTTCCATCTACATCCCTCCCTCCCCGTACATTTGTGCTGCTGGCAAACAAATGTAGACGAGGGTGAGCAGTACTCACGGTTTTCCAGCATCCTCCTTACTGGAGGATGGGAACAAGCTGCTGTCCCAGCTACATACGGCCCGCAGGAAAATCCAGAGACGGAGACAATGAGTGATGGATGCCCGATTTGGCTTTTCCTACCAACGACGCCCAGCCTTACAGGCTCCCTGTATTCCCCGTGGAGCGAGAGTGGCACCTGGTGGTCACATCGCCCTCGCGCTAGCCAGACGAATATTATTATTACTTTTTTTTTTGAATGCTTGGTACAGTGGAAATTATGGAGGAGCACTTGGTATAAAGCAGTCCTGATTAACTAGATCAGTGACAACCGCTGGCTGCAATTAGTCCTGTAACTCATTATTTTCCAATGCCCCTTGTCATTCAAGTAGTGCCAATTCACAGCTGCTGCTGCAACACACCCACTGCACGAGCCTCCCTGCCCACTCATTATGCTCCTGTGAGTGGAAAGGAAGGAATGAAGACCTGTCCTAGCTTGCACAAAACGTTTTGCTTTTTTTCCCTGGCTTCGTAAAAAAAAAAAAAAAAAAAAAAATTCAGGGCTTTCTATGCAGGCAGAGACAAAATAAGTCTGTTTCCAATCAGCTACCAAATGCACATCCCTAGAGATGCTGAGGGCCACATGTGCCTTGGAAGAAAATATTGTTATTCTCCTTCTGTCTGTCATTGAGACATTCTGTGCCTCGGCAGGACATGACTTCTGTATATCCCTGCACTCTGAAAACTCTGTGAATAATAGATGTGCTCTGAGGCAGAACTTCTGCCAAGGCTGCTCCTGACATCGTTAACTTGTCTGGCAAGCTGAATATTTGGTGCAGAAGGGCTCTTTCCGAGAGATGAACAGAAAAACAAGCCCATACAAAGCACTGAACCTCAGACAACCTGTTTCGATTGAATTCAGATTTTGTGGCTGAGTGATTTTTGTATGACTGAAGGGTGAGTGCTTCATTAGAGATCAGATTGTGACTGATTGTCTGTCCCTCTATTTCTGACAAACAAACTCCTATTGGAAGTTTTTCTGTAGCTGGGCTCCCCTCTCCCTCCTGGGCAGTGTCATTGCTGTCTAAGAGCAGCTTACTCAAACTGCTGCCTTTACCTGCGTGAGTCTTACTTTTTCCCCAGATGCACCTTTCCTAAAATTCACAGGAACACATGGTCTCAGAGATCAGTACCTCTCTGCAAGCTTGGTAGGAGTTGCCCAAGGTGTTCAGCAGTCACCAGGATGGGCAGCGAAGGATGGCATTCACTGGTGTGGGCACATGGTGTGATAGCACAAGCTGCACTTCCTTAGGAAAACAGACCACAAAGTCTGGGACTGCATGAAAAAATCCATCTCTCCATAGTGGCTGTTCTGCAAGGAAATTATAATAGCAAAGATGAGACAATTACACAGCAACTGCTATAACACGGAAGCCACCTGAGTTGGCTTTCTTCTGGCCAGGATCACCTTCCCAAGCACCATAACTGCATTCAGAGAGGAATGTCCACCTGTGTGGCACTGCTCCAGCACAGGCAGCCACTGGAGAAAGAGTGACTTAATGTGAACACTGCTAGTGAAGAGTGGGGTCTGCAGGTACAGCCTGAGAATGTCTTCTCTGGGTTTTTAACCTGAGAGACCCTCAAGGTAACAGAAATGTTGTAGCACATGATGTATCTCAGATGTGTCCTGGAACTTTCATTTGGTGAAGAAAGCAATGAAGTGCCAGCAGCTTTCCCACTAGCAAGGTGTTCTATTCTACTCCAAGGGCTGCATCCTTGATACCGTGGAAGAAAAATCAAAATTAGGAGAGGCAGGTGGTAGGCAAAGCACTCCATCACTGGGAGCAAGTACTAGAATACAGTCATTAAAAGGCAACAATGTAGAAGTGCAAGGTGAAAAGAAAAACAGTTTTGAGGGACAAAGGATTTACTCTTTCTTGTTTCTCCTTGAGATGTGGTTGTAGATGGCAGAGGAGCATTGATATTCTTGCTCCGTCTTGTCCAGAGATACAGAACTTGCTTTCAGCCTGCACTCTTGGTTTTGCATCATATCATCATCATCATCTGAGAATCATAGAATGGCCTGGGTTGGAAAGAGACCTAAAAGATCCTCTAGTTTCAACTCCCTGCCATGAGCAGGGGGCACCTCCCACTAGACCAGATTGCTCAAAGCCCATCCAACCTGCCTTGGACAATCCCAAGGATGGGGCATCCACAGTTACTCTGAGCAACTGTTCCAGTATTTCACCACCCTCACAGTAAAGAATTTCTTCCTCATATCTAATCCAAATGTACTCTCTCTCAGTTTGAAGCAATTCCCCCTTGTCCTGTCACTACATGCCTTTGTAAAAACTTTCCCTCCATCTTTCTTGTTGACTCTCTTCAGATACTGGAAGGCCAGAATTAGATGACCCCAGAGTCTTCTCCAGGCTGAACAATCCCAATTCTTTTAGCATTTTCTCATGCAAGAGGTGCTCCATTCCTCTAATCATCTTAGTGGTCCTTGTCTGGACTCGCTCCAACAAATGAGGAAGTGAGGAAAACACTGCCCTAACCCCAGTCAAGTTCTGTGCAGCTGAGCTGGACCAGGTCTTGTTGCTGGTTCAAAGATCTGCTTACATGCAGGAGCAGAGCAATGGCAAGCCACAGCGTGAGCTCAAACTGCTGCTGTCACCAGTGCAACGCTCAGGGTCAACCTCTTTTTGTGACACACAGGGATTTTTCTGGTTCAGCTTATGTCATGCTAAAACGAGTTTTAAACAAGTGAAAAAACAGTGCCACCTTTATTCCACAACAAAAGCACTCACACAGGCCAACAGCCCAGTGGAAGGACTGAATTAGATTACCAGTAATTGTTACATTTCTGCCCAGAATCACTTGGTGGGGATCTGTACCGTGTTTTGTGCAGCCCATGCAGAACTGGGAAGAACAGTATAGCCAGGGCCTCTTTTGACATCCATGTCACATGCTCCTCCAGCTGTTCTAGCACTGCTCTTACAAACAGGGAAATTCTTTCTCCATCCCAACATATCTCAGGCCATAGCTGCCCTCAGAGTTCAAGAAGTTCAGTGACATTGCTTCTGGGAAAGGATGTGGCTATGAGACATATTCCTGCATCGTGGCTGGAGCCATGTGATGTCTTCTGCAGGCTGAAGGTTGGCAGCACAGAAATGGCTACAGACATGCCAGTACAAAAGGAGAAGTATCAATTTTGTGTGAAAGACGCTGCAGGGTTCAAATGTAAAGCCATAGGGTTAAAACAGGACTGGAAAGCACCATCTGAAACCGACTTTATTTGATAATTTTTCTGTGCTGTAAGAAAGTAAAAGGAGAAATAAACAAGAATGCTCTTAGCCTACAGAAGGTAAAAGGATGGGAAGGAAGCAAATGAACATTAACTGTAAATAATACTAAGTATGAAAGATAATCTAAAAAAAAACCAACCAGAAACACATTGTAAAAATGGCACTAAATAGCAGAGCAGCCTAAAGACAGCAGGATACAGCCCTTTCATCTGCTGGTCTGCACTTTGTAGTCATAACTTTCACGGGGCAAAAAGGCTCAAGTACTTGACAGACATGAGAGAAAACCTGTTTGGTGTTTGGTGAGACAAAAGTCCCTGCCATAGGCAGATGACTATGTGAACTGCTCCCCTGGAAGGAGCCATCACTTCTGTGGTGAGAGAAGATAATGCACCCTGAGACAACAGGACACAGAAACATCACACTGACAAATCCTCTTGACACAGCAAAGTAAGGGATTTCAGTATCAAGGGAAACTATTTTGAGAAAATCTCCTGTAACCATTTGTGTTGTATCAGTAGAGATACAACATTCAGAAGAGCTTTACAATGAGTGAAGTTAAACACTAGGTCCTATGAAAAAAAGACAGATTTAGAATGTACTTCCACAAAGATGATCAGGGTCAACCTCTTTTTCTGACACACATGGATTTTTCTTGTTGTTCCCACTATTAAACTGTTCCCACTGTAGATTCACACACACGATTAAAACACTGGGTGCCAGGTACAATCTCTGAAGTACAGCACAGCATTATTCCTTTGAAACAAGACATATTTCACAGGATTTATTAACCAGTTGCTGAAGTCACACATGCAAGTACCTGTAGGTCTGTGAGCAGAGCAGATGCCCTCACAAGCCAAAGTGATTAAAGACAGCTGCATGCTGGGACTGCATTGCTGGGGTCAGTTTGCAAAAGCTCTGTCCCACTTTTCAGGTATCCAGATTTCACACACATTAATTTATTTTTTTTAATTAAATAGATCCCAAACATTTTGTCCCTCCAGGAGACAGAAGTAGCTCAAACACCAAGAAGCTCATCAGTCTGTCTGTGCAGACCTGAGCTCCAGGAGATACAAGCAAAAGCAAAGCATAGGTACACACCCAAAAAGCAAAACATAGATCCACAGTCTCCTCCTTCCAACATTTGATCTGGAGGGGTGATTCACATGCCTGTCTTTTCCCATTACCCCTTCCTCAACCTCAGGTAGCACTAACCACACGATGATATCTCAGGACCACTGAGTGTGCAGCATCTAGGGAGAGCTCAGTGCTGCAAAAAATACAAAAAAACCCAAACAAAAACAAAAACAAACAAAAAAAAAACCCCAAAAAAAGGCAGGTGCAGGTGGACACATGCACACACCCAGCCATTTTAATAGTTCCTCTCCTGAATGGCTGCACTATTTGTGGAAACATGTGAAAACAGAATTGCAAAATGAATGATGGGTATTCCTCCTGGTTGTCAGTGGTGCTGAGCCACAAGACCCATGGGTTGGTGGCTATTCTGTCAGGCAGGGCAGGGAAGGAGGCTGGGTTTCTGCAGGACAGCGTGGTCCCTGTATTGCAGGGAAGGAACAAGCACAGCAACATCATGACACCTTGTAAAATCATTTGCATTCATTTGCATGAACATGAAATCTCTGCAGACCCCCAGACCTTGCACAATGTATTAAGAAGCTACCACCAGCTGTAACCATCTTGCAGCAAAAAGGTATAATTTCCATGAAATACTAATTGCAGAGCACATCCTACTAGGGCTCCTCAGAGAGGAGTGAAAAGCTGTGGGGAGGACTGCACACGCAATTCATTTGCATCAGTTGTCCTTATTATTCCTCCAGGTTCTCTTTTCTTTCTTCAATATCAATTATGGCTCATGCTGTGACAACCATGGGGTGCAAAGGGAGTGATGGGGAGGCACACTGAGTGACTGGCAGACATTTCAGCAGGTTTAACTTACCCCACTGCATCTCATTTTTTCCCTAATTCCTTATTTTTTCCTCATTTCCTTTTTCTCTCCCCAAAAAACCCAAGTAGGATATGCTCAGGAATATATTGCATTTAGGCATAAAAACCTGATGGAATCAAATTCCTGCTTTCTTTGCATAAATAACCCTGTTGATCTCCTCCACAGACAATGCACAAATAGCTGTGGATATCCAGAGCTTTCGCCCATTTTTGGGAAGGTCCCGAACGCGAGGCATACTCCTGACTGCTTACTCTGCGCAGGTTTTGTAGCGACATTCAAGGGAAAACAATGCTTCCAATTTGTTTGGGGCTTCAAACAGGTTAACACAGGTCTCGTGTCAGCTGCTCTAGAGATCACCTAGAACTGATTAAACTCAAAAAAACCCCACGATTTCATTTAACACACTCCTCTCTTGGAGAGTTAATTTTCACCTGGAAAGGTCACAAAGAAGCAGAAGAGTAAAAACTGGTAGCACCACCAAAGCCTGGCAAGGTTCTACTCAAATTGCTCCAGGAAAGGTCCTCCTCCCCATTTTTTCTGTTGTAAACTTGGTTTCCAAGCAAGGCCTGCCCATAGCGCCCAAGTATTTCCCTATGCACATACAGACATTTGGTCATGATTTGGACATACAACAGCCGAAACACTTGCAAAGCTTTCAGTCCAGAGCAAATTTACTCCCCCCCGCCATGCTGCCTTGCCATCAGATTGGCCAGCTGGGGAAGAAATGGACTTCAGAAGTGCAAATTGCTTCAATCAGTTTCATTAAAAAATAATCACCATAAATCTAGGGTTTACCTAGGTAGTTCAAATAACATTTGAGTTAGTATCATGCTACATCTAGACACCATGCTTACCAAAACCACGTTCCTGGAAGTGATGGCTCCTGTTCCTTAGTCAGAGAATAGGCTTGGTATTCAGTACAGACTGCAGAAAATGGAAACCTCAACAGATTTTCATTTGAAAAGACCTTTTTGAAAGATGAAATACTTAGGATTGCAGGTGGCAGTGTTGTAAACTGATTCTCCTTCCATAAATTTGACTGTAATTTTGCTAGCTGCCTTTGCTAACAAAGGTTTTCAGGTGTACAAACCCAGCCCTGAGATCAGGGGCTCAGTGTCCTCATTTGTCAATCATCTGACTTAGCTCATAACATTGAGGTCTTGATTTGAACAGCATGGGAAAGAACACAAGCTTTAGGAGAAAACTTTCAGCTTGTTCAAAATCTACATGCTTTTTCAATGAAAAATCATCACAATTGTTGTAGAAACTCTGAGTGTGGAGAAAAAAAATGGGTTTTTTTAAACAAAATGTCAGAAGTTTCAATAATTTAAAAAGCATTACGAAAGGCTGGTCGGGGTTTTTTTAGAAAGTCATTTTGAGATTAAAGAGTAACAATTGTTACATGCTTCACTGCAATTCCTATGTAAGATTTTTCTGTTTAGAAAGAAATGTCCACCTCAGCTCACAAGGGACAGCTCATATAAAGGCCAAACGTGTAGTGCAGCATGCACCAAGGCTGGAAAACCTGTCCACCAGCAGGCTTATTCCCTGGGGCTTTACAGGCCCCTCTGGAAGCCTCCCTCGTGTGAGCCCTGCTGTCTCACAGTAGTCCTCTGTCTCTTTTCTTGAAACCAGCAAAAATTTAGTTATCTTTGACACCGCTTGCTTTCTGGTTGAAATTAGGCAATGGTCCAGAAGCTGATGGAAGATGAGAGAGACACTTCACTCATGGAGTTTGCCCGTCCTTAGGGAAAAGGGACTAAAAACATACACCAGAAACAGGTTTTCAAAAGACAGGCTTGGCTACTGATTGTTGTAAGGAGTGAGAGTGAGGATGTCTTGCTATATAATCCAATGACCTGTGTAATCCCTCTCACTTTACAATACTTGGTTCCTACATTAAAAAAGTAATCCCTAAAAATAGAAAGCTACTTGTCAGAAAGGATCAGAATCACTTTTATCACTTTATGTGCTTACTGATGAGACTGTCTTTCCCAACGCCTGTGTTGGGAAGACTAAAGCAAGGACTCAAATGAAGCGCTGCACACGTCAGTAAAGGAACGATCTGCTTTTCCTTCTATATTGCATGGATGAGGATGTGCCCAGAGACAGGCACTGTGCTGCCAGGGATCCTGTGCTAAATCCAGCAGCAGCTGCCTCTGCTCAGAAAGCCAGCTTGCACTGAGGGCTACTTTAACTGCATTAATGAGTGGTGTCTCACCATTAATTGTTACACTGTTGCTCATTACAGTCTTTCATGGCTGTGTTATACATATATTGCTTCAGCAACCAGCAATAAAGGCTCCTCCTGTCCTATTCGAGCATTGCTCATGTCAGGGAAGGAGAGGAAGTGCCTCTGTGCGTGGGTGTGCAGTTCTGCCTGCCCCCATGCCAGTCTCTTCTCGCCCCTTTTGCTCTTGCACATTCCCAGCTTACTCTGCTCTGAGCACTCCCAGCTGGGAAAAGCTGCTCTACTTTGCTTCTCACGGAATGTGTTTACAAATTGTCGCTGTTTATCTCAGAGGTGGCTAGGATGCTCATTTTGCTACCAGGGGCTGCAGGCCCTGCTGGCTGACATCCCCACGGAGGATGCTCCTCGGGAAGCAGCTGACACGTTGGAACGGGCAGGTTTTCCAGGCATTAGTGTGTGCTGTGCTACCTGTTCGGGCTTGCTATGAGCTGCCCCTTGTCAGCTGAGGTGCACATTTCCTTCAAAACAGAAAAATCTTACGTAGGGATTACAATGAAGCACATAGCAATTGTGACTTTCGTATCACAATTACATTCGTTAAAAAAAACCCAACCAGCTTTACGTAACACTTTCAAAATTATTGGAACTTTTGATATTCTACAAAAAAAAAAAAAGAAAAAAGCTATTTTTTCTCAACACTCAAGAGTTTCAACAATTGCGATGATTTTTCTTTCAAAAAAGCACGTAGATTTTGAACACGGTGAAAGATTTCTCCTAAAATTTGTATTCTTTTCCATGCTGTTCAAAGCGACACTTAAATGTTCTCAGCTGAGTCAAACGCCTGACACACGGGGAGGCCCTGATCTCCAGGCTGGCTCTGCGCGCCTCGGCCAGCGGCGGGCACTCCGGGCAGCGCCGCTCGCTGCTCGCCGCTCGCTGCTCCCGGCCCAGCCTGGTGCCACATCCCCCAGGCGCTCCCGGCCGTTCTGCGTCACGGCCCCGCTCCGCTCGGCGGCGGCTCCCGCGGCGCGGCGGAAGCGGCGGGGAAGGCGGGGCGGGAGGGCGGTGTTAAAGCGGCGGCGGGGCCGGGCCGGGCCGGGCCGATGGAGCCGGGCGGCGAGAGCGGCTGCTGGTTCCTGTACTACGCGTACGGCAGCAACCTGCTGCGGGAGCGGCTGCTGCTGCGCAACCCCTCGGCCGCGCTCTGCGCCCTGGCGCGCCTGCAGGTGCGTGCGGGGGAGGCTGCGGGAGGCGGCGGGAGCGGGCGCCCAGGGAGCCCAGGTGTCCCCCAGGGAGCCCAGGTGTCCCCCAGGGAGCCCGAGTGTCCCCGAGGAGCCGCAAGGCCCCGCGGCTGTGTGGGGTCCGGTGCTGTAGCCTGTCCGTCCCTCCCATAGCGGAGGCCCCAGCACCGATCTGGCGAGGGCGTCCTGGTCAAGAGGATAGTGCCAGGTTCTTTGCCGTGGTGCGCAGGGACGGGACAAGGAGCGATGGACATAAACTAAAACGCAAGAAGTTTCACCTCAGCGTGAGGAAGAACTTCTTTCCATTGAGGGTGGCAGAGCACTGGAGCTGGCTGCCCAGGGAGGCCGTGGAGTCTCTGTCTCTGGAGATATTCCAAACCCTCCTGGACGCCTTCCTGTGTCACCTGCTCGAGGTGACCCTGCCTTGGCAGGAGGGGTTGGACAGATGATCTCTGGAGGTCCCTTCCAACCGTGGCTATCCTGTGATTCTGACCCAGGGCTGCCTGCAGCAGAAGGAGTGTTTGTGGTAGTCCCACTGCTGCAGGGTTATCTGACAGAGCTTGAGCTTTCAGACTGCCAGCCGTGCCCCATGGCCCTGCGTGTAAAGCACTATAGACTTTGAAACGTAAAGTAGCAAGAAGAAACTTTTTGCTTCGAGGGTGGTGAGGCACTGGAAAAGGCTGCCCAGAGAAGTTGTGAATACCCCATTCCTGGCAGTGTTCAAGACAAAGTTGGATGGGGCTTTGAGCAACCTGGTCTAGTGCAAGGTGCCTCTGCCTATGGCAGGGGTTTGGAAATAGATGATCTTTAAGGTTGCTTCCAATCCAAACCATTCCACAATTCTAGGTGGTCATCTGGGTTTATAGGACAAGCATCTGGCAGTTCTAAAAGGGTGATGTTCTGTTAAAAAATATCAAAATCCCTCCTTCCTTTTGCCTGTGCTGGGTACAGGCAAGGAACTCTCCCTGCACTGTGTGATGGACAGATGTGAGCTTTCACCTAGCACTGCACATCTCTAGCTGACACCTTCGTACACTCTACAGGACAGTTCCCTCCCTGCCAGGGTTATTAAATGCCATTGTACCAGCTTGGCTTTAGTGTAGGCTTGGAAACATGAGCTTGTGGTCCTTAAAGCTGCTTGATGTACAGATCTGTGCAACTGGAAGGATGCTTGGAGGAGCAGAGCATCAATTGATACCACTTAAAGATGACTTGAAGGTTCTCTTGGGGTAACTGCACGGAAATTATCTATGTTAGAGTGTATGAAGAAGTTCCAAAAACTTGTCATTAATAAACTAGACAGTTACTTGTTGTCTGTTGGGACTATCAACCTGGCAGCTGAGGCCTGCTCCTGTAAAGCATGAGGCACTTACAGCTACCCCTCCACTGAATGTGCTGAGAGCACTGCACCTTGCAGGATCACACCTTTGGAAGCAGGGAGAAAGGCAGTAGTATTGTGTGCTTATCTTTGAATAACAGCAAGGTTCTGTAGCTCTCCTGGCTCTCAGATCGATTTCCAGGCTACCCAGTAAGCACCTCTTGTCCTGCCGCAGGTTAGCTGTTCAAGATCAGGTGGTCATGCCCTGGCTTCAGCGCCGGCCTTTAACCGATTGCTATGTTCCCTGCCATCAGCGGGTGGCTTCACTCCCTTGCTTCCAGCTGGAAAATCACTGATGCTAGGGAGTGAGGGACTGCAGGAAGGTTGGGGCTGACTCCTATTCATTGCTCTGTGGTAGTGCCACTTGGGCTGAAAAAAAGGAGAAACAGCCTGTAACTAGAGTACTTTGGATCCTAAACTAAAGTAAAAACTTTAGTTAAACTTTAGCTAAACTTCCCTTTAATATTACTTTTTAAAGCTTTGTTAATCTTCAGCCAAAAGCTGTTAAGAAATCGGATGTGTAACAAGCACAGAAATGCTATTACACTGGTACTTAGAAGGACCAAAGACCAATCTCTTGACCCAAGAAAGTATCTAGTGTGTTTTTTCCCATTTTCCCAGCAGTGCCTGATGCAGTTCCACACATGGTGTAACTTAAGAGTTTCCTGCCTCCAGAACCAGAGCTAGCTGTGCTGTTTCTGTGTGGTCTCTGTTGCCCTTTTTGGGTGGTGCCTCATAATTTTATACACCCCCTTGCAGCATTTCAGTGCAAGTCAGGTCCAGGAAGATATAACTGGAGGAATACAGTAAAAATTGGTGGGTTCCCCCCAACTTTTTTTTTTTTTTTTTTTTTAATTTCCCTAATGAGACTGCAGTGAGAGTACTTGATTCTATTCAGATATTTCCTTGGGGATTCCCTACAATCACTTGTCCTCGTCTATAGCTCTAATCTGTGACTTGACTGGACTTCTACTTGTGCGCAAATAACTTGGTGCATCTAAGTAAAGCTTCTTCTAGTGAAATTAGTTTAGTAGGGGACATTTTATGGGGCAGGAAGATGACTCTGTTGAGGGAGTAAACAGTGTGGCTTTGCCAGGCTGCTGATTGTCACTTGCACACACACACACATACAAATTGATTGGTGTTTTGATAAGTGCTGTTTCTCTGTGTGTAAGCTTCCAACTGCTTCATTTTTTTTGCAGCCTTTTTCCTGTATCTATTTGGACATATTGCAAGAGAGTGATGTGTCTCAAAGGGAATATTAATATGTACATGTGTATGTTTCAAATCAAAATTATAGCTTCAAGAGGGTGATCGTAAGAAATACACAAAGCTGTGGGGCTTCATAGGTTTGGGTGTTATTTTTGTTGATATTAAGCAGGTAGTCTTCCTTAAAGATTGGTGGTTTGCATTGTGGGGTTTTTTTCCCCTTCTGTTGTGCTAGGGAAGGACCCACAAATTGGCTAATAAGTAGAAGAGGATACTGAGTGTATTGAGTCAGGTGAGAAATTACATTGATGACATTCAATAACCCATTATTTTCTTTCTCACATATAGTAATATTTGATATTGCTTGTAAGAAGTGATACTTGATTTCTACAAGGGTATTTCTACTCGCAAAAACTTGAATAAGCTCACTGAAGGAGGCATATGCCTTGACTTAAAAATACCTGAGAATGTTCCAGCTGAGTGATAAGATTGCACAAAACATTGTAAAATACAAGGGATGATTTTTTTATAATTGGGTAGTTTTATTAGTGCATGAGGACAGGACCCAAAGCTCACCATCTTGAAGACTTCTTTACCCTTACTATTTTCCTGGATCCTGCATAGTAGCATTTAAGTCTTATAACCTATGAAAAGCAGGAAGGGAATTGGCACAAAGTAGCCATGTCTTTTGGTGGGAATGAGAGAGAAGTAATCATTTCCCTCCTTCATGGCATGCCTCAGCCAAGAGACCCTTCAGACTGTCCAGTGGGAAGCACATAAGCAATCCTGTCACTGCCCACTTGGACAGAAGTCAAGCTGACATTTCTCCAGCACTGCAGAATTGGGTATGTGTGTTTGTCTTGAGAAAGGGCTGCCTCCACTTTCTTCTCACTGTTAGAAATTGTCAGCTGCCTAGGCCAGACTACTTCAAGATACGAATGTCAATCCAGCCTCTGCAGGCCAAGACTTTTATCAGTAGTGCTCTCTGCCCAACCTCTCTTCCCTTTGTCCCAAGGCTGCTGTTTCTCATGGGGGAGTGGAAAAGGTTGACTTCAACCCCTCATGAGATGGGAGATGGAACAGGTCCTGCCTGTCTGTACTTCCTTCTGTGTCTCCAGCTGGCTCCATGTACAACTGTCCTTTGGCTGCCCCTGTCATGTCAAGAATAGCCAACAGCCCTTAAGTAGAAATTGATTCTCTGTGTTGCTTTCATTTGCAGGATTTTAAGCTCGAGTTTGGCCATCATCAAGGCAGGATAAGTTCTGTCTGGCATGGAGGTACAGCTACCATTGCTCAGAGCCCCGGAGACGAAGTATGGGGAATAGTGTGGAAAATGAAAACTTGCAATTTAAGTTCGCTGGATAAGTAGGTGACTTAACTTTTGCTGTCTTCTACTACTTTAGAGAAATATTGAAAAGTAGTAAATTTTTGGTAAAGAGCTGTGTGGAAGCTTTGGTGTTGGAATCAAGAAGATGATTTTGATTTTAATATGTGAATTCCATTTCACAGTATGTGTATTGACTTCCGACACTTCTGTAATTAAAATGGGTTCATTTTCAAGCTAAAGCTACTTTTAGGGGTATTTTAACAACCTGTAGACCTTTATTTGAAGCTGATATACTGGTCAGGCTCCTTTGTTGTTTTTTTTAACCTGTCTTCCTAATTTCCTGTTTCTTAAATGATTCTAAAATCTGTGTTTGTCCTATGGCATCCTTTCCATTACTTTAGGAAGAATTTCCTTTGATACTGTCATAAATTTCTGCCTGTATACATCTGTAGACTCCAGTTGAAGCAGAAAAGAAAGAAATGAGGACAAGACTGCAGAAGAGAAGGAGATCTTTAATACAGGAAAAGGGATCTTTTGAGGAGGTTATTTAACATGTCTTCTCTCCTAAGGATTTAAACTTTTGTGAGCTTGAGGAACATCCAAGCAGGGAGCTGGGGTGTTATTATTTCCCCCTTTGAATGGGAGAGCCTGAATGCATGGTGGAGAATGTTCTACCTGTGCCTGGTAATTAAGAGAAGCTCAAGGCACCCTGAGCAAGCTGTTCCTAGGCTGAAGTCTGGGAGACCACCTGGGTGAACAAAGCAAGGAATAGCATGACTTCTTGCAGGGTCTGAGACAGGACTTAGAATGTAATCTCCAAAACTTTGTCTGCTGCCATGCGCTTGTTACATCTTTTGAGATGTGTCTGCACAGCATGGTGCTTCTGGTACACAAGGATTGTTTGTTCAGAGTAGTTTGTCACTGTCATTTCCAGTAGAAATCTGGGCTAGTGAGGACAAGGAAGCAGGGCATAGTAAACCTAGTGAAAGCACTACCTCAATACTGCTCTCCTGCCTCTGGTACTGTTGCAATTTCACTGTGTAAACATGCCCTTGTAACGCTGGCCATGAAACTTGGTTCCAATGTGCTTTTCGTTGCCTATAGGGAACCTGAAATACAACAGAAACTTACCCATGTTCTGTTAGCACATTATGTGAATGGCCACTCTCAGCACTCTTGTCCTGGCTGGGAGTGTTAGTTCCAAGCAAGAGGACATGGGCATCTAGCTGGCATGCTTGTGGTTGGGGACAGCTTCACATGTCCCTGCTTTATGATCTCCTGAGTTCCCTTGCTGTTGCTTACAGTGGCACTTAAACATCCTGACCCCCTTCTGCTGACCTTTACTGAAATCTCCTGATTTACCAGGCTTTCCTAAAGTGTAAACTTCTTAAGTATGATGATCCTGTCTGACAGCATCTGCTTTCAGTAGTAGCACTGTGTTTACCCTCCATGGGGATAGTATTTTGTGTTTTGACTTCTAGAAGTGTTTACATACTATAAATATAAACATAGTTGACATAGTGTAGGATTGCAGATCCCTGCCATAAACTTCAATGCTTGCTAAGGTACTAGAGACTTGAGTGCTGCAGCATCACGAAAAACTACAGCATGGACACTAACATGACAGATTACTTTTTCACAGCTGCGTCACTGATGCCGTGGAGGTGAACTGGAAATGGGATGTGTTCTTGGCTTTTATAGTGATAGTCAGTAGTGCTCTTCTAAGGATTGCACCTAACCAACTCAAATGAGCTTGCATGTGTTTCTGCTGAAGGTCTTGGGATTCTTTGGCTGCATGCAAGCTGGTGTATTTGTAGGTTCTCAACCAAATTATTTCCTGAAATTACCAGATATTAAAAAAAAACAAAAAAGCAACAACAACAAACCCAAACAAACAAACTACACCAAAAAAACAAACAAAAAAAACCACCTCACCCCCTTTTTATTTCCCCCCTACTCTACTAATCTGGGAAAATAGTGTGTGCTTTGTTATCCAGAAGCAGAGGAGAGAATGTGTAATTGATGCTGCATGTAATTACTTGAAATACTAATAAAACAATATAATATATAGAAAACAAATATGGGAGGGGAACATTTTGCTTAGATGGCTGAACTCTTTGACTTCAAATTCAGTTTTGGTGCTGTCTCACAGCCACTTTTCTGGGGTTTTTTGTCCTCTGCACTTCACAAATCTGTAAGTTACTGACTAAATAATGACTTTTCCCCACAGAATCTAGCAATGGATGTTACTAAACAGTTTTATTGCTCTCACACAACCATGTGACTTATTTTGTGGTCTGTTGACCTTGAATCTGCAGTTAGCTTCCAGTCTGTACTTGCACTTAACCTAGTTAATCACCTAACATGGCCCACATTATGTATGTTAAATAACTTGAAATGGTAGCAAGTCTTTGAAAAAAAGATGTCTTGTCAAATTTGTATTGAACAAACAGGGTTAAAACCATGTTGCAACTTGTAGGTAAAGTACATCTAAAGTTAATTGTGCTATGAAGTCTCTTGTATGGCTTAAGCTTCTCATTTACTTCTTACTATTTCCTCAAATTTTTTATTGGTGGCTCAATGCCACTGGTTAAGAACAATAAATAGCGTTGGTTTTGAGTTTTTGTTTTTCTAAGCATGATTTTGCTAATTTAAAAAAAACCAAAATGTTTTTTTGCCCTGACCTGGCTCATAGTTGCTGTATATGTCTTGTGCAAGTTAAAAGGTGTCTTGGATTATTCATTGGAAAGTACATTGCACAAGTTGTGCAAGTTTCTCCTTATTAAAATATAGTACAATGGGCAAGATAAAACTTTGCAATTGTTTCTTTATCTGAGTGGCAGGTAATGAACATGTGTCTGACTCCTTAACTCTGATAATCTGGCTTGTACTTCCCATTTCAGACTACCTGTCTTCCACAGTTAGTTTAGGAGTATTCTCTTTCTAACTTTGTGAGTTAACCACAAGTCACTTCTTAGAGAGCTGAAATTGTAAAAGTGAATGCTGCTGCTTCTCTAGAAACTTTTTCATATGAAACAAGTTTACACAACAAGTACTGAAATATGTTCTGCTTTATTTGTTTTTCTTTAACAAGACCAGTGTTTTTCTTTAACAAGACCATTTGTTTTTCTTTAACAAGACACAGACCAGTGTCCTGCCTTGAGTTCTGTTATAATAAACCTGTGTTTAATTGCATGGTTGGTTTGAAAGATGCATCAGTTATTTTACATGAAAGGAAAATATATGTCCTTTACAGGCAAGAGGGAGTTGAGGATGGCATTTATGTCCCAATAGAAGTTAATGTCCACACTCAAGCAGGAAAAGTACTGACCTGTCGAAGCTACCAGATGAGGGACTATGTTTCTGGTCCCCCTTCTCCACAGTATAAAAAGGTAGGTGTTGCGTCACTTTAATTTTGGAAGGATGTACAGAAATTTATAATGCATTACTTCTGTGCTATTTAATAAGTACTTTAATTACAGTGGATGGAAGGCATGACTACTGTAAATGTACAACAGTCCTTGTGCAATGTACTACTGTAATGATGCTCACAGAAGATTGCTATCTCTTACAGGCCTACTAAATCAGTTTGGGGTTTTTGGTTTAGTTACACTTTACATGAAGCTTCTGTTTAACTTGTGAATTAGTTATGATTGACACAAGGATTTCTGGAGGATGGTATTCACATATATGCAGCAATTCTCTGTTTGAAAAATTAATGTACTCTACTAAAAAGACAGAGGAAATCATCTGTGGGGAAAATACAGCACCTGGCTTGTAGTTTCAAGGATGTGGATTATCCTTATTGTCTTGGAAAGTACTTGCTATCACTTAATAGAGGAGTCCACCTGCTGCCTTTTCCCAGATGCATCATCAGTACATCACAGGACTCCAGTATCATTGCAGAGCACTGCAGGGTTCCCCCTTGATGGCTGGTGAGGCAGAAGTGTTTCGACACTGTTCTGAAACACTGACTCTGTAGAGACACGTGATGCAGTGGCGCAGCAGGCCTGACCTGCTTAGCTTGTGAGATCTGGTGCAGGCTGAGGTTGGGAAGTGTGGCTGTGTGTCTGAGTGGTGCAGCTCTTAGTGCTGGGACAGAGACAGCACTGCAGATGGCTTTTCCTACCTAAAGGAAAGAAACAGGCATGAGCCTGTTAAATCCCAGGTGTGCCACCTTCTCCTAACTGAGGAACTCACTCCTATGAATCTGCTTCCAGGAGCACAGCTAAGGCCAGCTGCTGTGGGACTGCTGAAGAGAGGGCTTGCTTAGAAAGCAGGCTCTGCTGTTCCACAAACCTCCTTCCTGCCAACCCACCTCGTGGCAAGGCAGATCTTTAGGGCTTTTCAGGGAATTAATATGTAGTCTTCGGCTATGTGTCAGCTCTCAGCTCTCATTGGTATGCTGTAAGAGCAGACCTCCACTATTGGCAATTTTATCATTCCCTCCTGGTCCTCTCAGGAGCAGTTGTTAGTTCTGTTCTTCTCCTCTGCCCCCAGCTTTTTTTTTTTTTTTTTTTGTTAATCAGGCAGGAGAGATAAAAACTTAAAGGGTGACTGCATCAGCGCACAGTGATTGAACTACATACATCTACTGTTATGTACTTCTTTGTGGCAAAACTAATTTTTTTTTAGACACCTCATCCTTGCAATGCATCCTGTTAAATGCATGAAAGCATATTTAGAATATTCATTTCTATATGCAAGCTTGATGGTGTCTCCTTCAGGCTGTGTTCCTACAACTTCCCCTTTTCCTCTCTGTTGCATATTTTCTTCCACACCAATACTTCAGTTTATTTTGTATATGGAAGGAAAGCTGCAGTTACAAACTAAGGAATTTGTGCTTTTTCACTAAGTTGAGTGTCTGTTTCTGTTACTCCTGTAGACTGTCTAGGTACTCATTGTTGTCCTTGGGATTTGAACAGCTTACTTTTAAAAATAACTTCAATAATATATGCTGCTTCTCACTTAGGTGTGACACTAAAGCTGGCTAAAAGTGTAAAATGTAGTTACCATCCTCTCTGGAAGAAAAAATGGAATAACTGAATAACAGCTTAATTATAGAGTCTTGTGCACTTTAGTAACACATCAGAATCTTAGGAGTAGTTAAAAGCCTTTTCAGACTAATTTTGTTCATGCTGTTCTCATCTTCAGTGGTCTCCCAGAAGCCTTTGGCTATCCTTAGGCACAAATAGTGCTGTTTGAGATTAATTCTCTGGGTAATTTAAATGGTTCTTCCTATACAAGTGATTGTTTGGAGGAGTCTGTCCTTTCTATTACTGAAGGCTTTTTTTTTTCACCTTTTAATTATAGGTTATCTGCATGGGTGCAAAACAGAATGGCTTGCCAGCTGATTATCAGGAGAAGTTAGAAGCTATTGAAACTAATAACTATGCAGGACCGGTGCCAATCATGGAAGAGATTGAAGCTTTTATTAAAGCAGAGAAAATAAATTCTGCATAGAATACCTCTACATTTGCTTGGCCATTCACCTTGATTTAGATACCTCTCCTCACTGGGCTGATCAGCAGTTTCTTTATTTATCAAAAAAAGATGAGTTTGCTGTGCATCTACAGTAAACTGTTAGACATAATTTGCAGTCTAAAGACACAGTGATGTTGGTAACTTCTGTTTGTATGTATAACTTGAGTACATGCTGAAGTTTTTGCAGATTTAGAAATTATCTTTCTGTAATTGTCATGCAGTGTTGCGTGCAAATTTGTGTTTCATGTCCAGTTTACTGACCTTTTTAAAAGAGAAAGGCCAGCTTCATGAGTTTGGGACCTTTTGCCTTCTGATGAATAAGGGCTGCAGGATCAGGCCCTCTGTTTTTAAAAGTTGTATACATTTGTTAGATGCAAAGTAAACTTAAAACTTTTAAGGCTAAACCTTTTTCTCTGCTACTTCTCCTAATGGTTTAAAGCCCAACCTATCTGATGCTATGGAGTTCCTGTTCCTGTTTATATAGTTAACAAAGAAAGAAAAGTAGCATTTTTTAAACTCCTTCCATGTTTTTAAGTGTAAGTCCAAAAGGTGGCTTAGGCCTGGAGATGACATTCAGCGAAGGATCTCATTCAAACCATCATAGCTTCCTCCTTTCAATGTCTAGTGGTTGTCATAGGTGAACTGGTTAGCTATAACCAAGAGATTTTTAAAGAATTAATTTTAGTTTGATATTTCCAGAGAGTTTAATTACCTTTTTGACTGGCTTTTTTGTCTATCTAGGCCTTGGTCTCATGTCCAGTGAAATCAGAAAGTCTCCTTTGAGTCCTAGCACATTTATGCTGTGATTTGTTTGTCTGTTAAACCCCAAATGAACAGACTTGGCCTCTTGTGGTTTTTTGGCTTTTTCTCCCCACAGCAGAGTATTTATTTTCATGGTACTTGACAACCCCTGCAGTTAGTCTGTGGGGGAAGAGGAAAAATTGACAACCTGGAAGATGTCAAATCACTGAGCTTTGGCTTGTCTTTAGTGTATTTTTTCTCTTGATGTACAGAGGGGTGTAAGAGATAATTGATGTCACTGTGTGACTGCTTAGATAAACTTTAAAGTAACAGACTGACCGTGTCTTCTCTGTATAAAATATTTTCTATAAACTTCTGCCAGGTATGTGTAGGTGCTGTCCTGAGGTAATATGCCTATTTCCAGAGTTGGGCACTGTGACTGCTGTAAAACATGGTACTTTCTGTATTAGCACTGTCTAGCTTGAGTAAATAAAACTCTGATTACCAAACCTCTGCCGTGCCTGTTCAATGTGCACTCTTCAAGAAGAACACAGAATCACAGATTAAGGCTGGAAGGGACCCCTGGAGATCATCCATTCCCAAGACCCTGCCACAGCAGGGTCACCTCGAGCAGGTGACACAGGAACAGGTCCAGGTGGGTTTGGAATGTCTGTATAGAAGTAGAGTCCACGACCTCCCTGGGCAGCCCGCCCTGCTTATGTAAGTGAAAACTGGTGATGTTGGGATGCAGCCGAAGCCTCAATGGGCTATTTGTGCTTTTTAATGAATGTAGTGTCAATAGCGGAAAACTCTGTGTGAACACGCTCCTCTTTCATCAGCAGCACCGCTTCTGCTGCTCTACCCTTACCTTGCACCTTTGGGCTTTTCAGCTTTTAACTGAAACAATACCCTGGCAGTATCCTTGGGGAGGTGCTTCACGAGTCGTTGAGGGAAGTGGTCGCTGCCGAGGGACCCCTGGCCCCTCTCGGAGCAAGAGGCCGCACGGGTGCGGAGGGAAACGCGGTGTCGCTGAAAGGGAAGCCTTCGACCATTCCTGCGCGGGGAGGAGTCGCTTCCCGCTGGGAGGAGAGGCCGAGTGTGGGGCGGGAGGGGTGAGGGAAGCGGCCGTGGGCTCCTCCCTTGGCCTCCGTGCCTTGGCCGCCGTGGTGAGTGCCGGGGCAGGGCCGGGGCGCAGGCGGGTCCCGGGGTCCGGCTGCAGGCCAGCGGCCGGCGCCGGGAGGGGGCTGGCGGGTGTGAGCCCGAGAGTCTGCTTTCTGTAAACCAGAGTTTCTGTGGGACGGCGCGAAAGGCTTGCGGGGTGGGAGGGGAAGGGCTGCGCCGCTCCTGAGGCAGAAACTTGGGGACTCCTTCGTGTTTCCTCAGGAGGGTCCCTGCCGGCCCGGCGAGGCGGCGGCTGGCGGTGTATGACAGGGAGCGGGGAGCGGGGCCGGGCAGCAGCGCCCGCAGCTCCTCGGCGTGGGGACAGCGCCGTCGTACGAAACACAGCAGCGCTACCAGGCGTAAATGGTGTTCTAGATGCTGACGAGGATGTGGTGTTCCTGAGGGCTGTTGGGGAATGGTGGCGAGGGCCCAGGGGCGGAGGAGGCGGGCGGGATGCATCGCTGCCCTCCTGCCCTGGAGCCCGCCTGCCCTGCCCCGTGAGCCTCGGGGACGGGGTGTGCAGTGAGCCATTTGCTGCCCCCAAAGCCGGAGTGGAGATCCCAACCCATGCGCGGACTGAGGCGGCACTCGCTTAGGTCCGGTGCTTTGCTCACTTCAGTCGAAAGAAGCTGGAAGAGAGGCAGGCGGGAGCGGTTCCCCGGGCAGGGTGGTACCCCGTGGCGTGGCGTGGCATTCCATCAGCTGCAGCTTCTAGGATTCACTGCTGGTGGAATGTGAAAATAATAAATAACAGGAAAGGAGCAGTTGCAAGTTTATAGACAGCAGTAAATTGCCCCCTCCTCCTCTATATCTTAACAAAATAATCGACAAGATTTCTCTGATTGGAGAAATTGTCTTTGCTTTCTGGTAATGGTTCCATATTATTTATTGATCTTTTCCCACCGGGAAGGAGATATAAGGAAGCCACATGAAGTCTTTCTGGCAGGGGCTTCTTAATGCATCCAAACACTCTATATAAAGTTCTCTTTCTTTACAAAGGAATCTATTAAGATATGTAGGCGCAAAACCTGTGAGGGATGTGAATATTTCTGTCAAAGCTGTGCCTTTTAAAGAAAAGCTTGTTATTTTACCAGATGGAGGCAGAAATAATTTCTTCTGTGTTCTTTATATCTGTTGCTCTTCAAATAACTAGGGATGCTTACAAAAGCTTATGATACAGTCAGAAAAGAGAGAGAGGGGGAAGGGAGGAAAAACCACTGAAAGATGCTGATCTCTGTGACCCCAGAGCAATGCAAGAGCCCGTGGGTTGTAATGGATTTACACGAATGTGATGTTAACATATGGCTCCCCGGGCATTTATTGACATATGTAGCATCAGTGATGATAGTTAGAGATTGTGAAGTGGGGTGTGATGAGTATGCTTTAATTCACACAAACAGAATAATGTAAGATCTGCACAGGGACTGTACAAGTTCTACCAATGCACCGTTTTTGCTATAAAAATAAAAGACTGGGTTTTAGTACCTTTGGGAATACATTGCATTGCTTCTCATCAAACATGCAGACTTTTTGTGTAGCATATGTGCCCATTTGCCTCTGATCTCAGCATGTTTTTTACTCCTCTTGAACTAAGTAAAATAGCTGAAATTCTTTTCAATGTGAGAGCTGCTGTGTGGAAATAGGTGTTTTATTCACTTATTGTAGACAAAGACTGACTGCTGTTGCATGCATGACAGAAGATGTGGAAAATCAGTCTCTTTTCTCACTCTCCCAATGACAGCAAAAAGTTGAATTTATACTGGCCTGACAGAGTCCAGATTACCAAGCATGGCAAAGTTTCCAGTTCTCCTCTTGCTGTGATGACTCTGTAGTGAGTAGCTGGCACTGTAAAATAGCTTTTCTCAGGAAACAAATCTGACTTGGAAACACAAAAGGCACAAATTTTCATGTGAAATGGAGCATTCTTTTCATACAGCCACGTCTGGAAGAATAATTGCATTTTGAATGTTACGGATAGAAGGCTATGCCAGTGGGGACTCCACTAGCCCTGGGCTGGCACTCCGGTTTGTGTGCTTCACTGTTGTCCTGCCAGTTGTCCTACTAGGTGCTGTGCAAATCCTGAAGATATTCCAGCAACTGGCTCTAGATAGCTAGGTAAGTAGCATAAGACTTTATCTCGCAGACAATGTAGAGGAACAATTCTTGTCAGAATAGCAAAACAGCAGAAGTAGTATTGACTGAGTTTTCAGCTCTTCAGAAATATTCTAGATAGCTGCTAGAATAAGCTGCTGTAAGGGACAGTTGTTAATTAAGTTGCTCCTTGTATTGCCTTTACTGCATCATCCTACCCAGTCTCCTTGGGAGCAGCCAGCTCAATAAGAACTCAATTCCCAAGTTGACCCAAAAGTGGAGGTGTTTTTTAGCTATTCTGTAAGATCTTTAGCCTCTTTATCTATAAACAGCATTTACATTTTACAAGAACTTGTTTGTGATAAATCAGTACATTCTTTGCTGCCAGGGGTCTTGCAGCACTGGAAGTGGAAGAGGCATAATGGTTTTGTTAGAAGAAGAGCAAGGAGATCTTAGTGTAAAGAGGATGTGAGAAGGGCAGGGCCTAGAAAAATAGAAATGTTTATATGCTTGCACAATGCTGAGAGTAGAGGGAACTCAGAGGAAACACTAGATAAAAGTGCCAGTGCCTTCATGCAGAGGCTGTTGGCGCCACTGCAGCTTATTGACATGGGACTGTACAAAACCTTGCTGGAAGCACTGATGCTTTTACCATACCTCTTACTGTGACAAATTTCATTTCTCTTTTTCATTTCCCTCCTTATTCCTGGCTTGATCCCCATCTTGCTTCCTCTTTGTTATTCTCAGTTACACAGGTTTATGATAGCATTGATTGCCACACTTGCTGTTGCCTCTCACACTGCTTCAATCCCCGTCAACATTTCATTTGGCCAAGGCCCTGTCTTGCCTTTCTTGGCTTTTGCAGCTGGTGGGTAAGCACTCTGCTCTTGGGTTCTTTTTAATTCCTGCTAGTCTGTTTCCTGTCTTCTTCACCTGATGGACTTTGCTGTCCTCAAAATGGCTAACTGAATTTCTTGTCCTCTGACATGATTGGCAGCATCTTCGGTAAGTCATGTTGTTTTTTTTTTAATTTTTCCTCATAGGACCAAGTCCATTCTGTTCCCAGATAGGAAGCTTTTCCCTGTGAGTTTCTCCTGTTGTCTCCTCATACCAGGCTCCTGCTTCACTCAGGTATCATCTGTCTTGTCTGTCTCCGTTTCTCCTTAGGTGTTTTGCTGTTTCAGCTACTCTGTCAAACTTGCAAATCTTTCCCTTTTTCTTGCTCGTTTCTCTGAATAGATGTGTTAGAACAGGTGATCTGTTTTGACCATAACTTGTAAGAGCCTTAAGGTGTCTTTCAGAAAAATTTATTCACTTTAGCCCTTTCAGAAATGGAAGGCAGTACACTGAGGTGTCTCACATTAATGTATGTCTCAGTCTGTTCTAACAGCATCCCCATGACTGATGGCAACATCAGTCACAAGAATTGCACTGGAATTGAATCCAGCATCTGGAGGGCCCAAGATAAGGCAAAGAACACTGTAAGCACTCTAGTAAGGAATTGCTTTCAATGCCTATTTATAAGCTGCATAAGCATTTACCTTTAAACATACCAGATATGTAACCTAGCATTGTAAAACTAACAGATCCTTTCACAAGAGACTTAGCAACCTTGTGTTCCCTCTCTGAAAAAATTCACCTTGAAGCGCTATGGAAGCTGGCACTCTTTCCAGAAAGAGAGGTGATAGGCTTGCAGATAAGATGGGTACCTGATGTTGTCACACATTGGCCTCATGTTTTAAAAAACACCAAAAAAAAACTCCAACAACAACAAAAAACCCCCAATAACACAAAGAAAGTCCTAGCAAAACAGAATCATATATGTTAAGTTTCTTCATACAGCTGATACACTTTGTTATGAATACATGTGGCAGGAAGTCTTTCTGTTCCAGCACCATTTAAGGTGTCCAGCTCTTCATCTAGTATGGATTTTCTTAATCTGTGAATGGTGGAAATTTCCATTTTTTCTTATTAAAAAGGACTGATGAAAAGTACTATGTACTCCAGAACTGGGTGGTGTGGGTTTTTGCCTTAGATTTAATATTTTCATTGAAAATATCACTGAGTACGTCATCATGCACAGAATTCATATTGCCAGTTCTGACTTGCCTGCTTGGCATTTTTGTTCTTTCTCCTTTTCTCCTTGATGTTTAGTCTCACTTTATATTCCTTTTTGATTGGTTTCTTGTTTCTCCGTTCTCTTGCACATCACCCTGTGTGCCCTGTCCAGCAGCATATGTATGCACACCCCTTCCAGTAGCAGCCAGGATTTGTACTGGCTTGGACTTAGTCAGATGCAGGGCAGACATCTTTTGGACCTTCTGATCATTCCATATTTTCCATGTTCTCTCCTGCTGCTGCATTTCTTCTTTCTTATGCTCTATGTAGATGTAACTGAACTAGTGAAGAAAGTACTTCTATTTGGTTTGTACACTTGGCAGCACTTTGGATCATTCTTATGGTTTTTTGAGTATTTGTCTCAGTTCTTACAAAGTAGGAAGAAAAAAAACGCATTAGAATAATGTGGTCCTAGAATAGCCAAAGCAAGCAGGGAATGTTGGGCAGATGCAGTATCTGGAAAGGAAAGACTTAATATTTCTTTTGCATGTTTTAAGGTGACTCTGTCTCTTTAACTAAGAGCCTACAAAAGCTTTAGAGAAAATGATGTTTTCAACATGTTTGGTCTTCATTGTCGAGTTCATTTATGGAATGAACTTTTTTTAACAAAGAGATGTGCCAGTGTAGCTTCTAGGAAGCTGAGTGACTCAGAAATCAGCCACTTCCTCGGGTGGGTCATCTGAATGGCGTAATGAAAGGTTGATTTGTCTGAGTAGATGAAGTCACTTACTGGTGTGGTAAAAAATTCACATTGCTTGGTTACATTCCTTTTGTTTGAAACAGTTTTGCCGTTTTGGGAGTTGGCTGTGACCCAGAACAGTTGTGCTGGGGATTTGCCTCCTCTCAGCCCTTGGAGAGCCCAGCCCTTAATGCAGTTATCTGTATCCATGCAGGTCAGCAACCCTAAGGTTGGACCTCTTGGGAAATCCCGAGGAGCTAAGCTGGTTTACCCTGCTGGTTTGAGTGTAGATAGTATCACTAAAATGCAGTAGCATAAACTGTGCCTTTCTCCAGCATCAGGCAGGAGAAGCTTCCCTGATGCAGACTGCAGCTTTTGATATAGAAAACCCATAGAAGTGAGATTGTTCCAGGAGCAGGTCACGTAGAATAATCTGTGAGCTGGCAGGGCTCAATTGTAGCTTGCCAGGGGAGTGCTGGGGAGCATTTGAAAAAAGTTTGCCATCACTGTAAATATCTTGGGATATTGTGAGGATTTTGTAGCAGCAAAATTGGCACATTTACAGAATTGTTGGAAGGTTTTGTCTTTTGTTAATATGACTGTAATCAGAATCTAAGAACATTCTTCCAGATTGCGCTTGACCTGCTGAAACAGCAGTATGTTTTAACTGTTACTGGGGGATGTCAGTCATTTGTGTTGATCATACAAACTCTTGTTGTCTATGTGGAGGTGATTCAGTTGTGACCTTGGCAAAAAAATAGCTTCGTGCATGGGAAATCGTATGTGCAAGCTTGTACCTAAATAGTACCTGAATGAACTTATTATTGAATTGTAATTACAATATAGGTTCATGCATAATATATGGTAGGCACATTAACTACAATTAAAAGAAGCCCTGCTGTAGTAATACAGTAGAGAGCAGTCTGATCCTGATTCCTCTTGCTTTATGCCTTGTAGAGAAAAATGGGAATAAATGGACATGTAGAAAGAGCTCCCAAGAGGTGGTCTGGAGAACAAGGGCATTCACTGTGTATATATTTGCAGGCAAGGAGAGAGCATTCATGCTAAAGAGTATGGTTTCCAAATAACATCCCTCCTAGTGTTGGTGAACCTAGTGTCCTGAAGCTAAACTCTTCCCTAGTTTAGCTAAAATTGTCTCAGACTTCACAAGGCCTTGCTTTCAGGAACAGGTATCATCTTGGCAGCACTTTATATGGAGTCTCTTGTTGTAACAGAGAAAAAGCAAAATGAATTGCTACTATAAATTAATTCCTCCTACAAAATTAATTGGTATGAAGTATAATTTTATTCCGTTTATTTCCTTGTTGAAATTATGTTTGGACAGATGCCCTGCTTTGTCTACTGAAACATGAAAAGTTAATAAAAAATATTAAATTATGCACTAGGAAGAGGCAGTTAATAAAGCCTATGCCAGTGGTAGTGTTTGAGGCAAGCTACAGTAAAATACTGGTACGGGAGGGAGACTGCCTGTTGTAGATATTGTATTTTTTAAAACCTAAACACATAAAGGGAAGTACCTAAGGAAGGAACCTTATTAAAAAGTTAGCCATGATACCACACAGAGTTTGGGAGTGTTCTGTGATGTCTAATTGAAGGATGTATGTGCATAGAATAAGGTTTACACTGAGGTTCTGTACAATTACTTTTTGCAGGCTTGGTGATGTGAAGGACAGATTTCCTGTTTGCCCGAAGTTAAATCGAAGCTGTCAAGTCACTACAAATGGACAGTTTGTCAAAGATGAGGCTTGGTGGAGCAGCTTCTTGCTATCTCAACTATGGAAGGCCACCTACATGCTAATGTGGACATTTCTGTGGAAAAACCTCCGGGAGCAAGCCCTCCATCCTTCATTGCTTTGCTGAAGATTCATCGAGAGCTTCTGGTCGGTAGGATCCGAAACACCCAGTGTTTGATTGATAACTTAATTAAGAACGACTACTTCTCCACTGAAGATGCAGAGATCGTTGTCCAGTTTCCTACTCAAGCAGATAAGGTATGATTTTTTTTTTCAGTAGCCAGTGAAACTTGGTTACTTTCAGTTCATCACCAGGTTCTAGGGGTTTATCTGACAATTTTACATCTTAGTGTATTTTCTAATCTTTGTTATTTTGGAGATTCCCCACCCCATTCCTCTTGGATGAGTGTCTCCAGCACATCCCTGTCCAGCATGGCTGGCACTGCTTACAAAGCCTGTTGGCAGCTGTAAGAATTAGCAGGGTGATAATTGCTGTTCTTTCCCTCCCAGCTGCAGCTTTGTCCTCTGATAAAGAGGTGGCCACATGGTTGTTAGAGTATAGGAAGGAAAATCTGCTTTAGGATGCTGTGGGACAGATCATCCTGCTTTAGGAGACACAGAAATGAAATACTGTTTTACAAGTTAATGATTGTGTGTTGTCTGTATGAACACGTTCCCTTCTATTTAAAGACCTATGTATGTTGTAACTGTTATTATGGAAGATTGATATATCCTGGCATATTTAGGTTTTTAATTAATCTTTAGACTTCAGTAACAAAAATTATTTCCTGGTCATCTGTTAGGAGAAAATTACCATGTACACAGTTGGTCTGTGCATCATAACTTGAAACAACTAAGGAGATTGTTTCCCAGACCAACCAATCATGCAGCTTCAGAACATTGTCACAGTTAGAGGCAGGCAAACCATAAAATATCCAAAGACCTTGGACTTCACCAACAGTGCAGATTTTCATAAAATAATCATTCTTGCTGGCATATTGAAATGGCAACACAGTGTTCACACTGTGTATAGGGTCAAAGCTGAATGAATGCACACAGTATGATTATCTCAGTTTCTTATTGTTCAGCATAATATGCATGATTGTTGTACCAAAGCTGAGGGGGAGGCCATCCATCAGGAGTCTAAGCAGAGACACAGAGCAGGCCACAGTAGTGTAAGTAAAGTGGACTCTGTGGGAGCTTCTCTAGAAGGCATAAAATTGCTTTTTGGAGCATACAAATTGTCAGAAAAAGCTCCATGTGTTTGCTGTGCTACATGTACATCACCCTGCTTTAAGCTCACAAGAGACCACAGTCTGGAAACCCTTAGCCTGGTTTAGAACTGCATTCTTCATTCATTTCTAGCAAGGGGGTCCAGGCATTCTAAATGTGCCCCCGGATGATGGCAGAGGGTTTTGTACTAGGGCTGCCTTGTACTGGTGCACAGAGATCACCCTCTGCCTTGTCTGTGGAGGTGACACTTAGTGCTGAACTGCTCCAGACACTGCCTGGTAGCCATTAGTTTTGGTAACAGCTGCAGGCAGTGAGGCCATTGTACCTCAGAGAGAGCCTGAAGAATTGAGTTGCTGTGTTAGAAGGAAAAGTTGTAGGGTTTTGGCTCAGCATTAAGATCCTGGGAGAGATTCAGCCTACCCTGCTCTGGACCTAGCTGCATCCTGAGGTAAATCAAAATGTGACTTGAGTATTTACAAAACAGAGGGTGAATTTAGGGCACGGAGAAACCACTTCTATTTTCATTTTAACCAGCACAGGATTTAAAATACACTATTTAGCCAAGCTGAGGAAATCCTTTGGGTTCCCTCTTGAGGAGTGGTATTTATCCATTTTTTTTTCTGGTTAGTATATGATTGAGCTACAAGGTCAGACCTTAACTTGCAGAACCATTGCAACATTCTCTTGCCATGTTCAAACACGAACAGCAGCTGAGTTTTGTGATGGTTCAAATTCAGAGCTAGGTTTTGAATTCATCTTTTTGAAGCATTGGTTTTGATTTTGGTTCCCTGCTCCAGTCCAGAAAGGGTCCTAAAATAGTTGACAAGTGCTACTGTGATAAAATGCTGTGTATCAGTGATCTTTCCTGTGGTGTTTCTTCAGGTTCGCAAAATTCTAGACTTGGTTCAAAGCAAGGGAGAAGAAGTTTCAGAATATTTCATCTATGTCCTGCAGAAAGTCACTGATGCTTACTATGAACTTCAGCCTTGGCTGGATGAAATAGGTTATGAGCCTTCAGAGAGCATTTGTAGTAAACCTGTGGTAAATACAGACCCAGGTAAGTAAGGCCATGCATCTCTATCCCTTCCCTTAGAAATACCCTGCTTTGTAGGAAACTCCAACCAGGTGACAGAAAAGTAAGAGTCTAGGCAGGCACAGCCAGGGAAAATAATTGTGTGCTTGCTAGCAGTGTTAGCCAGATTAAAAGGCACACTATATAAGACAAGGCTGATGCTGATAAATTACATCCTATTTTGTGAAACTCAGGCTCTTTCCGCATTTGTTTGTGGATACGTAACACAATGGCAAAATCATCTTGTGCCAGCTGTGGTATTTTTGAAGCCTCTACTACAATTTATTAGCAACACTGTGATATTTTGGCAATGCACTAGCCAGTTTTTCATGATGAGAACAGTCAACAGTTGGCCAATGAGGCAGGTTGCCCGGAGAGGCTGTGCAGTCTCCATGCCTGGGAGACTGCACATGTCCATGTTTTCAAGATCCAACTAGACAAAGCCCTGACTAACCTCATCTGATGTCAGAAATGATCCCATTCTCAGGAGGAGGTAGGACTAGACCTTCTGAAGTCCCTTCCAACCAGAATTGTTCTGTCATCCTGAATTATGATCTTTGTTTAAGTATTGCAGGAATGATTTCCTCTGGAGAGGTTTTCCCATGCTACATAAATACAAGAATTACTTTGTCCCCATCTGAAACAAAGTTTTTGTTGACAAACACAAGCAAACATTGCACAATAACTGAGATACTCTCTTTTTTTGTCATCTTTAAAAAATCTTTTGAGGTCCCTGGCGCTTGGTTTCTAAAATGCATAGCTTCTATGTACAATAATATAAATGGCCAAAGAAGTTAGGAAAGAATTACCATCTACCTGATAGAACTGCAGGAAGAATATAAATACGGTGAAATTAGTGACCAACAACTCCAACAAGCCTTTGCAGAGAGTGAAGCAGCCTTTCACGAAGGGTCAGGTGCTTGGCTTTGAGTCTCAGCTGAAGGATAGCAGCCCCTTACACCAGTGCACCATCAGTACTGGCTTTCAGGAAGTGGTGACTCACATGTGACCTTTCATTAGCACCTGAATTTCCCAAGTGAGTGATGGTGACAGCACAAATAGAATTAATCTGCCAAAGAACCATTTTCACATTAGAATTACTTTTGTTTATTACCCCCTCTGAGTTCCCAAAGAGGTGAGTCACTGTATACATAGGTTTTTAAGTAATAGTCTTTTTAATAGGAGTTCACTGTCTTTTTAGTTAGCAGGTATTGTCAGAAACTCAGACATGAAGTGGGACGGGACTCCAAGTTTGTTACGTCATACGCTCAGAGGGAGGAGATGCTGCTTGAGGAAATCTACTCCAACAGTATTATGGAGCTGGTCAGTTTTACTAATGAGAGTCTTGGCCAAGTGGGTCAATTAGAAGCCCTTTTTGATGATGCAGTCGGGCTAATTAATGAAGATGGAGAGGCTATTTATGTCTACGGTGATGCAGGAATTGGAAAATCCATTTTATTGCAAAAGATACAAAGCCTTTGGGCCAGAAAAGAGCTGGACATAGGGACCAAATTTTTCTTCCATTTTCGGTGTAGGATGTTTAGGTGCTTCAAGGAAGATGAAGCCATGTGTTTGAAAGACCTGCTCTTCAAATACAATTGTTACCCAGACCAGGACCCCACAGAAGTGTTCCATCACATCTTGCAGTTCCCTCATACAGTTCTTTTCACATTTGATGGCTTTGATGAGATCTATTCCAGCTTTGATCTCAGCAGTGTACCTGAGATTTGCTCACCTAGTGAACCCATCCACCCCCTGGCACTGCTCATAAGCCTTCTCAGAGGAAAGCTTCTTAAGGGATCCAAGAAAATTCTTACTGCCAGGACAGGAACTGAGATCCAAAAAAACATCATTAGAAAGAAAGTGTTGCTCCGCGGTTTCTCCAGGAATAACCTGAAGGAATACACAGCTATGTTTTTCAAAGATGAACGGCAACGAGCACTGGTATCAAACCAGTTGGAAGCTAACCCAAATCTCTGCAGTTTGTGTTCAGTGCCTTTATTTTGTTGGATTATCTTCAAATGCTTTGAACACTTCCATTCCATGTTTGACAGCCACGAGCTTCCAGACAGTTCTGTTACGTTGACAGATGTATTTTTGCTCATGATTGAAGTCCACCTGAACCGATCTCTGAAAACAAGTTTGCTGAAGAACAGTATCAGGAGCCAAGCAGAGATGTTCAAATCAAGAAAGGAAACTCTTTTAGCTTTGGGTAAAATGGCATACAAAGGGATGGAGAACTCTTTCTTTATCTTTGAGCAGGAGGAGGTCTCATCCGCAAATATCTCAGAAGAAGATTTGCAATTGGGCTTTCTCAGAACAGTTAAAGGTTACAGTGGTTGTGACAGTCAGGCCACGTATGAGTTCTTGCATGTAACGCTTCAGTCTTTTTTCACAGCTTTGTTCTTGGTTATCGAGGAGAAAGTGGGTGCCAAGGAGTTACTTGAGTTTTTCAATGAATGTTCTTCCACTGAGACTGCCCAGCCTACTTGCCTTCCTATCCCCTGGTTGAAGAAACAACTTGCAGGAGAGGATCCTTTCCGAAATAACGAACACTTTAATTTTACCAACATGTTTCTTTGTGGCCTACTTTCTGTGTCCAAGCAGAAGCTCTTCAGACATTTAGTTTCACCTACAGTCATTAAGAGGAAGAGAAAAACACTCATCACATACCTTCTGGCGAGCCTGAAATCTCGCCTGAAAGGCTACACTCGGTCCAGGCTTACAAGCTACAATCAGGTGCAGGTGCAGCCCAACTTTGTGTGGATGCTGAGGTGCCTGTATGAGACTCAGAGTGAGAAGGTGGGGAGGATGGCTGCTCGCCGCATGCACGCCAACTACATCAATCTGGCCTACTGCAACGCCTACTCTGCCGACTGCAGTGCCATTTCCTTCGTGGTGCACCACTTCCAAAAGCGCCTGGCTCTGGACTTGGACAACAACAACATCAATGACTATGGAATAAAACAGCTGCAACCTTGTTTCAGCAAGCTTGCAGTGATCAGGTAGGAGTCTCTGGAAGCAGGTGCTTGCTTATCCTTGGTTTATTCCACGAACTGGTGGGCTGAAGCAATTGATCTTGGAAGTGGAGAAAAGTGAGGATTCCTGCTGCTGGAAATTAATGTTTCAGATCTTCTGAGATCTTTGTTCATCCAGTCACAGGAGCAGGGATAAGATGTGAATTTGGAAACAAAAATGGAAAGGCCAGTAAGTCCTTAGAAGCACAGACTTTTAAACTTGTAGGTTTAGTTAGCTCCATCTCAAATTGTTTTGTCTCAGAAGAGGATATTTAGGAGAGAAGTGCTTAAGAGAGAAGAAAGGAAACAGAAGCACATCCTCCATTATCTGAAGATTGCCTGAGGCCATCTCTGCCCTTGGTCATAATGGGTGAGGGAGGATCTGCTATTGATCAGAAGCTCTAAATTTCTTGCTTTTGCATCCTGCCAAAATATCTGGCTTTCATAGGACAAAAGGTATCATGTAGTACTCCATGAAAGGATGTAAAGTCTTCAGATGTGGTGTTTCCCTGAGGTGAAGGGAGGACATGGCTTGGTGTGAACATGGAGAACTGACTAACATCACAGGCCAGATTGTTTCACCTCCAGCCCTTTGAGGTTGGGCTATTTAGCTTTGTTTATTGTCCAAACATTTATGTGCAGAAAATCAGGAACTTCATATATATCTTTGTAGAAGCTTCTTCAGCCTCATGAGAATTTGGGTTTTTAACAACTGGATTTATTCCTCCCGTTTGGCTGTGCTCTGCTTTGTTTTCCTGTAGGAATAAATGAAAGCAAGTGAACTTTTTTTTTTTGCAGTTAGCTGCAAATTGACTGACCTCCCAAGGGAAAGCAATAGGGAAACTCCTGGGGAAAATGCATAAGTATGTAAGACAAAACAAAGAAGAAAAGGCCAGCCTTTCATTCTTTGTCCCTATCATGTGATCGATCATGCCATACACAGTGTGGTCTTAACACCATCCCCAGCGCCAAAATAGTCTTCTAGGCTGCCTTTTTGTCTTTTTGGATCTTCAGATGTTGGAACTTTCATTTCTAATGAGCAATTTCTGCAGGTCAGGAGATGTTGTTTCCAAGAGCTTAGCCATCCCTTTCAAAGAAGCAGACTGTTCTAATCTGTAGAAACTGTGTGATTTCTCCCATGTGTTACTGCATTCCAAAGGCACCAGGTTGCTAACTAGCAAAGCTTAGGGAGGCTGTTGGTGGTAAAGGACTCTTAACAGGGAATGTTCAGCTGCTGAGTTTGTGTACAAACTAAATGTGGTCAAAGTGTTTTCACAGGGACAGCTTTACCCAGAAAATGTGATTCATCACAATTGGAATGCTTCACTTGAACCTGTCCATTTAGTGAAGGTGAAAAAGCTAGAGAAGTTACAAAAAAAAAAAAGGAAAAAAAGCAACAACAATAAAACCCACCCCAAAACAACTGTGAGAATTATTTTTATTCTGTGAATGACTGACATTGATTTGTTTCATGTCTGGCTGGGACAATAAAATTAGAAACATCTAGCACACCCATGGGACCACAGTTCTGTTTTCTGGCCAGGGCTTTTCACAACCTTTATTTGGTGAAGCCTGAATGTGTTGTGACTTTCAAGATGCCTGGCTTTCACTAGGTACTCAGAGAAGATTGCAAGACTGGTAGTTTGGACAGCTTGCTTTTGCTAGCGTGTTAAGCAGACTTTCTTCCTGAAATCACAGTAAGCACAGGAGGAGGGTGAGATGTTTATCTGGTGTCTGACTTCCTAGTTTTTATTGTTCTCAGTTCTGTGGACAGCTTCCAGAACATTACCTAGGAGATTTGAGTTTTCTGATTTTTATCATTTTTGGAGTGAGCCGTATGAAGCTGAGCTCACATTTCCCTCAACAGCTTTTAATAAGTGGCATAAGGACTTGTTAAAGTAGCAGAGGAAAATGCATAGGTCTCCAGTAATTTGTTAACTCATGGGTTATGAACAATTGTAATCTGTACTGACTCAGACTTTTCATTCCCTTCTTTCCAGGCTCAGTGTGAATCAGGTCACAGATCACGGCGCAAGGATCTTGTATGAAGAACTCTCCAAGTACCAAATTGTGTCTTTCTTGGGGTATGTACCCAGTTGGGGGCAAAACACTCAGTAGTGATACTTAGAAAATAAAACTCCAGTGCTGACAGTACTGACACAGCAGAGGTGGGGTGGAAACTACAGTTACCTCCTCATTTAGTGGCCATAAGCAAAGCAGCTTTTTTTATCAGCAATGACTCTGTAACAGTTCACTGGGACAAGGACCACAGCTTCCTCTCCCATCACACTCTCTCACAGCATTCTGCTGGCATCAAACCCCTCTGTGACACAGTGTGCATCACTGTCAGGTTACTGAGCTGTGTGAGCATGCTAATTTTATACCAAAAGCCTTCTGCTACAGAAGGAGAGAGTGCAAGCAAGAGAGCATGTGTAGTTACAGCCTGCTGTTTTCTCTACTGTAGGCTGATTTATTTCAACTATGCAAAGCAGATGCAGCTTGGTAGAGACTGGTGTCAGGAACATGCAGTTTCAAGTGTCATGTTCATGATACCAATTTCTTTCAAGAGCTTAATTAGTTCTTAATGAAGTTGAAGCTGGAAGGCATGTTAGCTCTGACTTCCTGCTCTTGGTTAAGTAGCTACATAAAAATGACTTTTTGAAAGGTGAACATGAATACCAAGAATAACTTTTTTCCTCCAGTGCCCTAATGTAAGTACAACTGCTCAGGTATCTGCTCTTCAGTAATATTTGCAAGGGGATTTTATGACTTTTAAAGACCAAAAGTACATTATGGTGTTTTCTCTTTTGACTTATCTTCTGGCAATATTATTTCTGTACTAGCACAGGGATAAAGGGAAGCTTTGTTTGCTTGTGGAGACCATTTATTTTAAAAATGTTATAAATATTCATGATTTGCAGTCTGGTCTCCTTATATTTTGTATCTAGCCCATCACAATATGAATTATATATCAAAGTAGAAATACAAGCAACTGTGAATATGTACAAAGCCGCACAGAAAAGATAGATGCTATGTGTGCATCATAAAACATTCAGGTTGTAAATATTTAACAGCAGTAATAACCTATTTTTACCAATGTGATTTTTCTTTAAGCTTATACAGCAATCAAATCACTGATGTTGGAGCCAAATACGTTGCAAAACTAATTGAAGAGTGTTCAAGCCTAGAATATGTTAAGTATGTTGGATTTTCTTCCTTTCTACAGTATCCTAATTAAGGTTAAGCAACTTGGGAGGGAGAGTAGAAAAATTGTATTTAAAATAAAATATAACTTAGGTTGCAGTTGTATATTTTCTTGCAGTAGTCTGTCAGTGAATGGCAACAGGTGAAACTCTTGAATCCATAGTCTTTTCTGGAATATAGCAGTGAGTTAAAGGAGTGCATGAGACCTGTTCTTTACCTAAATCAGTCTGAGCACCTGAGTGAGGCTTAAGTTGTGCACAGACCTCACTGCTGCTTCCAGTGGGCAAATTCTCTTGGATTTAGTACCAAGCTTTTTAATGTCTGATCTTTTATGGGTCAGTGGGGTCAGGCTGTGCTGGTGTCCTACCTCAACTCTGGAATTCCCAAAACTCTCTTGCTGAGTTGTTCCCTTTAATTCCTGGAACTTCCCCAGATAAGAATGTCTGGCCATGCACATTGGTTGGACTTAAAGGTAGATCATTAACCAATGGTTTAATTGTGACCATAGCAGAAACCAGAGGTAACTGCAGCAATGTCAGCTTCTGATAGGAATGTAGGAACTGGCAGCCAGGGACTCTTGGGTTCTAGTCCTTGTTCTACCACAAACTTGGTCTGAAACACCACGATAGCCACATCCTTCCTACTTGAAATATTTGCAGACTTTTGAAACCCAAGGGCACTTTGGTTCTTTCACTGCTTTGACGGTGCTTTGCTTATTTAATTTAGCTTTCACCAAAAAAAAAGCCTGTTGAAAGATGGTTACTTTCAGGCTGCATTGTAATCCTAGAGATTGTTGTGAGATGGAGTGCATGTTCATGTGCCTGAAGTCAGCCAAACAAGACAGTTTTATATAAATGTAGTGGCTTTGGGAGACTGGGGGTTTGGTCTGTTCTTTAAATCAATCTATATGCAATTATTTCTTCCTTGAACTCCAGCCATTTGATATCCACATAGGCCAAAAATAGAAAAGGCCTTGTGTAAAATGCCAGCCGGAGACAGGGACTGCTGCACTGACCTATGTCACTGCCTAGAGCCTGTGCTTAGAACAGAAAGACTTGAAATTATTGCAGTCTGTGCTTATCAGCTGCAGTCTCCTCTGGAAACACACAATCAAGAAATATTCTGTTCCATGTGGCATCATGAAACATGCTGCATGTAATTCATGAGCTCTGTAGCAACTGCCGATAACTATGAATTGTACTAAAAACAAGGCCGGGGTCCTTGCCCCGAGGATCAGTTCCTAGAACTCATTTCTGACATACTGAGCACCAAACCCAAGACTCTACTGTCATACTTCTGATTTGGAGGGTTTACATGCAAAATATACAAAGGACAACATAAAAGTACGTAATTCAGTCAAAGGTCAAGTGCCTGCAGTATTTTTTTACTCTAGGTTAATCTTGGATAACTGCAGGCAGCCTCTGGAGTTAATTAGTCTTAAATACTTGTGTGGCTTTCTGGACTGGTGTTCTGATAGCTGCACAGTTGTAAGTGGTGCACTTCATCAATTTATATATTTTGTGCAGAATAGGAGCAAACAAAATAACAAGTGAAGGAGGGAAGTGCCTTGCCCAGGCCATCCAGAAGAGCAAGACAATGTTTGAAATCGGGTAAGTTCAGTGCTAAGGAGCAGAACTCAGGGCTTGATCTTGGCAAGACACCTGTAAATCCATTAGGATTCCTTTTTTTCATTCTTACCTTCTCTCCTCCTGCTATTCCTTCTCCCCTCAACAGCAGATTAGAACAAACGAGTGTAGAAGCATAGCCATATTTTCCATGGAAAAGGAGGGCTCTTTTGTTGTTCTTCAGTTCACACAATGTTTGGTTTGGGTTTTGGCATCTCTTTTTTTTTTCTGCTGTTCTGACAGAACCTTAAAGGAGAGACAAACAAACAAGTTTGGAGAACAGTATGTAAAGATAGCCACTTTCTTTATGGCAGCACAGCTCCTCTAGAGATACTTGGTTATTTTTAAGTCTGTGTGGTTTTATGACAATCGGCACTGCACCTAGTTATTGAGTGTCATTGTTACAACTGTCAAACCTTCTGCATCACATCCTGATAAAGTTGTGAGCTGGGAGAATAAAAAGGAATTCACATCATCCTTTTCTCCTAGTCTGTCCCTAACTGCAGAGTCCGCTATTATTGGAAAGAGGTCTGAATCTACTCCAAACCTTTAGTTTCTGCCCTCTTTCTTAGGAAAGGTGCTAGGTTTGATTTATTTTATTTATTTTCTCCCCTCTTCTGGCAAATCCCAGTTTCTCTTTTTGCTCAACAGGAGAACATATTTCTTAAAATTTCATACTTGAATACATGGAATTAAAATGTCTGCTAGGCCACTGTGAAAATCACAGTAGCTGTGAAACATGAAAATCAAATTTGTACAATCAGATTTTTGGCCTTTCATTTTGTTGTTCTACAACATTTCACAAGTACAGTGAACAGTCTGCACACTTCCATGTAGCTGGGTCTGCTGTGCTGTACTTGCTGTAATTTCAGTGAAGGACTCCTATTTTTTCCTTCGGGGGAAATGATCACTCCAAATGGATTCAGGATAGCTTGGACAGAAATGTTTAAACAAATATATTCAGCGTTTAAATAGCAAACTGCACTGGGTCTTAAGGACAAGGAAATTCTGGGGAACTTACTGGAAGTCTGTGTGTTTAGATACCACAGAAATCAATTGATTTTAAAAGAGCTGCCAACTAATTACCCATCAAGCTGAGTATGGCTCTGAGTCATCAAGCCATGATCCCTGTAAAAAACCCCACGACTTAGACCTCAGCAGAGGTGCTTTTAAACCTCATAATACAGAGTGAATTTTCAAAGTGGTTGGTCTGCATAGAAAGGCCATGAGCAGATACTCCTAGTAAATGTTGATCAAATCTCTTCAGCTTGTACCATGTTCCCTTCTCTCACAAAATAACCCTTTGTGTTATCAGGGGTTGTTTTGCCATTGGAAATACTATTCCTTACCAATGTGCAGAAAGGTGAATCCCAAAAGCACTCCTGCTGCAGCAGGCTGTCTCCTAGAGCTGCCTCTGTGCTGTGGCCTGACGGTACTGGTGAGGCAGCACAGGCTGCTGGTGTGGTGTGCAGGGAGTGGAACATACCTGCCTCAGTGGGGAGGGTACCTGCCAGGTTTCTCACAAGCCTGGAAGACTGTGAAGTAATCAGGGAGGAGGGGAGGGGAGAGAAACAGGGAGAATGCATTGCCAGGACTCAGTAGGGCAGCACAACTGATATCTCCTGTTCTCCTCTCTTCACTAGGATGTGGGGTAATCAAGTTGGAGATGAAGGAGCAAAGGCGTTTGCAGAGGCCCTGAGGAACCACCCCAGGCTAACAAATGTGAGGTAAAACACCAGCAGAGCCAGGCAGCTTGGTGTAGTGCTGGCTTTTCCATCCTGCTATGAAGCAATGTATCTTCCCACCAAGTGTTAGCTTGGAATGCCATCTGGTATTGCAGCCTTTGCTGTGCAACCAAGAGGTCCCTGGTGCAAGCAAGAGGCCAGACTGTGTCAAAAAGCCCTGTGCAGCCATTAGGCAAGTTAAAAATACCACAGGACTGGCATCCTTTCCTCTATCTGCACCTCCTCCCCTCATGGTGCACAGAGTTCTGGCATTTGTGAAGGCACATGGTCAGTGGGTGCCATTTTGATCTGGGAGCATTAGCAGAAGGAGGCACCAGCTGTCACAGAATTGAGTTCCCAGTGAGTTCAGCGTTAACAATTTCTATTGAGAAGGTGCAGCAGCTCTTACCAAAGTACTTTTTAGGCCATAATATGTTTGGGTAGGGGCTGGGACATTCTTTCATTTGGGCTCATCCTGTACTCCAGAGGAGCTACACCACCACACATTCAGTGCTGATGAAATGTCCTCACTGGAGTTCAGGGATGGATCTCAAACTAGCCCTCTGGAAGCTATAACATGGGTGAGGTTGGAAGCACAGCAGGGGGAGAAGTCAGCAGTGTTAAACAGCCCATTCCTTGCCAGACCTCTAAATGCTGGCTGGGGATTTAAAGATTTAAAGATGTTTTGGAGTCCCTCCACACAGCTGGAGCACTGGGTTCATGGTGACCCTTTCCATTTGTCTTTCAGTTCCACTGGGCTCCACGGTGGGGGAGCAGACAAGGCTCCTTAGTTTCCCCACAAGGTGGCACTTGGCACTAGTTTCTTCAGAAATGCTCTGGGAGTTTGGGGATCTCTGGAGAGTTTATTGCTGCCACTTCAGATCCAGGGATTTGAGAGCTGGTGCCTTGTCCTCCTTTCTGCAAGCGGGTAGTCGAGCTTAAAAATTAAAATCTGAACAGGTGCAGTGACCTAGATATATTTAAACTTAAAAGCCATCTGAAATAGCCATCTTCCCATAATTGCACAATCCATCCAGACTTGAAAGAAAACATTTTGAGCTTGAATCAGAGCTGAGGGATTCTCAGATGAGAGCAAATATGCTGATGAATGTGTTTGCAGAAAGAAAAAGGAGTAACTGTACTGTCTCGAGCTCGGGTTTGCTGGCACTTGTGCAAGGTGAATCCTCTGCTCTGCAGTGTACTTGCTCCTGGGTTCATTTCTTATCTCCCACTGGTTAATCTTGCTCCGTGACTGGAATTCATCGTTAGCACCAGTGGGAGTTTTATGTGAAAACCAAGGGAAGATAATCCCTAATACTTCAGTTTACTTTATTTGCAGTTTTTAGGCCTGGTCGTGATGGACTGAGAATATCCAGTTTCAGCTGAAGCTAGGAGGGACTGATGCTAATACATACTTGTGCCATTGCTCTACTTGGTTCCCCTTTCTACCTTTTTTGAAGCCTTGCATTATTTTGAGGGGGGAGATGCTTTTTGAACTCTGAAAGCCTGGAGCTTAACTTTAATTGGATGATTTTGCCAATGTCTATTCAAAGAATGAAGGGCAGATGAAGAAATGTTTGTGGTTTGTAATGGAAAGCATTTACAAGCTCATCTCTCCATACTCAACACAATGTGTTGTATTTGGAAGAAGAATAAGGGGTTTGGATGCCTGAAGGACTTAAAGGACAAAGTGCCCAGTTCATACAGGGATGACAAATGCTTGTAAAAACCTGTGTACTGCTAAGCAAAGCTCTTTGTCCTTGTTAAAAGTCTTGGCTCTCAAAATTACTGGGTGCAACTCTGCTGTCAGCCCCAAGAGCACAACTCACTGACAGCAAATCTTGTGGCCTGTATGATAGACCTGCACTCAGGCTGCAGCCTGTGAACTGCTCTCACTTGTAAAAGGCATGAGAACTCAGTGGTTTGCTAAGTATGTGAGCCTTTGAAACACACAAATGCTGACCTGTACAACTGGGAAGCAGATCGTCCAAGGATATCAGAAGGATATTCACTTGTATTTGGCAGTGGAAGAGCCAAGTGATGCTGTTTCTTAGACATTTGTACCTTTACTTCACAGTCTCGCATTCAATGGCATCACGACAGAGGGAGGCAAAAGTATTGCTGAAGCCATGCAACACAACAACTCCGTGAGGATATTCTGGTAACTGACAGTGTGGTCCCTTTCTCCTCTTCTTCCTTTTCCAAAGCAAAATGCTGTTTTATTTCCTCCAATCCCATCGCCCCTCCAACTCTCCTCTCCTCCTTCTCCCCCTCCCCTCATGCCCTCATCCCCTATGCTTTCACAATCAGCAAGCTATAAAATATCCCTTTGGAAAAACGTGGACATAAGTAGTGGATCAGCAGCATGTGTCCTTTGGGACACATTCCAATGACCCAGTGTCATGCCTCTCTCTGCTCCCTCCGTCTTGGTTTCCCCATCTTTTCTATTATCTGAAGTCAAGTTCTTCATCCTCAGTTTTTGCACCTCTTCAGTGTTGTCTGTACCTTTTCCCACTACATCTCATCCACCTTCTAGACACTAAAACATCATGAGAAAGTATCATTAGAACATTGCTCAGAGAAATAAAGATCTGATACTCTTCTCTCTTTTACCTCCAGGGCTTCTCTTCAATATCTCTTTGTGTCCAGCCTTTACAAATTGCTCAGGGCAGGAACAGCACATCCCCCTTTGGCTGTCTAAAGCTAAGTCACAGACAAGCTGGAAAAACAGGGGGCTGAAAAATAACGACAACATCCTAAGCGAACATTTTCTCTCCCACTTAGGTTGACTAAAAACGAGCTGGATGATGAGGCAGCAATGAGTTTTGCAGAGATGCTGAAGGTCAACAAGAAACTGGTGCATTTATGGTGAGTTACATTCCACAGTGGCACAGGCTCTTTGGCAGTCACTACATTAAAGTTTCACCTTCCAAGTCTATGTAGGTCACAGTAACAGTTTCTGTGCATGGTCTGGATGCAGCTGACTGCTTGTAGACAGTTCTAACGGGAAGTTAATAAAGCTGCTGTCTAGCATTTGGAACCTGCTTTCATACAGGGAAAAGTTCAAGCTGTTTCTGGTAACTTTCAAACTAATGATTGATTTCATCTCTCGTTAAGGGAAAGTACTGGCCTCAAAATCAAAAGTTTCACAAAAGGAAAAAACCCAAGCAGACAGCTAGAATAGAATAAGGTTATTACAGTTCTTTCTGTTTATCATTGTGCTATGAAAGTAGCTCTTCAACCAAGAACCTACATGAGAGACACCTAAATACATGTCCCATTTGCCTGATGCTTTCTTTTAGGGCTAGCAATATACTGATGCAAGACACTCATCTCTAAGACATCAGTCCCCAGGAAACCAGGGATTATTTCTAGCAATCACAATGAGACTTGTTAAACTTCTAAGAAAACATAGTCTTGGCTTTTCTAATCCAGAGGTTGTCAGTGGATGGGGTTGGGCAGATTTGAGCTGTAAAAAAAAATAGCCATCCATTCATTTCAAGTGATCAAGAGAACATCAGAAATGGAGTCCCTTTACAAGCTTTACAAAGACTTGGCTGACCAGATTCTAGCACAGTCCCTGTATTAATCCTAGTTCCAGCCCCTTAGGAAGCATGCTGGTTGTCACGAGTGCCAAGTACTCGTAGCCTCTTTTGAAAGCAGCAGAAGCTGTGGTGCCCATCACCCTGAAAATGAAAAGGAGGTGGGGGAAGGGAAGTGTTTGATTTCTTTGTGCACAGCTGCAGATATAATCACTGAGCAGTTTGGGTTGAATTCATAATAAAACTTTCCCCAGCCAAAGCAGGCATAGTAATCAAGATAAATGTCTTTACCCTGACTCAGTATTGTCCAAGGGTTTCTGCCAGTGGACGAATTTATATTCTACTTTGTTGATTACACAAGTGGATATCTCTAAAAGATAGTGACATTTAGAGATAGTTGAACTTGAGGCAGAATTGAAGTCTTTTTCCAGTGGTTGAAAGAATCTACTGGATCCCTTTGCATTTTGATTCATTTACCAAGTGCAGAAACTCCTTTAGTGGGAATGCCTCCTTCCCTCCCTCCCTAAGAGATTGTTCAAGACACTCCAATTTTCAGCCTCATCGTGAATCCTGAGGGATTCATGCAACCAGTCACATGGAATGGTACAGCTGTGGGGCTCACCATGATAGACTGAAAGGTGAGTACTGAATTAGGCTAGGCTGATGAGTATTTTTATACTCATGCAGATGAGTGGCCTTTGTTCATCTTTAGCTAGTGGGATGGTCTACAGTGGTTAATAAGAGTTGCCTACTGCTTCATCAGTATCACTGCTTGAGGATCTTATGTACCTTTTTTTTCATCCGTCAGCTCGGATGAGACATAATTTATAGCTGGTAAGTTGGCTTCACTGGGACTAGCACCTGCTCATACCAGAGTCAAAATCAGTGCTTTATTTTTCAAAAATCTTGTTGTCTGACTAGCAACAATGGAGGATTTGACATCCTCTAGATGATAACTGCTAAAACACTAGGCCTACGCAGGCTCTGTACTCAGAATTTTCTGTACATCACTTAAAAATGTCTCACAGTCTTCTTAGTAAGAAAGCAGAGCTAAGAGGTTTGTCTGTCTCAGTCCAAATATTACAATCCCATACCACTAGTGAACAGTTCATAGCAGAAATTTGTCAGCTGTGTAATTAAAATTGCTCAGTATCTCCAGAATGCAACCACATGCAAGATTAAAATGAAGAGATTAATACTCTGAGCTCTGTTTCTGAAAGTGCATGTGGGGCGTTTCACCAATACTGTATACCATTCTCACAGATCAAATCACAGTCATTTTCTTCTGGCAGACAGTATTGCTCCTTGATGTCAAGCTGAGCGTAGGTTGTGCATGTGCTGCAAATTAGTTTGCATGTTAGATTGACTTGAAATGCTTCTTTTTTTTTTTAGGCTTATCCAGAATCAAATTACAGCCAAAGGGGTGAAGTGCCTCAGTGAAGCTCTCAAGGAGAACACAACTATTCAAGAAATCTGGTAAAGGTCCCTTTCTCAAAGGCTCACTTTGTAAACTTTCTTTCCCCTTAAAACCCTACTGGCCTTAGTAATTCCCAGCCTAAAAAATTCAGAGCAAGTTTACGTGAGACAGGGGTTGTAGTTCCAGCTGTGGATTTCAAACAGGTAAAAAGCCACTGCCATTGAAACATGTCCTTGTGTGTTATGAATGTCAGGCAATTTTCTTGGTTCACATCTGTCTGTACCACTGATATGCAGAACGTGTGTGTTTGCAGAATTAGGGCCTGAATTTATAGACCAAGTTTTGCTTGTCCTGGGTTTTTTTGTTTTTTTTTTTTATTATTTTTAAACTGCTGGACATGTTAATGCTTTTCAGGACCTAAATGCCAACAACAGGAGATACTTACCTTTAATCAGCTTTACTAATTTGGTTCATAGAATTTGTGCTTGGACTTTTTTGGGCGGTGCTCCAAACTCACTGAAAGTGCTAAGCTACAAGAAGATTAACTTTTTGTGGGATTTGTTTGTTTTAGATTAGGTGGGCATCACACAGTCACACTTGTACATTTAAGGCAGAAAGCCAAATACCACATTCCTTCCCTCACCTCAGGGAGCTCAAGAGTCAATAGAACTGAGCTGGTTTTAGCACTGCTGCTTTATTATTGAACATGAAATTTATTTTTAAATATATGTATTTGTTTTAGTGAAAGGACACTGAATTCTTGCTTAGAAAGACAATGACTCACTGTCTGACTAGTGTGTTCCCTGGAGATGTGGAAGAGGTACTTTTTTCAAAAGCCACTGTCAGCTTTCGTCTACAGTAGAGGCATCAATTCCCCCTCAGACCATTCTGAATCTTCAGACTGAAATCTGTCTTTTGATTCTGGCCTGAATGTTCAGAGGCATTCATTAACCCGAGTAATTTCATAAATCTGAATGGTTTCATGGATTTCAACATTTCTGAGAGCAGCACTTAACCAGACTGCTCATTTTCAGGGGTGTAAGTATCAATGTAGATTAGCTTTATGTAGCCAGAATTGCAAATTTTGCTATCGGTCATATCACATTTATAATGCCTGAGTACTTCACAGAGTTTTCTTCCCATTTTGTCATGGAAGACACAAAAAGCTCTGGAGACTATTTAAATGTCTTTAAACCAGCCCACTGCATGGTAAGAACCTTTGTCAGCTATGTGCCACTTGCTGAAATGCAAACAGCTGTGTTTCCAACACTGAGTTCAGTTACTGGAGCTTAGGGAGAAGCCTTGTTCCTTGGTTGTGCAGTAGGAACAGCAGTGCTGTATCCAGCCTAAAGCCAGCTGTGTGCCCTTGAGAAGCATGCAGCCAGCCCATGTGGCATTGCAAACTTCTGCACCAAAGCCTTGGAAAATAGAAGATGGCCAACAGTCACTACCTTTCTTTCACATCCCTTTTATTATACTCCTCCAGCTTGAATGGGAACCTGATAAGCCAAGAAGAGGCCAAAGCTTTTGAAAATGAAGAGCGGATCATTTGCTTTTGAATGAGGACTTCCCCATTTTGCCCAGTTGGTGTTAACAAAGGTTACTCCTACACTTGGACTGCAGAGTTTATAAAGGCTTGAATATACAGTGCTCATGGTAGAAGAGAGATACACAATAAGCTGACTTTTTATGAGCAAACTCCACTCCCTCAGCTCCATCCCTTTACCCTGCCTGTTATTCTTAATCCTTTTGGTGAGTGGGAAGTTGCCTGGGTAAATAATTAATGTTTGGTCGGTGCTTTGAAGATGAAATGCAAAGTATTAACAGACTAAATCCACCGGCAGGTGTATGCATTTTGATAACTGAGTTTAGATTTATTCTGTACAAGTGATGTAAATAATCTCTTAACTTATTTATATGTGTAAATAAAGACACACATGTATACACATGCAAGAAAGGGTGCAAGATGTACAAACTCCACCAGCTCAGAGTATTACCTGCCTCAGACCTGAAAATGAATATACACAGCTTTACCAGAAGCAGTATCTACAGTAGTTGCTTGGTGTCAATGTTCTGAACACGAAAACCTTCTTCTTGCCTAGGAATTAAGTCCCTGTTTCTCCACTGACTACAGGCAGCATTGTAGACACTGCTTTTTTTTATAGTTGGGGTTTTTTGGATGGGTAGAAATGGATGCAGCAGGCTGGGATTACTTTCAGTAATCTTTTTTTCCTATATCAAAGCCAATCCATTTTCTTTCACACAACCACAAGTCCTTACTGCCATCACTGTAAAACCATAACACCAGCAGTAAACCACTTGTGCTTCAGATTTCCAGAGGGCTGCAGAGAAACGGCTGCCTCCTGTTTTCACAGTGTTTGTTCTGGGGAGGGGGTCTGGAGAGAAATGTGAACAATTAATTAGCAGGCTGTTCATTGCCTTGGCTCCTGGCCTAGACACCATGCTGGTGGCACTACACCAATATCACGTTGCCCAGCATCAGTGGGGAGAAAGGACGATTGAAAATCAACTGCGTCAAGTAGAAATCCCTGCTCCCAGCAACAAGAAAACACACAGGAGGATTGAGATTGGCTTGGAAAGCTTTTAGTCTATGCGTGAATCAGTGGACAGGGCAAGGCAAGGGGCAGGTAGTAATAATAAGGACCAGCAAGCAAATATTATCCCCCCCAAAATGATTATTGTAACTTTAGATGCTTTAAAAGAAACCAGTTTGCAAAGGAGTAGGGTGTTTGATTATTTTTTGTGGGAGCTTTATAACCTCAAACTCTACCCCACAGTATAGGAACCTAAAATGGAAAAGCATGAGCCATTTTCCTTCCTTCTATGTTACCACCACCCAAAACTTTGAAAGACGATTCTGCAGTTGCTGACTAACCCGCAAAACCTTGGTAGACTGGAAGAAGAATTTCCAGTTAAAATGCCAAACCAATGAACCCTCACCTTACTGTCTCCCAAATCTGCCCCATGAAGCAAAGAAAATGCTTGCTTTGCAGGCCAGAGCTTCTCCATTTCCTATATGGTAGCAGACCTTTCCCAGCCCTCAATTCTGTCTACTCCCTTCAGCTCCCTAATATGTTTTAAAATGCTCATAAAGATTTTCACAAAACCTGCAGTTATAAAGAAAAAAAAGACAAAAAAGGAAAGAAAACCAACTTAGTTATTTTTCAGTGGCTTTTCTTCTGTGCCTGTGGTATCAACACTGATTTTTCACAGGGAGACAGATGAGGTTTTTCAACCATGCCAGAGGGAACTCAGCTAACTTGAATGATTTCTGCACCTGAGCCATTTGTTTACTGAAGCAAAAGGGCACACAGTTACAGATGAGCTGGATTTCAATTGCCAAAACATCTGCCAAAGCAAAGCCTTTAAAGACTTCTCAGTGACTTTAACAAATCAGACACTCATGCACCTTGTCAAAGTGTGTTTTGCCAGCCTGCTCTGATGGAAAGGAGAAGACACTGGTGTGAGGAAGGGCCTTCACCAGAGGTTTCATTTGCCTTTGTTTCAGGAAGTGTGCTCCTACTTTGCTCTAATCACGGAATTATTTGCTCATTTACCAGGTAGAAAATATGTTTAAAACTCCAGTTCCTGTTGTTATTTCACTAATTGGCTAACACAGCTCCCCCCAAGCTTTCCAGTGCAGACACATCTGCCCCATTTTTGGGCTAGAGCAGTCTTTGGCATTGCTTGTAGTGACAAGCTCAGCCCTGTTGCAAATCTTGTTCCATACCTGGCTGTTCCAAGCTGGGCATGCAAGGGATGTTTTCAGGGACAGCAACACTTACAGGGCTGCAGCAGCTAAATGCAGCCTCAGGATAAGTGGTGGCAGATCAAGCCCAAATCCATGTAGGACAGAATTTGGCAGTGATCACAGTGCCACAGACAGAGCCAATCACAGCCACTCATTTCAGAGATGATTTTGGGCAGCAAATGCTTTTTTGGACTGGGCTGAAGGTCTGAGCACAGCTCAGTCTGGGTTTGACAAAACCAAGGGGTTCATAGCATCCACACTGCTCCCAGGGTGTCTGCTTCACAGAGCATATCACAGTTCTGGGAGTCATGCTGGGCAAACTGGGAGCAGCGAGACATGCCTTGTTCATCAGCAAAGCTTTTCTGGCTGAAGCTCTTCATAGTCTTACCAGCCTGTTTGTAAGGGGCATTGGAGCAACACATCTGCAGCTTGCAGTGAGAATCTTGTTTACTCAAATTCAGAGACAACTGTAACTTTTTTAAGACTTGTTTGTAACTTGCTGAAGCCTTCTCTGTACACTGCGTCATGTTTTTCCACTCGTCCACTGTGATAATAAACAGCTTTTTAAAGAACAAGCTGCCTGCAAGTGCTCAGGCTTTGCTGAAGCCCTGTCAAGCAGACGCTTGGCTGAATCAAGATGGGACAGTGGCACCCCAATTAATTTGGGCTGCAGACAAAAGAGAGGAGCTGCCACAGCTGGAGAAGGTCTTTCACAGCTGCCTCTGCCCATGAGAGGCCCTTCTAGCAGCAGGTGCCAATCCAGTTAGGGGCAGCGAGGGAAAGCACGATGGTGGCTCAGGGATGTGCTGCAGCCATGCTGTGCCCCTGTAGTCCTCCTGCCACACTGCAGGAGCTCTTTGCATTTCCATCTACTGCTGCTGCTGGGGGCAAAGCCTTGCTGGCATGAGGTGTTACCACTTGCATTTGGCTGGTGCAAGCTGTGTGTGTTTACTGGTGCCAGATGACACTGCAGCCCTCAAGGGAGCCCTGCTGCAACACAGTGCAGCCCTGCTCCAGTCACACACTGCCAGGTCTTCAGGAAAGGGTGCATTTCTGAGCCTGGTGTGGCTCACTTGGTGTCAGACGTGTCTCCAGGTGCCAGACCCCAGTTTATGACTTGCAGGGTGGTGCAAAGCCATTCAGTCTTCGCTCTTCAACCACAGCCAGTGCAGGATCCAAATCCAACCATCTCATGCCAAGGGAGCAGCAGTGATGCTGAAATACAGCAAGACACCCATGCCTGCTTTTCTGTAGCTTCATTCTGCTCCCTTACCTCCATTCAGCAGACAACAACAGGAGCCCACTGCAAAGCTGTACAAATGCCTGCAGTCAGGAACAAAGGCCAGGTGAACAGCAGCAAGGGATGGGTTTGCCATGAGGAAGGAGACGTCACTGCAGAGACTGCTTGGTTTTCAACTGATGGAATGAGTAACCTTGGCAGGAAAAAGCTGCAGCTGTATACAAAGGCCATAGCTGCTGCTTTAGTAGGTAGAAACAGAACAGCAGGATTGTGCTAGATGAAAATGGAGGACAGGCTGGGAGCTGCCAGATGCGCTCAGGGACTCCAAATTTACTCACAGGAGGAGGTCTCTCCTTGCTGGGGGCTCTCAGATGCTCTGTGGGTAGGTCAACCTTTGAAAACACAGTGTGGCAACAGTGGCAAGTCCTTCCTCATTTCCTGGAGTGGGGACAAAGGGTGAGAGGATGCAGGGAGTGCCACAGGTGCTGGGGGAGTCTCCTCTTTCATCCTGAGAAATTGCTGATCAAATCCCCTGTGAATCTCGACAGGGCTGAAATCAGCCAGTATTCATTCTCCACTCCAGAGGTAAATGAGAGCTGATGGCATGAGCTGCAGAGGTTTGAAATAGCTGCTCTCAGGAACACAGGGGGACATGGAAGCAGGGATGATGTTTCAAAGAAAACAGCAGCTTCAACTTCAGAAGCATTAAGGCATGAGAGGTCACAGCAAGTGGGTTAAGGAATAAAAACTGGTCTTAGCCAGGGGCAAAAACTACAGTCATTGCTTTATACTGGGAAAGCAGGAAATGTCCTGTGCCCTTTGCAGACGGGGAGTCCCTGGGAGACACACTAGAAAACAGCAGTTTCCAGGCAGTGCCGGTGCCACCTCACCCACTCTAGGTCAGTGCCTGCAAGGCTCAAGCAATGCTTTAGGCTGGCAATACATAAATTCCTGCCACACACAGGGCCCGCAGCTGCTGCTGGCACCAGGGCTGCTGGCAGGGGGCTCCCGACCGCCTCAGGAGGCTGCACATTGTGCATGTGAGCCTGAGAAAGGTGCCACGCTTGCCCATGCCAGCCCCCACACGGGCAGCTGGCTCATGAGGTGGCTGCTGGTGACACGGCTGATGGGTCACCTCCATCACTGCAGCGAGAGCAAACCAGCCCTGGCGCAGAAGGGTCCCCCTTGCTCCCGGGGACAGGGAGTCGGAGCTCCACCAAACCCCTTGCAAATAACTAAAATTATGCCCAGCCTCTCCCCTCTGGGGATTCCTCTTACACAGTGAAGGCAGCAACTTAATTAGCTGCTAAAGCCTCGCAAGCCGGGAGACTTGGACCTCCCAGACTGGGGCGAATGAAGCTGTCAAGCGTTCATGCTCCCATTACCTGCCAGACACTTTAATCCTGAGTTTAGCAGATGTTAATCCTGGCCCGGGTGACTTGTGAAGAGGAAAGCTGCTCCCTTGAGAAGTCACCCGGGTCCGCAGGGGGAGGGAGCGGGCGAGGAGACCCCAGCGCCAGACGGGGTGGGGACAGCCCCACGGTGGTCGCTCTGCTCAGTGACAAAAGTGACAAAGCCCGACGGGGCTCGGGGAGAGGCCTGGCAGCTTCCTCTTCCTTCTGTTTGAAGCCGGCTTAAAGAAACAGCAAGGAGGGAAAGGGCGGGGGAGGGTTTGTTAAAATGTAAACGCGTGTTCGAACAAAGCAATCTGTAAACAGATGAACCGAAAGTAGGGCAGGAGCTCGGCACAAAATATGAGTCAAAAGATAACGGGCCGAACGCGGAGAGGCACCGAGCACCTGCAATATCCAGCGGGCTCAGCTGAGGACGAGTCCCCGTGCTTCAGATCTGCCTCCTTCACGCTCTTGCCTTTACGAGCAGTGAGTCATCTTGCGTCAGCTAAGGATGGGCTTTATGCAATTATTTATTTATGTCAAACCCTCCTCCCTGCCACCCTGCATCCCTGATCTCATGCCCCTCAGAAAACAGATGCTTCATTACGTGAGGGCTGGAAAACTCCATCTCATTTGGCTTTTGCTGAGGCTCCTTGTTGCCCGGTGGCTGGCTGGCAAGGAGACAGCAGTCAGGAGATGCACAGCACCTCACAGTGTGCTCTATGGCCTTGTTTGGCTTTTTGGACACCAGCGCCCCTCTCCCTGCAGGGTGGGATGGAGCCGGGAGCCTCCTCTACTGAATAAACACACCGGGGGCAGCTTGCAGACACCAGCAGGCTCCAGCGTGCACCCCACCCAGGCACAAACGTAGCTCAGGTAGCCTCAGAAGGAGAAGAGACCTTACAGAATAGGGGAGGAACTTCCCTGTTTAGCTGCAGTTGCGGCAGGGGACTCTTCCCACCTTCCTGCTCTCTTTGCTGCAGGCTGTGTGTTGTGTTTCCCTCTTTCTGCTAAAAACAACACGGCATGCAGAAGCAGACATGGACCACTGGCTGTACGAACAGGTAGCGGGGCCAGGTAGCAGGGTCAGACACACACACACACACACACATATGCACAGCATCACCATCTATTGCTGATGGCTCCCAGGAACACCCTGGAGCCAGCACAGCATCCCAGATCACCCTGCAGGACAAGCAACTTGGGGCAGAGGTGGCATGTCCCATGTCCCAGCCATAGGGAGGAGGGTAGGATGGGATACCAACAGATGACACTAATTCAAATTTCACACATGCAATCCTGTACCTACTGAACTGAAATGATTTCCAGCAGATTTTTTCTGATGCAAAGCCAAACTCAGCTCTAACTAGTTATCAATTGCTTCCGTAACACTGCTCAAGACTGAGGAGCAAAACACAGAAATAACCGGCAGTGAAGGAATTCAGGCTTTCCAGAAGGCGACTGGGGGGAGCAGCTGGGGAAGTGGGGAGGGGTGGTGGAAAAAAAGTTACTCTAACAAAAGATAGGAACATGTTCTTCAGTAATTACATCCAACTGTTTCTGGGTGCAGACTTTAATAATTCATGCATTAGAACTATCATCTCCCACAGAGACAATTGCGATGGTCCAACTGTCACTGTGCTTTAGCAGTGGGTTCAGCTATCCCCAGCCACATCAAAAGGCTTATCTCAAAAGTGGAACAAGCAAGGATGGACACATAGCTGTGGGGGAACCTGTGCCATAAATCTGTGCATCACATTCCACCCGCAGGTATTACCAGCCTGCACAGTGCCCCTGGCTGGGAGCAGCACCCTGTTGGGTTCACATGCAATACACCAACGCAAGAAGCATCATCTCCCACCTGGAGAGTGAACTCCTTTCATTTCCCCCACATCCTCCACATAACCTTGGTGAAATGCACTTTGGTGTTGCTCAGAGCACCCACAGCTTTACTCCCAACTAGTGTAGGGGGAGAGGTGTAAAATCACACTTTCCCCGCAACAGACTTACTCCGTATACTATCCAAAACCACACGATTCATCTGTGCTCCTGTCCTCATCTCACTTCACATTTAGCACAAGGGCTACAGCTCCCCTGCTGCTGCCAGGCCAGGCAGGAAGATTTGGAGTGGTAATACGGCCAGCCAGGTCTCTAACACCCACAGCTACCTGCTGCAGGTGACCTGACTTGGAGAGCTGCAGCCACTGCCCCAGGAGGAAGTTTCCAGACAGTTGGCACTGCATTTATATATGTAAATAAAGACACACTGGAGAACAATTTAACATCCTCTGTGGCTTTGGGCAATAATTCCCTCCTCCAGCAACATGTCTCTGCAGGAGCCTGTTACAGTAGCCTCCTTCCAGCTGTTTAGGGACAGAAGAGATTGCCAGTGACCATCAGGGACAAAGAAATCCATGCACTGCACAGCCACAGGTGTGCTGTCAGGGAGTCAGTTTTAAAGAGGCAGCTATGGAGTGTTTTGGGAAGAAGACGGAGTGGTATTTGGGTTTGACGAAACTCAAGGAAAGAGCAGCTATTAAGCTACCTTGATCCTCTGATGGAGGTTCCCAGACCCCAGGTGAAGAGAATGGACTGTTTGCTTCCATCTTTTACCATCTTTGCCCCATGCTTCTTTTTGTTTTTCTTTTAAAACCACCTTCGTGAGCTTTCCCCACCTCCAGATCTGGCAGCTCTAACTTATGCTAACCTTGAAGGCCATCATGTCTGCTAAAGATCAACAGAGGATGCATTAACCAGTCATCTCAGCTCCAGCCACCCCCACAAAACAGCAGCCAAATCAGCTCTCTTCTGTAGAGGCCTTCCTTGGCCAGATGGATACAAGCCTGTCAGATTACTGCTTGTGGGACAGCTGAAGAGTGAGAGGGACTCAGAGGGGCCAGGGGCTGGCCCAGAGCATCTGCACTCCCACCTGCAGGACTGCAGACACATGAGATGCCAAGCTGCTCTTCTGGCTGTGACTCTACACCATGCATTGCTTTTACTTCTTCTGCTCCAGCTTGGTCTGCAGCAGAGACATACAGAAGCTCTGTCCCTCAGCAATACCTATTTCACCAATACTTTAAAAAAAAAAAAATCACCTGGAAGTGTGAGGAAAACTGTGCTTCAAAAGATTTATTACATATATTTGTACATATTTTACATAAATGGAATGTTAAACATACAACCTAAAAATCAATAAAAAAATATTTTCATTCGTGATTATGTACTGGCAAACCACTGAAAAGAGTACCTTAGAACAACTTAAGTCAACTTACAATCATACTGCTCAATTAAAAATAAAAACAAAAAAACCCAAAACAACAAAACAAAGAAACATGTTTTACATTTACATTAAACATTGCAAATTACATTCCAATTTCTGCTCTGGGTAATGAAGGAAGGTATCTTGTCCATTACCACTGCACATACGGGTGGCATTTCAGAAGCTAGCATGGATTTCCCTCTAACTCATTGTGGGCAAGGTTAGCTCTGTAGGAAGAGGCATATAAAAGAGAATACACATTCTGCTCCCTACCAGCAGGTACCTGCCAAAGGGTAGGAAGAACCAGAATGAGATCAAGGGAAAAGGTTAACGCTGGGTCACCACTCATTCAGTGCCACATTGCAGCTCTTAAAATTTGTTACAAGTAGTTTTTAAGTAGTTCATTAAAGTTCATTCATCCCCTCTACAGCTAAACCACCTCCCTTCTTCCTTGGAAGTTACAGTGCTTTGGTAATATCAGCTAGGGGAGAATTCTTCACTCTATGGTAATGAATATTCCAGCTTCATCTTAATATATAAAAAAGCACAAAATCAAGCTTTGATGTCTCTTCCTCTTAGCATTTCACACCTTGAGAGCTTGTGACCAGTCATCTTGAGAAGTGTTTACTATCAAATATAACGAATTAGCAATAAAAGGGACAGATTTGAGGGAAAACAAGAGGAACAGGATTCAGCAACAGATTATGTTCTTGCAACGTCGGGTTACTTACACTTGAAACTCTGCCAAAATCGAGCAAATCCTATTTATCATTGCAAAATCTTTGCCAAAGCACACCCAAGGGCAAAAGTCTCTCAAACAAACACACATGGATTAAAAGCTGCCAGAAAGATCAGTGAGTGGGCTGGCTGCCTTCTAGTTCTTGTATACTGGCAGCTTATTAGATCCAAGACAGAACCAAGTCCAGCCTTTTTCAGGTGCAGGATTTTCCTACAGTGGCCTACCTGATCAAATCTTCAACTAATAATGCCCCACAGTGAGGTCATTTTACAGCTTATCCCATCATCAGCTCTGATGTACTACTTGAGATATGACTTTACAGAACACACACAGCTTGGGAAGCCAGCCTGCAACTGTGGAGTAAAATAACCAAATGTAACTTGAGAGTAAGGACTGGGATGGTTTTTTTAACCTCCAACAGGCTAAAACATCTCCAACTTGATTTAGAAGCAGGTTAACTTATGTGGAGAAACAGAAACATCACAAATTTTTCATCCAGGAAAAGAATCCTGGATATAGTTCTGTTATTAATTTCTTACGCAAAGTGTTTTGAATGACAAAAAATTAAATGGTAGGAGCTGCATGAAAAAAACCCACGTTTGGCTGGATTGTAGGAAACCCATAACAAGACATCTCTTCCACTAACCTCTTAATGTCTCTTTTGCTGATACCAGTGGAAAGCCTATCCATATGGGAATATGGCCTAACACGTATCATGTCTTCAGCTAGGAGGAGAAGAAATTGATACTAAAATGACTTTTAAGCTTGGAAGGGTGAAAAGTATATCATCCAATATAGCACTCATCAGAAAAAGAGATAATCCTCCACTGGCAAAGGTGAGATGGAAAATCCCACAGAAGCACTTCTGCACTCCCAGGCATGTGGCAGTCTCAGCAGGAAACTCCCAAACGCACAGCAGAATTAGTAGGTACAACACAACAATAGCAAATTTGCACACAAATACTCTCTTTCAATATGGGAAACCGGCTGAAAGCCACAGAAACTCAGAGAGATCACTGCCTGTATCAGAACCAACATGTTTCCCCAATAGTAATATTCAGGTGCCAAGCTTCTTGCTTTTGGTGGAACACAGAGGAAACAGCAAGTTTCTAAAGCCCTCACACAGAAGAGGCAGCACACTAAAAATGTTCTTAAGCACATCTCATGAGATATATCCCTCCAGAAACAGCAAAGATCCACATTTCTGAATAAAAATTACCTTTCCCATATTTGCTGAGACATCAGTCTCCTGGGAGTCCGTTTTTCCAGCTCTCCAGCCTTTCAGCAAAGGCTTAATTAAAAAGCCAGTGCTCCTAACATTAAGTAGTAGGATAAATGTATAAATCTTGAGATTCAGTCATACACCCCCTTTACATCATAAGGGGGGAAGCAGGAAAAAACCCAAGGTCACCCAAGTTTTTGTACATCACTTACATGTTTTCCATTTCAAAATACCCTAGTACACTTATCCTCAATTATGAAAGCTAAGTTGACTACAAATAAGACCATCTGTTTTCAGCTTTATCCCTCCCAAAAATAAAATACCAAGAATTTTTGGTATGCTTTGTATTTTTGCTTTTACATCCCACTGAACGCATCATTGAATGTACACACTGAAAGAAAATGAGCTACCTCCTTCCAAAGGGAAGCATTATTATGGATATTCTGACTGATAAGAGCCACCACAAAGGGTGCCCTGTGCTGACAGCAGTGTTGACTCTCTTGGTATTGGATGGGGTATGGTTATATACAATCCAAATCACAGCCACCTCCACTATGAACTTCAAAACACGAGTTGCTACTGAAGAGACATGGGTATGTTACAAGTTCAGAAAAATCTCACATTTCAAGACAGTGTCAAATCTACTCTTCCCCTGCTGGCAAGCAGCATGTTTATGGCAGACCTGAGTATGGGAATTATTTCACACCCTTACATACTTAGGGAAGATATAGGCCAGATGACAGAAAATACTCAAACAGCACAGAATTGGCAATCTCAAGATATTTACAGGCAAAGAAGCATATCGCACCGGAATTTAAGTTATTGCTTCTTGTGGACAAGTGTGGTGTTCCTTGATTGAGACACAGGACTTGTTTGGTGTTTATTTTCCCCTTCTGAAGCACAATGAGTCGGCACCCCTGTGAGGATATATTCAGAACTAAGGTGTTTTCTGTGACTAGAACTGTGCCTACAGCATGGTCATCACCAGCTGATGGTGACAGAAAGCTTATCTAGGTGAGCTTCCACAGGTGTTTTCAAACTCAAGCATCGCTCTCATGCTTCCAGGGTCATTCCAGGCTTGGTCTGTGTTACAAGTTTCAGTACAAGAAAACCTCCCATAGTCTTTCAGAAGAGATTAATGGCTACCAAGAACATGAAACTAAGACTGACCTTGTATCAGTTCCTCAAATAATCCAAGGAATTGCTACTGTACTGTGCTGACAGAAGCAGTGATGGACTCTTGTCTGCAAAAGCATCACCAGTGCGATGGCTAGTGACATGCTTTTCCAACATTCTTCCTAAACATGGGACAACAGTCCTAACTGCTCGGTCTTTAAGTCAACTACTTCCATCTGAATACAGAAAGTTAAGGTTTTTGAGGAAACAATAAGTGAACTAGAAGTATGAACTACCAAAACTGACCTCAAGTTGTAAACAGATTTATGCTTGTAATATTTACCTACTTAACCCCCAAGCCAAAGGCTATCTATGACCTCAGAGCACAGGACATCAAAACACTGACCTACCCCCTTTACATTAGTACAGGTGAGTTTCTGTAGCCATGAAGCCAACAGCAAACATTAAATCAATGCAAATGGAAAAGTTTTACTTTCAGAAGATATCAGGAGTTTAAAATGTTGGAAAAGTGGGCCTGCAGGCAACACAACTGTTTGAGTATTACAGGTGCTGTAATTCCTCATCCCCTCCCTCCCTCCCTCCCCCAAGATAATACAAGGCAACACAAATATTCTCATTGAAAAAGGACCCTGTACAGGGAATGACTGTACATTTGATGTGACTATAGAATCGAACGTGAGACAAAATGATTCTGCTCCCACTGAAAAAGAGAATTCAACAGGGCCCCATAGTTACAGGTTCAGCTGAAACCAGTGATGCAAGCCCAAAACTGTAGAAACTGCACTGGCAATTACGACAATTATCTAGTTTGGACTCCTTTAGATTTGCAGCGTAACAAAGGCATTTTACAGAGCAACATTCAGGAGAAAATGTTATCCAAGGAAGAACTGCTCTTCAAGCAAGATGGGAGAGTTTAGGAACATGCACTGCACTTGTTCTCCAGATAGCAGCAGTTGCTCCTGTTCTTTGCCCTTTTGATATGAATCACAGCAGCAACAGAAAGAAATGTGTACTTTAACAAATAAAATTAAAAAAAAAAAAAAGAAAACCAGAATTATTTATGTACAAGAAAAACGTTTGAAGTGTTGTGCAACTTATTTTAACTATTGAAACTTACTAAGAATGTTGTTGTAATAAATATTCATAAACTCTTCCCTGTGTTGTGAAATTCAGAAACTACTATGATTAATTCTCAATATAAAAGGTATGCTTCTAAACCCTGATATCTGTTCCAGTTTATCGCCTTTTTTTCCCCTGCCTTTTTTTTAAAAATTAAATTATTTCTTTTAACTGTGATACTTTGTGGGAACTAACATTTATCCACAGTTTTACTTGGTGTACCCACCCAGAGACATCCTGTGTTTTGTGGAGCTCTGGTTATAGCAATATAATACAGTAAAATAATAATAAATTAAACAAATGCAGATGCATTAAAAAAAAAGAAAAGGAAAAAACCCAAACAAAACAAAACCCCACACTGTCAAATGCTGGTCTCCACATGAAGACATCAAGGGTTTAGATGTAAAGTACTACAAGTCCTGCCACCAAAAAAAACCATTCAAACAAGGAAACATGAACTTGCACATCTTTGAAAAATTAAACACAAATCCCACCTCGATGTTATCTTGCCCATGCCTATAAAAACCTCTCGCTGTGCCCACATTTGCAGTTATTCATTTACACCTCAGGAGGCAGCCTGGAGATGAGAGTAGTACAATAAAATAATTACCTGAAACATCTTTAAAAAAATACCCGTTAAACAAATTACCTTAACTGGCAGCACTTAAAATTGGTAATTCTTTTCTTTTTCCTATTTTAAAAAAAGTTGCATAGCTGTAAGATTTTGCTTTGCTGCATTTTTTTCTGTCGTTTTTACTCACAAGCAGTAAAAGAGACGTTTTAGTTACTTAAATAGCAATACAATGTGCAGATTTCAACAATCTCTATAGCTTGATCAATATAAATTAGTTACCTGTCTTGTTTATACTCTTTGGACTGCATTGTGACAAAGGTTTAGTTACAAAACTTTGAAATACAGTATTCCTATGCAGAGCTGTTTATGTTTTCTGTTCTTGAAAAACGTGAAGAACGTAAAACAGGGTGTGAATTCAGTAAATTAAGGTCACACTGTTAGATTTTATTTAGTTTGCCATGTACTGTTCTTCAGCCAACGAGAAGGTGAAAACGTTCCCACTCAAATCTGGGGCCATCCTCCTGCAAGGGTCTCAGATAGCACATATCGAACGTCTCCGCTTCCACTGGAGGCAGTAGGAAACATGTCCAATAAGTCGCTTCTTCACAGAACCAGAAGTTAGGCTGAAATTAGGAACTTTGGCCTTCGATACAAAATAGTGTCAGTAATGTCTGTGGGGAGTCGATTGTTACAGGATGTGCAGCATTTTCGAAATCCCTGTGTGTCCTTTGCATGAGTGTTTGGTATTCCGAGCACTACTGGCAAGTAAAGGTGTCTGCAAAGCTTTCTCCGTGTCACTGTCCATCTTTGCCTTTTTCAGCCACAAAGAACTGTAAGTCTCAAGCCAGGCACACTGTGTTCAGCAAGGGAACCTCACATCTCCTATGTTTTCTGATCAGTGGAAGCAGCTGTTGGAAAAGCAGAAGACAAAATACCATCATTTCAGCACAGAACACGTTCAAACAGCATGAGCACAACCACTGTGTTTTCCTTCCCCTTTTTCCTAAGCCCCCAGTTATCACCATCCCTGCTGTGAAAAAAGCAAACAGAATTTAACATGAGGTTGGACAGCCATGAGCATGTACAGAGACAAAGATGTTCTTGAACAGCATGCAGGCTTCTGCCACAACCAGAGATTGGAGACAGTATGGGAAATGCATGTTTATTAATTTCAGCTAACACTGCCCTGAGGTTAAAACAATTATCCCTGTAGCAGGATATCTTGCTTGAGGTTTTCTCTGCTACCCCTGCAACACAGACATGTGAAGCAACATGGAACAAATGCACAAATAAATGCCAGTGAATACTCTTCAGATGTTTTTTTTTTTTCAAATTTCCCTCAGAACAACAAATCCAAACTCTCAGCTACCAGACAATTTCAGGTATCTCTATTTCTCTACGAATTATGATGATTGTTGGTGTGCTTTGCAAGGCTTAGGGGCAGTAGTTTAAAATAAGATAAAAGTTTTTGAGTAAGTCAACTAAAGAATAAAACTATCCTTTAAACTTTTAACACAGATTGCAGAGCCGCAAACATTAACACAAAACGTAAGCTGGAAAAATGTGAACATCTGTAAGATGGGATGGATAGAAACATGTCAACATTTTTTATTTATTTATATATTTAAAACATTCTGGAATGCATTAACATGAAAGTAGTTTTGCAAATACCTAGCTTCAACTTTTACATATGATTCCAAAAGCTTTCTGTCAGAAATACATGCCAGTACTCATGGAACAATCCAAAATGACACAGTCGTATTATTTTAATTTTGTTTCATTTCTATGGAAAAATACTCTTAAAAAGTTAATGCTAATGCTTTCTTGACACTGACTTTCTTCTTTCCAGCACTAAAACTGGAAAGACCATAGCATGTAAGGATGTAGAAACCTTTTACCTAGATTACAATATACAACAGTTCTTACTGATTAATATTGTAGTTCTGAGACACAGTAGCAAATTCACAAATGAAAAGAAATAGTATAATTGTTTCAGATAATCAAGATATTTATTGTTGAAATGTAGATAAACATTACCTAAAAATATGAATCTTGTCTTAATCTGATGGATGCTCAGGGCAAGATCTATTTACTTCAAACCATTCATCTATGCAGCTGTTGGATACAAGACAAAAATGAAAACAATTGACATGAATATCAGTAACATTTAGCAGCAGCATATGAATATAAATTGGTTTCTCGATTTCAATCCCTGGTAGAATTTTATATTATACAAAGAACTTTATGCATATACACACATCACTGAAAAAATTAATAACCCCAAACCACAGTAATATTTGGGTATTAAACACTGTTGAAAACCCAGATTTCTTAAGTGTTAAAATTTTCTAAGGAAGCATTTTACAAATTACAGATTTTATACACAGGTTAATTCACTACTAATGTTTTCATCTTGCTTATATCATTCATCGACATTTTACTTTCTGTAAAGTGCAGACACTTATGAAAACAAAGCAAGGAACAGCTTTAAAAAGCATTCCCCCCTCTCCATGCCCAACTCTATCAGCATTTGACAAAACTTAAGCCCACATGACCTAAGCTCCTTAGTCATGATACACACTCCTTCCCCATCCAGGTGATTTTGCAAGAATGAGAAGATTGTGACAGGGAAAATTAACTTCATATACATTTGGTGGAGATGCAGAAAGATGTCATTTAAAAAACATCTTTAGGTTTGCTGCTGCTGTTTCTTTGTTGTTTGTTTTCAAATGCAAAAAGCAACTAAGTTCTAGCAATTGTTTAAGCATCCCTTAAGAAGAGTTACCCAGTAAATGCAACCTTCTGAAATTTTTTATCCATCCTAAGGAATACTTGCCCTTTATGATATATGCAGAGGCAAGGCAGCCGTGCTATAGTATCTCCTTGCTGCAGCTCTTCCAGGCATATTGCACACTCCCCAGCATCTTTACTCAGCACATCCTCTGAGGAAAGAGCACAAAGTGAAATGGTTAAAAATCAGACTACTACAAACAAAATGTTCGTTTTTCAGAACATCAAGGACAGCTACAGAAGAAGGTATTTTTTGTCCTGCAGAAAGGTAAGGATCAGTGACACTCCAGCTGACTGAACATTCATGATGAGAACCCATCCTCAGTCTTCAATATGGAGGTTAAAGTTCAAGCCTGAACATAACATTTATCTGGACAAGGCACTGTAGGTAAGTAATTAGGTAAAGTTCTTCCTAACTTCTAAACATTTACTCTGTCATTTTCTTTTTCTACTCTCCTACTTATCTCTCTATACATCTGGCTTTCTTTGACCAGCCTTGCTGGTACTCCCATTTCACACCTTCAACCTCTTCTCACCACGCTAACATGTTCTACATCCCATCCACCTTTTTTTGTCTGTGTAAAGTATGCAGCTGTTAACTGTAGGAATGTGAGATTTCCATGAAGGAAAGATCAATGCTGTATGGCTCCAATGACCCTAAACTGGAGACATCCTGAAAACTCCTGAATTTTTTTCAGCATTACCAAATCCCGTAACAAAGGAGGAAAAAGTAAGTTACTAGGAATGCAAAGGAGTTGGCTTTCACAAAGAAGTTTCTGGGAAAACATATTATTTTTAATAAAAACCTTCTCTCTTGGACACTTCTCTTAGCCAGAATGTGGGATGCAGAATTCAGTCTTAGCATGAAACAAAACAGAAGATCACATAAGGCCCTGTTTGCCAGATGCAGATTAAAAGTCCCAGTTAGACACAACCTCACACAGTCCACAGGGCACTCCCAACAAGGGACCACATAGCAACCAAACTGGCAGATCAGAAAGGTGCACAGCTGGCAAACTAAAGCCCAAGTGTTCAAGTTTCCATGGTTTCATGGGAAAAGCTTCCCTTTCTTTACCAAAAGGCACCTTAACTGATTGCTTATGGAGAGTACCTTTTCCAGCTACAACTGAGAAACCAGCAGCTCTATGCTGCTCTCTCTCTCCAGTGGCTCCAGTACTCAGCACTGGCATTCCAAACACAGGGAATGACAGACAGCTAGAAAGCTTCCATGGCAGCAACAAAGTAAAAGGAAATTACATTGTTTCCATTAAATGACAGCCAGCTGTCCTGCAGGTGCTTAGGTTTCCAAAGCAGTGCTTATTTCAGTCTCCACTATATTCACTGGCTATGCTAAAGATACTGCATAATGCCACAGCTGTACCACCTTCAGGGCTAGACGAAAAATACCTAGTGTGAAGTGGATTATTATAAAGAAAAATATTCAAACCAAAACAATAAACTATATCCACCACAACTAAGAAAATTTTGAAACCTTATTTTACACATGGTAACATTATTGGAGGGTGTGATATTAAAAACGTGCTTCTGTTGTTCTACCAGAAGCTGTAAGCTCCTCAGAACATTAGAGATACTTAAGAGACAAGATAATTTAAAACAATACAAAATATTTTAAGAACTCTTACCTGTCAACTTGCCCAGAAGCAGGTGCAAAGGATAAATACCACCTTGAGGGTGGATTTTGGTGTTTGTTTGGGTTTTTTTCAATAAAAAGATATTCTAATACCTGACACCAGGAGGCAAGTACTCTCCAGATATTGTCCTGCTACAGAGACATCAATCTTTGCCTGAAGCTCTCAGACTTTACCCTTCTAGACCTCCTCTTTGCACAAGTTTACAAGAACTCCTGTGAGCAGTTCTCTTCTCACAGATTGTAGGAAGCAGCACGATTAATAATTCAAGCATGTATCATACATACAGAACATACTCAATAAAAATATTTCTTCCCATGGAGTAACTTAATCAGATCAGCAGCTGCTACCCAAAACAAAATGGAACTAAGATATCTCTAGTGAATTAAATCCCAGTCTCACTCCCTCAAGCAGTCTCGAGAGGGAAGCATTTAGTCAAGCTTTGATAACAGAAATTAAAAAGCTGTCCGATAAAAATACAGTTTATAAAAGAAAGCATTCCTGTGAATGGCTTTCCCATCGTTCTCTATTGTACATGTCTGGCTTATCCTGCACTCCCCAGACTGCACAAGGCTTGGGTCTGAACTCCCACTGAGCAATTTAACAAGGTTCTGCACCTTTTGGCTAATGTTAGGGCATGATGCCAATTTAAACATTTGTATCTCCCACCAGCCCTGGCCTAAGTGTCTGACACTCCTTTTGTTTTCCCTCCAGTATTCCTGTGCTCTCTCTCTTGCCAATACTGGCCCTATTGCACAAGTCCCTGGCAAACAGCTTGCTGCCCTCCCTGGCTTCATCCCAGGCTTTCCAACTGGGATGAGCCACCAGGCACACACTGGGCTTTGCCTGGTCATGCCAGAGGGAGCTGGTGAGAATGACAGCTGGCACGGACTGGACCTCAGAAACACAGTGCAGTTCTGCCACCCCTGCACAAGAGATTCTGTTAACAGGTCTCAGTGCTTCTCTTCCTCTGGAATAATGAGGAATCAGCACTTCCTACTTGTGTCAACTTCATGAGTCCAACCTAAGGCTGTTGTGCATAAATACTGAAGGAATGAGTACAAAAACCCAACTGCTGTAAATGCCCATGTGTACCTAGCACATTAACATACTACAAACCCATATAATTAAGCTCATAATTAATTACACATGTTGAGTGATGACAGCAAACCCAAATCCTTCATGGACTTATGATACCTTGGATCTGACTACCTTTTGACCATTTTAGGTGATTTGGATCATCAATCTCAAATAAAAAAGGAGTGAATAATCCTGTTAGACTTGGATCTGGTCAGAATTTGTTCTGTACTTGTTTTATACAGCACTCTCCTACACCAACACCAGCTTGTATCAGATGCAAGTCAGTTTAAGGGCCATTTAACAACGACTTTCAAATGTATCTGTTACAGAAAAATCTGTAAATCATTTTGCACAGAACCACTGCAGTCTGAAGAGGGTTTTTTTGGTTTTCATTTTTTCCTGCAGCAGAGTGATTCAGCAGATACACATTATTTTTTACAGTTTTTCACTTAAAAAAAACCCAACCAAACAGCAAAACACACAAATTCAACAAAAGAGTAAAGCAGTTTAAAACTTCACCACTGTTATGATTAAAACATTTATATCAGTGTATTACTTAAATGGAAGTGGGAAGAGGAAATAAGCCACATTTTTCCATATCGCCCACATGTGGGTACATACACAAATACCACACCCCCACATCCATGTGCATTGCACCAAATAGGAGGTAAACACTCCTCTGCCTTCCCAGCTACTTGAACAAGTACTCACTAGCCAAAGACTAGTGTCAAAGATGAAATCTTGCGAAAGAGCACAGTACTTCCCTCCTGAGTCTGCTCAAGCACTTCTCTTTTTTTCTCCTCTATCCCTGCTTACTACTGTTTTAACTTCTGGTTGTCAGTAATTTTTCCTCCTAAACTTCTTTTATCTTTACTGGAAAATAAATTCTACTCCACTCCTGCATTTATAGCAAAAGAGGTAGTACTGGATTAAAAAACAGGCATCCTGGCAATTTTGCACATACTTTACCAATTAAAAACTTTTCCTACAACTTTTGAAAATACATCCAATAATTACAAAAGCCACTACCCAGCCATGATTAGGATTATAGGCAATGACTGTGATTAAACTGCCTTTAAACTGAGGACTGCAAAAGCACATGCATTGCATACCTTCTGGATAAGGTAATTAAAATCTGTTCCACTGCTTTTTGTTTTTTCTTTTAAAACACAGACAGATATAGCCCTAGGCTCAAGAAACCTGAAGTCACAAATCATGGAGATGTCAATACATTTTGGGGAGATATTACTTTATAGTTGCAATATTTCACTTTTCTCTGGGCATTCACTGGAAACAGAACACCAAGTTAGAAACACCTTGACCGAATTCAGTATGACAACTTTTCAAAACATCTGTATTTTTTCTAAAATTTAAAACCTTAAGTGTCCATGGAAGCTGCCACCACAACTAGCTTTCTAGTGAAGGATACCACAAAACTCTATCCTTTGAGGAACACAACTGAAATTTAATTGAAACATTAAATACTTTTGAACAATATTGAATCAGCACTAAAACAACAGCCATTAAAAAATCTTGATGAAAATGTATTAAATAGTACATATGTGTCTGTTACACATTCATTCGATTTTGAAGCTGGTGACTAAAAACTGTCTTAGTAAAGTACTAGAGACTGTCTTTGCTTGTTTTGAAATGGAGCATGTAGAACTCTAGACATCAAGAAGCCAATATTTTTGTTCACATGTATAGCATGAATTCACCCATATTGCAGAATTTATTCTACATTTTTGCTGCTATCACCTTTGCTGATATCACAAGGAGTCAAGAAGGACCCACAGGTCCTTCTTACTATTCGGTAGCTAGAAAATGTGTATAATGTGATTACACACTCTTATTAAATGTTACTGACTTGATTTACTAAATCTTTATGGCTTCTGTCATATCTGGTTTTCTCCCTTTCAATTTCTTTCTAGTTGTATCTTTTCTTTCCTCCTCTTCACACTCATTTTCCCTAAAATGTGCTCTCTCTAGACATATATTTTCTACCACTCCTCCTACCCTCCATCATCTCATTTAATTTTCTGCTGCAAAACAGGCACTGGAGAAAGGAGTAAGAGTGACATACTTTTAATCACTATCTGATACAAAAAATGCAGACAGCCTTCTTATATGGGGTTAATGTCCTTGGGAGAAGTAGACACGGGAATGCAACGAAAACCATTATGCAGGATGTGCTTCTCTCATGTAGCTTAGCAATTGTCTTTGCAAATGGGTATTGACTGCAAGCAAAACCTGTCTTTCCCAGACCATCCTAAGCACTAAGAGAGCCAGCAGTTTCTTTGACATTCCAGCTGTTTTTCAGTATTCTGGCTGCCACAAGAAGAATACTTGTGATTCTCTAGGGATCATTCTTGGATGACCAGGTCAGCCATGCGCTGCTGCCCAAAAGTTGAGGCAGAAAGACACTCTGAAGGTGAGTTGATTCTTTAGTGCTCAGAGCTCTTAACAGCAGGAGGAACATCATTCAGTTGTCACTCTAGGTGCTTATTTTGCCACTGAGCTTTCACAGCTACAGAGTCAGTCAGCAGACTGAGCAAGGCAGAGCTGAAGCCATTAGTTTAGTTCACCTATTAAGATTGCACCTTCACAGCCAGATGTGGAATTTCCACTGCCCTCAGCAGGGAGCACACCTTCTGAAGAAGCAGTGTGTTCCTGACTAGAAACATTTCTTTTTCCTCTAATATAAGGCACCTCCTCTAGATCAGATGTAAAAGGGAAGATATTTAGCATCCAATGTTTTAACTTGCACCACAGCTAAGCAGTTTTCAGGACTGGCAACACCACTAAGCTGAGCAGGTGGGAATTCAGGATTAGCTCCCCTGAATAACTTCAATCCAAATTCCCTTTTATGCTTCTGAAAAACCCCAATACCCTTGTGCAAATCAAACAAGCACAGGTTACAACTTTTTGCATGTCCAATAACCCCAAACACCATCGCACAACTCATGTGGTAATACCCAGAACTTAAGCAATCCAAAAATACCTTCCCAGCTACAAAACACAAAAACTGAACCTCTCCAAAGCAAGCTAACAAGCTACAACAAATGTGACACTTTATCAAATACTGACAAAGCTCTTGATGAATTGCTGGGCCAGGGGTGTGGTGATGTTCTTTGGCATCTCACTCTTCACCCCTTGCAACATGGCAGCCCATTACAATTTCCTACTCCACGTCCAAGCATTATCCTTGCTTTCGCCTTCCCTCTCACATAGCTCAGTGCTGGTCCAGGACTGAGATAGCCATATACAAACAGATACTTTTCACAAAAGACTTCCTGCACAAACATTATTTACAGTCTTTGGTGCTCCCTCTTCTTAAAACACAAAAGTAAAGGGGAGGGAACATACAAAACAAAGAGAAAGTCACGCAAGAAAAATATTTGCAGAGTAAGACCTAAGTGGCAAGACTTGTGTCACAACACCAGGCTGAGAAACAAGGAGGTGGCTGCAGAAGTTTCATTATTTCTAAGCTAACCCACATTTGAAGAACTGTTTTAAATTTTTATGGGACATTCTGAGCTTTCAGAAGCAAATTCTGAGAAATAGCTAGATGCTTCCTGTTCAGACAGATAACAATCAGGTCTATGGTAGAGAAAAAAGTACTTCTAGTTAGTAGATAAAAACAGAAATAAGTAGTGATAGAAATACATTTTAGAGAGCAGGAGTGAGAAACCTTGTGTTGTATAGTCCTAGTTTACCTAACTAGAATTGTATCCAGGTAGGTAATTAATATAAAAGGCAGAAGCAATTGCACTCTAAGGAAAACAGTTCTTTTGTAGAGAGATTTAGCTTCAGCAACCACAAGGGAAACCTAGCTGGAGCTATATGATACATGGTGTCAATGCAAGTTATGGTTCTGTGAAAAAGAAAAGAAAATTAAATCAAATCCCAAGTATAAATAGCACAGCTTAAATGCAACATCCAATTAAGGTATCTTGCCTGCATACAAAGTCAAGTTTGCACCTTGGGGCTCCAAGTGAAAAGCCAGGCTTTGCAAAGAAGGCCAAGCAGTCAGAGAAATAAAGCTCCTTGCTTCCAAGCATCAACATCCACAACCACTCCTGTGCTATCACAATCAGTGTATCAGCTTTCTCAGTCTATATTTATACTTCTGGCAGAGAGTGTTGGGGTGAAATAGGTATTCATACTAGATAAATTCTATCAACCAAACTGGACATGAAATGCCTTGTACTCCCATCTTAAGATTTATTGCCAAAGTGACTGTGCCTTTCCACAGTATGCTCTCAATACAATTGTCTGATGGACTCTGAAACTTCTGCTTAAGTCTTTCCAATGTCTGTTTAATCGGTCTGCTTGCAGTTTGAGATGCCTTTGGGCATTAAATCATCTCAAGATAGCTAAATAACTTTCTCCTGTTCCACTGGCTTCTAAAGGTAAGTTCCATTCACCACATTTGTAAGTACCATGCCTTTAAATTGTCAAATTTTGGTCCAGGTAGGGGCCAAAGGTAGGGGCAACTGTTCATAAATGAATCACAAACAGTCTTGTCCTCCAGAACATGATGTAGAGAGTTTTTGCCAGCCTTACCCATCTTGTACTAAGTCCCCACCTCAAGTGAACTGACATATATTTGTTTTTTGAATGACCCAAGGGGTACTTCGTTCTTGAAAAGTCTTCCTTGGCATGCTGTGTTTTGTCCAAAGGCTTACCCCCTTTCTCACCAGAAACACTACATCTGAGAGATAATACTTCTAAATATTGTCTTCTCAGGAGGCAATTGGGTGAAAAAGTCTTGAATGCAGCTGTAGGAAACTTATGCCCCACCATGAAACCCCACCATGAATGGTGCACCCCTGCACATTCTGTCTGAAACAAAGCTGCTTCGTTGCAGCACATAGAGGAAGGAAGCTGCCTTGAGGCTGTTTCTTTGGTTTTTCATCAGTATTACATGACCTCTCAGGTTATTGGGTGTTAATCTTGAATGTCAGGAGTTAAAAGCAGCATGTAAAGGGGCAAACCCGCAGGAAACAAAACAGCAGCAAAACAAGATACCTTAGGAAACACTGTAAAGAAAGGATCACCTGGGGAACACATCCTCCTTGGCTCCATCAGGTAAGAATGATTTACACTTCTCAAAGCTGAGTTTACCATCAAAAAGGATCTTACACCACAAGTATGCTACAAAAGGAGGAGTGGTTGATTAAATGGCCAGAGGCAGCCAGCATGTATTGCTGGGCTGAATTCAGGGAATTCAGCTGAATTCAGGGAGGGTTGTTTCTTACAGAGAGCTGGAGATTGAGCTGGGATGATGGACTCTTATAGAAGCAGGCAAGAAAGAATACTAGTGTAGGATCCACGCATGAGTATCTTCTATTGGTTTTGTTTGTTCAGGAGTAAAACAAAGCAAAATATTTAAGTGCTACAATCCATACCAGTACTAAGAAACTGCTATGATAGATGAAAAATCAGTCTAGGCCTGTTGAAAATTTGGGATTGCAATCCAGAAATCCAGTTCAAAGGTGGGTGAACCACACAGATTCCCCTTAAGCAATGGGAAGGGTTACCAAGCAGGGTAGACTCAAGAAAAATGAAAGAGACCTGCATTCCAGCTTGTCTTGCATAGCAGATAACTTCTTTACTAAAGGTAAGAAAAAACAAAACCCGAAACCAAACGTAAACCCAAACCCACCAATAAAACAACCACCCAACCAACTAACCAAAACAACAAAAAAACCTCAACCCCACCACAACCAGCTACGCATATAACCCCAAGAATACTTATCTGCAGAAGGTTTTCTGGTATTAAATCACTTGTGTATCTGAGTTAATGATTTCATGAAGAAAAGCTACCACTGTGGTCAGAGAAAAGTGAAGAATTCCTTCAAATGCAGTGCAGAAAGAAGTCTCTTCCAATAACTTTACAGTCAGAAGGAAGACTTCACTCAGATGCTCCAAGTCTGTTAAAATGAGCAACTTTTCCGAATCAAGACTGGATGCTATCACCAACAGTGTTCTTAAAAACTTGGCAGGTAAGGCAGAGGACAGATGTGGCAGAGGAAACAACAAAAGGTGACTGTCTGATCAAGCTGAAGGAAAGATCTAAGTTGGAGAAGATCTCACAAGTGCAGGATGTTGATGAGGCTGTACAAAAAGATCCCCACTGAGTTCAGGAAATCCCTTTTGCTTTGTCAGCTTTTTAAAGTGACTAAATTTATTTAATCCCCAACATAAAAGGACACCAAAAAGACTGCAGAGAACAGTTTTTCAAATGGCAAGTCTTCAACCACTCACCATCACAGAAACTACGGTCAGAAACCGTAGAAATTGCTTTGCAATGATTTTCAATTAAGAAGTTTCATTTTTCATGAACTAAGAGTATGATGGGGACATGCTGGCCTAATGAAATCTGTGAGAACTCTCACCTGACAGAAGGCAGACAGAACAAGTGCATTAGAAAACTTCACAGAAGGAAAGGGTAGGGTAATAAATGTGTCCCTGAACAGAGGCAGATAGAGGGAATGAAAAGCAGTTCAGATGAAGTTATCTATCCCTATTAGTCTGGGCAACATGGGTTACTTCAATGGCGACTTGTTTTGAAGTTGGATGAAGGACTTGATTCCATGTTTTGTTCACTTTGTCCTTTTCCAGGTTCCTATTCCAGGCTTCCTACAGGTGCCCTGAGCACAGTGAGTTTTGCCAAGTCTTTTTTCCAGTCTTTTAACATTGGCCAAGTAACTGACTCATTGCAAGCTCACAGAGGAGTTTGGTTTGATCTGATGCAAAATGAGTGCACAGGGAGATGGCATGAAAGATGAAACTATGAGCCTAAGGTAAAACAGGAGGGGAGAAAAAGCAGGTGTGTGTGACTAAGACACTATTCTTAGGGAAGATATGAAGCATTACCAAGCAATACACAATGAAAACACTGGTGCCAAAACTCAGCGTGCATAAAGTCTGGATTATTAACCCCAGAGCCAGGTGCTGGGCCTAGAAGGCACTTTTCCCAGCAGGCTCCAGATCAGCATTCTCCAGGTTAACACAATGTCTGGTGTTAACGTGCATACACGAGACAAGGATATAAATCACTGCATAATTTTTACTTGTCTGTCTTTTCTGTTCACAGCAGACAGACTGCTTTTTACAAGCTATTCCTATTTTAAATGCAATTATCCTTGTGATATAGATGGAATGCAAAACATGTCTGAATGCAAAAGGGTCTGATAACATCAGATATTGAGTCAGAGTTTTCAAAGTTATCTCCATTTTTCTGCTCTACACTAACCCATTATCCAGTATTATAATTTATTGCAGCAAACATAGAGATACAGTACTTCTGGTGCTAACAGGTACCTACAGGTTATTACTACCCAGTGAGATACTGAGTATGTTGGTATTGAATTGCAAGAGGAGGAAAAAAAAAAACTAAACAAAAAACCAAACCACCAATAAACATTTCTTTACATTTTAAAGCAACTAAGTGAAATAAAAAACAAGCACAATTTCAACAGTATTCAGCAATCATGATCATTCATGAACAATAACAAAAAGATTAACAGAAGATTAACAGAAGATGTGTTTAAAAAAGCAAAAGTCCCCAAAACCACTTTTCCAGTATTTGTTTCAAGTTACATGCCCATAATCTAGCAGTATATTTCTACAGCCATATTGGAGTTTTATTTTTCTCCTCCTTTTTTTTCAATTTAGGGGCTACCAAAACTATTGAACACCATTATAACATCATTTCAGCTAATAAAGCCATATATTAAAACAGACTCTCCTGGAACTGGGGAGAAGAAAAAAGGTAAGTGTTAATCAAACAATTCATTCCTCCATCTCCTCATTCCAAACAAATAAATACCATTTATGGGCTAAAAATTATTAGTGAATACATTCTCACTTAGCTACACAGAGGCTATCAAATACCCAACGTTATATATAAATAGTATCTAATGAAACTTCACGCAAGGAAGGAGGGCATGAGAAACATGGTCAAAATGATGAAAATCTGATACAGCTTCAAATTACAGATAGCTGTTAGTGTAAGGCTAAAATGGAAGTTGAGGTTTTCATGAGGAAATTTTAACAAGGTTTTATGAGTGTCAATACAGTTCAGCACTAAACATGAGTGAAGTTTCTCATGTTTCAGTTGTGTGTTAGAACTTGGGGTTATTTCTGAAGATGAGCAAATCTGTAGCCACGTGAGACAAAGTTATGCAAACCTTGGGGAGCAAGGAGGTTCCTCCATGGAGGATACAACAGGCAAGTCTAGTATTTTGTACCTATGTCAGCCTGTTCTAGAATCACTGGGTTTTGCTAAAAATACTAGAAACTGATCGTCTCTCCTGTGTAAGCAGTGATAATAACACCCAGTTCAGAAGTGAGAGTACTCTACCTCACAGGCAAATGTTCTCACCCACCTTGTTTCTGAAGAGTTTGGACTGTTTTATCACTGAAATCCTCTACAAAAGCTGGACTGACTTATTTTCTACATTGAAGAGCTGAGTCTGCAGCTCAGAAGCACAAGAATATTTAAGTAATCAAAGGGTAGCAGGTTTTAAAGCAAGATTTTAATCTGAAGAAAAAATAAATTACAAGTGACATTTCAGGCAATACTTTCAAATTGATCTGCCCTTAGGGCAGTTTCTGAGCCAGAAGTGCCTGCTTTTCTTTTATATTTCTTTAAGAAAGAAAAAAAAAGGAGAAGAAAGTACTGATCTGCACATAATCTGCAAAACTGTGAGGAATTTAGGGAAGGAAATACCATGAAATTCCTACAGATCACTAAATCTCAGTGAGACGAAGTCTGGCAATTATATTTTAAAACCCAATGATTTCAAGTAGTTTTATTTCAACATCCAGCCAATTAAATCCATTTTCTATTATTAGAAAAGGGATATTTTCAAGGTTTTGTCTTCACAGGGCAACAAAGGGAAAAAGAAAAAAAAAAAGGCAGATTGCTGCTAGCAAATGAGTAAAATCTTAAGGTTTTAGAGGTATCAGCTCTGAAGACTGCAGAATTACCATACAAAACTGGCAAAACATGGAACATTATTTCCCCTGGAGCTAAGTTCCCAGCAGTCACAAGACTGCAGCAGTTGCAGCCGCGATTTATGACATCCTCTGAATGACCTCTCAGAGCTAAAGACTGATTAAGTGCAAGGCATGGAAGGTAGCTCCTGTCTGCCTGCATCACATGGTGTGGAGTCACAGCACAGCGAGCGGACAGAGCTGTCCCTGGGCTTGCTGCTGCACTGCACTGCCATTATGTAAGAGAGCCACAGTGACACACAGTGCAGGTAGCAGCTCCCCTCTTCACCCCATCTGCACCACCCCTCGGGCAGATGTTCCTTGCAGCACTGCTTCACGGGTGTATCTGTCATTTTCTAGGACAAGAATTGGCATTTGGCTTCAGCAGTGCTGTCAGTGCAACAGCCAGACAACAGCAGTATCTGAGGTTAAGGAGTAGCATATAAGTAAAACAAATAACTTGAGCTATTCAGCACATGAATGATCCCATTTTCTCTATTTCCAAAACAAGCAGGCTTGTTCTATAGCTGTCTAAAGCTCTACTGTATTTATCCAGTGCTGTATATAAAATATTCCCATGGCACAGGTATGCATTTATATAAAGGCAATTCCAGTGTACTGAAAGGAAAAAATGTCCTGCTCTCAAGAACTGAATTAAGTATGAGGTGGCACTGCAGCTATTTTGGCTAGGAGTGATTTGCCATGGCTTTATCACAGGAAGTTCAGTCTAGCAGATTTAGGCCTGGTTGAAGGGAAAGTATGCAGACAATACTTGCCCTCAAAGGTTTGTTAAAAGAGTAAGTCACATGCACAACAAATCAGAGAAAAGTTTAAGACATTAAAAGGTGTGATCTCTGCAGTGTGACGTCAGCAGGATCCAAGCATGTCAATTTTACTTCATCACAGAAGAAAGAAAATCCAGCATCATCTACTGAGCATTTCTAACCTGAACTACGAAAGTGAGCTGTCATAGCTTCTTCACAAATCTATAACTCCCTTTCTCTTGCATGAAAAGCAAAATAGTAAGCGATATTGACACCTCAACCACCACCACTACATTTCCAAGAGTGTATCTTACTGAGATAAATGGGGCAGTCTGCAGTTCTGGGAACTGCTGCTCCAGACATTCAAAGTACTTCCCTTTCAGTTACACTGTGTTCCCATTTGATGAGCTTTCTTCACAGCCACACCATTACAAACACACAGCTTACTTTTCTGGCTCCACAGCAAAGGGTTGACAGTTTGTGGGTGTGGAGGAAAGATAAGAGACTGAAGCCTCTAGAAGTGCTGCAACTCCACACTGTAAGAGAGTGACCCAGTTCATCCAGTGACTGAGGCTGGAATGGGGTCACTGAAGCAGGTCCTACCTCCTCCCTTTAGCAGGCAGGCACAGGTTGCACAAGTTGAACTAGAGTGTGGTTTTTACTTAATTACATTTATCAGTGTTACTCTTTAAGATGAACAAACTCCCTTCCCAACAGACCCTGAAATATAACAGGCTGCTTTTGTAGTGACGCTCTGTCACGGTCCCCTTACATGCTCCTCTGTGAGGAGTATCAAAAACTGTTGAGATTTGGGATGGTAGGAAGGTAATACAGCTTTACTGAACAAAGGGAGGAAGAAATTAAGTTTGCCACCGTTCCTCTTGGCAGTCTGGTTTGGACAAGTAGCTATCTCTGGCCTAGACTGGTGAACATCAGTGAAAGTTTGCTCTTTTTCAAACATTACGAACAATTCCCAAAGGGAGAAAGTACAAACCAGTCAATATATTTTAATCAAACATTACTTCAAACACAATTTCCCTTCTTAAAATGACAATTCCCTCCTCAAATTTAATGATGATTTGCAAGACAAGCTATGAAAAGTTTGAGCTGATATTATATTAATTCACAGAAGAACACCTGTGCAAATGTCTGAGATGAAAATTTTGTTTACTATAGTAATGTTCTACTGTCACCACATTAAACAAAATCTCAGAGTTCAATGGTTCTTTATATTTTCAAGAACTATGGAAGAAAACAGTTTTAAAGCATTAGGGAAACTGAATGAACCTCCTACATACTCTGGAGTATGTTCACAAGTACACAGGATCAAAAGAAAGAGTAAATATCACTATTTTAACTCCAAGCAGGGGATAAGTGTCTTTTTAGGTGTTCTGTTAAACTACCTTTTAAAGTATGCTCTTCTGCCTCCCCAGCATCCCTGAGGACAGAGCACAAAACCACCTAGGGCACAGTAAGAAGCTAGAAACTTTTAGCCAAGAATCTTGTTAAACTTTTAAAATGAAAGTACTGAGAAATTCTATGGAGAATTTTACACCTTGGTTAAAGTGGAATGAAATAACTGATCTGCCTTAGCATTATTTTGTACTCCTCTGCTGAAAGTCTAGTCCTATTAAAGGATGAGGACAAGGAGGAAGGCTTAAGCTTTTCCAGGCAGACTGGCAAGATGCCCTTTTGCAAGGTCTTTCAGGGTATGATCTCAGGAACCCTGGCAGAGAAATTAACTTGAACTTAATAATTCTTTACGTTCCTGAAGTTTGTTGAGTGCATCAGTCAAAACAGTTGAGAGCATCAGCCCTGCTGAATAAAATACTCTCCCTTGGTGCACAGAAATGACTAAGGAAATCGAGTCACTGAAGTGGGCAGGACTACCAGGATCATGCACTTTGGTGCTTCAAACATTAGGTTATGGTGCACTGGTTTCCTTTCCTTCTACCGAGTAATATGAACTCAACAAGTTTTGGCAAAAGTATCTTGCCCCAAAGATGTTGAAACAGACAGCAATCAACAAAGCCTGTAACTTGTGTTAGTAAAAATTAGGTCAGCCCCATTCACAAAGAATGTCTCCAAAATATTTTTATTTAGTCCTTTAGGTGATTCATGCCAGTATTTAAGTATATGCTCTTGATCAAGATGCATGTTGTAGTTGTCATTTTGATGCTGACAACTCCTCTAGAAGGATTATTGCTTACACAGATTCCAGCTCAAGATTCTGACACCTGCTCACATGCAGGCCTCAGCATGTGGCAGTCCCAGCAAGAAATGCTTTCTTCATAAGACTCAACCCAAATCAAACTGATTTAGAACAAAAATCAATGTGTTTAAATCACACCAAAACCCTGCTTTGCATCCTCGCTAATCTGAATCAATTGCATTGCTGTAGCCCAAGTCAATTTGAGATTGGCTCAGCTGGTCAGAGCATGGTGCTAACACCACTGAGGCTGTGGATTCAATCCCTGTGTGGGGACCTTAATGAGCTGGACTCAATGATCCTTGTGGGTCCTTTCCAACTCAGAATATCCTCTGATTCTGTGAATTTGGTTAAATGGCATGGGAGCATTTGACTATTTCTGCCTGGTGATAGACCAAACACCCCAGAAAACACAGGACATTGCCAGACAGGAAGAGAATATTGAGTTCCATTCCTGATTTTCCTTCTGGAACACATACCTTAATTTTTAATATTCTGTCTGTAACAGTTTTCCACATAGTAATTCTCCATTTCAAAGGAATTTGATAAGCTCTTAATATAAAATTGTATCTGTAATCCCTGCTATCTGTGATGTCTGATCTCCTGCTGTTTTTCAATATGATAGGTCTAAAAAATTTCACTTATTGTGATTTAAAAAGAAAAATTACAAAGTCCTTACTCAGGTAAGGAAAAAACCTTCAGCAGTTCGTGCACTGGATGTCTCAACATTCTTCCTCTCTGAATTACACCAGTGGAAGTGTAATTTTCCCTTTAAAATGAACCTCAGTAGATAAATCAGACCCACTGCCATATGTGAATGAAATGCAGAGTGGCCTGAGCAAGAGCAGCACTGATGTCAAAGCAGCACCACCCCTGAGCGAGCGGCTTTGAGGAGATCAGCTTAGAAACTTTCCAGTAGAACACCATTCCAACAGAAAGTGCTGACTTGATGAAACCCAAAATATTCCACAGGAATGTGCTAATTCAGTCAAAACTTTTGAAAGAGGAAAGGCCGGCTCGCCAAGCCAGCCAACCAGTCTAGTGAGCTGACTGGCTCTCCCCAGCTCTCTGGGGTCACTGGCTTCCCCATCTGGCCAGGTGCCAGGCTGCTATCCCTGCCCTCTGAGGGCCCCTCTATTAATAATAAAAATAATGGAGTCTTACAAAGTGTGCTGAGAAGCAAACAAAGGAATTTAGAAATGAAAACCAGAATTATTTCAGAGCCAACTTCAAGGTTACATCAGAAGGAATTGGGTGCATTTGTTGTAAAGCATCTAAAGACACAAGGCTCTCCTGTGTCTCCTCAATTTTTCATAAAACATCTTCCAGTGAAAAAAACCTGTATCAATATTGTAACAACACAAAAGAAACAATAATTACATTCAAAACCCAGACTTCACCAGGCACCTCTAATCACCAGCAAGGAGTTTAAGTTGCTTACAAACCACTGAGGAAATTCACATAAATGCCCCTGCCTGACCAAAACACAGGGATACAGTGTAAAGCAACACCTTTCACAGAGTAGTCCCAAACTGGGCTCCCTGCTTAACTCACCATGACAAATTTGAACAAGATGGTGTAAGGGGCCTCATTTAACACTGTGGAGAAGCTCAAAGGAATAGGTATGGCTGCACAATATTTTAGCAATCTTTTTTAAAAAAATCCTGTCAACTAGCACATTCTTCATAAAACTGGCTTTTGGCAACCTGTGGTTAACCAGTGCATGGGACCTACTCTGGCTCCTCATCAACTCAGCAAGTAACAGCATTTGGTAATTGCTAAGAATGGTGATACTGTCTTAAAAAACCTAACACCACAATGATTTTTGCACAATGCCATTCATTTAACCAGCTTTTGTAAAAAATGCCTAGATATTGGTCCATGTGTGAACACCACAAGTAGTTTAAGAAACATGGAACAAAGTCCCACAGAAAAAAAGAAAGAGCTCTTTTTACAGGCCAAATTGAGTCAGCAATGAGATAGCTGTTGCAGGCAAGTCACATGATTTTGAAAGAATAAGGCTAATAAAATGTACTGATATATTTATATGAAAATCAGCACAATTTCCAGCATAGAACTGAGACAATTTTCTGACCACTCTTTCAGAAAACACATGTAAATCAGACAGCTGCCCGAGTTTGCAGTTCACTGACCCTTTCAATTGCCAAATGCAATGCACAAAGGTAGCTCAGAAACCAATTAGAGATTGGCTGGGAGGACTCATTAATTTATTTAAACCTCAAATTACAACTAAGCAGTCATACATTTTTCTGGGGGAGACTGTATGCCTCAGACTCATATTTAAAAAGAAAGATTTGTCTTCTCAGAATGACAAAATACATCCAATTTGCTCCCTCGTGTTTCTTAGAAGGAACAACTAATACATTTACAGCACCATGAGGAAACATCTAGCACAGAACTAGACATAAGCAGTCAATCCAACTGCTCATTCTCTAAATATGCACCTGCAAAGTCTAAGGCTCCCTTCAACTACTTGCAACACAAAACTCAGAGACAAAAGAAGGTGAGGGGAAAAAAGCAAAGAAAAAGAAAAATATTTTTTTCCTTCTAGTGATAATAGGACTGGGAAATATTAGTGACCAACACAAGCAAACGATGCCTGGTTGGCTCTATTTGAGTATATATGGCATAAGGCCAAGATAACAATGAGAAAGTAAAGCATAAAGAGATGCCTTCCATTTTGGAAGAAGGTATCAAAAGTTGACAACAGCATCTTTTCTTCTCTAAAACAAAACTTGAGATGCCATTGGCTTATGGAAAAAGGCAGATTCATCACTGATCTCATGATGACAAACAGTAAAATAGGCAAGAAAAAAAAGCATGCATATAGACATTCTTATGCAGGTCTGGGCCTGAAATCATGGCAGCATTAAGTTACCAATCTGCTAGTTAACTTTCTTTCATTAGCTTCATTAAAGGGACCACAACTGTACCACAAAGTATCAACTGAACACTGCACAACACAGAAGCCATATCCTCAATTTCTTCGTGCTGCAGTAATTTAAACAGCCAGCCATAGGCTATAATTTGAGATTTAGTCTGTGACTCCAGGAGCTAATCAAATGGAGCCACAAGGATCAATAGGCACTTCTCTGAAGTGTTTATGAAAATGAGACCATATATTCTGAGTGAGTATCTCTCTCAAACCAGCCTACCTAATTTGATAGTTTTCTTATTTCACGCTTACATAACCATTTCCTAGAATCAGTTTCTGAGGCTCACAGACACACTCCTAAACTGAGAGATGACATGCTGCTCATATTATGACATGCTAACTCACTGCATTGCCTGCAACCGCTTTTGTCACGCTACAGATTATCCAGCGTGGCTTCAGCTGCCACTCACAAGCTTTACTTCTGCTCCTTTGTCGACTTAAAAAACTGTGCAAAGGTAACAAGATGGCCCAAAGGAGCTCCAACCAGCAGTGTGTCAGCTGAGAGAAACAGTGCAGGAAGGAAAGAAGTCTGAATATGGCACCACTGTGATTCAAACAAACATCACATATGATACTGAGAGGTTACATTATGTAATTGCCATATCTTCAAACAAAAGTTAGTCAGCTGAGTGCACTCTTATGTACATGTAGGAAGCAGCAGGGGCAAAGGATTTCAGTCAGTCAACTCATAATTTGTGCACATCCCATCGGATGGATTTGTGCCAGAGCTTGTTCTCTGCCAGTCTGCCTTCTCCTGCTCCACCCTAACTGATCCCAAGTGCATTATCCCACCCTGACTGGGGTGACTAGTCTGCTTCTCTTCTCTCTAATGTCCAACATCCCTCAGTACACAACTTACCTTGGAAAATCCTCAGACCTAAATTTAAAAAGGAAAAACAAATAGAGAAAAAGCTCTCTCTGTTAGATGAAGTCAACCTTCTTAAATATGTGTGGTAACACCAGGAAGAAAAAAAAAAATATTTACTTTTCCTAAGTACTGTGCTTTCAAATGGATTTCACAACTCTAAGCATATGATTTCAAATTATTTTTGCAATTAAGGCCCAGTAGTATTGGACAGCATTATGCTAGCCAAAGAATAAGGTGGGCACAACCATTCAAGTCTTGTACCAATAAAAACGTTCAGTGTAGAATACCATTACAGCAAGGTACCTGGAGGGTCAAAGAGCCCATAACACTGCAGGTTATTTATGTAGTAAATAACTTATATTGGAAGTGACCTCTGGTGGTCTTCTGGTCCAGTCCTTCACTCAAAGCATGACCAAGTTAAACTAAATTGCTCAAGGATGGAGGTTACACAACCTCTTCAAGTGCCTACTACTGCATTTGACCAACCTAATTATGTGACACTTCTACTTTATACTGAATCAGATTTTTCCCTGGCATAACTCGCGAGCATCAACTTTCAGCTTCTTGCTGTGCACCTCCAAAAAAAAGTCCAGCTCCCTCTCCTCTCTACAGTTTCTTCCTAACTGCATTCTGCTCTCACATCTGATCCCTGGTGAACAATAATCTCATTGAAGATGCACTGTAAGATTTTCTGCCAAAGCAGGCACTAAAATTTCAGTGAGATTTTCTAATTCCTAGTTTCCTGAAGCATTTTTGTGTGCTCACAATAGAATTGAGTGCCAGCCTCAGCCACAGTGGTAGAAAGGTTTGATCCCAATGGCAGAAGCCCTATTGGTCTTGCATTAAAGGTTGCCTAGAAGGAGAGCTTAGTAGCAGGGGGAAAAAACAGCACTACTACAGGCAATTCATTTTATATTGGCCAGTTTGATTAAAATAACAAAAACATATAACTAGTCTTTATGAAGTAACACATACGCAATCTGCTGAAGAAGGAGAAGTTCTTTAGTTCATTCACAAAAGGGTAATTTTCTTGAATTATGTGCAAATGCACAGCATGTCAAGTGACAGTCCTTAATAAAGTCCCCAGGAGACTCAACTGACCCACCTCACTACTTGATGTCATTAGATGAAAGGATGTGTAAGCTACACATATCTCAAGTGGACAATAAACACACACTGACCAATCATCAAAAATGGAATAAACACATTCAAACAAGAATAATTTTATACACTTGTGGAACATGGGGCAAATGATATTGGTATGCAGTGTAAAAAGACCAAGTTCTTAGGAATTAATTTGAAAAAGTAAACTACAAGGGAAAAACCTCCATAATTTCTGAGTCCACGAAACTAGTTACCAGAATATCTTATTAAGTAAAGGATTATTATCACACTGATGTTTAAAATGAATAAAAAATTATCAGCTCACTTCCTTCTTACCATTGTAGGTTATCCTTGGTTTTGTCAAACACATCACAAGATGTAAATCCATTTCATCAGAAGATACAAATTTTGAACATACAGGGCACTTGAATCCTATGGAAAATAAAAACATGTAAGTGTGAGCATACTCAACCATGTAGCAAATACATATATTCAAGCCAAAAAACTATTCTGCACACATGAAAAGGAAGAAAAAAGAAATCCTGGGAGCTTTTCCTTTTTGACCTGATATTTCTTATATAAATATGATTCCCTTGATTTCAAAAGATATCAAAATGGACCATTGTTTCTGGAAATCATTCTGTTGACAATTGCAAACACTGCTAGCACCTGTGGAACACAAACTTTCCCAACAACTTTAAGAACAATTCAGGGCAGGAGCAAGAGGATCATACAACTCTACTAAAACAGAAATTAGAAGAGTATGGAGGACACAGCCATTAAAATTTGAACTTGGGTAGGAACCCTGAATTAACATGTTCATTTTTACTAGGAATTGCACTGAAACTTTAACCAAGGATCTCGGTTTTACGCCTCATCATACAAGCTGGAGCATCTTTTACCAGTCTGGGGCACTGGGAAAATATTAACTCAGGGGTGTTGCCTCACCTACTGAATCACTAATATTTCCTGTAGCACTGAATTTGTTTGACTGCTCTCATCCTAGCCAAGCATGACCTTGTTTAGCTTTTGAGGTCACTGCCTCAGGCAACATGGGGTAAAGAATAATTAAGACAGTCTGGATTGTGATGCAACTGCATAACAGTCTATGACAAAAGTGCTTAATACCTTAATTTATGTCATTGCCAAAGACAGCAGTTAAAGGACAAGATCATCTGGACAACTTTTACAGTACACAGAAAAGCCTGATTGATTTTGATCTGCTGAATAATTAACACACAAGTGAGAGACAAAAAAAACACTAACAAGGATCTTGATGCATAGTAGTTGTTAAGGAGTACACCTACAGGCAGACTGTCCAATAGGACAGCATTTGGCAGAAGTATCTAAACTACATCCATGCTCATTACAAAGGCACAACTTTTCCTCTGACGCTAGTGAAGAGTAATGATGCAGGTCTGTATAAAAGGTTACTGCACCTCCCACCAACATGACCATCTGGGCTTGCTCCCACATGTTTTAGTTTGTTGCCCTTACTTTTGTACTTCTAACCTTGGGAGACCACAATAAACCAAGTCAGTCAAGGATGATGAGCAACTTGATGTTGCACTTTCAAGTTACTGATGCCTGAGAATTTACATCATTATTGTTAATTATTATCCAGATGTAGATCAAGCAACTAACCTGAAGCATTAGCACTTGATACAAGTTCTGCACTTCCTTTACCAAGAAAATTATTGATTTCTTATGGGCAACTAATAGGAAGCAAGGCAAAGAGGGCAGCTAGTAACAGCCATAAGAAACTCAAGGCAGCAGCTGAACATGTGCTGGAAACCACTTCCTGAGATAAAGTACAGTTCTGCTTCTTCCAATTTTAGAAATATCTATTTCTTCTTTGAGTCAACCTTACACTTCAGTTTAAATATTGCTCTTCTCTCCTTAATTTTAATCCTCCTCTCCCAACCCACATCTTTACAAACAACAGTTACAGTGACTGATCAATAAGCATAGCACAGCCAAACACATCTTTTGGAAAAAACAAGTTGAAAGGATTAATCTATTTGTTGAAGGGTTTATCAGTGACCTTTCAGCCACTGTGTAGCCTCCTTCACTTAGGCTACATCTCAACATGACTAAAATCAAAATTAGTGCCTCAGTCCTCCAAACACCCAAACCCACCCATTACTGTTTTGTTAACGGTTTCTTCAAAAACTGGCCCAGGGTAAATTTTCTCTCTCTTTCTTTATCACCCTAATGCTGCTGATTACTGGGTTTTGACTAGACTTAAGACCCATACATTATTCTCATTTATATGCTCCTATAAGGCATAAGTGACAGCAGTTTGATGTGAAAAAAACCATAACTTCCTTATATTCTTCAGACGGAGTCCTGCTGTGACAGAAGGGAGTGTTTGCATTACAGCAAGTTAACATTTATGTTCATGGCTAGTTAAGCACTAAGACAGTCATTAACAGGTTCCCTCTGCTTTCTGGACAGAACTCCTCTAGCTTATCCCCCAGAGTCATCAGCACATGTAATTGGGAGTGACAGGGGGCAGGGACAACCACCAACAGGTCCTTAGAAGCATTGTTGAAATTAAAAGTGTTATTAAGAAGGTACATATCCCAGGAATTCTTGAAGGAAATACTCTAATTCAAATAAGGGAGAGCTTGAGTAAATAATAATGGTAATAATGATAATTATAACAATAATACGGCTTTTACTTAAAACCATGCTTGAAGACACCACTGTGAAAAATCTTTCTGGTTATCCACCTAGAGTATTCAGATGAATGTGCTTTAGCTACCATGCACCTGCCCTTAAACCTAGTGAACCATCTGCATTCAAGCAACTTACTAAGTATTTTAACAATACATTTTGTTGTGGCTTGTCCTGTATCAGGGGGAATGTGAAGGTAATGGTTAAACAACTACAAACATCCTCCTGACACAGCAAGTCTGGGATAACTGATTGCTGTAGCTCTACTCAGTGTGCAGAACCAAAGCACCCAAAGAACAGAGGACATCACACTTAACTAAGTTTTAAGGAGCAACTTGGATGACAGAGGTAAAAGGTATATTTGTGGAAAATATGCTTTTCCAGTGACCAGAATCAGCTGCATGCCAGAGACTAGCATAATAGCAGACAAAGAGCCTTGGGCTCACAACACTTGCTGAAACATTCCTTAAATACAAGTGAAATCCAATTTCTCATTCCTTCACAATGTTCTGCTGCAATCCAGCTCCCGGATTTAGCCATCTTCCCCAAGAGATGCATCGTATAAGTCTTGTGTAAAGGAAATTATTATTTCCAACTCCTTTTAGTAACCCCAAAGAACAGAGTATTTTGACTACAGACACAATATTTACTTTATTCTAACCAGATTTGAAAAACATAAATAAGTGAACAATCAACATCCACAAGTGAGTTAAAGGTCCTTAAAAAAGCTGGTTATTTCCCACCTTTCCTCAAATCAGAAGGCAACAGTTTCATGACCCAGTTTACAATTAAGTACTCGGTAAGAACAAAGACTCTATTGTACCCCTGCCCAGCAGGCTAACAACATTTATAGCCTATGTTTGTTTTTAACTTCATCTCAAGGAACAATTCCAATAACTTAAAGAAGGTTTCACATGACTTTAACAATCAGCAACAGGTCAGAAATAACTTGCTCTCTACATGACTTGTTTTACTGAGTTTTGTAGGTAAAGAATGCATTCACAGACATTTGGACAATAAAGTGGAAGTAGTTATCAGATGAGGTAGCATCACATGAAGCATCTTCGAAAAACCTAGGAAACTCAATTAACTACTTTCTCACTCTCTTTACAAGAAGAGCACAACAGATAATATATGGTTCTAGGTAACAATCAAGCTCTTAGGAAGGAGTTGGTTTTACAGCATTCCTTATTTTTATCCAAGATGATAAACTATTCCCTTTGTATTAGTGTTGTTACTGTTGGCACATCTCTGCAAAGTTGTCCTTCCTTCTCCCATAGTAGAGAACTCTGCGTGTGACACACTGAAGAACCACCTCTCACCCCATTCCCTACATACAGAACAGCAGCACTAAAGAGCTGAGCACCAAAACTGAGCAAGCACACACCTCTAGCTGACTTTTACAACTGCATCTTAAGGAGGGCAGGCAGCCAAGTTCTTACAAGCTCCCACCATCTAGTTTCACAACCCAGACTACAATACTGAAAGTAATACGTTACTTAAAACAAAACCAAAATCCTGGGAAAAAAAGTAAAATTACAAGAAATGGAGACAGAACAGAAAGTTGCAGTACAACTACTAGAAAATCCCAAGGAGGCACAGAAAGTTTGAAATAACTAAACCTGCCTATCAGGGCTTGTATCAGAGGTGAATTCCGTCTCTCATTCTCTCTTGAATGTATCCCTTTCTTCAGATTCGGACATCTTTTGCAAGTGAACCTCCAGTTATCAAAAAAATCCCATCTTCTCTCACATCCATCTACCAAACTCATAATTTTAATCTCTGGCAGGCTTAGGAACTACCCACAGGGACAGGTTGATGGGTGGCCACTCATTCTATCTGTACCAATTTCAACCTCTTAGTGATACCTTACGGTGTTTTCTTTGTTTTGCAAACATCATACAGCTTAACTTGCACTTCAGAGCACAGCAGAGCAAACATAAAACATCCAATGAATAACAAACTCCTGGATCTCTAAGATTTTTACGAAATCATGCTGGCACTTATTTTGGAATATCTAGTTCGTGGTGCAAAAAAAGAACTACTAAGAGCTTTCAGACAACACAGTGCAGAGTGTCACAGTACTGCACATAAAGGAAACACGCTGAAGCAGTGCTAGACTTGCACAGAAGACTGGATGATCCTTTCAGTCAGTATTAAGCAGTTGTAGCAAGAAGTAAGCACAAATAAAACCTGCACCAACACAAAAGATTGAATAAGCCTGATCAGAGTAACTTTTCAGCTGAAAACATCAACTGGAACACTGCCAAAGCCAAACTAAAAGTAGAGTGGGAGCAGCTGCTCTTTTAAAGTATGCAGCATATTACTATTTTAAGTCTTTGTATCCTTGTGTTTTCAAATAAGATGGTTAAATCCACCTTGTTTTGCATTTAAAGAAGTCGTAAGAAAAAAGAAATCCTTGCATCCACACACTTTTTCTAAGGTGTATTTGAGAACAAGAAGCCTGACAAATGTTACTTGCATATTCACACATGGTCTTTGGTACTTAGGAAAAGAAGTACAGACAATCTGGAAGCACAGCATCCAGCAAATATGATGGTATGAGGGTAGTATGCAAAATGACTATCACACAAAGAAAGCCTGCATAATGATGCTAAAAGGAAACAATAAAACACAAAAAAGAGTTGATTACTTATGTGTTCAGTAGACATGGAAAACAGTCAGTATCTGCTCAGTATAAAACACATGTACACACACTGGAAAGCGTGCGTCCTTTATCATTTTCCCCTAGTCTGAAAAAAACCAGGTTACTCTAATCTTTCCTCATAGGCCCTGACGCCTAAACCTTTTATTCCTCTTGCTGTCCTCTGGCCTCTCTCCAACCTTAGTGTGGTGCATTGCCAAGAACTGGGCAGAGCTTTCAGGCTAAGACTTCACAAGTCCTAACCAGAAATTAATACTTACCTACCACATTGTTCCATTACACTAGGTATTAGCTATATATAGATCTCTCTATACACAGTGATATCTCTTTTATGTGTGTATATATAGGTAGGTATATTTTAAACAAACCAAGAGGTGATTGGCTCATTCCTCTCATGTCTCACAACAAACCCTAAATATTCAGCAGAACTGCTGCTAGCCAAGTCCCATTTTCAGTGTTATATTTCTGCTCACTTTTAGTAACACTCATCTGCCATTTTTAATCAATTATGAGCACTCTTCTAACTTGTAAAAAACAATTATGGACACAAATTTTTCCCTCCATAGTGCTTACTATGGTACGCTATTATGCTATGCTACTAAATTCTGCTAAACAAGTTTAGCATTTTTAGTTTTTTTCAAGTGCCCAGACTCCAAAAAAAAGTTGACTGAAAACAGACCCACAGAAGACCACTGTGATACTTGATTTGAATTGTTTTCCTAGAGCAGCTGCAGGATTTTTTTCCCCAACTACTTCAGCATCCACCTACTTTTTCATCCAGACTGGCTAATAAGAAGGTATATCAAAATAACATAAATATTTTAACGTCAAAGCATATTGCCTCTACTTCTTCCACTTCTTCCCTTTTTATTCAGCTGTGTAGAAGACAATGAAGTGAGATTTTAAGAACAGCAGAAAAATAAATGGAAATCATTCAGATTCTCAGTGAAATAACAGATCTGGTCAAGAAAAAATTCTGTTACTCCCTCTGTAAACTAATTTGTAAAACTTAAAGAAGTTAAAAAAATAAAAAGAAGAAGCTGTCCAGTAAAGACCACATGGTCAATCAGAGTTATATGGCCAGAGAATTCCCTCTTCTTCTCAGACAGCTGAAATGGAAAAACAGAATAAGTAATTCTGGAAGCTCAAAACCAGGAAGCTTTGTACATGAAAGCACATTGCTTTAACACAGCTAACATCTTACCTGGCATGTTTACCCTAACCATCAAAGAGAATATGAAAATGATTTCACACTAAATTCAAGAACAAAGAACTAACATTTAAAAAATGACATTTGCTCTTTAGAAAGCAAAAGAAAATAGAGCATTACCAAGTCCCTGGGAACCTTCTACCGGAAAATTTCTAGGTGCTGTAGCTGCCAATACAAATGGCTACTCAGAGAAAATCTGCCATTTTATGGACATAAGTTTTGTTAAGGAAGAAAGTGTCTCAGTGAAAAATCACATCCATTTCTCTACCTTCCATCCTTCCTTATGTTGTTGATTATCTAAGCCAGGAGAACACAGCACTGTCTGGAAAGACTTCTGGAGATAAAAATAAATAAATACTCCCCTCACTTTGGGAGAGAATAGGCAATCAAATAGAAATAAGGAACACATTCTAAGATCTGTCTTTTCTGGAAAACTGAGCCACAATAAGAACAAATAAGCACTTATTTCAGGTTCATAACCTAGTGGGGTTTTCTTCCCCACTTTTGTGCTATAACACTGAAGTAAACAAACCCATGAATTCCATGAAGGAAACAAGGGATTTTCTCTTGTGTTTTCTGATTTAAATGTCCCACAGAACTCATGGGAAAGGGGGGGATATATAAAGTGGGGGATAAAAGTAAACCTGAACTATTTCAGTTAAGGAGTCCCCAGAATAATTAGAAAATACATGTTTGGATAATACTTCATCTCCTAAGCAAAAAGTTATTAAATACAGACTCTTATTATATAACTTCTTCAGCTCCCTTCATCTTGGTAAGTGGCAAACCTAGATCTTCAGCAGCAATCACTGAAAAATAATGCAGCACAGAATGAAGAAGAGAAATTGAACAAGACATTTTCTGACTCATAAACAAAGTCTTTATCAACTGCACAACTTCAGGTGTCTAATATCAATGTAAAAGTAACATCTGATGATGATTATAATTGACAGCTGCAGTTTTAGAAACTGAATGAACACAACCATTAAGAGAGAGAGGAAAAAATCCCAATTTTAATATATCTTGCAAATCAGAAGATGAAATCACAGGCAGGAAAGACCTGTGAAAAGATATTAACTTTTAACAGATAAAAAAGAACAGCTGTTATTAGGGGAACAGCCTTTTAAGAGTGACATTTCAGACTGATGCAAGCACCCAGCAAAGGGAGAAGAAAAGTTCTTTTTAGCGCCACGTGTTTTGTGGGTCAGTGTTACCCCACATCCCATCATCAACAGGGATCTGGAGTCAAGCTAAATGATAGATTGCTCAAGCCTCTGTCATCCAAAGTCCTACAGTACCTGCACTTTCAAGCTGACAAACACATAAAGAACAGTTTTTGAAGTCACTTGTAAGCTATAATTCACTCTTTAACTTACTACTTCATTACCTGCATTTGAGACATGTCACATCCCTCCCATCACAGATCCACACCACAAGTTTCTCAATGGACCTGAAGAAGCTGAAGACTGACAGGTGTGAGTATAAACTCTGGTTGGGAGCAAGCCTCGGTTTTCATGTAAAAAAGTCTCCACCCACATCCTAAACCCAGACCATTTTAGCTTTTAGCTTACCATGCTTGAAAAGCATATTTTCAGCTACCAACCAAAAACTCCATTTAACAATGAGACTTTGCCTAGAAGAACATCTTTCACTTCCATTGCATCTTTCCCAAGGGAGTGGGACAGGGAAGATAACCCAGGGAAACACACTTCACTTTTTCATGTCAGTATGATAACTCCCTTCCAAAATCTGACTCAAGGACAACAAAGGAAAGCCACACTTCTTCTCTCTCATGTCTTTCCATAATCAGATCTTTGGCAAGCAGAGACAAAAGCAAGGTGTCTCTCTAGCCACACTGGCAGGGTAACATCAGGAGTATGGGAAGAAACTAACCCTACCACCATTTCAGAGGCTTCTGTACACAAGTGGGGCTGCTTGCCACTCAGGTGAAACCTTGTGGAGCTGAGATATTGTCTGAATATGAAGTTCAGCCAGGGTGACACATTTTTGAGCCCAACTGACTACCTTCTTTGGAAAGCAAGTAGCCAGAAAGCAGTCAATGGTTCAGGGCACAAACGTATTTTATTTACACTTGGCAAGCAAGATCAACCTGTATAACAAGCTCAGTTCTTGAATCATCAGATGATGACAAATAACTCAGTGCAGGCCAGCTTAGAAGTCTGAAAACTTTTTAGCAAATGAAATGCCTGAAAACTCTTACTTCAGAGATACCCCATATTCCCATTGCTTTTTTCTTTTTAACTCACCTACCACAGTTCAAGGAGGAAGAATTCTCTCTCATTCCCAGTCTCTCCTGAACCTATATATTTGGTGTTCTCTTTTTTTTTTTTTTTTCTTTTTTTGCTACTCCCTCAATTTTCTCATATTGCCTGGAGCAACATTTTCCTCACACATCTGGAAAAGGTCTTTCCACTCATCATTTCACAATACAAGTGGAGGAAGACAGACAGGACAACTGTGTGCTGTTGTCAGAAGAAGGCCATTCTTGAGTAACTGAGTAATTTGGAAAGACAACTACAAATTTTTAAGTGCAGGGAACCAGTCTGTCTACACTCCCCTACCCTACCTCACACTGTCAATAAAGTCACTACTTTCAAAAATATACTAGGGTTAAAGAAAAAGTTTCCATTCAAAATCACATAATTGAAAAGAGAGTGTAGGAAGAGCTGCTCCAAGATCAGAATTATCAAGTCCTACTTTTTCAAAATGCACAGGAGTAAATATCTTGAAAACTTGTACTGTACAGCACAACAAATCTGATCAAAATTACGTGAAGCACGATAATAAGAGAGGAGAGGGTGGCTATACCATGCTGAGAATATATTTAAAGAGAGCTAAAAGGGAAGAGGTATGATGTGAAAATGACTGAATAATGGTTGACAAGGATGACTAAACACGTGAAACAGCATCTTGTGGGACGCAGAGAAGTCTTCTGAGCAAACTGGCCAAAATGCATACGAGGTCTTACGAAAAAAGAAATGGGAGAGACAAAGTAAACACTGCACTTGAAACCCAGCAGACAGGAACAAAGGAGCAAGCCCCAGGAGAAGGCAGCATCTTAGAAGACAGCACAGATAATGATGCTGCTTGAAAGCATGCAGAAGACAAAGTCTCTCGGAGAATCTGAGAACTATTACTCTACTACACAAACAAGGCGATAATGGAGACCTGAGAAAGCACAGCATTTACAGACAATCAGTCTGTTGTCTACAAAGTTTTTACCTAAGTAAGTGAGGGTAAAAAAAAAAAAAAAAAAAAAGGTCCTCACTAAGGCAAAACTTTGTAAAGTCTGATTTAGTCGAAATACTTACCAATAACCTACTTGCTCCTGCAGAAATAGAGGTAGCAGTGGCAAAAAAAAAAAAGGGGAAAACCAATCAATGACAAAAAAGTCAGAGTACAAAATAAAAAGATTACATCTGGGAAGAATATATGTAAGTAAAATGTTAAATTATTATGTGGGATGTTCCCAGGAGTTTATATATTCATTCCAAACATCATAATGATTCATTTCTTGACAGCAACATTAAATTATATATCAAAAGTACTTATTACATTTATTACTCAGTATAATAGGAAAATTTTACCTATTACAGTTTCAAGAAAGTCAAGGACAAAGGTTTCAAAGCATATTTATTTTCTTGTGCTTTTCATTTCAGTTTCATCACACATACAAGAATCTTTATTCCTTAAGCACAACAGCAGATTTTGATGTATTATTATACTCTGTATTTTCCCCCTTTATTTCTCAAAAATAGCAGTCTTCCACAGAAGACACCAAACTGGTGACAGTCAAGTAAGTAGGGCTGGTTGGTTGGTTATTCGGATTGAGGGGGGAGGTTTGGGGGTTTTTTTGTTGGGGAGGGAATTGTGGTTTTTGTTTGTTTGGTGGTGGTTTCTTGGTTTTTTTTTTTCCCCAGAGTATGGTTTATTAATAAGAATTGAACTTATTAGAAAAGTCTGAGCTGAGAAATACCATTCATTGTCAGAACAAAGGGATTTTGTTTAAGGATTAACTTTTTATTTAAAAGTACTGACATCTCTACTTATCATAAAGCAGCCTTTTGTTTTTAAATGGATAATTTAGTTCAGAAAAGTTCACTCTACATTGACCCATTTATTCTTCCAACTTGAAGAATATTTACCTTTGTGTATGGAGTATTAGCCAGACTAGGGTGTTGCATCATAAGAAGCCAGACATTTAACATAATTAAAGAGAATACTACAAAATGGGGAGAGATCCAAGGGTTGGTTAGAAACCACATTAATTTCAAAAGTGTTCACTGGACTGAAACCATTAAATTCCTCAGTATTAACATAATTTAAGAGTGTAACATGAATAACATACAAATTTTGGGAAAATGTGTTTTGGTAAAATGCGTTGCTGAAGTTTCAATAACGCACATCTATGTAATGTAACCACTAGTTTTGCAAAAGTTCCTATACCTAAGACAGAACCTTGTAAGAACATTTGAGAATGTACCATTGTGAAGAAAACAATCAAAAAAATTGGAAAAATCCAAAATGCCTAACAAGAGGAACAATAAAGAAGATGCATAATTAGTTCAGAAAAAGACAGATTTGATGTCAAAAAGGTATAACCCCCAATCAAGTTTCCTTAACTATTGTCACTAAAAAGTGATGAAAATCAAGCTATTGAGTTACATGCTTTAAACTTATCAATGACAGATCTGTCTTTATTTAGTTCTTCACCTCTGTTAAGAGAGTACACAGCACCCATAATATATTTTTGGCAAAATCTTCAAGAACATCTGTAAGTCACAAACCAACCAATATTTCAAATTATATGTTACACCATTGCTACCACAGCAACCGAGGCAGAAATGTAATTCTTGAATTTTCGTGGCTAAGATGTCACTGAATAAACTGTTCTTATTTTCTGTATCACACAGAAAGTATCCTTTGTAAGGAATGCTGTTGAGCATTTCCTATTTTTTAGCTGTTTACAACTGCTGCGTTGGTCTATCAGTCAAACTGTTGAGAAATTTGATTCGTTACCCATTTAAAACATCTATGTGTAGAAGAGAACATTAACCAGATCATGCTAATAAGATGCACATATGCATGCATACACACACAGAGAGTATAGATTGTAAAGAAGTTTTAACAGGGATCTGCAGTGGGAAAAAGATTGATTAAATGATAGTTTGACTTTTCAGCAGTTTGGAAAAAAAACAACACAGCAACTCAAATGTTTTTACTTAACTTGCCCTTAACTACCATTTTTGGGAGCTTAATAGAAGCTCTTAAGGGAGGCCTGGCATTCCTGCCACAAGAGCACACTCCTCTCTAGAGGAGGTGTTGCTATACCTGTCCTTTACAGCAGTTGAATCAAACCAGAGATCAGTAAGCCAAGAGATATGCCACTATGAGAAACTTACTTTTATTGGGTTTTTTCCCATGAAATGATGCAATACTCAATACAATTCCTCGCTGTGAGCAGTGCAAACTTTAAACTGCCAAAGTTACATCTCTGCTTTATAGAACTATGTAGGCATTGTACCATTTGTTCTATTATTCCTGTAACCTCCAACAGCAGTTTCTGGTCTGGAAGACATCTCTGCAGGGCTGTGGGCACACTACAGAAAACTAACACTTCTCTAATCCTTCAGAGAGTTTCTCCAGCTCCAGGTTGAAAAATGAGTGAATGCTGAACTTGTTCTGTGAACAGAAGACTACATTCTCTGTCAGGTACCTTGCACAGAACATGGTAGGACAGACAGAAATTCTGCTCCTGGTGTAAAATTGGTGCTTAGCTAAAACTGCATGAGAACTGTCCAGAAGCTGGCCTAAGAGGAAAAAATAGATACAGTTGGAAGGGTTATGTCATATATATAGTAATATAATTCTTTTATACATGAGAATACATTTTTGGATAGAAGTCAACACAAACAAGAAAAGTGTCCTTCTTCACTAATTAAGGAAGGATGTTCACAGTACTTAACATCTACACAATGACTTCCAGAAGAAAAACAAAACCTTAACTCATTCACCAATTTTCTACCTGCAATAAACGAAATTCATGTGCATTGCACTAAATCTTGAGAAGGACTGATCTTGTTACACTGTCAACTAGTTACTCTAGAGCCATACAGTGACAGCTTCAAGGGGAAACAGTTGATCTAGGCTCTGAAAAACCAAATCAACTGTGTGTCAATTCACTGTGTCAGTAACCTACAACACAGGTGGTATTATAAATCCTGCAGTACCTTATTGTTGCTCTTGGCCTGGCCTGGTTTGTCAACAAGTTGAGGGCAGTGCCATCCACAAAATAAAACAGCAAGCCTTCAGGAATCAATTCCAAACACTAAAAGAATAATAGAGTACTCTGATCTATTAATATTCTGGCAAGAACACGCATACACAAATCTGAGTCTTTAAAACCAATTTAGACAAAAATTCTGATCTCAAATGTATTCCTATGGACAGCTACAAAGCTTCCTTATTCTTCATAGACAAATGGCTTGTACACAAGCAATTTATGAAAGATACAGGAACATCTTCTAAAGTATCAGTTATGACAACTTGTATTATCAATTCCTATTCCCTCGGGAACAATTTTACAGAAATAAACTGAAAATTAAGCAAGGCAAAAAAAAAATCCTTATAAAACTGCTAGCTTTTGTCTTGCACAGGCTGACCTATTAAAGTAGGTTTTAAATTTATTTAATATAAATGTAAATGTACATGGTGGGTTCCACCCCCAACCAAGCAAATACAAATAGCATTTCATTCACTGTCCAATCTCTGTATGTTTATGTAACTATTCAGGGAACAAACTGTTCTTAAACCAAACCTAAGAAATCAGAATACCAGGGAAATAACTTCTAGAATGTGACTCTGATAAAAACCCTTGACTTATAAATAGAATCATGTTATATGTCATCTCTCAAATGAAGCAGGATTAAGGGGAGGAAAAGAAAATAATATTGGAAGGTAGAATGCAGCTCTGGAAATTACCCAACAACTTGCCACAGTTCCCAGATATATGGCAGGGGTCCAACCTAAACAAAGCAAAGTTACCCATAACTTAGGGACAAGTGATTTGGAAACACATCTTTTCCAGGACACTAAGAAAACTCTAATAATAACTTTGTTTAATGATGGATTTCCATTTTTCATTTAGAAAATACACTCCAACAATTGAAATAGCAAACCCAGTTTCTTTTCTTTTCTTCCTGAAATTCACCTTATTTTTTCCAGTAGGGAGGGAGTGAAAGAAATGCATGTGGGTTTCTTATTTATTTGTTTAGTAGCAAACTGAATAAAGGTGCCAATGTTCTTAAAGAACCTGGTGTAATGATATGGTAGTAGTATACCAAAAGGTCTTCAGCATAAAAAGGAATTAATGTTTACTTAGGATTCCCACTCCTAAGGAAAATCCTGCAAGACATTGCTAAAAAGATAACCGTAAGTACAGGAAAAAAGCACATACTATCTTAAATAAACTGCACTTAACAATATTAAAAAAAAAAAATTCAAACCCCATAGCTCATTGCTCTCCACAGCAGGGTCATAAGAAGAAAGGGAAAAGGTCACTAAAGCATTTGCAAAACTTGTTTTCACACAGGAATTGAAGTATTACTGTGTTTACCATCTTGGCTTTAAAAGCCATTAAGTGAAATTAATTATTCACGTGTTTTGGTCTTTTTCCTCCAAACACAAGATGGATCTTGTCTTGTTATCTCAGCATTACTGGATGCAAAGCTATCCCTTCTCAAAAGTAAATATTTCAGATTACCACCTTGTAGATTTTATCCTCTTGTAAAGAAAAACTAATGTTATTTCAAAAGGTTCATCTTTCAGTGAGCCTCCTACTGCTCAAGGCATCTTTCTAAAACTAACTCAAAACATATTAGAAGTTTCTCCAACTTTTTAAACACTTAAGGTCAAATACTTTAACCCTCTCTTTTTAAAACAGTGGTGTTAGAGAGCATCAAACAGATACTGGGAGAACAGCAAGGATCTGCATAACTTGCTTTTTCTTTTCTACTTCCACTTACTGTAAGGAACCAAGCAGAGAAGTCCAGTTGAAACCACAAGCCTAACAAAACTTTCAGCAGAAAATGAGAACTAGCTCCAGAAAGTCCTTCAATCACGTGAAAAACAAACAACAGAATTGAAATTAAGAACAAGGAAGTTGGCTTAGCAATGTTTTGGAAACCTGTGACAAGAAACCTATTTTCTAAGATAGAAGTGAACAAGTAGATGAAGACATTTGGAACTTCTGAAACCCAAGTAACATTAGAAAAGAACTGGAAGCCTATGAGTTAAACTTGGAGAGAATTACGAAGAGCCTTCCAGGGAAGTGTACCTGGTCTACCATCAAGGCTGTCAAAGCCTTTCTATAGCACAGGGCAGTAGGGCAAATGAGAGCTATCACAAACTCTTGATCTTTTCAATAGGATTCAGTAGCCCGGGCAGGAAGCTTTGGGCCATAGTGTCCCGTTCAGTTCTGTGCTGTGCTGTGGTTGCCCTGCGGGCTCGAGAAGCCGGAGCCCCACGGCCGGGCGGAGGAGCACCTGAGGAAGCAGCGCCGGGATGAGGCTGAGGCTGAGCTGTCCAGGGCGCGGGTGCTGAACAGCTTCTGCCCGGGGAGGGACTCGCCTGGGGCGCTGCCTTCTGCTCTCCTTGCCTTCCACAGGGCGGATATTAGCCCCCAACAATTTATCCTCCATTACTAGTCTTTTGTTAATCCTGTTATTAAGCGCAGTTAGCCAAACACCACAAGAATGACACAAACATATTAATGCATGAGGTCTGTTTTCTGCAGCCAGGCCGGAATCAAGTCCTTGAAGTTTTTACTCTCAGCCTAAACCCAAGATTCATGGCTTAGAGGCACAGAGATAAAAATTTCAGTTTGTGTACCAGGATGATGAGGTATTTGCAAGCGTAAGAAAAACCCTGAAATTCCCCTGTATTTATACAGCACTAGTGCCAATTTGTATAAACAGTTACAATGGTACTTTCGTCTGTGCTATGGAAACGTTCTTTACAGCCCAAACAGCTGCTTTTAGTTTTAAAGAATAATTGCTGCTGGCTTTCTTGTTTATACAGGCAGCAGCAGCTTCAAGTTTACTAGCTAACACAAACAGTAACACTAGATAACTCTGTACACAAAGCTGTTTTCAATGAATTCTCTTATCAGTCTATCCTCCTGAATGTGGCTAGGCACACAGCCACTGACAGAAACAAACAACTTAAGTTTAAAAGATAGTTACTTCATTGTTAAATGTTGTCTTCTTCATTACCACCCTGCTCCTTGTTTGTCAGACACATCTAGCAAATTAGAGCTTTCTACAAGACTAATTCAAAGTAAGCGGCTCTAAAAATTGAGAGATAGTAAGTGCAATAAATGTCCTTTCAGTAACGTTTCAAGGCTATATGCATCACTGAGATTGTAGCTAATAGCTAACAAGAGTCAAGTACAATTAGAAAGGAAAGAAAGAGCTCTTCATGATTGTAACGAAAACAGAGCTATCCATTAATAAAAATGCATCAATTGCAAATTTCTGCATTCAAAATTGGAAATCAGTTGCAAAACAGTAAGAGTAATTTGCTTATTAGGAATTTTTCCAATGGTAAAATTAGTTGTCAAAATAAAATACCAGAGAAATTAGATTGTTTTCCATTAAGAAATTAAGAAAGAATAAACATCATCTGCTCGGAATGGGCTAAACCCAGCTGATCCCATATTCCAGCGCCAGTAGAAACCCCAAGGTCTCCTCATGTGCCATGAACATCAGAGAGACTTTCACCCACACATCACTCATTAGAATTAAATCTGTCTGTACAAGCCCTTTTGCATAAAGTTTTGGGGTAAAAGTCATTCTATGCCTAATAACCTAAACATAATAACAAATTTTTTTTTAATTATGACTTATTTTCCAACACGCTCTCTGAAAAAGGAACACACAATGTTCAAGTCTTGCATGCAACAACTGACTGAAATAGCCAACAAAATATCTTTCCTCTATACTACCTCTCTGTGTACAAGTACTTGTGGCAATATTTGTAGTCCTCAGTTAGAGGGTTCAATTGCCATAGCATTCACTGACTTTTAGAGTTAGGAAAGCATCATTAAAATTTTCTTACAATTTATGAGTTTCTGCACAGGGCTATAAATCTAAAAATTTAGGAGCATGAATATTGAGATTGCAGAAAGAGCTCCTTCCCCTTCAGCAGAGGAAGAAACCTTTGTCAGTTATAGATGACAATTCCTGACAAATGGGATTATGCCCTTCAAGGCAGATTTGTGAGCAAACCAAAGGTTCTGCATGAGCAAGACTCACTGACTGGAGTAAAGCTATCCTCATAGTGTTTTAGCTGTACCAATAGCTTAAAAACATTGTACCTAGTACATTTATCATCATTGCCTGAAGGAGCACAAGGCTAAATATGTCAGAGAGAAACTACAGTAGGGAAAACACAAGAAAAATAAGGTCCTGTCTTGAGGCTTTTCTTCCTTTCCTATTTCTATACAAAATTTGACATGTCTGAAATCAAATTACAAGTGTGTAATTTTGTAAATTTATAAATCCTTAAGGCATAAACAGAAAACCAATAGGATTAGAATTTAATATGTTGACATTTAAGTTCCAGGCCATAGTGCCTTGTGCTGGATGTACAGCCCATTTACATGGTTAGCTCTTTGAGGGAACAAGTTCAAACAGTTTTAATTCATATGTGCTTCAAAACACTGCTAACAAAAAGCAAAATTTACATCACAATATTCAAGTTTGGGAAAATGCAAGTTAGAAAAATTGGAATTTAAAAAAAATACCTATGAACAGATACCCTAAAATGAACCATTTAATCAAAATGGCCTCTTCTCTTTGATGCAGAGCTAATTATCTAATTCAGTGTGTTTCTTTTCAGTATTATTCCTCCAATAATACTACTGATAATACAATTGCTAGATAAAACTAGGATATTAAAGTTAAAATCCATAATACATAATATACATAATACCCAAAATTATGTCTTTCAAGGAAAAAAAAAAACAAGCCGTAAACTCAAACGCTGATTTTCTTTTTAAATGTGAGTGGTTTTTAAGATCCAGCTAGGTCAGTATTTCTGCTTATTTATTTCTGTTTTCAATAGCACTACAGTTACTAATAAAGGTGTTCCAAGTAAGATGACTCATCTACACAGAAAACAGCAAAAGGGCAAGGAAAAGGAAGAAAAAAGGGAAGGCTCTCAATAAGTGACACAAACGGAGCTTTAGCGTCACAGGCCCATAGTTTCAGAGATTAGAAAACAACTCTATCAGTGCTCATATCCGTGCCTCCTGATTCCCTCAAAGCAAGAACACCACCATTCCATACAGACTTTTCCTTCTCTCTTGCTTACAAATCATGCATCCTTTCCAGATTATTTCTTTTGAGGTTAACATTTCCTGGGGTGCTTATGTTTTTCACTCATTTTAATTCTGCATCTTTGTGGACAGTGTAGGCCAGCAATATGTTGAATACCAATATTTGTTTTTAAATGTATTTCAAAGAATGCTTACACACTACAGCTAACAAAGTTATACACTGCCATGGGACACAGCTGTTTAATAGTCCAGAGAGAGTGCAAATCCATGATGGAACAATGAAGAAAAATAAGTCCCTAGAGGTGCATCTTACAACCAGTATTTTGCAGAACTTTGGAAAATACAGGGGTATTAGCTAGCTGTAGTTTTGACCACTGGCTACATAATTCTTTTAAAAACTTGTTAAATATTTTACATTTTAACTTGTTTGTTCAAGCATCAGAGCAAAATATTTCCAGGACCTTTGTTGTAGTCTTTGCTTTTAGAATGGTAGGAATTAATTTCTGTAATTTCTTTCAACTCTTGGCAAAATTATACTCTGAACAGTCTTTATCAATGCTAACTATGACTTGCCTTATATTTATTGTAACAGACATGGTAGTCTTTCTCTGCAACTTGCTTATGCATGGCTAACCAATCCCTAAAAGAGAATCAACACTGGCCAGAATTTAAAAATCAGAATGCTTTTGACAACCACTCCATGACCTCAGATTCCATGACCGCATAAATCTTTGTGGATAGGGACAATCTCAATATTGCTGTCAGTGCAAGCAGTTTTCACAGAGCTTAATTCTAGCTCACTTTTTATAAACTGATGGATTTCCCCATAGCATTAAACAGTTTAACATCAAAAAATTACTTCATAAAAGCTTAAAATGCTTTCAAACATTTCTTCTAAACAATGCTTTAAAGCGAAAAAGTACAATCATTAAATACATGTAAAAGGTTGGTTGCCTGCACACCTATAGAGAGAAGTCACATATACCAGCCCAGTCCACTAGAAGGAACTTTTGCCCTCCAGCTCCAAACGTGTTCATCATTTCCTTTGACTTCATCAGATGAACGCAACTGTGTGCTTTATGACTGGAGAGGTGGAGACACAAAGAGTATAACCTGGGCTGAACACGTCATCTGTCCCCCCCTTGCACAATATAAAACACATTATTTGCATTTAGCTTTCTTATTTCTTTGTTTGCAGCAAAACTAGTCCCATGTTTCCAAGGAACATTTCCTCCACTCCCTAGTTTTATGCTGTCACTGGATCTTGATCTTATCAAGTGCATGAAAACCAGTTTATTTTGGTACATAGCTTATTATGCTAGCAGTGGAATCTGTATTTCCTCCAAAGCAGAAGCTATTTCAGTACTGTATTTTATTTCAATAGTATTTTCAACACGTCAGTTTTTCACATCCATGGCTATGAAGAAGCTCAGTATCGTGTCTTTGAAAATGTTATCACTTACAAAACACACAAATTCACAGATATGGCACACTGGGATATAAACTAATCCAACAGCTGAGCTGTAGCAAACATACATTACTCTTCAGATAATTTTAATTGTATTTCAGTCTTTAAGAAGCAAGGCAATGCCTGTACAGTTGTCATCTGGTATCTAAATATTAGATATATTGTATGCAAATGTTAGGACAGCTGAATTAGATATTCAAAGGGTGTTTCTTTGATAGCATGCAGTCCTTTTGCTTATGTGAATTTCATGCTGATTTCATTAATGTGCTGTGCTAGTAGATAATTTTTCTTCAGCCATCAGTAGCTTTATGTTACTATTGCATGGGTGGAGCAGGTATTTTATTTCTTTACACAGCACTTTAAAAATATAGAAGTAGTTTTACAATTATGTTTTATTATTTTGGAGTTGTAATTTGTTAATAGATTGTTAGAGCTTTAAAAAGAAATCAGGTCATCTTTACTCTGCCTTGCACTTAGACAACCAATCCACTTGTCATTCATTGAGTAATACTCCCTCTACAAAAATAAAACAAGTATCTATCCAAATTAATCTGACTAACTCTAACAACTATACCCACATGGGTAAGGGACTGGAAAAAAACCCCGAAACACAAACACTCAAAGCAGCTCTAATTTACAACTGAGGTTGAAACATTACAACATTGAAAAATCAGAAGGAAAGCTGCATAGCTAACCCTGTATTTGGGCACTTCACACCTGAATTCAGTCATAGTACCTTTGAGACAACTTCATCGCAATCAGCTCTGAGGATGAATCATGATTATCCAGAGTAAGACATTATAGGAGCCCTGAGCCACTCATACACATGCAAACAATGTCTTCCAATATTCAGAACACAGATGCGTGAATTTAAACTCATTCTTCCCAAAGGACAATGCCTCACACTAGAAAATGGACAGCAAATTCTCAGGTCTGGCATCTTAAGCTACTTTAGTTATCCTTGCTGATACAGCAAAGACAATGAGAAGAAAGAGAACTGCCTCATAGTGAAAGTAATGCAGTTAAATGACCACAGAGAACCATATTTTATTATTGTCACTGTTCTTTATATTCTGGAGGTTGTCCACCTTTATTTCTCTGAAATTTGCTTAACTGATGATGCTCTGATCTATTTGGTAGGATCACAGCATTTTCTAAAGAGAAGCAAGATTGTTTCCCCAAACTGGAACTTTAATCCATAAAGTGAAGAATAAAGGAGGAGTGATGTTGCTCATTCTACAATAAGTAAAACTTCTGACAGCTGCAGGGAATCAGGATACAAAAGTAACATGATTTTAAGGGAACTATCTGAGATTCTTGACAGGATGACAATCCTACTTTATAACTTTTCAGAAAGACTATCACCAGATTGGTCCAGATTTCATTACAGAAAAAAATTAAGATTCTCAAAATATTGCTTGGGTGTTCAGGCAATGTGTAGAAAGAACCTCTGAGCAGACTTTTCTTTTGCTGCACATGGAATACTTCACATTTGTTAGTGTCTGGTACGACAGTTTTTATTTTAGCAGTACAGAACAACTGCATTTTGGTTACACTCAGCACAATTGAGCAAGGACCCATCCTTCAATTTTGTGTCAAATTCAAAACTCAAAGAAAAATACATCTGTATTTTAATAAGACATGGGGTCCTCCCCTTTTTACATTGAGTCCTATAGGTGCCTTAACTATATTTCAACTCAAGAAATTGTGTCTACACCTATACTTCAGGAAAAGAAAATCCAGGAGAGTTATAACTAAATTTCATTTTTTTTCCCAGAGAAGAGCCTTTATGCAATATGCTAGTATTGACGTAAGAAAGACAGTAATTTACTATTATTGACAGTATTCCAGAGGCTCAAGTAATCTCTCATATCTAAAAAGTCCACCTTCAACTTTTAAAACCAAAATGAAAATGCAGTATAAATCATTCTGACATAAGGACTAATTATGGGAGCCCAACTAGGAAGTGTTCTGGAATACCGCTAGTTTCAAAAGCCATTTACAGTTAAAATGTTACTAAATAATTGCTTTATATAAATGACACTTCGTATGGAAAGCCAAACAAATCATAACAGCTTGTTTCTCCTTGCCATTATTCTTAGGTGAATTTATTATAAGTTACTAGAAGACATGCAAAGTGCATGCCAGATGAGAACTCTATATTTATAGCACACTAAGTCAGTCAGCAAACAGAAGCTACTAAAAATATCCCCAGTGGTATGCAGCACACCCACCCTTTGGGGACTGTGCACAGGCTGCGGTGGTCTGATTTTGAGACAGAGCAGACTAGCAAGAAAACACCCAGCTAGGTCAGCTCCTGGAGACAACTGAGTGTGACAGAGTCAAATCCCACACAACACTTGGTATCCTGTTTGGCAGGCAGTCAGACACCCCAAGCCCTATGAGATTTTCCTGCATGCTTCCTGATCTCTCCAGGTCAATACGACTCAATTTCCATGCAGAAAATAGAAGCATGCCCTGAGTAAAAGGGAGAACCAGCCTCATTCTGTCTATGGCTTACCCTTCCATTTTTGCAAGCACAGGAATTTGAAGCCTACCAAACAACAGAGGCCAAAGAGCTCTGGATGCACCCTGAGATATCCTCATGAAAGTCACAATGATCATTCGCAAAGGAAAGGTGGTCTTGGCAACATAGGCACTTCTTTAGGGAATATCTATCCAGATAGTAGATAAGAAGACCCACACTCCTAAATGCTTAAGACATGCAGTTCTGGTTTTACTCAGGTTGTTGTGGTTTTATACAAATAATTTTCTTTTGATTGGAAAGATGCATGCCTTTAAAGATGCTCCAAAACAGAAACTCAGAGCACTCAAAGGTTTCTTACTTTCTTTTCATGGGTTAAACATCTGCAAGAACAGCACGCTCCATTACCATGGTAAATGAACGCAATCTGTAGAAATGACCAGACACCTCTCCTGAAACTAATTAAGCCATTAATAGGCAGTAGACACACTGCAGAAAAATCTTGAAAATAATATACAATTGGTTGTATGCAAATAGCAAGGAAAACCTACCCGAAAATCTTCACAACATTATTCAAAACTTAAAAGTTTCCTGCAATGCAAAGAGAGCAAATCAAGAACAATCGCATGATGAAGTTTTCCATGAGCAGCTGGCAAGAACAGAGGAGGAGAACTTACCCAAACAGACGGGTAGGCAATGTGTTTTAAAAATAGTTTTGAATTTCTAGCAGCGACAAAAGGCTTTCTTTATGAGACAAAGAAATTACTTGGGAGGTTGTTGGAGACTAGTCTGCAATTATGTGACAGAACATGAGGAGAGACTGTCAGAATATCAGGGCTGCATAGGTATTCAGAAAACATTTAATAAGAGGAAGGCCTTTGTTTGAACTGGCATGGCAAAGGTTCAATCAGGTATTATCACTATCTTGATAGCCAAAAGAAATATTTATATATGCCATTACAATTAGGCTGTTTCCTTTTCTTCAGATGGTTAACTATTTACATTTCTCCCACAAACGCAGTGCTGCCGTTTTTTATTATTTGGCTTCTCCTAACCCCTTTTGTTTACCAGCCAGGAATAGAGGAACAAAACAAAAAAAAAAAAAAAAGCCCTTCCTTCAAAAAAAAGAAGCCCTTCAAAGATCCACTATCACTCACCTCAGTTTTACTTCACTGCCCCAAGCTACTCATTGTCACAGAGACAGGTCTCCAACTGAAGGAAATGAAAGATGACTCCCAGGGGCTTCATGAGCACCACCAGAAGAACCAGTCGAAGAAGAAACAGTTCTTTTAGCTCACTTTGTCCAAAGACTTAACATCTGAGACTAAAAGCACTCTCTTGACTGAACTGGAGTGGTCAGTCCAGGTGGTGTTGGGCTTTTTGCTACTTCTTCTTGTCCCCTCCTCAGGAGGGTTTATACCTTTGCTGCCAAACCAGGAACTGTATGTTGCCCACTGAATGTATGCAGGAACAGAGAAGCCCAAATTTACATTGGAAGAGTGAGACCCTGCAAAGGGACTGGATTCCTCAAACCTATCAATCAGAACAGACCTGAAGCTCATTATCAACAGATTTATCCTTGGACTGCTCTCCTAGCACAACAAATTTTTCAACTTGTGTTTTGATTAAGGGGATGCTAATGTATTTACAAAATCTCCCATATCATCAGAGACTGCAAAAGTGTCTCTTCTCTCTCACTTTGGAGTCACTTCATTGGTATAACTGAACACCTCTATCCTTCCCCTCACCAGCCCAGCTCTGTGTTTGAGAAGCTACATGTAGGCTTACAGACATGTCTCTTATTTCTCTCAGCTTTTCAGACTGCTCTCCATTTCAACCTTCTTCTACAATCAGCAGACTTCAGCCAGCCTCTCATTTTTCCAAAGTGGATAAACATGCATATGATTGCCTTTCCCTGGCACAACCAAGTGAATAGAAACAAATCAAAACACCCAAGCAGAGATAGCTCCATTGCTTTCACTGTTCTGCACCTTCTAAGACCTATGAACTGCAACAGCAAAACTATCTGAAAAGGCACATGGGATTGGGGTTTTTCGTGTTCACAACAGCAAAAGACTGTATCAACCTCTAAAAAGCCAGAATTTTTATGGAAAAGCTATAGCTTTTAGTATTCTAAATCTTTACACTCTTTCCTCATTCTAAATGGTTAGAAAGCAATTTAGAGAAATGCGTATTATATCAAACACTCAGTGGCCTTTCTCAAACAAACAAATTTGCAACTGCCATGAAGTTGAAGGTATGCCAAGCAGCACCAAGGCATACAGGCTGAAACTACAATAGTAAGTTTCACTGTTTCTAACATGATTCACACAGACAGGGCATCCCAACAGTCCCACTGCAAGGCACACTTCTCAACACTTGTCCCAATTCAAGGGGCAAAGACCTCAGAGCTACCCCTCTGGCTGACAAATGGGAGCAGCATTGAGTCTGTAGTGTTTCAGAGTTTCATGATTTCTCAAAGTAATAGTACTTGTGTCATACTGGAAGAAAAGGGCAAGGATGTGACCCAAAGACAGTTACACTCCCCAAAAAACGGGTGTGAGAAAGATGAAGAGAACCTCAAAAATATATCCAAAGGTACCATATAACTAAACAGATCTGATGGGAGACAAAACACGATGTGGCCTAGGCAGTTTGAGAGACATCTAAAAAACCTTTCTGGGAATTCACATCATTCTTCTACTGTTGTCTGCTTCCCACAATACAACTATGAATTCAGGTTACAACCTGAGGCTTTCATAACTTTCTTTTATAGAATGAAGAATTCATTAATTCTACCAGCTATTATTACAAACAGATTCTATTATAATATACCTATAAGGTTCTACCCATACTATGTTATGTACATTCAGTAGCTGGTGATAAATCCTGCACTGTAACATACTTCATTTAAAAGTCTGATCATTATTTGGCTTAAGAATGCAACAAACTTCCTGCTCGTAATAAAGTTGAACAGATGCCACCTAATCTCCAAATCATTACTCCAAATCTTGACATAGCCCTGAAAGCTGTTAACAGCTGTACCTGACAACATTATTTATTTTAAAATCTGTCTATATATACCTCATATAAAGTTGTATATGACCATATACAACATGAACTGAGATACTGTATAATACTTGTACACTCTCTGCTCAATCATGTCGAACAAAGAACTGATGGGGAAATTTTAAAAACTCAGTATGTTTGAATTTCTATCTTCAGCTGAATTTTTATACGTTATTCCCTAAGAGACTCTTAAAAACAAAACAAAGAGTTTAAAAGCATTATTGTTGCCTTATAACAACATTCCCAAATTTGAACGCCAGAAGAATACTTATACTAGGTGTTTTCACCAAGAATTCTCCCACTTATGACCACCCAGAAACAGGAACATAAACACGAAGAAGGTTCTGAGGAGCTGTCAACACTTCAAGTGATGGAAGTAACACATCAACAGTTACCCAAAGCAAAGACCATTCCAAAAGACCATTTTTAGCTGAACCAATTGCATCACTGACAAAAACAAGCTACATTGTAACTACAGTGGTAGCTTTGCTGCAGTGCTGACGAATATGTAATGTCTAAAAACACAGTGGAAAAACTAACGTGAATCTGGCCCCATGGTCCTCAGGGCCAACTCTTCTACACATAACAGAAGGTAAGAATATTTACTTTGGGGCTGGAAGAGATGGGAGGTCCCATTTACTGAGGAACAGAGCGGAGAAACTACTGGTCAAAATTCCCGATAAGTGTTATCACCTCAAAGGAAGCTGGAACTTGGCACAGTGTTGCAAGAAAGCTCTTGAATGTCACGCACAGGTTTGGCCTCTGCATCTGGGAGTGCCATAAGATCTTATGGAATTTGGGTCTCACTCTACTTAATGCCCTAAGCCTACTTCAGGCATGCTCACAGCACAAAGTTAAACACGCATGTATTTTTTTCTGTGAGACCAAGGCACTGATTATTGAGTGAACTGAACTCCCCCTGAGATGCAATGAAGCTACACAGCAGTACTTGCTCTACTATACGTTTTTCATAAAAGTGCCTTAGCCTGAGGTCAGATAGGAACACGAGACTCTCACAGTCAGGAAAGGCTGTTAGTACTACCGTCCCTACCAAAGGAACATAGGCAGTAACTGAACATACTTACCAATACACGAACACAATTTGTATATTCTCATTCAAATGGTGTATTAACAAGCTTGGTATAGATTTAAGCATATTACATCAGAGGGTTAATATTTATACATTACTTCAGCATGCAAAACTCAGTAAAAGCTCAGTAAAAGTGACAATAGAGTGCAATTCATTAATGGCAAATTAATTACAGTAATTTAACAAAAGCAACACCCACGTGTCACTGACTGACGAAGCCAAGCAGCATGCCTAAAAACATAAATAGCTGGAGATTCAGTTCAACTTACAGAAGTTATTCTTGTTCTCTTTTTTATTTTAATTTTCACAGAATTGCTATGCTAATCCTCACAATTAATTTTGGCAGTTTTCGGGATAAAAAGAAACAATTCAGCTAATTTGCAAGTTACAAAACAAGGGAGGGGACTTTAAGCATGCTTAAGATACACAAGATAAATGCCAGATACCACACCTAGACAAGCTTGAGCTAGCTACCATCAGGACAAAAATAATGCTTCAAGTTATTTTTCAGAATGCTGTTGCTATTAATGTATGATCTCCAGTTGGGCTACTTTTTCCAATAACATGTAGTTATTACAAGAAATCAAGAAAACACAACGTATGCAACTAGAGAAGGATGGCAGCATTGAGTGGGATGTGGAGTATTGTATCACTAACATCACAAAATATTTAAACAGAAAGAAAGAATAATGCTTCAAGTGAGGCCTCCTTCACAGGTGCTGCAGCATTATGATTAAGCAGTTATTCATCCCACTAAGATATACTGTCCGTAAGTGGTCACAAGACAGGCATGAATCTATTTGCTTCTTCACTAAAAATCCTAGTGTATCTTGAAACCTGCTACTTTTACTCCTAACATATGGCAGTCCTTATTTATGAGTGAGTAGATGAAGAGAGTGTACCCCTGCTGGCACATCTCCTGCACTGGTAAAAGCAACAAGCTTTGCTTCATTCCAAGGACAAAATACAGTGCAGTACAGCAATTAAAAAATTATTACATGCCACAGAAATGTAAGATCAAATTCAGAGTTATTCTGAAGATACTTTCCTGCATCTGAATACACCTTCCTAGGTTATTGATCCTGATCACTTCATTTACATTTAATCCACTCCCTCCTGGCACCAAGTCAAGTTGCAGTACAATGTTTAAGCAAGGAGGGAAAAATAAAGTTTCACCTTTGAGCAACAATTGGCTACACATTCTAATGATTTCCTTGTGCTTAGCACGGGCCATACAATAATATTCCATGATAGCACATCCTTTCATCACTAAAAGCAACACATGCACCTTCTTTCCCCTCAAGCTACTTTGATGGTGTAATGAGCATCCTTGCAACAAAGCACTCCTGTTGAGCAGCTTGGCACTACAAAAATAGTTATGTTTTCTTTCTTAGGGGAAAATATTGTTTTATTATAACAGGGTTTGACATCTTTCTGTTAATGTTCGACCACTGGGACGAGGCAGTTTTAGATATAGGAAGTAACAGCTATGCTGTCTTGAGGTCAACACACCAGAGGCAGCAGGCCATGTGACAAACCTCATGTGCCCTGCGAGCGTCAGGCTGTAGACAGCTCTACTTTGGCCAAAAACTGGGTGAATTACAGAAAACGGGAACGCCAAACCGCTACTAATAGTATTTACAAAGAGATTAACAAGAATACCGAAACACATACATTTTACATTAGCCTCTTCTTTGCCCCCCAAAAAAAGCTTTATGATATTAACAAAGGTCAAAATTCACACATATATATGTGTGTATATATACACATATATATTATATATATGCATTAAAATTATCAATTGAATACATCCATTAAAAATAAACTTGCACATTGGTTGACCTACACGAACTATCTTTAGAGTAAGCAATACTTAAAGGAGTCAGCAACTTTGAAAGCAGATGGCAACTAACAAGATGATTTTTAACTTTTTGGTAAAAAATACAGGCAGCAAAATGCTCATCCCATACAGCTCAATTAATCTTGGTATCGCAAGAAAGACACAAAAAAAAAAAATACAGCTTGCTCCACGTTTAATGTGCCTCTCAAGGGCCTCAGGTTCCTGGTTATTTAGAGCTCAGCCGAGTGTTCCTCCTGCCTCAAGAGCACATGTGCACATCCTCAAGGCTACAGGGCACCGGGGCTGCAAGCCTGTACTCCAGCGGCACAGACAGCTAGCAGGCTCCACTCATCTCTTAGAGCGGGAATAAACAAAGAAACTTACTTTAACTTCTCTTTTTCTGTACCGACTTTCTGAACAGAGAACCCGGGAACTTAGAAAGAGGAACAAGCACCAGCCACACATTAATCAGTGCCTAAAGAGGGGTTTGGTCCGATTTTAGAATAAACGGCGGAGACACATGATCCAATTAAATTCTAATTATGTAAGTAGTAGGCAAGAGTATTTACACAGGCACCGATTACAGCTATTAGAGCCTAAAGTCGCCGGCCGGAGAGGCTCCGCTTCCTCCCCGCCGCCGGGCTCGTTTCATTTTTAACCTCCCCTTTCACAGCTCTCCTTACAGACAATAGGAGCCGCCGGCCCGAGAGCCCCGGCTCCAAACTCGGACGCCAGCCTGGAGGAGCTGCCGCTCTCCCCGGAGTGATGATTCATTACCCGTCCCACTTCGGAGAGGGGAAAGACCCCACACACCCCGTCCCACGGCCCGCAGCCCCGTCCCACAGCGCCGGGAAGGCAGCGAAACCCTCCCGCCCCGCCGGTGCCCCTTACCTCCGAACAGGTGCGGCGAGAGGTGCGCGGGCAGCGAGCCGATCACTAGCCGGGGCCCGCCGGAGGAGCCGCCGCCGCCGCCGCCCCCCGCGGGCCGCTCCCGGCCGCCCTCCTCCGGGGTGCTGCTGACCGAGTCCTGCGAGCCGTAGGGGCCGCTGCTGTGGGGGATGTTGAAGGCGGACTGCGCCGCCCGGGCCCCGGAGGCGGTGGCCCCCCCCAGGGACCTGCTCCGGGGTGCCGACCCCGCTGCACCCGCCGCCGCCGCCGCTCCTGTGGCCGCCGTGCCGCCGGGAGCGCCGTGAGGCGCCGCCGCCAGGTGCGCGTAGCGCCCGCCGCCGCCTGCCGAGCGCCCGCCGGTCCCGTTAGCGCCGCCGCCGCCGCTGCTGCTGCTGCTCGAGGAAGGCAGATCCCCGCCCGAGTACGCCCGGGTGCGGCCATTGGCGGCGGTGGGGCTGCTCTGCTTCGCGCCCATGGTCCCGCCGCCTCCTGGCGCTGCCCGGTGCCCTTCGCCGCCGCCGCCTCGCCCGCGGCGCCCGGGGGTGGTGGCAGTCCGGCCCCGGCGGGGGCGATCCGAGGCGCGGGTCGCGCCGGGGAAGGGGGAGAGGGAGCGCCGGGGAAGGGGGACGGGTCGCTCGGTGGGTCGGTGTGGAGAGGGGAGAGCCGCCCGCCGGGATCCGGCTCAGCTGGCGGCCCCGGCGCGGCCGCTGCTGGCGGGTCTGGGGCGCCACCATGAGCTGCTCGGGACGCTGCTGGCTCCCGCCGCGCGGCCGCTCGGCCCCGCCGCCGCTGCTGCTGCTGCTGCGCCCGCCGCCGCCGCGACCGCCACCGCCATCCTCCTCCTCGTCCGCCGCCGCTGAGCCCTGCGCGGGGCACCGGCGGCAGCAGCGCCGCCGAGGCCGCTCGCTCGCCCGCGGCGCGCCGTGCCCGTGCCGAGGAGGCGGGAGGGGGCGGTCGCCCCGGCGCAGCCGCTCCTCTACCGTGTCGCCATGCTGGGGGCGGCACCAGCGGGCGGGATAGGGAGCGGTTACGGCGGGCGGGAGCCGCCGCCTCGCCTTGCCCCCCCGCGCCCAGCGGGAGACCGGCCCCCGGCGGCGGCGGTGCAACGGGCCGGGCCCGCCGGCTCGCCCCGCCTCCCGCGCCGCTCCTCCCGCAAGGTGCGGGGCAGCGCCAGGTGAGGCCCCGCGTGGGCTCCGGCCGCGCTCGCCTCGGCAAGGAGGGAGGGAGAGCCCAGAGCGGGGCCGCCGCCGGGACACACACGCACACGCACACGCACACACGAGGGGGACTCGCTGTCCCCTCACCGCAGGAGCTTCCCTCGGGTTGTCCGCCCCCCGGGGCGGCAGTGAAAAGCCAGACCGCCGCCGGCGGAAGGCGAGCGGCGGCGCCCCTGTGTCCGCGCTCCGTTCGAGCCCCGGCAGGTGAAGGAGAGCAGCGGCTGCGGCCGGAGGCGAGGCGGCGGGGCGGGCAGGGCCAGGGTGGCGGAGCGGCGGTGCCCTCCTGTGCCCTCCTGCCGCGCCGCCGCTCGGTTCTCTGCCGCTGCGGCTCCGGCAAACGCCCGGATGCCCGAGCTCGGCGCCCAAGGCGGCTCCCGGCTGCCCGCCCGGGCCGCGGCTCGGCGGGGCAGTGGGTGTAAGGGCCGCTTGCCCCCGTCGGGAGCTCTCCCGGGTCGAGGACTTCCAGCCCGGGCGGTTTGCCGTGAGTCTCGGTTCTTCGGCTGTGTGGACAAAATGGGGAAGCAGGACAAGGAGGGTGAAAATCTCTGACATCTTGGGTTCACAGGTGATACAGGAAAATCCTGTATACCTCTGTCTCTCACTCAAAGCCGCGTTTTTGACATGAGGATTGACTAAGCTGAAAATTTCCTCCCAGTGAATAATACCTATGTGGATAGCAGGCTCAGTTTGCTCACGACAAAACATTCAGGGGCATAAAGCTGTTTTGTTCCTTGTTTGATAATGAATGTCACATACACTGAATTTATATAAACGTGATTCCTACAGTCAGTCGTCTGAGAAAAACTGCTTGTTTTTATGGATTACTGTCTGCTCTAAAATAGGGTATGTCACCATGAAGCAATACTGTACACAAACTCAGGACTCTGTCATATTGTCTCCAGGGATTCCAGCTACATTCCTGCCTTTGTCACAATGGCGCAGTATCCAAGCTATTTTACAATTAATAAAATTAATCTGATCCAAAACTTAATTAAAATACAAAGTATCATGGAGCATTACATGTACAGTTGTGTCATCTCTGATGCTCCTTCTCAGATGCAAAAGGCCGCCCTTTCCCCCTCCTTGTGCCACCTCTGTTACAGCTGCATGTGGTCACATTCCGGCATCACTGCAGCTCCCAGTGGGTTTGCAAGAAGAGGTGCTGTTCGTTGGGGGTGGCACAGGAGGTTGGCTAGCCCTAACTCTTCATTCCCACACCACTTTTCTGGATAGCTGAGACGCTCTGTGAGTACTCTGAACCCCATTTGGAGAATGCTGCTGAAACTGTTTGCCCATTTCAGCAAGAGGCAGTGATTCCACAGCTGTCTCATGAAGAGTCTTTTGTGTGCTGGGTGTTGGGCAGACAGCTGGGGTCGATAATCTGCCGTCCCAAGCTATGTCATCCCCACTTGTGAATTATAAGCTGCAGTCTCTGCTAGCAGTGGTAGATACTCCAAAGCAGATCAATCATGAGCTCTTTCTAGTTCAATTTCCTGCAGAAAGAAAATCAGTGTGGATATGCTGTCTGCTCTGCCACTTTTTAAATCCTTGTCCAGCTTCAGCCAAATCTGTCAGAGACATTAACAGTATAGAAAATAAGTGGTTATGTAGAAGATGGAGATTCTAAGGTTCCCACTGAAAGGAAAGCTACCATAGGAATTCCTATCTTGCTAGATTCCAGGAATCTGCTTGGGCAAAGGATGTTGCAAACATGACTCATAATTTCTGCTGCTCACAGAATGCCTGTGGCATGTTGAGCCCTATTGGAGCAGGGTTAGAGGGAGCATGCTCAGAGTTTTATGGAGTTTTTAAAATTTCCACTACTGAGTGCTAATAGAGCTGTTCAACTGCTAGAATAAACAGCATTTTGAGAATAGAACATTGCTACATAGTATCACAGTACTTTCTGTGGGTTTTGTTACAGTGGATCTAAGAATTGAGCAGGTATTAAATACAGATTATGTTTGACTGTGAATAACATTCAAACTAGGATTAAATTATAACGTCTATGGGGGGAAATAAATGCCCTACAAAAAGGCTATCTGAACAGTTACTTAGTCTTGCAGTCAGAAAATTACATTTAACAGCATAGGATATTTCACAGAAAATAAATCACAACAGGACAGCCTGTGTTCCCATGACTGTTTCCAGTGCAATGTGATTTTATTTATTTTTTTTATTTTCTTTTTTTTGGGGGGGGTAGGCTTTGGTTTTTGTTTTGCATCTAGGATATTTGCAGTTCTCTCGCTGTCCAGTGTGAGTCTAAACAAGATACATCTCTCAAATAACACCTACATCTTCAGAAAAACAATATGCCACACCTCTGAGTCACCTTTCTCCCCTCAGTTTTTCCCAGTCTCTTAAATATGGTTGAATAGAAATTTTTCTACATATGAAAATTTGCTTTATATAGGCAACAGTACAGTTAGGTTTTCAAACTCACACTTCTAACAAATGTCTACTAGCTGTTTATTCTTGTAGAGGCAAGTACCTGGCACTGTAACCACTACAATCCAGAAGTAGTTTGCATAAAAACTTCATAAGTTACAAAAGAAATTAACTAGTGATGAGAGGAAGCAGTGCTGAGAGAAAATGGAATATCTTGCTGCTGACCATATTTCCACAGATTTCAAGGACTCAGTGGAAAAGCAGATAGTTATATAAAAATTAATTTCTATTGGCCTATAGGGGTGAATGCTGCTATTATTCCTGTTGAAACATATCCTAGGGAATCTTATTCGTACTTAAATAAGCACTACTTGTTCCTTGTCCAGGATAGTGGGAAAAAACTGGTTTAGACAGGCAAATATACTCGCTGTTCTTTGTTATAAACTGCATACCTCCCCTTCAGTTCTGGTTACACCACCTTGTCTATCAGCAAGTGAAAATAATGAGCTTGATTCTTGACCAGTTTCCTTGAACATACCAGGAGGCAGGTGTGCCCTAAGTATACAAAATTAGCTGTAAATTCATAATATTGCACATTTCGGCAAATGTGTGCTGATAAATGGAACAGGGGTCTGCATTTTGCTTGACAGTGAGCTATGCAGACAGATCATTTGCCCTGTCCCCTCCTGCCCCCTTCTTTGATGGCTTTTAAAGGGACACTGAAACAAGGATTTAAGCAAGGTTCCATTGCTGACAGAAGCATCTGACCCTGAACTAATAAAGCCAGCCAGAGTTTAATTCTGTTCAGAACTTTCCAGATACTCTTTTCTAAAGAAGAAAGATTTAAAAAGTAATGGCACACTCTCATAACATCCAGCTTAATTTTACAATAGCTAGTGTGGGATTCTGAAAACGTTTGGCCAACTAAATTTTCTGAACAGGTACCAAGCTAGGAGTGCACATTGTGATTGGAAGAGGTCAGTGCAGTTTTTATATTGCTATGTATAAAATAAATAGCTCTGCACACCACTTCTGCTCAGGTAACTGAAAATAGAGACTTCTGATGTATTCAGTTGCTCATAGGGAAACCAAAACAGAATTTTTTTATCCCCCTGAAATAAGATGTGTAACATGCCTTAGATCTGTAGCTAGAATAAGCCATCCAGCAGACAAGGCTGTTCTGTGTTCACATCTGTATGCTGAGCAAAATAGCTTCTATATGATTCCTCTCAGTGTGACTACAAACTATACATAAACCTATTGTAGAAATCTCTTTAGATAGATTTTGGTGTCAGTGACTCTCCAGCTGGTGTCTGGTGTTTTTATAGATGCAGGAGACCCTATTATCCAGAGTCTTAGATTTTTATTTGCATTAAATAACTCTTTACACGGATTGACTTTAATCCTATGAAGATTTAGGCATATGCTTATACTGACGTATGAAAAACAATTCTGCACCATGTTGAGATCAATCTTCATGGAATAAAAACAATAAGCTGCTTGTCAAGCTTAAGGTTTGGTTTCTAAAATTATCCTGGAAATGTGTGGTGATGCTCACAAGGGTAAGGAAGTTCACCCTTGCTTTATAAAAATGTTGTTTAAAGTCTTCTTTAAAAGAAACTTTTCCGAAGTTTCTATCACACTGCAAACAATATGCTGTATTTTGTACACTACAGTTGCCCATAGAGAAAACTGATGTTCACAGAGGAGATAACTCAATCTTAAAAATAGACTGACATTTTGACTGGACTTATTGATTGACCATTTTGTACAGGAAGAAATACTTGTAAATGACATACTTGACAAGGTGGTAATTTGTGCTGTGCGCTGCATTACCACCTGCTATAAAGTAATAGTTTAAGAAATACTTCAAAGTTTTTCATAGGAAAGGATATTAATCATAATAATTTCTATGCTGTCCTACATTCACAGTTCTATTATCCTAGCCACTGAGTACCTATGTAGGTAACCAGAGGCAATACCAAATGTTATTCATATGAATTTGCCTTTTTGGTACATGATCAGGCTGGTACTTGTTCTGGTTTTCCCATAAACTGTATTAGTTTTACTTGGTGGAGGGTTTTTTTTTCGTTACTGGCTTTGCATCAGTTACCCCTTCGTGTAGTTTCCTGACTTTTCATGCAGCTACAGCCCCCCAACACTATCTTTCTTCAGAAGCTACTGTGCTTCACAGACCATTTTCCTTACATGCTCAATAAGCAACAGAAGACAAATAGCTGCTTAGGCTGTGCCCAGTTCTACACCAGAGGCATCTGCACCATTTCATTAATGAAGTGACATCAATTGATGTTTATCTGGGCAAGACACGATACACAGATCTGTGGGTATGGGAGTATGGGGCATACGAGCTGGCATGTAAAGGTCCCATCCAGCTCGTTTTTCTGTTTCTGTGACTTCCAAGAGAGGGTGGAGGACAAACTAACAGATGGGAAGAATGTTTACTCTCTCTTGTTTTCAGATCTCGTGTATCAGTACCCAGCAATGCCAGCTGAGTGTGGATTTGGGAGCTGGGGGAGGACCATTGATCACCTTAAGCTCCCTTTACCGAGGCAGGGGGAAATAATGGTAGCCTTTCAAGGTATATGCCTGAATTAAACTGATTTGCTTTGCAATGTAGGGTGGGACCATAAAGCCCTTCTGCACCTAGAGAGGCAGCTGGCCTTACAGAGAGCCTTATCTAGCACAGTTCATAGTAGTTAATAATAAAGAAGGCGCTTCAAGCCATGACACAGTGAGAATTGCACAGGTAAGTCAGCCTTCAGAAGGTGATTGCAGGCAAGCTCCTTTACAGGATACATCTTTCATTATTGATACTAATTCTTTGCATGCCAGACTTCTATAGAAAGAGGTAAGTAAATGGAAAACAGTATTACAGAAAAATAGTGAAAAATATAGGAATGAGGGCTGGTGGTAGAGCCATGTGACAGTAGATTTGCCAAGTAGAATTCATATTCTCCCAGGTTCTGTATTATCTGCCAAATATTACCTTCTCAAAATCTAGAAGAAAAAAATACCTTTGTCCTTATTTTTGCAGAACATTTGCTAATATTTTATATGAATTATTAATGAATATTCGATATCCCACTACTTGCAGTCTGCTACTGATAAGCCTAATAAAGAGAAACAAAAACACCCTAGGTAGTTAAACACAGGAACGTTAAGCACAGCTGCTCAGGCAGTCACACGTGGGGCAGTCACTTTGTGCAGCAGGAGTCAAAGGGACAGTAACAACCTTAAAGTATAATAAAAACGAGGCATAGTAATGTATGTATCAGGATAATAATTTATTAGCTGATGTGTAGTGAAGAATACAAAAGCACGTAACTGGATTTTTCTGAAGGTCTACATCACAGCTACAACTGTACCGAGTCAGGAGGATGTCAGAGCTCCGCGCTCTCTGCCAGAAACGTTTTCTGCCTCGGCTTCTGTGCATCACGCCTGGTGTAAACCAAGCACGAGGGTGGTGTAAAAGGCTCCATCTGTCATGTTGGCTCACATCTACTCGACAGAAGCCAAAACCCATGAAAGTAAGAGATGAGAAACCAGAATTGTGAACCCACTTCCTCCTCTCTCTGCTTTGCCTTTCCCCAGTTTGTACTTCTCCAGGAGCAAGAGGAGACGTGTCTTGTTCTAGATTGCTGCTTGCAAAATGAGGGGAGTTAGGGTTCATGCATCTTCCTCGGTCTTCCCATGACAGCACAGGAACTGTGGGACTTAAGTTTCTTAAAGACTCAAAATGTTTTCCAAACAGGGGTAGAAACCAGTCATTTCACCACTTCAGAAAGCCAACATACATTTCCTGGCTGGTTGCTCTGCCCCAGGCTGGTTTCAGTTCCATATTCAGAAAATGCCAGGCAAATACTAAGTCAAGTGCAAGTTAGAACAGTCCTTGTAACTGCCTGGTGTCGCAAAACACTTGAAGATGATGTAGAATCTTTCTAGGCAGTAGGAATGCAAAGACTCTGTCTCATCAGTAGGTTCTTGTTGAGATGAGTACTCTTTGATGTAGGATTAACCGTCCCCATGGAGCACCTGTGCAATGCTATCTTAGCGAGGTCGTAAATTATCAAGATAATTCAGAACCATTTCTTTTTTTTTATTACTTTCTAAACAAAGCTTTTTCTCTGGACTGATGGCAACTGCTCCTTGACTCGGTCATTATATGATCACAAAGTAGATAGGGTCCTTTTACAGCCACATTAATCCCAATCAAGGACAGAAAGCAGTTCTACACTTTCCACGTGGAGTTTAAGCAGTAAACAAAGAGCTGTTTTGTAGGAAGCATATCATGAGGCTGGAGGGGCTTGGGTTCATTCTGGATAGCAATTCTTCCTCTCTTGTTAAAAACGTACAGACCAATCTGATATTGCAAGTCCACACTGACATCTAGTGCTGAAAAAATTGCACTAGCCAGCAAGGAAACAAAGAAGGAAAAAGGTGGTGGACTGGAATGAAAAATCTAAAAATATAGCAAAGCCTCTCTCCTGCTTTATGAAAATGTCTGGCTGTCTGTGGGTCTGTCCTGTGGGCAGAAGGTGCTCTGTCTCCATGAACTTGGGTGCTGAGGGGGCATCCCTTGGAGAAATGCACAGGATACTGGATCTGATAGCCAGACAACATAGCAAGCCCTGGCTGCCCCTGAAAACTGCTCTTAAGGTCATGAGGAATCTTGTGTTGTGACTTTAAGTTTGTTTTGTAGCCACTGCTACTGTAGGACTTGGTCCAGAGCAGTGTAACTAATAGAGGACTGCTGCCAATGGCCCAATAACCTTGATGTTACAAACAAAAGACTTCAAGGATGAAATGTTCTCACCTTCCAATCTGAGAATTTCCTGACACTTGGGAAAGATTCCCTCTCTGAGCTGTTTCTAAGGAAGAAGGGCTTATTTTTTTTCAGTGGCTTTTAGCTCTCGATGTTCTCTTACCTCCCATTTCAATCCAAAACATTCTCATCGTTTTATACACACACAAGAATTTGCACTTTACAATAACTGACTGTACCTTTAAGGGCAGGCAAAGATTGTAAAACAAAATATTTGTGATTTTTTAATTGTAATTTCCGCCTTCCATGAGGAAGTAAAAAGTAATAATAATATACAGAATAATGAATGTTTTTCAGTGTCTTAGCTGCTAGCACAGTTCCTTGCCTGTCACCAGGGAAATGGTGAGATTAAAACCATGTGCTCTGTGTGCTTCAGAAGTGAAATATGCATGTCAGTGTTGTATAAATCATCAAAGGAGACGAGCAAAAGGACAGATCCAAAGCCACCAAGATCAATGGACTCTTTTTTCCCCCATTAAATCCCACGAGCTTTGGATCAGGTCCCGGCGGATGTCAGAGCTCTGCCAACCCCACTGAGAAACTGTAGTCCGAATGCTGGTGTGCTGTTTGGCAAGGCACAGCTGTGAGGTTGAGCAGCGGTTGGCAGATGTATCCTCCATGGGGAGAATCCTGGTGCTGATGTGCAGGATTTCACAGCAGGACCCAGCACAGGAGAGTTCTTGTCTCTCTGCATGGATGCCAAGCAGAGCCTGCCCTACCAGTGGTTGCTGTGTGTGAGGGCATCCTCTTCCTTCAGACACACACTGAGGCACACCAGCAAGCTGCATCTCCTACTGTCTGGGGAACAGCTCTTTCCTCCTCCTTCTTCCCAGCACTGCAAGCAACAGCTGGCAGGATTTAGCCCTTGCTGCCTTGTGAGTGTGAAAACCTCAGAAAAAATTTGGCTTTTGTCCTGTACATAGTACCCTTCCTCCCCTTATAAGCAGAAAGCCCAGGTACTCAGACATAATTCCTTCCTTCAGTTTTTGCATTTTTTTTTTCTGAGAAATAACGATACAGAAATAAGTATGTTGTCACATCTAGGCTGCATTTTTTTTGCCCCCATATCTTGTAATCAACAGCAGTATGCAGATTTTAGAAATGTTTCAGACTTTTGTGCTAGGCTGGACAGATTGGGATGTGTAGGGAGGATTGGCAGACCCAATTAGACAATAAATAGCATAAGTAGCTGTCAAAAACTAAGGCTAAAGCAGGAGAAAGCATGTGGCATCTCTCACTAGATAAGCTAGAATGATTGGCATATTCAGTCAGAAACAGTCATTTTCTGATTTAATGGGGGCTTAAGACAAATTGTCTTGCAGCTGAGACCATGCAAATCAATCATTAAAATGCCAGGTTAGAGTCTGATGTCAGTTAGAATTCCATTAATATCAGTAGAGTTGCACCAAATTTATCCATCCAAATTTTTAGGGTGCAAAATTTGACCTGTAATTATCATCAGGAGCAAAAGCATGCAAAACTGTATTGCATGTCTGGAATTTTCTTGAAATAAAAAGTAATAGAATAATAATGCCAAGAATGTAGAATAGACTAGACTGGAAAATAAAAAGATGGAAAAAGAACAGGAGTAGGTAAAAGAAAAGTAGAGGAAGGGGACAAAGGAAAGGTGAAAGAAAAAGGGAAAGAGGATGAGAGACTGAAAGAAATGCCAAGAAAAGAATGCAGGAAATTTCCCTAAGGAAATTTTAAAACACAGGAAAAATTCCAAGTGTATATTAATAACATTGAATTAAATCACTTCAACATTACTGTCATCATATCATGTTCCCATCCATCCTTTCCTTTTCCATTCCCAAGGAAATGCAAAGGACTTGCGGTCTGGTGGCAGTGATTTGTTCAAGCAAGTGACACTATCATTTTAAAGGTGACTAGTTTGCAGAGTATATTTGGTGCAGTGATTGAGTATCCAGTACCAATATAGTCAGCTGACATTCATTTCTAAGCCTTTAGGAACATTCAAAGTGTGTGGAAATCACTGTTTTTTCAGTGTGGTACAAGGCAATAACAGGTACCTTCCCAGCTAAGAGCACTGGCTTGTTTTGTGCAGAGCACGATCTGTTTTAATTGAATTTCAAATATTTGGGGGAGGCAGTGAGTTAGGTTGAATGGTAATAATTTAGTGTTTGGTGCTTAACACTGAATTCCTCACTTGATCCTTTGCCTTCTGCTTAGGAGTGGGGTTCAGTGAGGGGAACACTCCTGTCCATACAAACAGCATGAGTTGGGGCTACACCCACAGCCCAGGTCAGAAAGCCGCTGTGGGGCCTCTTGGTGACTCAGGACTTTGAGAAATCCCCAGTCCGGTGTGACAGAATAACTTCAGTAAAGCAGTAGCTTGGTTTTACAAACAGTTGCTGCCCACAAGAGAGGAATGACAGAGTCTTGGCAGTGTGCAGTCCCGTGCAGCAGCAGATCAAGCTGGGGTCACTGACACAAGTACCAACCTTCCTGATCGTGCTGCCCTTATCTTAGAGGCTGGCATCCTTGCCTGGAGCTGACAGAAGGATACAGACAGCTTGACGTGTTAGAGTAAAGCAAAAAATATGTCAGTCAGGAACAGTGGCAGTTCAGGAGCAGCTGTGTGACCTATCAACACCCTCCCCTATGAGCCTAGGAGAAGGGGTGGGACAGCCCTGCTTTAATCCATTGCCACGTCCAAGTTAATATCCTGATACTTCTTCAGAATTTGGCTATGAGAAGCTTCTAATTCAAGCTGTCTGTCCTCAGCAACAAAGAAAAATGTGAATGCACGATGACTGTTAAGCAGTGTGGTGTGTTGGACAGTGACAGTGGAGGAAAAGAATGCTTTCGAAAATTAACAAACACAGTAAAACCCCTAGAACTGAGGAAGCTGAGGAGTCTTTTAAATGTTTTTTTGCAGCTCCTTCATTATATTATGAGTAATTCTCCTTGCCTTTATCTGGAAATGGTTCTTTCCAGAATCCTTCCAGACTTCAGACTTCATTTAAATGATGATCTGATAGTTTGTTCTGCCTGACAATATTACAGTGCAGTTTTCAACAGCTGTAACCCACCTAAACTGATGTGCTTCTACTAACAGTGTTCAAACCAGGGCTTCGATTCGGCTCCTTATTTGCAGTGGAGATTGCAGGAGAAATGTTAATGCAATTCCATTTTTATGAAGGGCATTTTGCAAAGGGAAGAGAAAAAGTCAGATTGAATGAGGATGCTAAAAACTATTGAAAATGTGTTGTTAAATCAAAAATTGTTTACATGAAGAACATCTTCCCACTGGAAAAAGACTGGAACAAGAGTATATTTTCCCAGAAGAAAAGGAACAAAAGGAAAGAGGGTACAATGCTTGAAAAGTAGCAGCATAGGTCAGAAGAAAACTTGTCCTTGTTTTTCAGCTATCTGGCTTGATCATTTGGGCAACTTATAAGTCAGTCTAGTCCCGAGCTGATTCAGTTCCTCCCTTTCTACTCCCTACCTCTTCATCATTTTGCCAGGATAAAACACATTACAAATTGCAAGCAGCTCAAACAGTAAGTAAAAGCATGTTAATAAGCACAGAAGGTCAATACATTTTGTACTGTAACCTTATGACAAGAAGAGCTTTGGAAACACAGAACTTTTAGAGGACTCATGGCATCCAAGTTATGCAAATGACAGTCACAAAAACCCCATGTCACTTATGCTCACCTGCTAAGCAGAGCCATGAAGCACAGAACATGCAATAAATATTTCTGCAAAAATACCTTTTAAGTTCATACATGGCAGGATATATCTGAAGAAAATGAGTCAGAGAAATACATTGTCATTTAGAGATTGTAGTGGCCTGAGAAGCCACTTTTGAATTCACCTGGTAACTTATAGATATGACCTATGCTGGAAGAAAATAGATAAATATTTTTTTCTGATCAGCAGCTGACATAAACCAAATGTATTTACTGTCAGTGTTGCAGTCACAATAAATCACAGAATCCCAGAAATCAGATGGTACAGAATCTACTGTTTTTCACGAATACTGCCATATGGTACATATTAGGACTTTCTCAGGTAAAAAAATTATTCTTACTAAAAAGTCTTGGGGGCATCAAAACCGAAGTAATGAGACAAGAATGAGCTGGGAGTCCAGAGGAAAATAGGGTGGGGAGGTCTATATAAAAGAGCTGCTTAATGAACTCATGAGAAAGGAAGAGCATGCCAGATGGAAACAGCTTTGCCTGTTGCCTGAATAGAGTCTTTCACCCCATTTTAGAGATGTAGGGTGAAATGTTGTCAAGGCTGATCTGTCCCACAGACAGGCAGTAAAGAATTTGCTCTGTCTCTCTATTGCTGATTGCTAACTGAGCTGACTGCCAATTCAGACCACTGGTGGATGTTTAATTATCATCCCTGTTGTTTTCATTATAAACTGCTCTTCCTTGGTGGTTTATCACTTCAGATTTTAAGACCTTTCTGTGTGTGGTTTGGTCACAGAGGTAGCAGAACTAGATTGATTTAGAAAGAGATTTAGCCAGACTGGTGCTGAAATTGTGGTTAAACTAGCCTGACATACCTCTTCACCTCTTTCTGTAGCACACATGCTAAAAAACCTGCCCTTATATTTACCAGAATTAAACATAACTGGAGCCGTGTCAATAGTCTTTGCAGAAAAATCTCACTAAGACGCCTCTTTCAGAGGCATATGATTAATCTGGAATCTCTTAATGAGACTACATCCTGGCTCATGCCCAATGTGCAGGTCAATTGATCAACATTTGCGGGATATCCTGAATTATATTCCAAATTTCAGTTTTCATGGAGCTCAGAGGATCTTTCCCCTATCCTCCTCTTCCAGATCTGGGATATACCAGTCTCCCAGTTCTACTGGTTAATAAAAATTTGAAAGCATAGATATTACTGAGAGGCTTACATGTGTTTCACATACCAATAAATGGATATGCCTGAAAAGTAAGAATCTGGAAGGACATAGAGCAGATTTCTGTAGACAGTATTGCCTTTTGCTGGTTTTCAAAGAAACGTGATAGATTTTAAGATTTTTTCCCCCCTCCATAAATCAAAGAAGTTAAAAAGGGTGATTCATTCCTCTTCTCCATAGCAGACTGTGCTTTTGAAGGCCTTCCAGAGTACTTGTCAACAGAAGTTTTTGTTACCTACATCTTCAGGTCTTTAGAGGGCAAGAATATATTATTTTGGAAGGTGTAATTATATTGTTACATATGTTGTGTGGCTATTGGTGTAAGTAGACATTATAAAATGCTTCCAGAAAATGTTTTGAAGGGGCAAGAAAGAAGCTGGAATTGATGGACCAGGTTTCCCTAGGCCAGACTGCTCAGGTTTAGCCCCTCAGGATCTGTCTCCACTCTAGGTTTTATTCAAGTGAGCAGCAGACCCAGCCAGAGCCTGTGCAGCCATGCTGCAGGGCTGCATTCAAGTGCCATCACCATCTCCATCCTAGTGCCCCTTCCTGTGAGAGAGGAAGGCAGGAGAACAGAGGTGGAAAAAGTGTACAAGCACTTTGGTTAACATTTGTGTTTGATATCAGAGCCACTCTGGGTATATCCCACAGCTCTCAGCCTTACACTAACCCAAGCTGTTCTGTCATTTGTCTCCAATGAACCTTGGGCCATAACTAGAAAACGCTCATTTTAAATGGTTTTCTTGCAAAATGGCCCTTCCCGTGTTGCCACTGTGACTGTTGGCAGCAGTAGGATTTATGGTTATAACCCAGCCTAGTGCAGTGCAAAGGAAACACTTGGATGAGCTGGTCTGTATTTGTTGTCACATTTGGGCAAAGCACCCAGCTAGGACGCTGAGTGAATTCTCCAGGATCATAGAATCCTAGAATAAGCTGAGTTGGAAGGGATCCACAAGAATCATTGAATCCAACTCCTGGCCCTGCACAGGACATCCCAACAATCCCACCATGGCCCTGAGCATTGTCCAAACACTCCTTGATCTCTGGCAGGCTTGGGGATGTGAGCACTGTCCTGGAGAGCCTGTTCCAGTGTCCAACCACCCTCTGGAGTGGCTGGGCCCTCAGTACTGACAAGACGTCTGCAGAGAGACTGACATCATTCCTCCTGGCAATACTAACTTATCAACATTTGGCTGTGATGGTCCTTTAGATGTATGCAGTGTTTGACCCCAAAAGCACGGGCAGCTCTTCCCACTCTGATTTGTTTTCTGCAAACCTCTAAGGGCGTTTGGAGGTTCACAGGCTTTGCCTCGATATCTTCCTCCTGAAAGTCCAGAAGTGCTGGATTTAAACAGTCCAGGTGAGGAGTTCCCCAGTTTCTGGAGTATGGACAGCTCTTTAATTAACCCCATTTGTGGCCTGACTTCTCTTTGCTGTCAGATCTGCTTTCTCTTTTTACTTCCTCCCAAACATCACCCTGGTACTTACAACTTCAGAAGTGTGAGTAACTTCAGGAAATTTAGAGATTAGCAGTCTTGATGGAGAAGTGTTTAACTTCCAGCAGAGAGGGAACAAATCCCAAACGGCCAAAGGAAATCAGTCTCTTTCTTCCTTACAATTCCTTATTTTGCACGTGTGACATCTCAGCTCATGTGACATGCCATCTCGTGTTCATCCAGGAACAGTTTTTCACCAGTCAATCCTTTTTTTCTATATGCTGTTACTATTCACATATCAATAAAGCTACAGAATTATTATATTAATAGAAGATGGATTTTTCACAGTGTTTTAGTATACTATTTTCACTGATCACAAGGTCAGATTATACTTCACCAAAGCACTTTAAAACCTGGTTTGCTTTTCAGTTCTTGAACACAGGAGTCACCCAGCATTTTTCTCTCTGAACCAAAGCAAATCTTGATAATTGAGAGTCTCCTTGCTTGACACAAACCTCCCAACACCATTTATGACTGGCCTTTGAGCCACACGTACACAGATGTCTCCTACACAGATGTCTCATCTTTCAACATTTAGCCTGAACCAGGGCAACAGACAAATGGGGGGGATCATCTCCTCTCCTCATCTGTCTTCTTGTCACAGCTTGCTGGCCTGCTGATGGGTTACTACCCAGATATGTCCACCAAGCCCCAGGCAGTGCCCCTATCTCTAGAGACATCTATAAACCATTTGCAGATCCAAAGCGAATCCATTTTAGCGTGCATGGATATGCGTTATCCAGCCTACCCAGGGTGAATTTTAACTGGTGCATAAGCGCTGTGTAATCATTGTTTAGTGTGCTATTTATGCATGTTTTATAAAGATACCGCCCTCTGCATAGCTGGGGTGTTCCTCCATTTGTATGGTAATGAATCAGCATTAAAGGGGCCTTTTCTGCTCTGCTCTTTGCCCAGCCCTAGTCTCTCTGATAGCTGAGCAAAGCCCCCGACAGCAGAGCCGCTAATGAAGGTAGGGGAGATGAGGACAAAGAGCCCCGCCATACCTATTCAGGGAGAAATCTGCATCTGAAAGTGCCTGCTGGAAATGGGCGAGATGCCAAACAGCGGGGAGAAGGGCGACGCTCTGGAATATAAAGGAGGGCATACTATTGTCTCTTTCTGTCTTTAAGTCACTGGTTATTCGTTTAAAAAAAAGAAAAAAAAAAGGAAACAAACAAGGGGAACGGTTTGATTTGGCAGCTGCATGCTTTATATCCATATCCCAGCAAATGCAACACCTTCTCTCCTGCCAACCTGCCTGCCTGCTGCTGCTCGTCTATTATTGCAAGCATTCTCCTCTTCCACATCTCCACAACCATTCTCTGTCCCACGTCTCCATAGCAGTCTCTACCAACAGCTGACGAATGTGCTGCATTTGCCCCAGGATGCAGCAGTCCAGGCTGTGCTATCTGAGCACACAGGTGACTTCAGCACTCATCTTCAGGGATCACTTTCTTCTGGGCAGTGTAGGTTGTGCAGTTGAGCACTATGCCCACAACTCAGGCCACAACAACCACCATTGCTCAGCAGCCTTTGCTGTTCCAAGTGAATGGAAGAGCAGTTGTTTACTGTTTCTAAGCATGCTGCTTTTGCAGTTCTGCCTCCGCCCATTCCTGCTCCCCTCTCGTGGGGAAAGTGCCGTGCTCTTTCCCACTATAGTCCCTCTGCATGCCCTGCTGCCTCCAAGAAAGAAAGGTTCCTCCAAGAGACCGTGGCAGCCTGCAGGTCCTGATGTTTAGTGGTATTCCCTGCTGAACACAGGTCGAAACACACAGCTCGAATCAGAAGAGAAAGTGGGAAGCAGATCAGCAGCAGCAGAAGGTTCATCAGCGTTCATATTCACGGGGGACAAACAGCAGCAGGAGCCTGGATAACAGGCAGGAATGTCATGCCCAGCCAGCATCAGTGGATACCACAATGCTGGAGAAAGCCTGTGGTCTCCCCCCCACTCCCTTTTTGGTAGCTAGGCTAGGTTAATTAGCAGCAACCCTCCCTCTGGAAAAAACTTAAAGGATTATATGTAGGCCTAAAGTGAAAGAGTTCAGCTGGGAAAGACCATCTTCCCCCAGCGGCCCATCAATTATGCCGAGCTCTGAACCTGGTGTTCAGCATGGTGGGAGGAAATCTTCAGGCCCCTCAGTGCAAGTTTGGTAACAGTGTGTGAATCACATGCCAGGGGACCTGGGCTCAGAACTTGCTGTCTAAATCTCAGCTTCCCAGTGCCAGAAGCATCCCAGCTGAGGCTCATCCAGGATTCATCTGCAAAGACTAAGAAAGACAAGGAGCAGTGATTGGCATGGTAATACAGCATCTCCCATGCAGAAACGCCCTCAACCCCCTCCAGCATTTTCATAACCAAATACACACCTTGTATTGCACTATAAAGAGCATGGGAATGAAATGTGATAATGAGACATAACGAGATGCATGTATGAGACAAGCTGTGGACAGGCAGTGAACATAAAAAGAGACATGTACATGTGCACATACGGGAGAAGTAGCAGATAGGCACTATCTTATAATCTGGCAACAACAACCATGGAAATAACTGAGTTCTGGTTTAATTTCCCATCCTCCATGCACCTTTGTGTCTCTCGAGAAAAGAAGGAAATTACCAAATTGCAAATGGTCATTTTCAATGAGCAAATAACCAAGAGCAAATGAGGCTTTCTATTCAGATTCTTGTAACTAGAGTCCAGTGAGCCCCGTCAAAAATGTCCACTATATCCACTTACATCATCAGGCAAGTTTATTTAGTCTCTCTTTCTGATCCTTGTATTCTGTATTTTTTTTCTTTATTACAAAGGAGAATGCTGCATGGAAAGCCTACAAGAATGCATTTTACAGAGAATATTGGAAAATATCAGTTCAGAATTCCCTTTTCACGATCCATGGCACACCCAGTACTGGAAGCTGCTTTTACTTTATCAGGAATCAGAACCAATGCCAGACCTGCCTCTGTTTCTTACACTTGTAAAATTAATACCAGTAAGCTTCAGGTCAGAAAGGACTTTGAGAGATTGTCTGGCAGATATTTTCAAATGATAAATAATAGGGGGAAAACAATACTGTCTGATCAGTGTATCAGCTGAAAAAAAGGCAATATTGGTTCACAAAACTCTTTTCTGCTTACTGACATACTGCAACTACTCAGCATGAGAGGCAAAAAAAGTTATAATCAATCCATGTCCTCCTCTTTTAGACTCTTCCCAGTTCTTATTTCAGCAAAGGAGCATTCTCTACTGAAATCCTTTGGCTTTTCTACTTAAAGGAATTCAAAGGCCGCAAAAATATTGCAGATTTTCTGACTCTTCCTGCAGTAATACTTTTGTCCTTCTGCCTTTTTGTGAGGCCAGGGATCCACAGCAACAGCCCATTAGCTGAAAGCCTGTTGTAAACTGAACCAACAGTAGCAGATGCAGAAACAGATTTCCCTTGGGAAATAATGTCAAGTCAGTCTGACAGCTGTAGTGGCAAGTACTAGCAATGTTCATTGCCCTTGTAAATCCTGGGGATAAACACCCCTAACATGTGAATGACTGATGGTGGAGACTGAGTAGAGTGTAGGTGTTGTAGTACACAGTGTACATTCCTGTGCTCTCATCGTGCAAAAATGGCAATGAATGATCATTTCTATTGGGCAGGGTGTAATTGCCTAGGCTGTGTCACAGAGCTCGTGGGCAGGCAGTGCTGGGGTGGGTGAAGATGCTTCTACGTGAACATGTCACGATGATCAGCATTCATTGACTCTTTTACTCCGTTGTATTTGCTGCTGTTCAGGTGAATGCTTCCTCTCATTGAAGCAGAAATTTTTTATGCATAGCGCAGTGCCAAGAGCTGTGCAAACATTAAAATGTGGATATGATTCATTCCTGCTGATGGAAGCAAACCCATAGCATAAGAGGAAATTATTCTGCTTCTTTCCACCATGGCATGGACATCTCTCTAACAGGCTTGAGGGATTTCTAGTCTGGCTTTGCTTCCTATTGGAAAGAACATTTACTTTGCTTCCCCTGCTGCAGCCTTGCAGAAGTTGGGCTGGCTGCACACCCTCTTCTAGGCTGGGACACGTGCCTGTTTTATGACAATGAAGCCTCCCTTTTGGCAAATTTTTCCTCTCAGCCAACTTTACAGATACTATCTTTTTGCCCATTTTTTTGCCCATCAGAGGGCAAGGATATTACTGATAGGACATCAACAATGAGGGAAATTTCACTGGTGAAACCAGCAACCCGCTTTTCATTGTTACTTTTTAGTCATGCCTGGATCATCTTGCAGTGGTTTCTATGACAACAGAAAAATTATTGCTTAACATAAATCAAGTTTGTCAGACTTATACTTGTGCATTGCACTTGCTGAAGGCTAGAAGAGCAATTCTAAGATGAAAGCAGACAAACAGATCCGCTCTATGAAAATGGAGTTACCAAGGATCTAAAATAGAAAAGATTCCTTGTTTTCCTAGAGAAATTTCTTCTGAGTATTGCATTGTCATTGTTCTTTTATATTTTGATAAAGAAAAGCATGGGAATAGTGAATATCAGAATTAATACACTTATATTTCAAATGCAGACACTTTGGGACAAAACAACTGTCCTTCTAAGGAAAGCAGTCTGAATATTCAGCACATAAACAACATAGGAAGAAGAAGAAAGGAGAAGATTCATAGGAGCTCCTTTTTAGGAAATGTAAAGGAGTTTCTGCAAATTGCATTCTGTGCCTGTTTGATGCACAGGTAATGATAATAGTTCTTGGTAACCTGGTCCCCAGAATGCAAAATCATGTTTACCTTTTACTTTCACATTTTTTTCTCCTCTTGTCCTCTGGCATCTTTTTATTAGCCCCTAGAAGTACAGTTAGCATTAACAGATTGCAATGACTGTTTTGCAGGCAGTTCATCCCTATGCCACATGTTTCTGCTGCACAGTGGTTTGATTTTATTTTGAAATGGTTTGATTTTATTTACAGACTGAGTGATGAATGGTAGCACCCCTTATCTGTTTAGTCTAGAATGATCATAATTTTTAGTTATGGCAAAACCCTTCCAGAAGTTTAGTGCAGGTTGCAGTATTGGTATAAGCTATTGGTTCTAGGCAGTGGGTTACTCTTGCTAATCTAAAATTGGTAGTTAACAGGCTGTTTCAGCTGAGCTGTCTCTGACCAAAGGGGCTTCCTTTTAATCCTGTGGGAGAGAACAAACTCCACCCCTGGATATGGAAAATGGACTATAGTATGAGTATGGACAAGCATACTGCCTTCTGTCCATAGCACAACTCTTATTTGTCTCGAAGAGAGCTTCATAGAATAAGCAAAGGCAAAGCTTCACCTTTTGCTGCAGGAGGTAATGCATGGTTTATGGATAATAAACTCTTTTAGTATTTGATTCAGCAGAACTCAGTAGGAGGGATTTCTCTTCCCTTCCTTCCCATCTTCCTTTCTCTGTTTCTGCTCTACTTCCTTCTTGGCAACTCTCCTTTCTTCATCCTTCTCCTTCCAGCAATTCCAAGCCCAGCCTCAACTGCGTCTTGGCTTAATTTCTATTCTTCTCCATCTGCTAAAATGTATTCATGTATTATGTATCAAATGTTGACATTTATAATGTTATCAATAAGGTTTTGAGTCAAAGCCTGAATAGAAACAAGCAAATTGGATGGCATTTATATCTCATCAGTATCATTTCAGGCTATTTTTGGATGGAAGAAAGGAAACACTGCACAGTTTGGACCTACTAGGAAGATTTCCTGAACAACCATGATGGATAAGAGCAATTTTTATACTTTAATGGAAGTTAAATGCCAAAGAATATGGTGGTTCCATATGGTTAACCCATGAATCAAGGTGACCCAGTGTTTCAAGAATCCTGTATCAAAGTAAATATATTTCACTGCAGTAAAGTGAACGTGCAGGTGTTTTGGAACATCCACATACACACATATGCATGACTCAGAGTGGGGTTGTGTTCCTAAAGCTGTGGTTCCACAGCAGTTTGGTGCATGATCTAAAGCGGGGTTGCCCTCCACCTTTCCTTACATGCTCTCTTCATTCTTCTCTGATATCTGTGTGATAGTACAGGGAGCCATTTAAGGGTGAGAACCTAGCAGCACATTTCATGCAGGATGCAGAGGGGAAAAGAAGCATTTCTTTCCAATTTAGCTCTCCAACTCACTGCAGGATTAGGTACAGTTTTTGCCAGTGTGAGGGAGAGGTGAAAAATCCAGTCAGCAGTGTCCTGGGGCAGAGGGGCAGGTAGTCAAGAGGTAACAGCAGCCTTGGTCAGCTTAGACTCTGACAGAACTACACATTCAAGTGGGGATTTTGAAAATCTCAGGCATGACTTTGCTGTATCCATAAAAGCACGAGAGGTCTGTCAAATTTCCTTCAGAAGTATTGTGGCATTAGGGATGCTTAAATTTACAGCCCTGTTTTCCATTTCTTGTCTTTGATGTATTGATTGCTGCTCTTCCTTCAAGCTGTTTGTTATGCATCACACTTTGATTTTAGGAGAGGTCTCAGACAGCTCTGGATATCTGGATAAGACAAATTTCTCCTGCTTTACAGATTTATTTGATTTATGTTTATGGGATGCCTGTATCTGACTGTTTGGATATGAACTCCATATACACCAGAATAATTTGATCGCAAGTTCTATAGGTCTTCCAATTACAAGATGCTACAATCAGATGGAGGCAAAATATGAAATAGGATCAGGCACAGCACCAGTCAATGCTTATTTTTCCCAAAATGAGATTTTTTTTTTCTATTTCACCCAATAAAAGGTTCAGCACTTGGAAGAAAGAGAACAAAATATAATAGAAATCCTTAGGTGTGATTTCCTCTTGGTGAAAAACAACTGAAATGAGCCGAAATTCAGCTTCTGCATTAACATGATGAAATAAAGTAAGAACTAGGCAAGGTAGACTAACAAGTACATGGCTGAGTCTGGAAGGGAACAGAGGTGAAAAGAGGTTAGAGATGAGAAGAGAAAAACCAATGATTTTCTGAATGCTTCAGGTAGTCAAAGCCCTGCACAAATGCCCAGCTAGGTGAACTATGTCCCCTTTACTCTTTGATCTTGGTCTGCAAATGATTCATGGCATTCACTGGTCCACTACACCAGCTTGCCAGTCAGTTATTAGCGAATCAGAGCTCCTCTTTTTTTGCATCCCATCCTTGCTTTTACTTCATTCAGTTAATCTCCCAGTGGTGTATTTGCAAGTGTGAAAGAAGCACCAGTGAAATGCAGAAGAGCACTCTCTCTGTGTATGGCCCTTCTGCCACCCTGCCTTTTTGTTTAAATGTTTTCTCTTGTATTTGGTTCTTGCTGTTCCCAATCTTTTTAAATGTATCTCATTTTCTCCGATCATTTTACAAACACAGACTGAATCAAAGGACACCCTCCTTTTTCTTCTCCAGGGAAGAAAAAGTTCTGCTTTATTTGCTGTTAGAGGTCACCTACCCTGAACGTTATATTCACATTTTATTTCTAAATTGCTGTTTATCCACTCTAAGTGGTTCAACCCATACATATTGTTCTAAAAAAAAACACCTGGCTTTGAAACACTCCAGGGACCACCCAAGAATTGCTGAACACTTCCCACTTCCATGAGAACTGGGTCAAAATAACCCCCTGTGCTGTGCCTTAACTCTTCAGGCAGGGCAGGACTGAGAGGCTTCCCCCTGATGCATCTGCTTCCCACCTTTCCTGTTTGTTAACCATCAGTTGGTAGGTACTAACCAGACCAATGCATTTCTTCAGGTGTGTCTCAAAGAGAAAAGCACTCAGCAGCACTTTTTTGCACTTAGAACAACCTCTTGTAGCTATCCAGTCAAAGGAAATTAAATGTGGGAATATTTGCAGGAAAATTCCAAATCCTGCCCCTCAGTAGGTGAGCACAAGCCTTTTTGGGAGAATGTGTCTTGTATCAATCACAAGATTAACAGTTTAAATGTCTCATTCTGGCATATGGTACATCCACAACTTTTCATCAATGACACTCTGACCCTGCAGTGCCATCACAGGATGATACCTGTTTGTCCTAAAATGGAGGCAAAACCTTCTTCTCTCAGGAGCTGAATTCAGAAATGGAGCCAACCTACACGTGACTTACAGGAAGTAGTGTATTATTCAGTTTCCCTTTATTATTTATAGTTACCGGGACCCATCAAAGCTGTGAAGCTGTGTAAATGTTTGCCAGACTGGAGCTGTATTCTTTTAACTCATAGTGCACCTGGCAACACAATCCAACATCTCATAATAGACACCTGAGGGTATTGTCAAGGGGGGAAAAGTGATGTCGTGAGGTGATTTCAAAAGGAGTCTAAAGTGTTCAGTCATGAAGCTAATATTTGGCAAGGGGAAAGTGACAGTCTCTAGAGAACACAAAATATATTTTCAGAGGATAGTGAATGGAGAAGGATATAAGAAGGCTGTGCCAGATGGCAGAATCAACAAATGAGAAAATAAACTCTACCACTCACCGGAATTTTACATGGCAATGCATCGTCTAATGGGCTGTATTCTCAGCTAGGTAGGCTGGAATAACTCCGTTAAAATCAATGAACTCAGCAAGTCCAGCTGGGGACATGGAGAAAGACATGTCTTTAGCAAGCCTTTTTGTTTAAGCCACACTTTGGTGCTTTCTATGCTGCTTGTTTTCCCCTTGTAACACACAAACAGCCAAATTCATCTTCCAAGGCTGCCCAACACCCAACCTGTCAGCATCATCGCTGCTCCTTTCAGAACCAGCACACGGAGAAATGCAGCAGATTGGAGCAAGCTGCCCGTGCTGGGTGAAGGTAACAAAGGGTAGCCAGACAGGAACAGACCACAGCCTCCAAACAGCCCTCTGAGCTGGCCTGCCCTCGCCAGGACTGGCAGGGCCAGAGGTGCTTGGGCAGGCCAGCTCCCAGGGAGATGTTGCGCCTCATCTCCTCTGCAGAGCAGCTGCTTGTGCTCTTCCATTGTTTCCAGAGTAGCCAGGAACAAGCAATTACAAACCTGTGCACACACTGGCCAATCTGTTGCCACTTTATATCCCTAGGTCTGCCCTCTGTGTGTCTGATGGAGTAGTGAAGTCAGACACAGGGCACTCTGCATTCAAAGCAAGTGAGCAATTTTAAAGGAAAAGCAAAGCTTTTGGCAAGAAAGAACTTTCAGGGAGCTAAAAATTTTATTTCATAGCATGTAAAACACATGCTTGTGATGAAACGACCAAGTCACATGCAACAGACAACTTGCAGAAAGACACCAGTGCTAAGCAGAGAACAATTTGAAGGGAAACAGCGGTCACCTGAGAGTTTTTGTGGCCTTGAACTTTCCTTTGGCAGCCTGGATGCATGAGAGGAAAACCACTATTTGTTTTTCCCTCCAACTTATTTTTCCAGACCTCTGCATGTCAGAGTCCACCATAGACAAAATTCTGGAGCAAAGATCAGCTACATCAGACCTCCAGATAAATGGATACCATGGCTCAGAAAGCTCACAGTTCTCAAAATGAGTCACTCTTGTTATTCCCTCCTTCAGATTGCCAAGGATAGTTCTTGAGATTTTCTCTCTATCTTTTACCCATCATCAAATGCCCTTTAACATTGTGAGCAACACCAAATAAATATGACCGTGTCATATCATGGTTTAAGAGGAAAGGCCTAGAAGAAAAGCAATGGTTGACGTAAGTACAGCATCAAGCAGCCCCTGTGTTCATCAACTAACCTCAGGCAAGCCTCCTGAGATGTTTATCGAGTTAAATGCTCAGTTTCTTTCTTTCTTTTCCCATTTTTCCTGTTGATTTTGAATTTGCTACCTATTCAGAATAGTTGTCTTGTAGTAGTTGTCTTGGTAAATAGGAGTACTTTGGAACCACACGCTGACTCTTCTGGATGGCTTTTCCAGAACAGTTCCATTCCTAAACACTGCAGTTCAGGAGCAAAGCATTACAAATTGAAGCTTAATGAGTCCATTATTCAGCTCCTCTCCAGATACAAGATGTCCTAATTTCTGAACAATGTGGACAGTTGAGTTTTTTGGCATACTGAGGGTCTGTCTCTGGTCCTTTCAGCCCACCAAGCTTACACTCCATTTTTAGGATGTGATGATTGCCCCCAGCGGTGGTCAGTCTCCATTGACTGTAGAGGTAAACTTTGTGCCCAGGTTTGTGTAGACGCTTGGTATCTAGAAGACTAAATTTGAGTAAAATGAATGCTCTCCCACATGATAAGATATTGTTAGTACTTTGGACATGATCACCACAGATTGCACCCAGCTTGGCCACTGTAACCCCTCATCTGGTATTGCAGCCTCTGTCACTTGGGCACTGCCTTTCTTCACTGACACTGTAAGAAGCCTAAAGTTGGCCATTTGGGATCACAGAAGTCAAAACCTGTCTTTCCTTTCTCTCCTTCAAATGACCAGGGCTGTCAAACTTTGTGTAGGAGATAGCATTTTAACCCCAAAATAGCTTTCTTTTTTTATTTATGCATACATTTCTTTGCCTCTGCTCAAGCTGCCTGTATGTCATATTTTGGCAACCAAGATGCAAAAAGAACCTTGTGGAACTGGGACTGGAAGAGGCTGCTGTGCCACAACAGAAGTCATGCGTGTCTTGGGTACAAGCCAAGCTCCTTGGAGATAACCAGATTCACCAATTCAGCTGGAACATGGTAGACAGGGATGGGTGTTACCAGTACTGGGAGCCAGATTTGCAATGTATATTTAGTTGCATGACACCCATTCATTTGCTTCATTTGCCACTGAGAAGTATCCTATCCATACCTATATTATCTGTGGGTTTGATCTTCATGGCCTAATTTCAGAGATAGCTCTCTGCTCCAGCCCCAGTGACTAAAATTGTACTTTGGGGGATTTACAGCCTGTGAATTCTTAAATAATTGCCCTATTGATTACACAAGGGGAAAATATTGTTGCTGTATGTAAGAGCTATGGGATTGGACTCCTGAGGGTTAAGATTCTCCTGGCTGTGATCAGCATCCCTGTTTGGTCAACTCCAACAAATTGAAGACAAGCAGAACATCAGCGCACAGTACACAATTACATTTCTGACACATCACACCTTGCTCTGCTATCTCTTCTTACATCAGAACCTGTTTTCACTCTTATAATTTAACAGAGCATGATATGAAGCCTTGAATAGAATGTGTTTCTTTTAAATTTGACTAAAAATAGCTTTCTTTCTACAGTGAGCTCATGTCCTTTTGCTTTGTTTTATGGTCAGTTGGTTTCTATTTCACACATACACATATTTTATGAAGTGGATTCATACAAATGAGATCTCTGAAATATTAATTTACTTGTGATTTATTTTAATCGTTTCCTGATATGAGTTCTCAGAAAAAGACTTAGCTGTTACGTAAATGGACATTTTGCAGACATAGCACGTCTTCTTGTACATAAACATAGCCAAGTGTGTACTTTTATGCTTCTCATTTGAAAAGCAGTAGCATTAGTGGCTGCTGAGGAAGAGTTTAATTTACATACATTTGTCACCTCTGGGTTTTGTTAATCTCTGCGACTGTAAGTTTGCAAAATAAGATGTATAAATTTGTTGACCAGACATAACATAAGACCCTGCTTTAAGTAGAAACTGGGCTCTGTTCCTCCTGAGTTAGGTACCTGGAGTGAAGCTGTGGGAAAAATTCTATTTTTTTTTTCAACACTCTAAGACAAGGGGGTTTCAAGGCCTAACTATATTATCTACTGCTTCCCAAGGTTTTCTGTTCACTCTGGGAAATGGACATCTGCTGGGAACTCTCTGTATAATTCCTGGTCAGATGGTTGGCCTCTTCATGCTCTACTTCTATCTTAAATCCCTTTTCTGTGTACAGCGCAATTGGGTTTCTTTTCCCAGCATGGATTGTCCATTTTTCTGACTACACTTTGCAGCACAAAACCTGGGCATTCTGGTAGGCAGATGTTCATGACAAAGTAAAGGTCATGTTTTAAAGAGAGCTGTATCTCTGGTCCAAGGTTTCTCTGCCATATCTGTCAAAACCCAAACTGCTCAAAGAGGATGAGAAGGGATTTTGCATTCCCAAAGTTCAGTCAAAGAAAAAAGCCCTGCTCATGCTGCCTTGTTAGCCTGGCACTGGTTAGTGGACCAAGTGCCACCGGGGCCCTTGTTTGTTCAGGGAAGCTGTGACTGACCAACAACAATGATGGTTCTGATTACTCCGATGGCCTGAAAAGACCTGCAAGGGGATTAACCCTGGAGAACAGAAAATGCTCTTGGCACAAATGACCTAATTGGAATAGATTTATTTGTGTAGGGAAGGAAAATTTGAAGGTGTCACTTATACTCCACGGAAAACCCCTTTGTGACAGGATGCTTCAAGAGTACAAGGCCTTTAACTTATTTACTCTGTTAAGGATATTCAGTACCAATGCAATAAACGTGGTGGTGAAAATTAATAAGGAGATGTGAAAAAAAGAAAAGGAAAGGAGAACTAGGAGCCAAGCTTAGATTTAATGTATGTTAGAAGCTATGCCTGTTGACTCAAAAAGCCATAACATCGGTTAAAGGGATTCTGAACTTGTTTGCAGAAGGACACAGTTTCAACAGACTTGCAGAAATCTGAAATATTAGAGCGACATTGAGACCACTTTATTACACCTCACCGGATCCATATGAGTTTTCACAAAGCATTTGTTAAAATGTCCAGAAATCTGCTGAACAACCAGATGCAAATTTTTCCTCTCACTATTTAGCCACTATGACTAGAGAAAGAAAGAAAGAAAGAAAGAAAGAAAGAAAGAAAGAAAGAAAGAACATAAAAAAAAAAAAAGGAGGAAGCAAATCAAATCACGGTGTTCTGTGCAGTTTAGCAGGGTAGCCAAAAAGACATCTGGCAAGTGGCAGAGATTCAGCCATGGATTCCTTTGTCTCTTAATCAAAGGGAAACAATGGGAAGAGATGTTCTGTTATACACTGCTGCACAGTAGCTTGATTTTGTACTTTGCACTTGAAAGGAGACCTGATACTGATCTTCATGGTAAACCTGATCTCCAAAGACACCTACACAGAGGGTATAAGCACTGAGCACTTAGAAAATCTAAACCCTGTAAGACAATTAAGATCATGCCTGATTTCATCAGATGGTGATAGAGCTAGTCTGTCAGCTCAACAATTAGCAAGCTGTATGTAAAGTGCCAAGAGTGTCCGAGAAGCAATCCCTCATCACGGACAAAATCAGGGATACCTCAGAGGGTAGGAGCATTCCAGTTGACTCAACAGTTTGAAGCTTCCTTAGACCCAGCTGGGACTTCAGAAGGTAAACTCCTGGGTACACTGAACTGCTGTTAAGAGCATAGTTTTACTTTAAAGGAAAACCCTAGGGAAACCTAACAGAAGAGCTTGGTTTCACAGAAACATCCCACCTAACATTGAGAAAATGGTATGGAGTATCATGATTGAACACTAGAATTGTCAGTGTTACAACCTTAACTCTGTCCCTTTGGTCCATCACAGTACCAGTCTGGCAGGGCACACTTTAGGCAGGCTGAAAGGAAATCTTGAACATTCTATGGCTTCCATTAACGTGTATTTTTACCTATTTCTCCCAGCATCTCTGAAGTCTCTCCCGAGCCAGTGGTCCTTTGTGTGTTCTATCCCATCATTATTCTCCCCTCCCTCCCAGCTGTCTTAAAGCAATGCTCTTTCTTTTCTGATACCTCTTTCCTGTGGCGTCTGAGGAAGGGGGAATTCTGCTCCTGCTCTGTGAATCCCCTGTTTATTCTGAGAAAGACATTGATCAAATTTACCATCAGCTAAGCATTACCTGGTTCAGGTGATTCCTGAAGACTATGGGAGGTGACAGTTCAGAGAACCATACCTCTACTAACATATCTGGATTATATCTTTTTCCTGCTCCAACAGGCAGCAGGAATGTCACACAAATGTTCTCCTTTCACTGTTGTTAAACTGTGGCTACAACTGAGCTCATCATCTTAATCAATATTAACAGTTATCACAAGAAAATTTCTTAAGGTTAAATGGAAAATGTTTTCATTTCAGATGAAGACCTTCAACTATACTTAAATCATGAAGTAGATGTCTGCTGGTTGTTCATAATTTTGTCATATTTTAATTCTCGATTATAACTGGCTTATATATTTTTCAAAGAAAAAGTCCCCAAACGATAAAGTTCCCCTGTTCTTGGGGGTGAGTATTTTGCTGTATGACTCATGATATTTGCATGTGTGTAAATCCTACCTGAATGGAAGAACTATTTCCAGTTCCTCAACAACCATTAATAATGTTGTGGTTAACCAATGCCTGAGTAGTGTATCATAAACCGTGCTGTGTTTTACTCCTTGCAGACTGCAAATCCCCAGTACTTGGGTGAAAAAAGGGGGTTATGTAGGTGACTGTCCCCATTAATTAAGCTATTCAAATCCAATTAGCTTTTTCTAGAGGGTACTTTATCTCATTACAGTTCTCTTAACTTAAACAATAAAACGAACAAGCAGAAACTACAAACCCAATCTCGCAGTTCCCCATGTCATGATGAGTTAATGTCCTGCTAGCCAGAAAATGAGCAGTGATGCTAACTCGTCTAGTCAGGCCTGCTCTTGCCCTCATCTGAGGAGAGGAGCAACTCTGATGTTCATTAGAGACACTCATCACTGTCACAAGAGAATGACAAGCCTTCACACCACAGCAGCAGTGGCCCAACATGGTCCTCATATTCCAGCAGCATGAAGCTTTTGGATGTAATTTGCCTTTCAAGACAATCACAAGCCTGGCTACTGCATTTAAAGGTGAGGGCAAAGTTCTGTTCTTGATTCAAAAGGCACTGTCTGTATGGTGAGAGCGTAGCACGTGTGAGGATTTCCAGGACTAAGGCTCAACTTCGCTGTTTCTCACACAGGATTTCACCCAGTCATGTGGAAGTGAAATGCTACCATACACCAAGTTGTTTTGCCATCTGGACACTGCTGGAAGCATTTTGCTTCTCATAAACAGACTGAGATCATCTTTCCTCATTAGCTAGGTCATTGAATGGCTAGCTATCGTGCTGCGTTATAACATGCACACTTCAGTGTCTAATCACTTCAGACCAATAGCCCCCAAAATACAAAAATAAGGACAGATCCATAATTTTACATTTCTTTGCTGAAAGATGCCCCAAACTCATGCTCTATGCTACTTGGCAGTGTGAATGAGCACCAGGTCATTTACTCAGTAGTGACAGTGATTGGCAGCTCTAAGAGAAACACCCAGACATACCTGTTTATTTCTTGCCACCTTGCAGGACTCTGGCAGCTGATTGTAGTCCAAGAGAAGACTCATGAAACCAGAAAGAGGAGTGATTAAGGCCAGGTATGCTGGGCAGCCCATGAGACCAGAGCACAAGCTGGTCTGCCAATGACTCAGAAGCAACCTCCTCCCTTAGGAGTCATTATATGCTTTTTTGTTAGAGGGCAGGATTTGAATTAATGAGGCACTTGATGGATATAAGTAATAATACTGCTATTTGGGAACTTGCATAGTAAAGAAAAATGATCTAAACAATCCGTGAGTGCTCATAAAAATGGATAGCCCCTGAATTACAGCAATGTAAGATTCGGCAAGTTGAATTTCTAAACCCTTTTGCCTGTAGTAGGTGCAATTGCTGGCGTGCAGGGTGGGACTCTGTAGTTTCCAGGGATGGAGCAAACTGGGAATTGGTTTCAACACTGAACATCACCAAGTCTGAGAGAGAGAAAACAAATATGCCAAACTGGTTTTAAATTAGAGGATTTCAAAACACTTGTCACTGGTATCAAAAAAGACAGTTTGGTACACAACTCCTTTCCTCCTCTGGTCTCTGAGGCAAAGCCTTTGTGTCTGCAGCATTGTTTTGTACCATATCAGATTCTGCAATAGTGCAAAATTGCATGCGTTGACCCTTCCTTTTGTCCTGCCCTTCTTCCACAAGTGGTGAAATTACAAACTATATGGATAAACAGCAATTTAGAGATCAGCTCTTTGTAATCCTAGTTTCCTTCGGTGCATGGACTTGGAAGGGACAGCATCACAGACCTTTTTACTTTATCAGATGACCTGGGCTGCAGCTGGGAGTGCTGTAGAGGGCATAGCTGGAGACACATGAGGTAAATAGGACAAAAATCCGTAGGAGTTCAATATCTGTTTATTCTGCTGCTGGCAGAGCAATGTGTTTGCATGAGACAAACACAGTGAACTTCAGCACCAGGGTCTGCTTTGTAATGCTAGTGAACCCTAACAGCTGAATTTCCCTGTGACATTTGAATGGTTAAACAGGTTTTGTTTCAGAAACTAGAGGAAGTATTACAAGTCTTATTATGATTTATGAACATTGTTATACTGCCCATTTCCTAGATGCGTTGTAGCTAATTTTAGCCAACATGCACCAACCCTTTGTGCAGTCACGTGGAAACACCAATCTGTAAGGAATGTGCAGAGCTACAGGTCGGGCACACAAATTTTAGATGCCTGAGACAGAGCCTCAGTGTGAATGACATGTCCATGCACCACGTATCCAGAACCCAGTATGGGCAGCATTTGGGGGAGCTGCCTTGGGCAACTCTACAGCCCAAAATAACCATCCAGGCAGGAGAGCAGACATAACATGTATCAGACATGCAATCATTTTGGCTGAGCCCTGAATCCTTCATCCCTTCCAAAGACAACTTCGTGGATGACTAAATGACGGGTTTGCTTTTGGAATGCAGCATTTACTGCTGATTTGAAGGCATGGTGCCACAATTGATAAACTCGCCTACCTCTATTTAGGTGGCCCCTCAGGGAGATTGTGACCCTGTGGGAAAACTGTCTTTGTCAATACTTATGATTAGGCTGAACTCCTGGGTAATGCTACAGAGGTTGCCTCCTAAGCATGTGATGGTGTTACAGTCACCAACAAAGAGGAGTTTCTGGATGATCTCTTCAGGGACCCTTGCATATGGATCTCACTTGCTGTGGATGAACCAGTGGCCACTGTCACTGTTTGTCACAATCTGAGGAGGACAAGGCCTGATGACTGAAGGCAGAGGATTTGAAAAAGGGGACAATTACTTGTTTCTGTCTTAATTCTGAAAACCTGCTGCCTTGCTGACATTCATGTTCCTACACCATGTACTGGTGTGTCTGCTGGCATGGTTCTTGCAGATGCTCTGACTAAAATTAAGTGGCTACAGCCACTGGTGTGCAAGATTGCATAATCTGGGCCAGGGTGTTTAACCCACAACCTTGCCTCTGCTAAACTGACCCAGGTGGTCACTCCTCTAAAGTAGAGGCATAGCAGGAGAGACCTGAGTGAATGGCGACTTTCTTCTCTAGCTGGTGTACATCCATGTAAGAAAGCAATCAGACACAAGATTTCTCATCAAGTCCCCAGTTAGGGTAACATGTCATACAGGTGCTGAGCAGTCCGTGTTGTTCTTTATCTAACTTCAGGTTTTGCCTCAGTAATCTCCTCAGTCAAGGTGGGAGTCATCTCATTCTGACATCAGATGTCTCCACCTGAGCTGGTCTTTTTCATCAGTGAAGTAGGTACTTGTAGGCATGAGCCATCTGCCCTTTTTTAAATGTCTGCCTTGGGGTGAGGTGACTCATGCTCTTCCCATTTGCTACAAAGGAAATTCAAACTGCAAGCTCAGATAACACCTCAAGATATTAAGACTGGCTGAGCACTATTCTTAATATCTTGAGGTGTGTCAGTGGCCTAGTCGAACTCCTGGTCTGTTCTTTCTAAATGAAACAAAATATTTGCCCCGAGAATGATGTGTCTAATTCACACCTACTTAAGTGGGCACTCTCATACTGGAAATAGCCCAGTTTCCAGTAAAGTGTAAATATAATGGAAATACCTCCTGTCCCTACTTCTACATAACCAGCTTCTACATTTTGCTGATATTTTACAGTCATGCCTTCCTGTTATCTTATAAATTATATTTCTCCAGCCACCTTCTACTCCCAATGAGCTACTGAGAGAACAACAAATCACCCAAGGAATGGACACAGCAAAGACAGAAGCTAAGACATAAAACTAATTCTGCCAGCTGTATGAAATAAAGTGATTGCCCAAAGGATTTTTTTCACTCTTGTCTCTTTTTTTTTTTTTAAGTAGTTACTTATGACAATAATAGAGACTTCTCCAACAGAATGATCTTAGTGGGCAGTGTCCATTTAAATTAAATTTTTCTAATCAAATAGCTAACTTCATCAAGCAGCCAAAATCAATGCTTTGTATTACACACGGACCCAAACTCATTAAGGCTTTATTATTCAAGCATGCACCTCCCTTCAGCTTTTATCTTCCCTCAAGGGTTTTCATAGTAAGGCAGGCTTTTTTTTTTTTAATTAGCCCTTCTGCCCTGGAGCCTTCTATTTGATTTGCCAGTATCCAGGGAAGTATTGTTTTTTCTAACTACTCAATCCTTGAATAGAAAATTTTGCCTCTTAGTTCTACGTTATCAGTGATAATAAAGCATCATGGAAGACATTTTGATAATGCAGAGACAGAAGTGCACAAAGGCAAAGTGACACTTCAAAGGAGCATTAGCTCTGATATTGGAATCTCATTTATCTAACTCGCTCCTAAAGGACAAGTTAGCAATTCACGAGGGTGCAGTTCGCGCACACACATGAAGGGGCATGAAAGGCCTTTTGCTTCAGCAGAGCTGCCTGATCCCAGTGCCCTTGAGCATGTGGAGCTTTATGAATGCTGTTGTTGTATTTTTATTTTTCCTCTACTTTCTTTATTTTCATATGGAGAATCAGCTGCTTGCTTAGCTCTTTCTGTGTGTGTTGGGGGCGTGGAAATGGTTGTATGGTTATTGTATGAGGAGTAATCTGCAGGTTTGCTGCTTTCCCGTGTATGCTGAGCAGTCTGTGACTGCTCACCAGCCCATGACCATCCATCCAGGTTCATGTCTCAGTGTCAAGGATGCTGTATCTTTGCTGCTTCATCAAGGTGTATCTCATCAACAGGGCATTGTTAATCAGTGTGTGTGTATTCTTGGGGATGAGTGTATGTGTTATGCATTATCTTATCCACTGGAAATACCACATGCACCTATACATAAACTGTAATTTTATTAATAAGGGCATTGGAGCATGTTGTCCAAGGGATTCCACAAAGTTCAATCCACATGCTGGACCAGACTGCTGTCAGCGACTGGTGGGTACTGCCCTGTAGGAGCACTAGTGAACCTGGAGTTGCTCACAGGTCTCATCCCAGCATGCTGTCATCAAGACAGAGAGGCTCATCTGCTGTAGCAGCCAGGGCTCCCAGGATCTAAGACTGGGCAAAGGGATCTAAGACTGCTGTCACCATTTCTATTATTTCCATCCTTTGCACAATAACTCACTGCGTGCCAGCCTTGAGTGCCAAGGCAGACATTGCATGTCTGTGACACAAAACAACCTGGTGCTGAGCTGGGTCAGACAGACACACCCTTGGTAAATTTCCATTCTGGCAGGTAACTAATGCATCTGTCTCCTTCCATTTACCAAAGGCTTAGACTTACCTTACTTCTGCTCTTGGCTGACCACAGTCTCCGTACCTTGCTGAGAAACTGGGATGTCAAAACTGAGACTGAGAAGTGAAAACTTTCAGCAAGAGATAAGCTCAGGAGCTAGTGTGACTGGGAACAAGGCGTTTGGTGAAATTTTACCTTGGTTATTTTCAAACTAACCGTCAGCACATGAAGAAAACTCAATGTGAACTGTCAGCAAATTATTCTCCAAAGCACGAGACAGTTTCAGGCAGTAGCTTCAAAAGGAAACTGTTCTACTCCTTTTAGTGAAAGAAATGCTCTGCAAGTAGCCATTTAAATGTCTATGCAAATTAATTCCTTCAGTGATCATTTTGCTCCTCGTAATGAGTTTATCCTGTTCTCCCAAAATCCCAAACCCTGGGGAATTGAAGGTTGTGCACTGTTTTGGGGAAAACCACAATAATAGCAGATGAAAAATGGATGATGTTGAAATAGTGTCAGAAAACTGAAATTGGCCTGAAATGGCTGTCAGACAGAAAATTTTTTCCTTCCTTTCTTGGTACAATCAGCTAATTTTCAAAGTTAATTGCTTCTTAGCATAAACGTGTCAGAAGCAAGCACCAGCCCAGTACAGAGGGCTCTGAATTTTGCATAAATTTTCATATGTACTCTGTATGTTTTCATATTTAAATTGGGTTGCCACAGAATCTCTGATCTATCCTGCCAGGACTTTCCCAACAATAGAAGACTTAAGGCAGAGCTTAGCACCATCCTACTCCCCACATGGGTTTGAAGATAGTTTTCTTCATTCTGCATCACCAGTTTGGGAAATAATTTCCCCTACAGTTGTGCACACTTCTCTGCCTGACATTCCTGCGGGGTCCACACATGAAGGGAGAGGGCTGGCACCACGAGCAGATGGCTGGCTTTGCAGTGCCCCACATGTACTTATTTCTCTTTGTTCTTATATCTTTTTGTTCTCCTTTTTTCTATGCATGTCAGATTAGCAGTGGATTTTAGTATGTTGCCTCATCTGAACCTGTGAGATTTTGGTGAGCACAATAAGCCAAGCCAGGCTAGCTCATGCTGTACTGGAAAGTAACTGGAAGTCTCCAGAGTGGAGTGTCCCTGGTGCTTGTTCCAGCCTGTGATGGGGATTCCCAGCCCCTTAGACCTGACACCTTACCTGTGTATGTAAGTGCTTCCAACCCTGGTCAAATCCAGTCAACGCTGCTTATTGTCATAAATCACAGATCTTTGGTAACTTAAGGAGCCCATGGGGACACGGGTTTCATAAAAGTCTGACCCAGGGATTTCATGTACTCTGTTCAGAAGCTGGCTGGCTGGCAAACTGAAGAATATGCTGCTTTTAAAATATGTGGTATGAATAGCATTTTTAATACAGATAATTTGCTTGGAACATTGCTAGTTGACAGAAAGGGAAGCTTCTCTTTTTAGCCAGACCATGATTAAGACCATGCTGAACATAAGGGCTATGCTAAATATTAAAAACAATTCCTAGCTCTTAGGAACTCTTCAGATCATTAGCATATCTAACAGTGCCTCAGGAAATAGGACTGCCTCAGGCCTTTAGTATCCACCTAGTCTATCCTTCTGCTCCAAGACAGAATGAATTAGATGTAAACCAGTTTTTGACAGGCATTTTCCTGGTCTGTCCTTAGAAACCTTCAGCGACAGATAAATAAACACCCAGGCAATCTCCCCTAGTGTCTCACAATGCCTAGAGTCAGGAAACTTAATTTTCTGGTCTAAGTTTCCCTTGCTGAAGTTAAGGTTCACTTTTCCTTGTCCTGCCTGTGGTGGAAAGACTATTCCCTGCCCAACAGCAACAGCATGTTTGAGAGCTGCAGTCCTCATTCTAAATCTTCTGCTTTCCTTTCTGGTCTCACTGAGCATTGATCATTTGTACAGTCTTTTCTTATTGGTAGTGTTATTTAGACACCCCCACCCCCCTGGTGGAAATTCATATTTCCTTGAATACTGGAATATATCAAGGGCTATTGTTTTGGTGGGCTGTTAGCTGCCAAATACAGGTCTCCAGCAGAGCTGTGATGCTCACAGTGTCTCATGGACAGCTCTTACCCGAGTGGATCGAGTGTCTCCTGCATATTTTCACCACAGTGTGTTATAATCCATGTATGTTAAACTGGAAACCATCACCCTTGGGTTTTTCTGCAGAGCTTTTGGCGACTAGGAACACCAAGAGCTTACAGAAGTGAAATGGCTTGAGCAGTCGCCTCCAGATCAAAGGCAGGGGTGGGAACAGACAGGGGGAGGTTGGTTTTAGAGAACTGAGTGAAAAGCAGGGAAAGAACATGCAAATGCAAGTGTCAGGGGTTCAGAGGGAAGCCCTCAGGCTGCCAGTAAGAGTTCTTGTCAGAGTTGCAGCCAGTTCCCAAACCACTCTTCTGCATTCCAGCCTTTCCTGGAGCTTTCACTGTTTGCTACACACAAACCAAAGCAGTTGATCTAGCACTCACAGCCGTAAAGAGATCCACGAGGTGGTGAAGGCCACACAATATCAAACTAAACTGTGACTTTGGCTCACTCAGACACACACCTAGAGTCCTCCATGAGTGTTTTTCTGGTTCAGAGGTGAAACCAGCCAGGTAAGCAAACACTCGGTGCTGAAGGGGAGTGCCAGGCTCGCTCGCACGTCTCAGCTGAGCACAGCCCCCTCCCTCCCTCCCTCTCTCACACAGCACTGGGGCAGGGATGCCGCGCTGAATTCAGGGAGGGCACAGCACCGGTGCAGGGTCAGAGCGCAGGAAGGATGCCTGATGCACGCAAGGGTGGCAGGATGGGGAATGAGAAAACAGAACCTGGGAAGCTCTGAGCATATTGCTCTCTTGTTACCAGTTTTCATATGCATTGAGAAGGCAGCTTTTATTTTCTAATCATCACCAGCACAGAGCATATTTCCTGACTATCTGGAGTGGTCCAGTGAGGTAAGCTGCTCTAATTGAAAGCTAGATTGCTTGGAAATGAGAAAGTCTGATTTGTTTGAAGAAAGCCACCTTTTCGTTTTTCCTTGATGCTCTATTGTTTGTTAGGCACTGACAATGCTCGATCCCATGTGCACAGCATCCATGCCTGGAAGGAAGGCGTACTCTGGTGAAAAGTCACACAAGGCTGTCATCCTGGCTGCAGGGAAACAAAAGCTCCAGGAGGCACTGCTGTCAGGAGCAGGGGGGACAGGGAGCCTCGCAGCTGTCGCCCTCCTAGGAGTGAAGCTCCCTATTCAATCACCTCCTGCCATCCACGCTCGCTCGTCGGGGCTCCAGATATTCCCCCCTCCCTCTCCTTGTCACTCATGAGCCCCCAGGGATGCTAATGCCACACCCTCCCCTGCAGCACGAACAGTAAGCTCTGTTCTGAACGCGGTTTAGTAGGAAGCCTCACACAATAATTAGAAAATATTCAGGAATCGGTTGGGGTTTTGTTGTCTGTCTTCTTGTGGGTCTGCAGCAATGAGCCAGCTCCCGTGCCCCCAGCACAATTATTTATGAATGCTCCACAGAGACCAGGTCCTGTCAAGAAGTGATTAAGCCAAATGTTCTCTGGCTGCACCACTTGGCTGTTGTGGCAGTCATCCTCACTGATCACTGGCAGAACAGGGTACTGTCCTTATTTAAATAAACTACCTAGCTGCCTCCTCTGGGAAGGAAAGGCCCTTTCCAAATCCTCATCTGCCTGGAAAATAGCAGACCCAAAATCACTTGTTTATATCTCTATAAAAACACATGCACAGGTGTTCACATGGCTGTAGTTGGTGCATACACACAGGCATGTGCACACAAGCATCAGAGCAAGGTGACAATGATATCTTGAGTATCCCCTGCATTGTGCCAGGCCGTGGGCAGGTGGTACAGTGGTAGGTGGGTGTCACCAGGCATCACAGAGATGACAGCTCGGTCCAGATGTGTAAGGAGAGAGAGCCAAGTAGCTGGGTTCCTTCACACTGGGCCCTGATGGATAGTCCCTGCCTTGCTGCTCCCTTTGCTACATCACGCTGTCATAAACCTTCTCCCAGGCTGTGGTCCCACAGGTCAGCAGCAGGAGAAAGGCTTATCACCCTGCATGTACAATATTTTGTAGTGTTTGCACTCCAAAAAAAGCAGGAGCACAGCTTACCCCATGTCTTGGAGCATTGCTATCAGTACTTGCCCCACTGATCCATATTTCTGCAGAGTACTGAGACTGGTGAGTGATGTGGCTAACTCAAACCTACATCTCCTGTCAGTCATATATCCTAGACACCTAATGTGGTGTGATCAGTGCCCTGATGAAGATATGAGAGGATAAGGATGGATGAGGAGAAGACACTGACACAGTAACTTGTCTTTTGTTGTGGAGTAAGTGCTGACAACAGAAGTTTAAATATTTGATGGAGATGTGAGTCTATCACTGTTTTCACATATGAACTGTGAATTTTGTTTCCCTGTCTGACTGGTCTCCCCAGTCCGGGACTCAATGCAGCTCCCATTCTGATGGCTACATGCCACTTCTCCTTTGCTACTTAAAAGAAAATAGGCTAAAAAGAAAAGCGGACAAAAATCACTACAGGCATTTTTGGTCCCCCCAGATATCTGTTCTGCCACAAATAGGCCAAGTCGAGTGAAATTTTGGGCATCAACACCCTGTGTTAAGTAGAATATTCTAGCACTTGAGTACATTTTGGTGAAGAACTTAATTGAACCTGCCTTCTGCTAGTTTTATTTAGTGGCCCCTACCTCCTGTACTGGAGGAGAAAGTTAAAACCTTTTTTCCTGTTCTCTGTGTTCACATCACTCATGACTTCACAGACCTTTAGCATCCCCCCTCTACATTTTCTATTTTACAAGAAAAAGAGTCCCAGAGACATTTATCAATGTTAAGTTTTATCTGCCATTTTATTGCCTGTTCCCCTTGCAACTCTTTGGATTTGGCTTTGATTTTACTACACCTATTAATTCATTTTCCTACAGCTATTAACTTGAACTTTCACAGATGAAGAATGGGTATATCCTGGAGCCATGGCTCACGAACACCACAAGTGAGAGTCCTTCTGCTGTGTTGGAAAGCCTCTTCAAAGCAGGCAGCCTTGGATCTGATTTATTATGTCTCTGAGGAGAGTTTAATTTGTAACTCCTGAACAGAAATTCCTAAAGATTTCAGAAGCTGTTAGCCTTATTCTGCTGGCTGAGCCTCACACCTTGAAACAGAGATGACCCACTCCTGGTAGCTGATGCCTTGGGGAGAGGTGCAGGGCATTGATTGATGTAACTGGATATATGTTCTGCTCTGCTATAGTGCAGGGATACAGGTATGTGAGGCATGCAGGGTCTTGTTTTACCCCAGTTTTCAGAGGAAAGAGGCAGCTTGCTGCTCTACCACCAGTCTGTGGTTTTTAAATGCCATAAAACACTGGTAGCAAAGGGCAGCTGCCCATGGGTTAGATACAAAAAGAATTTATTTTGACCTGGAATGAAGTTCCTCTCTTCCTAGTTTCACAGCATCATGTGCCACCAGAGCAAATGGATTTGTAAAAGCCTATAAATAAAATGTTTACAAAAAAAAAAAAATGGGGCAGCTGCACTACCACAACCCTCTGCTTTTCTCTGCCATAGACACATCCCTTACATGCCCCAAAAATGGGTGAGGTGAATGAAGGAAATGCTGAGCTGTGAATTCCTGAGCCACCCAGCCTGTTACTAATTACCATGATTAAATATTGACACAGTGACTGCACACAGGGCTCCCAGGCAGAGATCACTACCCCTCTGTGGCGGCTGCAGAGAAATCCAGACAAAGAAATAGTTCCCCAAGCACTTATACTGCAAGACCCCATCCTAAAATTATCATCCCCTGGGGACTGGCAGCATGTGTGAGAGCATGCAGAACTTTAGCAAGAGGCTGGTGGGGATCAGGAGGTTTCTGACCCCAAATCATTGCCTTTGGGACTCCCTTTGCTGCAGTCTGCAGCAGCTGGGTAGGGCAAGTGGGATGAGGCAGCACAGTGGGATCTGCTTCCCCACAGCAAACAAAGGCTGTTACTCAGAAGAATAATAGGGTCCTGCTGCTCTGGGTGCAAACTCATCCTCAGGGCATCCTCAGGGAAGCTCCTAGACTGACCTCCCAGTCCAGCTTGGCTGCCTCCCTGCACGTCTGCCCAGGCTGGCAAGCCTGGTAATTGCATCGCCCCACATGCTCCCTCAAGCATCTTATGCCCTGTCCTTTCGTGGGTCCCAGTCAGAGACCAGCTTGTGAATCTACACTTGAGATTGTCCCTATTCAGGAAAATGTCTTATCATGTGTTGTAAGAGTGTCCTGCACAGGGATGCACAAACCGACACCAAATGGGAAGATTTTGCCCCAGAAAGACTCGCTGACAGAACAGGGAAGCCTCTGGAGGCTGTAGCTCTTTCTTCTCTCTCCTCCTCTTCCCCAACACTGCTGGTTAACGTGCTGGGCTGTGTGCCAGGAGAGCAGATGTACTACAGCATGGTTTTTACTCCCGTACCGCAGCCGTGGCCAGCACTGATTTTGACCATGGTCATTTTTTAATACAGCAGCTGACTTGGCCACAAGTGAAAAATAAAATACGATCCCTTGCAATTGCAAATTGCCCAAAGCCATCTGAGCTCCTTCTCTTCTGGGAACGAGGAGCAGTATCGGTGAAACTCCTCTGTATCCAGTGCATCTACTAGCCCAAGCTCAATTCCTTCTTCATTAGATTTTCCCTCTTTATCCCTTCAAATCATACTGGGCAGCTGCAGAAGCCAGGACGAATTTGTGCCATGTTAGTACTCTTAAAGCAGCAGAATATTAAGTTTCACAGCTTGACCCTACTCCAGTGCTAAGGTTTTTTATGAATGCTGCCTGTTGCTTGTGTTAAGAACAACCACTTCAAAGTCTCAAGCTCTAAAGAGCATCTCCTTTGTGGCTGAGCTTTCTTATCCTGATGCCAGGCAGCAAAGTAAATTTTTTCCAAAAGTTATGATGGAAGCGGTAGTTTTTGAGATTGTATTCGCAGGGAAATAACTAAGAAACAGCTTGTATATTGATACAAAATGTTGCAAGGCACCAATTTCTCCATTGCCCTGGTTTCACACTGCAGGGTCCAGCAGCTTTGCCCCTGGAGGTTGAAGGGCTGCAGCTGCCACAGCTGCCATAAGGCTGGATGGGACCACCTGGCTCCAGCTTCCCTCCTTGCTCCCCCAGGAGCAGTGAGGATGGGGGAAAAGAGGGAAGAAGTTATGCTGTAGCTTCTTTGCCCCTGGTGTGTCAGAGGCTGCAAAAACACATTGGAGGCAAGGGGCCAGAGAGAGGACTAAGGTACTCGCTTGTGGTGGTTGCTTATCCCCTTTCAATGTACTTTCTGCCAAGGACAGCTCATGTTCAGAGCCAATGGCAGCCCTGAAAGGCACTCACAGAACCTACTTATTTGGGATGGTGAGAGGAAGAGGAGAAGACAGGACACAATTGTATTTATTATCCACCCCAGACACAAACAACAAGCTGTTAATTACCGGACTGTAGTACATACAGCTGTACCATCCGTGGCTTCTACTGGAAAATGTTGCTGAAAGAAAATATCAAGGGTGATATTCCTTTGGCTTGTGGTTTGCCTGTACTGAGCGTGTTGCTTTGTACTTTAGCACAAGCTTGGTACATTTCCAGTTAACCAGAGCTTAGCTGGGAAGAAGCCTGAGCCATTCCCCAAGTTTGCAGATGGGCTGGGAAAGGGGTCAGAGAACTTCGTTTTTGTTCCACTCCACCTCAGATCTATCCCCTGTCTTCAGGGAAGATGCTGGGGCTGAGTGGGTTATTCTAACCCGGGTGTAGGTCCCACACATCTGGCCTGATTGCACTGGTTTTTAGCAGCTGAGAGCTGCTCAGTGGCCAGCACCAGAAATGCTTATGGGAATGAAGGGGAAGGTGATGTGAGATTTTGTAGGGAAGGAAACACACTTTGTCCTGATTTCTCCAGGTACTTTTGGGACCTTGAGAAAAGAGAAAGGAGCTTCAATTCTGTTCTTCCACTTTTGATGATATTTTAATATTCATTAATTAACACAGTTGTGCATTCAAGTACTTGAACACTCATGGTTTAGGTGTAACTTCAACCAGAACTTGAGGATTGGGATGAACATCCTGATCCATAGCCAAACAGCTGTGAAGCATGTACAGGAGAAGTGACACAGCATCATCTTAGCCAGTCATTTGACTCACGTGGCTTTCAGCAGTAGCTTCTTTTCTTGCTATTCTTCACCCCTAAAGAACCCTCACTTGTTACTCCATCAGCTCCTGATTTGGGGCCAAAAGAGAACCAGCCTGGGTTAGAGATAACTTCATCTGTATGGAGGGTGTTTTTAACACAAATCAACTCTTCAATCTCTTCATTGTGTGTCCTGACAAATAGTCTCACTGACACAACAGAGGGAGTGGGGCTGGAGAGAAATGAGTGGGCAAATGCAGAATGAAGTCCCACTTGAGCTAGACCTCCTCCAGAAGTGTGCATGCCATCCAGGTGCTATCTCCTGTTCATGCTGCTTCTGCTGTGCACACAGGGCTGCCTATTTCTCACACTCTTCAGAATCTGCATGGGCAGCACAGTGGTAAATGCACTCTAAATACTGAGTATTGGCAACTGCTGCACATCTGCTGAAGAGCTGAATGTGTAATGCAGAAGGTAGTAGTTCAAGTGGTAGTCCCAAGCCTTGCTGCTCTTGGTTCCTCAGAGACTCTTCTCTATTTCCCGTTTTTTCTAGCTCTGCTTCTATTTCATATATTAAAACACATGGAAGAATTTCTATCCTTGTTTATGCAAATTTGTAGCCAGAACTTCAGTTATTGAAAGAATTGCATGGGCTTCAGAACAATTAGTCTGAATTTTCTGATGAAACTAATCCAGATTTTACTCCCTTCTTGAGAACAACTACATACTTGATGGTACCTTTTACCTCTACAAATCAAGTACCTGTTGTCCACCTGAATTTTTTCAGCCTTCTTTCAAATCACCTTGTCTCCTGCTTTCCAGAAGAGAAAACTTCAAACGCTTAAATTCAGCCTGAAAATGCTGTTCATGGGTTGGCACAGGGTGTGAGCTGAGGAAAACGCTGTCCCAGGCTATCTATCACTTCAAAAGCCATCAGTCCAATAAAAACAGAAGCTGATTTTACATTAAGGCATCCATGGCACATCTGGTCCTATAAATACATCACAGTGGAGACTTCTATAGGTTGTGAAGAGGCAGGTTTGTATTTATGGCACCCAATGAATAAAAAGAGGGAAAATTAATTTCCTGTTTTGAAATGAGCCTCAATTTTATCATCGGGAAAACTACATCATGAAGCTGACTGCAGTTTAATGTACACAGCTTTCCTATCTAGCCATTAAGCAGTTTATTCTCTGCTGGATGGATGTTTCGTTCCTTTTAATGTTAATGATAATCCCACATATGCCATGACAGAATAAATGTCAAACCATGTGAACCATTTAATCCCTAAAGGAAAATGGAGTAAATCCTTCAAGCAATGTAGGATCTGCCAGCAAAGTGATAGGAGCCTGTGAAGGGTAGAGAGAGCTTCTAGCAGGGCTGAAATGTAGGGATGTTGCTTTGCCAGCTTTGGCAGCAAAGCCAACTGAAGATGTTCCCATCCATCCTGTCCCCATCTCTGTCCCCTTCTGCTGCCACCCCCTCCACCCTGAGTTGAAGCAACCATAAAAATGGGTTGCTAACAGGACTCGGGTTTAAATCTCCTCTCCAGAAGAAACCAGAAACCTGGCTGCCCTTGTTGGTCTTTAACCCAGTTCATTTCAGAGTTCTGCACATAGTTGTACAGAGGCACTGGGAGCAACAAACAGTGGCCAGAGTCCAGGAATGAGCAATTAAGGAAGGGCTGGGGAGAAAACTTCCTACGGTGGCATAGGAGGGAGCAGGCAAGCTGAAGGATGTGAAGCTATGCCAGAGTGCCTGCCTTGGCACACAGTGCGTGGCTGTGCCACCTCTGCACAGTAACACTGGCTCACAGAACTGTGGCTCACCCAGCTGATGATTCCAGCAGGAATCATCAGTAGTTTCTCACCCATGCCCTTGCCCAGTCATGGATATACAGCAGGGCAGAATGACAGGAGATTACATGACCCAGAAAATCCTGAAGATGAAAGGAAAAAGCAACACCAAAACATCCTTTGGAGTTCTCTACGCAGCCATAAAGCAATTGTTTAGATGGATAGAAAAAGCAGGAGTTGGATGAAAATCAGCTCTGAGATTCACTGATTAAGCTGAAGAGGAAACTGGGATTTTACTCTTTTATGAGGCTCTTGTAACCACTGAACTATGTCAATAATATCAGCTCTGACTGTATATTTTCACATAGATTTCACAACAAGTTTATCAGTAAACAAACCCAGCAGCATTACTTAATATCTTGAGTGCAAACTTAACAGGAGGTCAGAGCCACTGCAGAGGAGCTAAGCTTGTCCCACCCAGTCTATTCCCATAGGATGAAAATCCAGTGGGTGATCCCAGTAACAGCCCACCTGCAGACCTGGGATACTTCCATTCCCTGAACTTTGTCACAATTCATGTATTTCCTTAAGAAATAAAGAAGGTTCTTGCATTTGGAGTTGAGAATCTTAGAGATCTTTTCCAACTTAAGTGATTCTATAATTCCATGACTCTGTGATTTCTGAGGTAACCCTCATGGCATTAATGCAATATTATATATTGTGGAGTTGAAGCCAGTCACAGCAGAGGAGGAGAATTAAACCAGACTTTTGCTGCTTCAAACACAGAGCGGGTCATCCGATCAAGTTGTTTCCCGCCCACATAGGGCTTTCTTCCATGGGTAAGTCAGTCCAGATTCACAAGGAGTTTCTCATATGGTACCAACAGGATATGAAAGAAAATAACCAGGAGGGTCCACACTGCAGATCTGACAGGTCAGCCTCTGCAAGCCCTGTTTACCATCCCACGTTCTCCTGCTCTTCCAAAACTGATGGGGACTTGCAAAGTCCTGATGTGTTGTTATGGTCAAGACAGCACCACATGCAAGGCTGCTGCTTACTAGCTGCTGGCAGTGGCTCCTGCCCTTGTGTTTGACCTGCTCTTCTGTCTGGCTGTGGTTTGGTGAACCAATCCCTGCTCCAACACTCCTTCCATTGGATGCCACTTCCTGTAACAGTATCAGCAACAACAGGCAGGAGAGGGGAAGAGGACAGAGGACAGAGGGCCCTTCAAAGGAGACTTTGTGAGGAAATGTCCACCTTAGCTAAGAGGAGGGGCTGTGCCATTCGTCAGAGAGGCTGTGAACTGTGACCCTTTCTTGGGGGCGACAATGGAGGTGTCAGTAGAGGTGTAACCCAGAGCATGGTTGTCCATTCAGAAGCACGTGGCCACCATCTCCACTGCCAGGGTAGCTAATATGAACACTGGTTATTTCATCAGTCTGCTCCTTCTTCTTGGAAGCTCTACTCCTCTGCTATCACAGTCAATGAATCATTTTTATAGGATATTGGGAGTGCAGATTGAGACTATTTAAGTACCACTGCTGGAAAAGAGTGGATGCTTTCTGAGAAATGATGGCTAGGTGACAGGCACTGACTGGAAGGTTTACTCTACCAAACAGCAGCTGCTAAGGCAAAAGAGAGCAGGGATTCAGGGACCTGCAAGACCACACAAGCTGCCCATCAGACATGCTGGCTTCAGTGGCAGTAGTCAGAAGCATGCTATTCACATCTTCTGTGTAATTTGCTTGTGTGTCTAAATGTCTGATACACGACAGTAAGCATCAAGCCATTGCAGATGCCAGAATGGCTAAACTTGGTCACTTTGCTTTGGTTGTAGTAACTTTCAGCATCATCATCCCATTAAGCAACCTGTAGGCCTGGGCAGGTCCCTTCTCTATGGTTAAGGTTTGTCACAAAATGTACAAACAACCCCATTGCAGGACCAGTGGGAGCAAGGAGATTTTATTATTACGAAGGAAAACATTATTTTTATTGTTCTGAAAGAACAGTTGGTGGTGAAAGCTCTAACGTGTGATAACATGTACAAGTTTGTGCAAACGGACGTGGTGACAAGCTGTGCCAAGGGTGCAGAGGACTTTAGCCTCAGAGCTGCAGCAGTGCCTCCCTCACACAGCAGCAAACAGCCCTGTCCATTCAGTGCTGGCTGGCTGGGTGTGGGGCACTGGCGCAGCAGCATAGTGCTTAGTTGCAAGGATTTGGGGTCCTGCCAATGCTCTTTTTGCACAGGTTGAAGAAGCTGAGTGACAGGGGAGGGGGCCAGAGGTTGGCTGCAACTTCTGGGGCAGGACCAGGTGCAGAGCACCTCACTGTGGACTGGTGAGGAGGAAGAAGAGGTGCAGTCGCTGCCGTTCATTGCTTGGGTTCCACACTGATTACTTTTTGTCTCTCCAGAAACACTCGAGTTTCAAGATGTTACCTCCACCCTTCTTATGTGTTTCTGAAGACTGTTTAGTGGTGGACCTGACAGTGTTAGGTAAAAGGCTGGACTCGATGATTAATTAGAGGCCTTCTCGAACTTTAATGGTTCCATGACTCCAACCCAGAGATGGCAAGTCTATCCCCAGTTTCCTTCTTGAGTTCTTTTATATGCTGATGGACAAAAGCATGTTCCCGAGGCCTTTGCTGATCTACTGCTGCACTGCAATCTATCTTTTAGTAGGGATGCTGCATGGGGCCAGTTACCTGCCTAAGTGCTCATCTCTACCTGGGAGGCTTCAGGGAGTGCTCATGAACCCTCGTTACTGATCACATTACCGGTTCTGCAGGTAGTGCCCTCCCTTTTTTTTGGATGACACAACAAAAAAAAAAAAAAAACCCTGTACATTGACAAAATCTAAAGGAATTTAGCAAGAGCCTTGCTATGGTGACTACCAGCAAGGTGCCTCCTGCTATCCTGCAGAGATGGAAAAACACGCCCATGCACTGGCCCTGATGTACAGTTGGAGAGGTCTCAGCAAATATTTCATTATCCCACTTTAGATCTTCAGCTCATGGCTTGCTGCATCCATAAAACTGTCATGCCCTCAGGCTCAGATATTTTGCAATGGCAAGAAAGGGTCCACGGTCTGTGCTTTGTAATTTAGGTTTTGCATAAGTAATTTTATTGCAGCCTGCTACACTGCCTTCAGAAGGTTCAAAAAACAGAGCTGAATTCATCAAGGTTAAGGCATTAACTTTCTACAGCCAGAGGCACATGGAGGAGGAGAGATGTGACCAGGACCTGGTTGACCACCTTAGGCAAAGCAGCCAAGAGGGCTATTGACAGCTGGGTGACACATCAGCAGCCTTTGTCGTGAGATGATGTGAGCTGGGCACAAACTCACATTGCTCGGCTCCCAGAGCTGCCACTCCCCATCGCTGCTGCATGACTCACAGGCAGCTCAAAACCTTCCCTGATAAGGAGTTTGCAGAAACGAAAAGAAATACAGCAAACAGGGAGTAACGGGATAATAAAAAAGAAAAACCTTCAAGAAGAGCCAAAATAAAAATTTCCAAACTCTTATTAACCAAAATAGACAGTGTGAGAGCATAAAAACTGGCACTGATTTTCTGTGTGAGTCGCTGCATTTCTAGCTCTACATGTCCTCCTGAACGAAGACTGCAAGTCTCTGGTCTTTGCTGGAGCTGAGCATATGGTCCTTAAGGATGCAGAGGAGAATGGAGAGCTGTGCTTGGAGGGTTTCCAGCTAAATAATAGGGAAAAGGGCAGACCTACTCACAGACCTAAGTATGCTGACCAGGAGAAAAGCTGGGGAGAGAGAGGCATATTCTGCCAACTGCTCTCCCAGTTATTTAGCCTGCAGCTGTAGCTGGGGGGAGGGTGAGCAGTGTGTATGGCAAATGCAAGCTCATGTCCACTCAAGGTAACTCATTTTCTCATTACTGAGAAATGTGATGCACGTTAGCAGTGTCCTGCAGGCACTGGTTTCAGGTGTCCCCTCCTGACAGGGCTGCTTGCTGCAAGACAAGGACATGGAATGCATGGACAATGTCTGTGCTAACTGGACTGCCAGCGACTATCTGTGACCTGCTTGTCAGCCTCAAGTCATTTGAATGTGGCAGAGGTTGGCTCCCTTACACTACCATTCCAACACCAGAAGCTGAAAAAGTCCAGGGAAAAGCTGGATTCACCTCCAGTCCTGGGCCAGAGCGGCAGGTAAAATGAATGCCTGCATGAAGTAGGCTGGGATTGCAAGGATCTGGGCAACATCTGTAACATCTGGCCAGCAGCTGCAGTGTGGCTGAGGCCAATGCGGCATGGTGGACACAGATGAACACTGAGAGCAAACCAGTGTGAGCAACAGCCACACCACTGCAGCGCTGGAGTGCAGATACACACCTACAAAGCATGGCTGGGGCAGAGCTTGCTCTGCTGGGGCATTGCTCCCGATGCAGTACAGTCCAGCTGCGATCCCAGAAGGAATGAGTACCACCGGAGCCAAGAGGTGTAGGTACCCGCTGCCACTGCCCTGTGCAGCTTTGACAATGCTGACACTCATCTTCAGGCTGCTTCTCCCTCTTGCTTCAGGCTGCTTCTCCCTCAGGTTCTCAACCTGTCTGTCTGCAAGGAAACGCCTGTCGCCGAAGCAGGACTTTTTGCCCCATGTGCTGATTCTTTTCTCGCCCAGCCTGATGCCTTGTCCAGCAACAGCCAAAATTGCCAGAGAGCAAAAGCAGGGTCTCACAGGCCAGCAGCAAACTTGCTTTTATCATCCCTACAAAGCTACCATCTGCTAGACCTGTTTCAAAATGTAGCTCTGCTGACCTCTAGGGGACTGCTACAAACCCAAAACCATAAAGGCTTCAAAGCTCACGGCATACTACAGCCCTTCACAGGCTCTTCAGGAGCCCTGTGGTGGGGATAACACAGCTGACACAACCCACTCCTGGTCCCTTTAGCACTACTAGGGGCTGTAAATAAAACCCTGGCTCCAACACTGCCTCTTCCATCTCACCTTTACGGCTGTAATACCTCAAGAAAAGTACACAAGCAAGGTTAGGTTGTTGGAGAGATATTACCTGCTATCAGACTGCCTCATATAATTGCTGCTTTTCAGAGTGGAGAAGCACTTGGAAGTTTGAGAGCTTGTGGTTTTCAGTATCAGTTTGTCTAATAAAAGGTATAAAAGCCTTGCCTTGGTGTCACAAGTACAGCGCTACTTGGCGAAACGCATGGATGCATATACCTAGGCATTGGAAATAAAGTTAAATGTGCTTTTTTATGGCATTTCATCACTCAGTAAACAAGTGGCAGAAACAAGAACCTTGTCAAGGAGTAGAAGGAACATGAAGAAAATGTAAAATCTGATGAGCTCCTTAAAACAGCATGTGGTGCTGCTGAGGCGGGTAACAGCATTTCCCAGCTGGCTGATTGAGGACAGCTGTGGTGGGGGACAGAGCATTAGGCAGGAGCCAACAGAGGCAGCACAAACTGTGCACCTCTGATGGACCTGTTCTCCTTGAGACAAAGCCAAAGCCTATCATAGCCCTGGAATATCCCGATTTCTTGATTTGGGGAAGGTATGACATAACTTTGGAGAGTGTGGACAGACTTGGACTGGGCAAAAACCACACATAGTAGTGCCCCCAGCTGCAACCACCACCTTGTGGGGCAGCTCCCCAGCACTGCAGGGCAGATGGCTGTTCCTGGGCTGAGATCCATGTTAGCAGAGAGCTGATGTCTAAACTGTTTTAATTCACTCGACCTTCTGACGCAGGAAGAAGCCCATCCAGCAGACCTGAGAGGGCAAGAGGCTCCAAGCAGCTGAAAAAGTGCTTGGGAGCAGCACTGCTTCTGTGAGGGCAGCTGTATCTGTAGCCAGAGCCCAACTGTCTCAGTGGATTCCACCATGTGCAAAGGTCTCCTAAGAGGCTGTGGGGCTTGTGTTGCCAGGATTGTGCTCCAACACAAGAGAGTCAGTCCTGGCAGGCACTCCACCAGCCACAGGAATGACTTTATAGGCAGCACTTGGAGTTCTGGGCACACCATAGGGAGTGTAAGTGGTGTGCTCCTACTCAATGCTTATGCCCTGGGAAGTGCCAAAAATACAAGGCAAGTGCTAAGGTAAAGAACTTCCTCTTCCATGGGCTGGAAGATGTCAACCCACAGAGGTTCATGACAAAAGGTAACAACTGTCTTGACTCAACTAAATCAGGGTGAGAAGATGTCAAAGCGGCAATTAAGAGTGAAGTGTTTAAAGAAAAGAGACAAATTATTTAACAGAATCCCTATTTTCATTGCAGCATTGTTACATGTCTCTTAATTAGAACAGATGTCTCCCTAATCCGTGCAAAACAGAAAAGGACCTGAGAGGTCTGAAATACTGGTTCATACACAAATATTACCACCAATTCCCAGCTTCTGACAGCAAATCCACTGCCTCAGACTGTGCCAAACCAAACCACCTGATGATTCTGGGTCCATCAGGGCTGGCTTTGCAGTGCCCAAAGCTCAGATGACATCATTTTCTCCTCCTTGTGCCTGCAAATACTGTTATCCCACCATGCACCAGCAGTGCCTAGAATAGTCAAGCCTGCCATTCCCTGTGCCACATGCATTGCAGCTGTGTTTTAACCTCTCAAATTCAAAATTGAGTTGATTTTGCTCACAGAGAAAAGACACAATGAGTCATCAGAGTTTGGTAAGCTCTTTAATGGCAAGCTCGTGGTGTAATGCCACTGCTGGATTTGACGCCTTGGTGGTGGAGGAGGAAGGAGGATAAGAATGAAGGCAATGCTCTACTGAAGGCTTCCACCTTTGAAAGTGCTGAACAAAAGGGCAACTTCTTTTGGTGACTTGTTTCACAGCTTTGTAGTCCCAAAGACAGAGAGATCTTCCAGCCAAAATTATGGTGGAAACCACACCAAAGACAGCCTTGGCATGGCATGGCACAACATGATTTCTGCTTGATGTGTTGAGGGCTGACTAGTCCCTGCATTAGTAAAGGAAAACTTGACAAAAAATTGCATTGACTGAAATCCAGAGCTGACATTTCCACCACCACCACCACCCCTGAAGACGAAAGCTTCCTTTACATGCAGCATTACCACAGATCTTTGCCTACACGAGCAATAGCATGTTGGTACAGAAAGGGAATTTCAAAGCTCAATGTATTTTACATGAAACCAGTGAGCTTCATTATAGTCAGCAATAACTAGTTCAAAGAAGTTTGGGGTTTTTCCTTGTAGACAAATGAAGGCCCTTTTTGTTCATCTGTATTTTATGTCCAAGCTCATACTGACGGTGCAGTGCTACACAGCTCTGTATAAACTGGGGTTGGCAATAACGCAGATGTGCCCTTAGGGATTGTCTTTCTTTAAAAAAAAATCAGCAATGAGAAAGAAGTCCAACATAGATCACGTAAAAGATAATCTGGCTCACTGAACAAGCAATTGTGGTTAAGTGAAGAGTTTCCTGTGTACACCTGCCACAGACCTCAGGCACCAACTGTTCAACTAAGTCTCAGAAGCCCAATAAAAACCCAAAGTGACAGGGTCTGCCCTCTAAGAACCAAATTTAAGGAATCTCTTTATTTAAATACCTGCATTGGAAGTGATGTCTCCTGAGCCTTCTGCTCTGTGGTTACTCTGCAAGGATGACCTCAAGTCCACCCTGTTACAGGGTCTAGGAGCTGCTGCCCTGAGTCACTCCTGCCTGCCTCTCACACAAAGCCTTCCCAGCTGCAGCTGACTGCAGAATACAGGCTGCTGGGGAGGAGGGGTGTCCTGCCAGAATTAAACACATAAAACAAAGCATTTGCCTCTGCTCAGCAATTTACAGAAAGGAGCATCCAGCTAATGCCCCTGAAGGGATCCTTCCCAATTTCCCATGTCCTCTGACCTGACTGAAAACAGGCAGCATTGAGAGAGACCTCCCAGTGACCAGGCAACCAGGCAACCAGGCAAGGCTCATTTTCTGGATGTCCAACCTGGAAAGTCTCAATGGGTTATGATTTTCAGAGACTGCATTATTTGGCTAGACATCACTGCCTGTGAAAAGATACTGGGTTTGGCACCTAAAATGACTGCTGTCTTCTGCATATCCTGTCTGGCATGGGCCACTCATGGGCCCTCAAGGGTAACACATCTCCCATGCCACCTCATCCCCCTGTAGAGAAAGCACAGTGCGATTCACACACTGTGCTGAACTGCAGCTCCACTGATGCACCTGGCTGCAAGCTGTGGGAGATAAAGAGGTGTTTCCTCCTTCCTATGCTTCCCTTTTTCTGGGAGTGAGAATTTCTGAGAAAAACAGAATGGTAAAGATAACCAGGAGGGAAGTGTGGACACAGGGTAAGGATGTAACCTTGCCTCCTGCCACTGCTAAAGCTAACATTGAGTAAAACAGCCATGGACATCAGCCATGGACATCAGCCATGGACATCAGCCCTGGATCCCAGAGAAAGATCAGGAAACATGCTGAAAGAGGCTAGGGATATGTCCTGAATGGCAGCTTTCCAAAACAATGTCCACAATGTTATTGTAATTGCTTTTACTGTCACAGTCTCATGTCCAACCCTGCTGAGGGGGAAGTGCAGGCACCTACTAAGCAATGTTGCAGCAGAAACTCCTCCCCACTGGCTCCAGCCACCGTCTCACACAGCACACCTTATATGGGACACAGTGACAAGATCCAGCAGCTGGCATGCACGTCACTGATGCAGGAAAACTAACTCCGGCTATTCCCAGCAAAAGTGGCATTCTTACAAGCATGTGACTTTCAAAGGCACAGCACTATGTATGGAGAGAAACTGCCTGGAGAAAAGTCCAGAGTGGGGCAGGAGGTGGAGCTGAAGGGGTTCAGGTCATCATGCTCAGGGGTGAGCTATTCCCCCCATTTCTGCAAGGTAACAGTCCAACAACTTTTTCTCTCATGAGCAAGTCCTTTTAAGAGATGTTACCATGCACCTAAAAAAGGAGCTTTGTGTACCCTGACTGCTCCTCCTACCTACTCACACATCATAATGCTGGAGAAGAGAGGCTTTTCAGTTTGCCTCCTCTATCCCTTCCTCCTTCAATCATCTCAATGCATTTTACAGGCAGGACACTAACAGGAAAACACAACTGAGCTCAAGGCCCCAGTAATGTCCAGAGGAGCTTTTTTATAAAATGCATGGGTTCAATATGCAGATACTTGGCAGGATGGTTTGGGCTGTCTCAGAAATCCCAACATCTCTGTCTTGGAAGGGGCTTTGCTCACTCTTGCCCCTGCAGTTGTCACACTTCTGAAATCTGCAATTCCCTCTGGCATCCTGTGTATTTCTCATCACCCAAGCAGCACTCTGCTCTCTGCATTCATGTGACACATATTCAGAAGCACCAGCTCTGCAAGAGGCTCTGATCTGCTGTATTTATATTTAGTTAGAGCATGAAATGCCTATGAGAAAGGCTGAGGGAAAGGGGAGACCCTTCTGTGTCCGTTCATTACCCGTTTGCCCTGAGGATAGGCAATGATAATGTGCATCTCTGTTCACCCACACACCTAAAGCACTATATACACTGCCGGACAAATAATACTAACAGTCCCTTTTACAAAAGGCTTAAGGTAGGACTTTCAAAGGAGTTACCCCTCTCCTGCTAAATCTTCCAGAGGCCTGGATGCATAACTGGAGGCCTGCCCTGAATTCTCAGTGACTGAGACCCACCTAAAACTCAGAGCAAGGCAATGACAGAGCTACGAACCCACATCTCACTGAATACCCAAGTTTGCAAGCATTTAGGCATGTGTTGGCAAATCTTGTGTCTCACTCTGGCAACCTAGCCACTGGGTCATGCTACCCCTGATTAATTATTGAACGGCTACTAACTGCAGTAGGTGGTAGGAGGGAAGGAAAAATAAAGTACAAATGAAATATAAAAACACTTTGTAGTACAACCAAACCAGTTCCACATCTCTTGCATCATTTGCCAAGTACGGAAAAGTAACACAGTAATACAGAAATGTATTTGGTCAAAGTAAGGAATCAGTGTTTTTTGATAAAATACATTCTATATTAATGCTCATTCACATTTATTACATGTAAATTAAATTTCCTATGTATAAAATTCCAGTTTATTCTCAGTGCTGCCTCATCATGCTTCAGTTCAGCAGCAGAGCTCAACACATTCGGCTCCTAGCAAAGTGGGAGGAAATGAGAGCACTCAGCTTTCTGCAAGAGCAAGCCTCACACATCCCCTGGTCCTGCAGGTCCTGTCAGAACAAAATCTCGCTGGTTCATGGGAGTTTTGCAGGTGAGAGTGCTGCAGAAAGGCCTCCAGCTGTCCAGCACTTGCAGTCTGTGTGGAAGTCACTCAAATGGCATATGGCATTCCAAAGAAAATGTGAGTTAGTGAGTACAGAAAATAATAACATATCTACATACTTTACAAGCATTGTTTGCTTGCAACTGTATTAATGCTCAACTGCTCATTAACAATTCAATCAACATGCAGGGAAAGGCATCAGAGTGCAGTACCACCTGCATGTCGCTGCCAGCCACCTGCCCCTCAAACAAATGGGTGCAAGTGGCCAGCAAACCTCAACAGCAGGACTTTGCCTCCTGCTTGCACTTGTGTAAATTGCTCGCTTGCATTACGCTAGAGCAGAACAAAGTCAGCCCCAAAAGATCTACTTGTATGAGACACCACCCAAGGACTGAATGCTAGAAAGAGAAAGCTTCTCCCGAAGGCAGGCTCTGTTTAAGGTTACAGCATCTGTCCTAGCTGGAGAGGAAAGAAAAATCTAGGGACTTAAAGCAGGGATGGAAACTACTGGTCTTACACTTTATTTCAGTAAGCAAAAAGCCTATTGCTGCTGTACAGTGTTATACAATGAACTGCCACGGTTCTCACGTCACTGGTCCATAAAAAAGGTGCTGTGACTACCATGTTTATGCCTGCATGCTGAAAGAATGTACAAAGTTGCGTTAAGCTCTGTTTTTCTTCCACTTTTTTTTTAATACTCTTAAACTCTGATTTTTACAGTGTTGCAGACACTTCTGTGCAGACTCAGGTAACACACATCGTCCCAGTTATGGAAGATCTTTGCCTCCGACTGAAAAATTCATGTGCTGTGATCTCTCAGGCCACCATCATAAATATAAACCATCAAGAACACTTGCACTGTTTAGTAACCCTGGAAAAAGAGTCTTTAAGAAAATCCATTGAAAAGGAGACATCGTTAACAAGAGGGTTTTCAAAATGATGCGAGTCATTTATAGAAGTTGTCCAAGCATTTTTTCTTCACTCACTCTTTGTTTTTATAAAGCTAATTCTCTATAAAAGGGCTTTTGAAGTGTGTGACCTTAGTTTCACAAATTTTAAAAAATTGGAAAAAAAAAGGAGTAAATTTAGAAACATTTTTCTTGATTGTGGAAAACAGCTGTATTTTAACAGAATTACTTTTGCTTCTTATATTTTCGGTACAAAAGGCAAGTAAATAAAGAGACCCTGCATCTTCACAGTCTGGCACTCATCCAAGTCACTTGGAACTATGTAAAACAGATATAAAATATGAGGGGTCTTCTTCTCCTTTATACCAAGACCCTGGCCAAACCGAGGAGCAAGTCCCCTGATAAGTAAAACCTTACTAGATTTTGTATGAGCCGAAGCAGTATTTTAGCTCCCCTCCAATAAGGTATAAATGCCCAGACTAGCTCAAAGGCCCAGGAATAGATCCAGCATAATTTTAAGAGCCAGGTGCTGGTTGATACCCTTATGGCTTCAGTGTTAAGTTACACTCAAGGAAGATCCTTGAACCTACAGCCTGTCAGTCTCACTTCAGTGACCAGTAAAATCGTGGAAAAGATTATTCAGGGAAGTATATAAAAACACTTGAAGCACAATACAGTCACTGGTCACAGCCAGCATGGCTTCATGAGGGTAATCCTGCTTGTTGAACTCGATTTCCTTTTATGACAAGGTAACCCACCTAGTTGATCAAGGGAAGCAAGTAGATATAATACATTTGGATTTCAGTAAAGCTTTTGATACTGTATCAAAAGTATCCTTCTGGAAAAACTGTCCAGCACACAGCTGGATAAACACACCATGTGATGGGTGAGCAACTGGCTCACGGGTTGGGCACAAAGCATTATAGTGAATGGGGTGACATCAGACTGACAACCTGTCACCAGTGGGGTTCCATAGGACTCCATTCTTGGCCCCGTGCTCTTCAACATCTCATTAACAACCAGGATGCAGGACTCGAAGGAATACTTAGTGTTCCTAAACTGGGAAACAATTAAACACTAACACTAAATTGGGAGGAGCTGTCAACTCTCTTGAGGGCAGAGTTGAGGCCCTGCAGAGAGACCTCAAGAAATTAGAGATGGGCAACTACCAAGTGTATGAACTTTAACAGGGTCAAGTGCTGGATTCTGCACCTGGGACAGGGCAACCCTGGTTTTGTGTGTTGACCAGGGAATGAGAGGCTGGAGAGCAGCACTGTGGAAAGGGACCTGGGAGTCCTGGTCAGTGAGAAGCTGAATGAGTCAGCAATGCCCTGGCAGCCAGGAGGGTCAACCCTATCCTGGGGGGCATCAGGCACAGCATTGCCAACCAGGCCAGGGAGGGGATTGTCCTGCTCTGTACTGGGGCAGCCTCACCTCGAGTGCTGGGAGCAGTTTTGGACACCAAAATGTAAAGAAGACATTAAACTATGAGACAATGTCCAGAGGAGGGCAATAAGAACGGTGAAGGGTCTGGAGGAGAAGCCTGGTGAGGAGTGGCTGAGGTCACTTGGTCTGTTCAGCCTGGAGGAGACTGAGGGGACACCTCATTGTGGTCTTCAGCATCCTCAGGAGGGGAAGAGGAGGGGCAGATACAGATCTCTTCACTCTCCTTACCAGTGGCAGGACCCAAGGGAATGGCCTAAAGTTGCATCAGGAGAGGTTTAGGTTGGATATCAGGAAAAGGTTCCTCACCCACAACATGGCTGGGCACCAGAGCAGGCTCCCCAGGGAAGTGGTCACAGCACAAGCCTGTCAGAGTTCAAGATGGATTCAGACAATACTGTCAGGCACATGGTGTGATTCTTGGAGTGTCCTGCGCAGGGCCAGGAGCTGCACTCAAGGATCCTGATGGGTCCCCTCCAACTCCGCATAATCTACAATTCGATGATTCTACTACATGATGCCATGAGGTTTGAGTAATAATTTGACAATGTATCAAAACCAGCAAAGCTTAAAATTAGTTGTCATGCAGAAGTGACATGGGATAGGCGATGGCTATTTTTTACTTGATTTGTAAGAAAGCAGCACTTGCCTTTGGATCACAAGGTGTTGGAGTACCAGCTTTGGTTGTAATGTGTGCTGCTGGTACCAGTTATTCCCAGTTATTAATTCAACACTTGTAAACTCAGGTGTCAGTGAAATGACATCAATACCTCTGACACCCCCTGGATCTCCTACTTCCCATCATTTTTGTTAAGCCTTCATATGCACTTCTGCAGCTCCAACCACTATTTAAACTACTGTTTTTCAGGAAAAGTCTCTCCCCATTTGGTAATTTGTCAAAAACCTATAGCTGTTGAACTAGGAAGAAAAGCGCAGGTGGTGTTTGCTCTCTGCGCTGGTTTCCTCAGAATGGTCACTGAGGAGGCCTCGGCGCTCTCCCCACACGCCTCCTACATTCTCAGTACTCTACATTCATGTCAGCAAACACTACTCTCGAACACAAATCAAAGAGACAAGTCAGCGACAAAACTACTTCTAGACTGATAACGGCAGAATGCTACCAAGACAACTCCATAGAAAACCCACTGAAGCAGGAGCAAAATTCAGGTCACTTCTTAGCAAAGCTCATCACGGATTATTATTATTATTATTTAAAACCATTTTTTGTAAAACTTTTATCTTGGCAGCCAGATATCCCCTTGTGATGTGCTAATTCGAACAGGCTTATGTGGGACCACCTGACCCCACCTGGTACCAAAGGCTTCCGAATTTTTTTATAGCTTCTCAGAAAATCACTGCTGACTGACACCCATCTGTTGGTGATCGGCTTCTGGCTCCTCTTCTTCCACATCTGCGTTATATTCTTCAAATGCATCATCATCAACATCTGGAAGCCCAAGTAACTACAAAGAAGAGAAAATACTGTGTAACAGTGAATTACCCACTCGTGCAGCTTTGCTGCAAATCTTCACACAAATCCTACATATGCTTCTTAAAAACCTCAAATCCTGGAATAACAGTATTGCAAAATTATCTAGACTCTCTTTCTCTCCCTCCTGGGATAAAGAAAGATTTGAAAATGCATCCTGACACCAAATTAAGTGCTCAGAGACCGGAAGACAAATAAAACCAAAACAAAGCACTTGCAAAAAGCTTCACATTCTTCACTGAGGTCGCATTATGAATTCTTGAGTGTTTAGACTTGGCAGTGTTTTAACTTCAGAAAGAACCGTGATAGTATTGTAGCGGTATTTATCTTGGTTTAAGATTGTTTTTTGTCAGCCCTATAAAAGCCAAAGAGAGCATCCTCATGCAGCACTGGCTTGTGTGCAGTATGCAAGGAGTCCCTAAAAGCCTAAAGAACCCACCATGCCAAGTGCTTCTCTTGAACCCTTCACTCCCTTCACACCAGACAAAGCCTTGCATGCTGGGTGAAGCCCTTGCAGTAAGAAATACTGGGTATTCCACTGAAAAACTGACCCTTTAAACTTCTGCAAACTAGATTTGGGCTTGCAAGGAACTGCCAGCCCATCTTCCTTGGACAATCTTTGAATACCTCCACCTGATGGCTCCAATCTCTGCAACATCACTCCTTCACAACAGGAAAAGGAGCAGTCATGTTTGAGCTTCTCCCAGCTCTCCCAAAAGGTTGCCAAGCCAACAGAAGTCAGGAAGACAGATAAACCAAGTAACAGTCAAAATAATGCATCTGTTGTGGAAATCTCACATCAGAATCCTACACTAACAACTATTAATAGCCACAAAGCAAAATCATAGGCCAGGCATTACTGGGAATACCACGTATTTAGCTTGCCAGAGCTGGAAGAGCAGCACAGATGCATGTAACACCCTCTTTGGAGAGTGATGCAGCTGTTAGCTCTTGAAAGAGGCAAAGCCCAGAAAAATCATGAGGAGGGTGACACTTTTTAGGTGAGAGCATGGAAATGAGAAGGCTGCAACAAGGCAGATTTTCAGGAATCTAATTTAGTCTGTGATCGACATTCAAAATTATTCAGTGGACACAAGTACAACACACAGAATTCGCTTCTGGGTGCCATGAAGCTTGTATTCCTTACTGTTCACTGGGAGAAAATCAGATTTTTAGTTGCAGGGTTTCTTCAGCAGGGAAATGGAAGGAGAATTTGCTGAATAAATGCCCTCCTTTGCATTTTAAAAATACTTACGGAGAGACCCCAAATGGAAAATGTTCTTGTTTTCTGACCAGAACAAAGTAATTGTTCCTATGCAGACACATTTTTCAAGTCAAATGCTTAACTGAACGTGAACTGCTTAGTTCATTTTCAGGATGTGGGGGCTTTATTTTGTGTTCAAGCTAAAATTAAAATACTCAGTTTTCAAAAGGCAAAAGCAAGGACTCTTTCTACACTTTGTTATACACCAGTACTATTTTTGCTAAACTAATTTGGTATATTCAAATTAAATGTGAGTGTTGTACTCCTGTTTGTATCACCTGGCACAAAGAGTTTTGACCGCAATTTCCCACCTCTGGTCATAATTCCCCTTTGATTTGCAAGGAAATGAGTCACATGAATCTTCATTTTATGGGATACTGTAAGCCTTTCCCATGCAAAATTAGCATGGAAAACAACATGCATGACAAGAACCACAAAGACATACACAATCCCAAGGGATGGGGAGTACATCCTGCTTTTCACACATCCCCTCTCTCTTCACCATCAGGAAATCCATCTCCCCTATCCCTGGAGCAGCGTAAATCAGAGTGATGCTGCAGACCTTAGTGGTTTCACAGAGGAAGAATGGGGATAGGATGGAATGGAATGAGAGGCTCCTCCAAGGGAGATGCAGTTTTATTCTCTTGCAGACACTTTATGACCTTCCAAGGCACCAAGGACCTTGACCATGCAGGTCTTGCTTTTAGGTGTGACATCCTGTTGCCTCCCACAGGATTATGGTGGTCCCTCACCACTGTTAACCCCTTACTGCTCTCCAGACTGCAGTGACAAATCAGCCCACACCTTCAACATAACAAGGGAGGGATCAGGGTACAAAGTGCAGGGAGCTCTAGAAACATTGGGACAAAACAGAAGAAGGGTGTACAAAAGACAAGGACAAAATAGGATGATGAAGACGGCCTGGGCTGACCCTAGACTGACTCCCACCTTGTCTTCTTTCACACACACTAGTTTCTGCTTCTAGTCCATAGCTGCTTCACTATTAAAGTATCAGCTATGCAGCAGACTTGAAAGGACTTAACTGGAGAGGAAAACAAGGAGAAAAGAGATAAAACAGAAAACTGGTGTAGAAAGAGAGAGCTGGATCCATCAGCAGAAAAGCCAAGGGGAACGAAACTGCCAGGTGGGGATGCATGGCTATGAGGAGGTCAGGGTCATGATGAGGAGGGAGGAAGAATAACAACCAGCAGCACTGCCTGAACTACATTTATTTCTTTCTGTTGGCCAAACTACCCATCTGGGGGTAAAGGATAGGCCACTGGGACATACATGAATTCAGTGAATATGACATAAATGGCTTTTGCACTACAGACTCCCCACTTTGGATTTAGGCTTTCAGGCTGAAGATGAGCTCAGTGTGGGACCCCTGAATTTGCTGCTGAGTTGTATGACTCATGCCTTGGTTTCCTGCAAACTTTGCCAGTTGGTGTGATGTCCCTCAGGCATTTCTTGTATTTGTCTTTCTTAACTCTTTCAAAGTGCCCTGATTTTACAAATAACCTCATAGTTACTAACTATGGAAGCAGAGTGACACCATCTCCTACTAAAAGCTGGCACACAAGCACAGTGAAAAACAAACCAAGTACAAGACTGAGCTTTAGCAGTCCATGTGATGCTACACTAGAGATAATACAGTTCAGCTGAATCCCTGTGGGAAGGACTTAGTCTCCAGGAAGATATGCTTAAAAGCACCAGCATGGGCACCTCTGACACCAGAGAGACCAAGGCACGGGGGCAGATGGGATGCTCTGAGGCAAGTAACAGTATCTGAGCCCAGTGCTACTGTTTGATATCTTGTACTTTCATGGTGTCTGGCACTTCTGGATGCTCCCTGAGTAAATGGATAATAAAGCAAATCACAGAGTTTCATGGAAACTGACCCAGGAAGGCAGTAATGTGTAGAGACAACATGGCCCCCACCACCTTCAGTAAAGAAACAGCTTGACCTTCTCTACAGCAGGACAGAGGTGTGGTTTAGCTGTTGCAGGTAAACCAGCACTTTTTAAAAGCCTCATCTAATTAAATATGCTGCTTTAGCACTGTTTTTAGGTCCATAGAACATTAGGGAGAGATGCCTGAGAGCAGTGAGGAACAGTGAGCAGACCTAGACCACCCTCATTGCCTTCTGTGCCCAGGAAGATGGGTGAGCAGAGGGAATTCTCTGTCTCCCACTGAGTGCGACACCAACTGCTGGGCATTCGTGTTCCCACTATCTCCAAAACACAGGGCCCAGCAGCATGAGAAGCCAGTCCCTTCCCACTCCACACCCCCAGGGTAAGCTTGTGGAGACATGGCTGAGCTGTTATCATGAATGTGCAGAGCAGGGCTGAGCTGAGTTACTGGAAAAAGTTGGTTTTGGCCCCCTCAGTTACAGGAAGGCAGACGATCATGGTGTGCCCAAGGGCATGGAAAGGTGCAGATGCACTGCCACTGCTTTCTTCTAAATATTTCCCTTCAAAGGATCCCAACAAAGAATTTCAGAACTGGCAATACCAAAATGGAGAAGACTTTCAAAAGGTCCTTGCCAAGCACCTGCTAAAAACCTGGTTCCATCCCAGTGTCCTAGACTCTGAGCCAGGACCATCAGATATTTAGGAAAAGCCCAGTCTGACCTTCAACTGCAGTTTTTTCCTAAACTGCCATTTTTCAAACTGAAGTTTGCCAGACTGGTCTCTGTCAGCTGATTTGCTTGGGATAGAGGAGAAGAAATGCCTTGCAAAAGCACTGTTGCCTAGAAGCTGACAGCAAGGTGGTATCATTAGTAAAACGGGTCCAGCAGAGAAAGGATGGGAGACAGCAGCAAGTAATGCGAAGGAAATAATTTCCCAATACTGAAAAAATTTGTTTTGTTCTGGCAAAGGTCTGAGGGTGCAAAATAACTGTTTCCATACATCTATTGTAACACCATTCAACTTTAAAAATCTTTCCTCCCATGTATGTACTATTTTTAATAGTTACAATGAGGGAAAAATGTCAATATATTCCTTGTTAGACTTGTCTACACACAGCCATACCTAAAATGATAAACCTGGTTTTGTTATGCTGATGCAAATCTCTCAATTCTAGGTCAAAGGGGAGTCTAAGAAACTTAATCTCTGTGGTACATTCAAGAGAAAATGAAGAGGTACTTGATTACAGTCTGCAAGAGGTCTCTGGCAATTGAGGACACCATTTTTGAGAGAACAAAAGCAAAATGAAATTCAACAGCTAGGAACCAAAACTAGAAGAATGCAGATTGTAAACAAAAGAGTTATTCAGAGCACCACAACTAGCCATGAGAAGAAAAAGTGCCCAGCAGTACTGTATCCTTTAAGTCACCTGAAGAGTTTACATCAAGAGTGGGTGTCTTTGGGAAAGACACATTCTAGTTCAGCCTCAATTAATGTGCTTGGCTGTGGGGCTCATGAGGTAAAATGTGATGTATTAATGAAGGGCCCAGGCTATATGAGCATATTTCCCTTGCTTTGAACCTTTCTGTTTGGAATAGTAGCTCAACTTGAAGTCAATTTCTGAGTAACTTAAAGCTATGCTGGAATAAATACGGTTTAAATTAAATAAGTAATCTGTACCAATTTAACTAAGTCTTTTTGAAGTCATCTTTAGGTAAACCAATGGATGTTTCTCATCAAAGGCACAGCTTCCCTGAGCAGGAGAAAACAGCTATGAAGATCCCAGAGCCCAACACTGTTCCGGGAAACATACTTATGTTTTTTGTATGTTTTCACAATTACATGCAGCTGTAGCGACAGATCAGATTTCCAGTCCTTCCTAAGAAAAGTGTGCATCTGTTCTATTTATTTCTAGCCTCTCAAAGGATTCTTTAAAACTATGCTCTTTTATGTCGACCAGCTGTGGCGATCCGTGCAAACCGTTGCAAGGGTGTAACACAGGGAGGGCCAGTGTTTTCATATTGGTGCTCCAGGCCCTCCCTTTCACACTAAATACTTGGGATACATTTTCAGTCTTGTCAATTAGTCAGCCAGAAAAAGACAGGAGGGAAAAGGTCTGAGTTTTCAGCTGAGTATAAAAACGTCCATTGGTCAAGTTTCTCACGGACATCATAGAAGAATGGCTCTGGCTACAAACCCTCTCTCTGCTCTGCACCTTAGCCAGCCCCAAGCATGCAAATGGAGAGGCTGTGTAGAGGGAGCATTTGGCAAAAATGAAGGACAACGGCCAGCCTAAGACACCTCACCCTGATGAAATCCAGGCTTTGGCACAAATCTTAGTGTTAAACAAGGACAGAGAAAGCTGAGTAGCAGCAAAACAGAAAAATATAGGCCCCCTCCCCACAAAACCCAGCTTCTGTTCCAACTTCTTCTCAAGCAGTGACCAAACCAGTGTTTGCAAATACCAAGTGGCAACCATCCTAAAAGCAAAATCTGCATTAGCTGGGGGAAAAAACCCAACCATAAAATAAAATAAACCACCCTGAGGAGAGACCGTTCTTCCAGTTTCCCAGAGATTTACTCCTGCTGTTCATATCCTTGCAAAACTCCCCAATTCCAGTGCCAGGAAACAACTCTGCCACAAAGTCCCGTGGCGCTGACTCGTATCCCGTTCCTCGGAGTCAGCGCTGCATCAGCAGGACGCGCGCCCCTGCCCGCTGCCACCGGCTGACACACCAGTTGGCCTCCCACCCCGCATGGGAATCTCATCCTCTCAAACACTGAGATGGAAATAAAAAGGCAGCTGACTTCCAAGAAACAATTTCCAATTGCCTGATGGTAGCTTATGTGCTAACACTCCTGTACCCAGGCAGCTAAGTGGAGATGTAAGTCTCTGGAGAAGATAAAACACCTCGCTCTATCCAGTGCTGTCCTATTAAAAGTCACAGGTAACTGTCAATGTTTAGAAGGGAAAAAAAAAAGCACTTACAGGTCTGAAGGATTTGAAGACTTTTTCCAGTATTTCATGGAGTGTCTTTTTCCCACAAGAGGAGATGTAATCTTGTGCGAGCTGCAGAAAAGGTAAGCAGTCCTCACTTTCGCTCCACACGTGCTGAAAGCAAACAGCAACACAAGAAAGGAAAGGCATTAACAGGAATTCATGCCAACCTTTCCATGTGATTTTATAAGGTGACGTGTTGTAAACATCTGCCAAAGTACACCGAGCCTCCTGCGGTTCAGACCCGCCCTGTGGACAGGCATTGCAGGCTGTTTCAGAAGGCACATTTCTGAGGAGGAACCTGGATTTTATTAACATGATGCATCAGAAAACAGGCACATTGATCCAGAAGCGGAAATGCCTCGTGACTACACCAGCCATGAAGAATACACACACTTTGCACATGTACATTTTACCTATAAAGATGCTTTTGTTTGACATCAGCCCTGCTCAGACCTGGAAGTCATGCTGGGTTTTCTCTTTTTCTGCATCATCTGCTGCAGTGAAGCCCTCAGGAAGAGCTAAAGCATCTCTTTGTCTCCCTGGTGTCAGTGCAAATATGATGCGACCCTGGAGGTGGAACTTGATGTGTAATTCTCTCGATGATGCAAAAGAAAAGATGCAAAATCTGCCTGCAGGCTAGACACAGAGCCAAGGAGAGATGTTTGGGCACTCACAGCATCCTGACACTTCAAGCCTCCCACCCTGTTTTGAGATTTACTCCTCCTGGAACTCGATCTTCTCTTCCCAGGCAGGCACATTTAAACCCATTTGAGATCCTCCACTTGTCTTACTCCTGCTTTGGAGATGCTGGTTCCCCAGCCTCACTCTGTGAAGCTTCTCTCAAAACTCGCATTTTTTCGGCTGCTAGGAGGTTGTTTGAAACGGAGCTGGCAAGTGAGGGAGGGAGCACTCAGGCAACAATGCTTCCTGTGCCCAAGGGCACAAGCCAATGTCATCTCAAACACCTTCTGTTTGAAGACTTCGTGCATAGGACTGTCTTAGGCAGCCTGCTACACAGAAAAGTGCAATACTGCCAAATTGGTTTGAGACTCTTGTACCTCTCTTTCTGCACAGCAGCTCTTTTCCCCAAAGTGCCTTTTTACTTGCCATGAACAGCAGGTTATGCTTAAACAAGAAAAGAGGAGGGTCTCTCTGAAGCTAAACTAACATTCAGGGAAAGACTCAAAATGACAGATGTTTCAATCCCTAGCATAAGGCTTGCACTTTGCCTTCCTCTTCAGTGGTGAACACCTGCCAGGGATACAGTTTTGCACTTAACAAAAGAAAACAGTACTTAACATCACCTAAACTGCACCTTTAAGATAAAACCTGTAACTGCTTTGCTATGAACCTCACTTGACCTACATTTTCTTTGCTGCTTGTTGCACTTTACAAGCATAAACACAGTGAAATGTTTTGTTATGAAAACAGCCTTGCATTACTGAGTAGGTTCTGCTCTTTCCATATGACCAGAGTCATCTCTTAACCATTCTGGCAATAAAAATAAGTTCTTTACAGTCTTGCCAACTCTCAAACGCACATACCACAAGTCTCATGATACTTCATGCCATCGTAAGAGTCATGGGCTTTGTAATCCTATAAATATACAACTAAATCTCAGCTTCCGTTTACCCAAAAAAAAAAAAAAGCCAAAAAGAAGTCTGCACTTTGTGATTCTAAAAAGGCAGAAGGTACATGAAGTGAACTCAAATGAGCCCTCTTCAAAATATCAAATGAACACTTCCAAATCACATTTTAAGAACAGCCTTTGGAAAAGATTTTGGAGATCTGGCCCACGATTTCTTCATATTTGGGGTTAGTAATAACTGTTTAGCTACTCCTAAACTTCAGAGCTGAATGTTGCAGCTTGGTAATTCCTGGCTCATGTTAAACCTGTTGCAATTGTTTATACATCTAAAACGATTATGACTGCTGAGATCCTCATTCTTGTTTAAATTGTGGCTTCTTTTGACTACCAGCGCTATACACAGGAGCTTCCACATAAATGAAAATCAGGCCCTACTCTTCAATAAATAATGGCTGGTTCATTCCCCAGGGAGAGTTAACCCCATGTTGTCCTACCATGTTTTCACAATCTCTTTTCAAGGTGCACCACATTTTAGATTCCCATGTGAATTCGTCAGCAATAGGCAAAATAAGATGATCCAGCATAAGGGGAAAACCTGCGGGAGTAACCTGATCACCGAGTTTTTGAGGCGATTTTTTTGCATAGCATCCTAGGACAATTAGCAAGTAAGTTCCAAAAATCTCCCCATCTGCAGAGGATTTAAAACATTGACTGTAGCAACAAACACACTATGAGAAGTTTCAGATGCCATTAGCGCATGCATCTCATTCAGAAATTAGTTGATTTAATCTTTTCCTTGAAAAACCTCAACCATAATAAAGACCAGTGTTGTAATGCTTGTAGGTTCAGCTGCATCTCCAGCTCTCTGTGGCGGTTCAGTGCTGCACCCAGGCAGCACAGGTACTGTCTCAGCACTGATTCACCCAGTGAATCTCCAGAGGAACCTGCAAAAGGAATTTCTGCCTTTCAAAATAAAAACAAACATAATTGGAGGATTCAGCTCCTGCTTAGAAAGTTAAAGCAGTCAGTAAATCTGCATATACAGAGATTATTTCCTGGAAAACCCAATGCCTGAGGACCTCTCTGCAGTGGGAGAAGGGGGCTGCTGGCAAACTGGTGGACCACAGTGCCCGGCTGTGGCTGTGCAATTAAAAAATATTAACGTCATCATTGGAGTTATGTGTTTTCCAAGCCTACCCAGTTTTGCCCACAGTTGTTTTGTGTCACTACAAAAGCACACAGATACTAATTTCCACCTTGGCACACCTAGGATCACAGTTGAACTATTTAGTTCAGCATCTACACACAGCACATAGCTGAGGAAATCAGTAGGGCTGCATCTGAAGGGGTTTGCTTTCCCTCACACCTTTAGATGACTCAGTGTAGCTGGATGACAGAATCATTTGCTGGCTCACCTTTTTCTAAGCAGCTCACTTGTTGTGCATGACAGCAAAACTTTTTATTTGCGGGGATAATTTGACTTGCAGAAAAAATTCAGACCTGCTGACTCTGTTCTAAAGCATTTTCAAGAAATCTTGCAGCAAGATGGCATCCTATTTTTATTTATCGGTTACTTTGAATACCAGTATAACATGGTGACAAAACAAATGACAGACTGTAAAGAATAACATCTCAACCCTCACCATCCTTCCTTACAGCTACCAAAGTCCAATTAATTTCTTGAGAACCCCAGGAGTATCAGGAACTGAATTACACATAGTTCAGCTATCTGAAATGCTGATTCAGAGAATATTAGTGTCCAGGTGGTACTGAAAATGCCAATAAGCATCTACATGGGTCTCCTCCACCTCTAGCATGTTAAAAGCCTAGCCTAAAGATATCTTTTCAGGAAATCAAAAATACTTGATTGTTGTGAATTGGGATCTCTGATTTTAGACAAAATTCAGTGTTATTCTCCCCCAGACTGCATCTTGGCAACCTTTCCACGTTTTTCTCTTCTCCTCCTTCCTTTTATGTTCAACATGCTGATCATTTCCTCCTTACAAGTGGGTTATCATGGAATTCTCTGGCACCTCCTACATAGCTTTTAAAGTCGCATCATTATGAAATGAAGACGTAAAGAAAGAACAAGAATACCAGGCATCCGATGCTTATTAAATGTGAGCCTCCTTTAGAAGAGTCACAGTGTGCAAAAAGGCTGTAAAGTGTGTCACTGTGAATTCTGTTTATATTTACTCACTTTCACACTCCACTGTGTTAAAGGAGCCATGCAACAAGGCTTAAAGTGCAAATAACAATCAGTCCCTTGGCTTGTATTAAGTCTCCTTAAAATAAACTTTAGCCTGTAATTGCACATAGAAAGGAAAGTTATAATCTGGAACATAAAAAAAAAAGAAGAAGAAAAAAGGAAAGTGACTGCAAAAAAACAACATAATCAAGCTGGGAGAAGAAATTAAGTCCCACAGTGCACTAGAGGCAGGAAACAGGATGCTGGAGATCTGCTCATTAGTGGGTCTTAATCATATTAAAGAGACACCATGAACAGAAAAAGAATTAAGAATGACACCTATCTGCTAGTCTTAAAAGTATTATCATTACAAAAAGTGCCTTAACTAATAATGCTAAAAAAGACGTAAGAAAACACTGCTTTTAGTTTTCCACTGTTTACGTTCTAAATTTGACAGGAGTTGGCCCTGTGCTCCATTTTACCAGTGGTGACTCTGGGCAGGGAGTCCTTCCCACAGCAACCCTGCAATGAAAATATTAAAAAAAAAAAAGGGAAAATGTGATTGCAAACTAAAAAAAAAAAAAAAAAGCCAGCATTGGACTAGGGTGTGAAACTGCTCAAGATATTTTTTGAAGTTGACTAGACTTGGTTTGAAAGAGTTCACTCAATTATTGAGCAGTACACAAAGAAAAAATGCATGTCTAAGAAAAAAAAAATGGACTTTCTTTGCAATTTCCCATATCATTAGTGTCCAGTCACAGTTTTAGCCTAGTGCTGCACTGGATTCATCCACATTCCTGCTTAGGAGTGCAGCAGGCATGGCCCTTTCTGGGGACAGCCATCTGTAGAGAGGAATGAGCACTGGGGTCTGACAGGCTCAGAGGTGCTGGGAAGATGGATGTGGAGAGCTATTCCCACAGAGGACTGAGAGAATCCACACCCTGAGATACTCCACTGCTACATCTGAAGGTCTCATGTATCTCTGGACAGATGCTACTAAACTGTTACTAAACACCAGGTAACTTCTTTCACAATTCAGCACGACCATCTACCTGCCACAATAAATAACTATCCTTCTCGCTGGGATCTGTGGTGCTGGAGAAGTCCCTTTAGTGCTCTTTGTTTCCATGGTCCCACCTGCCAAATGGGCTTACTCTGCACTTACCTGTTGGAAAGGGAATTAGTGAACATTTGTCAAGGAGGTGGAGGGATGAAAGTTGCTCCGTGAAGGGAAGAACCTACAACATTCCTACAGTAACGCTCTGTGCTAGGAGCTATTTTGTTAAAAAAAGCAAACCGAAATCCTTTCATTGAAGTTAACTAGCACTTGGCAGCTTACAACCCCCGTGCCGTGGCGCCGCTTTCGGTCACTCTTCCTGTACTTCTGCTCACCGCCGGGAGGGTCTGAGCGAGGGGGAAAGCGTCCCCCGACCCTTCCCCAACGCAGGGATGTGGTGGCGGAGCCTCTTCTGCCCGAACTCGGCGCAGAACTCGGCGAGGGGCGGCGGGGCGGGGGCGCGGCGTTGCCCGGCCGGCACCTGCCCGCATCCCGCGGCGGGCCCGGGGGAGCGGCGGGGGGGCGCGGCCCTCCTGTCATCCTGACTCCATTTTATTCCTGCCCATTCTCCATTTGCCGTGACAGCCCTGCCGGCCCGCCCGAACCCGCGCCGTGCCCCAGCCCCAGCACCCCGGGAGGATGGAGGGGCCGCGGGGGGAGCGGCAGCTGCGGCCCCGCGGGGCGCGGGGCGGCGGGGGGGTCAGCACCGGTCCTCCCCGCCCGCCCGGAGCCCGCAGCCTCCCCGGGCCGGCTGATGGGGAAGGCGGGGGGGTGGGGTGTCCCTGCCCGCAGCCCTGCCCGCGGGGCCGCCCCCCACCGGCAGCGGACTCCATCTTGCAGATTGTGGGAGGATCCCCCCGGCCCCCGGCCCCGCCGCCCTCCATCACCGCATCCCTCCCTCCGGGCACGGCCCCGTCCTCCGCCCCGCCGGCGCTCCCCCTCGGCTGCTCCCCCCGGGCTCGGGGACCCGCGCGGACGGAGCGTCCCAGAGCGGCGACAGGGCTCCCCGCGCGTCCGCGCGCAGGCAGGGGGTGCCCCGCACGCCCGTGACCCCCGATCCCCTCCTGGGGCACTCACGAAATTGTCGCCGCAGGCGGCCTCCGGGCAGAGCACGTAGAACGACACGCCGGGCTCGGCGTAGAAGTCCATGCGTCGCTCCGTCTCCTCGGCGGCGATGAGCTGGAAGGGCGTGCGGGCGCACCATCGCTCCGCCGCCTCCGCCAGCGCCTCGAAAGCCATCGCCGACCCCGCCGCCGCCGCCGCGCCTCCCGCCCGCGTCCCCCGCGCCGCCCGCGCCCCCCGCGCCTCGCACCGCCCCGCGCCCGCCCCGCGCACCGCCCCTCCCGCCCCCCGCGCCGCGCCGCGCCGCGCCACCCGTGCGGCTCCCGGCACCGGCCCCGCTGGAATTGCCGCGCGCAACTGACTCGACGCCTTCTGGCGACACCGGGGAGAAGGGAATAAATAAAAAAATGGAAGAGCCCACTCATGAAGGCGCTGTCGGCGAGACCGTGCCTCGCATCTCCGGTTCCCATCCCTCTTCCCAGAGCTGGGCCGGAATCTTGGCAGCACCCATTGTGCTGAACCCTGCGCTGGGTTCTGTGTGGGCTGCTGGGGTGTCCCAATACAGACAGATTCACCCCGTGACATTGGAAAGCTTTATGGAAGTTCCCCCTGACTTACCATCCTGTTACCACGGGTCTGTGGGTTTGCAGTGAGGTTCACATTACTCTTCCAGGCTATCCCAAGGGATTATCTATATGTCCAGCCAAGGCATAAGAGACATGAGAGCTGATCTACATTTTTAAAGGGCCTTAGATTTGCGTTGGCATGCACTGTGCCACAAAGGAAAACAAATCCCCACAGGCCTGGATGGGTTTTCAGCTGGAAGCCTGGGACTTTGTAGAGGTGAACGGGAAGCATGGAGTCCGTACGTGGCATTGGGCAGAAAAGTTTGCACAGATAAAGAGAGCACTGGCCTCTAAAACAGCCCAGTGGCTTTTGCTGCTCTCCTGAGTGGTGTTCCACTGCATTTCCATGGCTGGTACCAAAACCCCAGCTGATGGGGTCAGTGTCACACATCATACACTCCCATCGTATGTATCAGTTTGTACATAAATCATTCGACTGCTCCAAACTAATGGTGAGGTCACCAGAGGTCTTTTCCAACCTTAATGACCCTGAGACTGGCTCAGTTAGAGAGCATGGTGGCAATAATGATTCTATCATTCTGGTCTGCAGAGAGAATGTGACTGAGCATGGCAGCACCAGCAAAGCTGTGGCAAGGGCATACTCCCCCTGCCTCCGGCTGACCTGAGGCACGCTCTCAGCACCCACGCTGTGCTCAGCCCCACAGTCACTGTCTCCCACCGCTGGCTTGTCACTGGTGTGGGCGTGGGTGCAGCGGAACTCGGTGCTAATGATACCACAGAGAAAAACCTCCACCGGCATTGCAGCGCTGAGGTGTCAGGAAACGCCAGCAACATGAGCACTTGTGCAATTGTAACTCAGCTCCTTTGTGCATTTTTCATTTATTCTGCACAGATATTCTGGATAATGCCCTCATTCCTGGGGTGCTATTAGAGTGGCAAGTGCTGAACACTCCTCATCACACTTGGAGCTGTGCTCTGAATGTGCAAAACATGGTAAAAATTACCATTGTTCTAGAATTCCTGGTCTAGGTACCTCAAATCTCAGAATCTGGGTGTGCTCTTGTAGTGTGTGCTCTTTTATCCTGGTCCTGGCACATGTCTCTTCTCCAGGGGAAAATGAGGCAACATCAGTCTCCTACCTCCTGCACAGGCCTGGGGAAGTGAGTGAAGTATTATCTGCTAAGCATTTGCTGTGTGCGGCACCTGTGGAACACCTGTGGTTCTACAGGCAGCCTGGAGCAGGAGCAGCCAGTAGCTGGAAAGGAAATCCTAAACTTCTTGCCACTTCCTGGAGGAGGCAGAGGTCCTGTAGGAAACCAAATGTTACGGCAGGCAGTCAGGGTTCCAGGCACTGGCAGAGCTGTGAGTCCTGTGCAGGACTTTTCAACTTTAATGTTTTTGGGTATTTGGTGCTTTCTTTTCCAAATACATTTAAGTAATTAGCATGAAAATAGGACATGGAAAAATATTTTTTCCTAATATGTGACATTTACTGCTTGCCTGCAACCAGTGGGCAGGGAGACACCACTAGGGCAGGTATCTCCCCTGCCATAGGGCTCATCCACCAAGATCAATCCCGATCCCACTGTCTCTTTGTGCTTCCCTGAGATCTGGCTTTGTTTTCTATTCTCCCCAAAGACCATGTTGGCATTAGGTGAGGATGTGATGGTGGAGTGAAGCCTCGGCCTTTTCTGTTGCTGTTGGGGCCATTGGGTTTGGGGCCTCCCAAGGCAGGCAGCCAGGCAGCCATGTCCTCCTGTCAGCAGTGCCCTGGCCCACAGCAGCAAGGGGAGGTCAAGGCTGCATTGCAAACAGGCACAATTTCAAATAAACGGGATCTCAGTGTTAACACCCATGATTTATGTGCATTTTCAAAGCCCCACGTGAAGATTTTTTAGTCCTTAAAACGTCTCTTTGAAGTATGTGGTGTTTGTTATCTCCCTTCTGTGGAGCAGGGAAGCTGACAGGTTTCGAATGAGATTTAAAATATCTTATTGCAGCATGCGCTGCAAAATTCTTTGTCACGTCTGACAGTGCAGCCATTCAAATGAGACAGATGTGATTATTTGTTTATTTACATGTGATGAGTGTCTTTGCTCTAACACCTGCACCCCAAAAGCAGATTATAAAAACAACCTGGTAAAGGGTAGTGATTTTGGCAATGCTAGAAAGCAACCTGCAGAAGTGCTGCTTGCAGAGCAAGCCAGGCTCAATGGCCCTGACCATTGTGCTGATGCCAGGGGCTGAGGGATGGCAACGTGGATACAGGGCAGGTGCAAAGCTCATGACACCCTTATGCCTCTCTGCAAGTCAAAATCAGAAGCATCTACTGCTTCTTTGATGAGATGAGATGGCCAACAGTGCCGTACAATGCCTGAGATTTTCTGAAATACTGTATACTGAAATCACACACATGGTTTTTCTTCCTACTTGCTCCAAATATCCATGAGCATCCATGCCCCAAAGCATGGACACAGAAGGGGAGCAAATGCCTTCTTGGAAGAGAAGAGTGGGGGGCGGGTGGTCAAAGAACTGTCTGTTGTGGCAAGGATGGCTTACAGAAGGGAAACCAGAGGGAATGTATTTTCCCCTACCCTGAGGGGATGCATTTCCATTTCCATCTCCTTCTGGAACATAGCATCTCTGAGGCTTTCCATTGCCCTGATCCAAGCCATAGAGAGGGCAGGAAAACATTGCTAGATCATTTCAGAGGGATGCCAGTAGCCAGTAACTATCACCTGCTGGAAAAGGCATTTCACTTTGAAAAGCATATGGAGACCATTAGGAAGAGAGAGCACGTGCACTGCCATAGCCATGCAAGTTAGAACAAAAATGTAAATATCAGCATTTTACAGGTGACTTCTGATTTTATGCAGGTTCTCCACCTCCACAGATATTAAAGAGTCGGGTCAGATGGGAATGTCAACATGAGGGTTGAGTGGATAAACCAATTTTCTGCCATTTGCATGGATTGGAGGAGGTGTGGAGGGGAAGGTTTTCAAAGTACCTAGCTCCCAGGAGTTACCTTTACAAAAGCCCTTGCCTCTGCAATGCCTGGTGATGAGTGTGGTCTAGAAGGTTAAGGGAGGGCAGAGTACCTTGTTAGGTGTTGACTATTTCTCTACTCCCTCTGGACAGAAGGACACTGGGAAAATGCATGTAGGGAAGATGAAATGAGAAGCTGTGGAAGGTGGAGAGCCAGAAGGGTTTCTGAAATGTGTCAGACAAATGCAACATGCCCACAGCTGTGGTGTCTATCTGAAACACTGAGCCACTGTTCTCCTCTACAGTGGGTTAGAAATCTGACAAATCCTGCCCATGGACTGGCCACCTTCAAGATTTTTTCCTCCTTTTTTTTCTGATGAAGAGCCCTCATTGGTCTGCTTTTGGTGAGCTGCCAAGCAATTCACATTAATTCGCCTGACCAGCAGTAAGAACCCGATTGCCCTCCCGCAGCCCTCATTACGCACCCTCCCTGCTGATCTAAATACAGAAAGGTCAGGAGGGTGAGCTCCAGTAAATTATAAGAGATACACCCTTAGCTGCTGTGCCGTGTCAGCTTGTTCTCTTGCATCTCTACACTGTATGCGCAGTTTGGTCTTCTAAGGAAAGACTGGTTCCCTTTTTCCAGAAAACAAAAGCATCAAAAAATCCTAGGGGAAAGTAAAATAGGTAAGGGGGGTTGATCCCTTCATGGACGACCCCTCACAGACCTTTTCACCACAGACCTTTAAAAAGAAAAGATTTCATATTGTTATCAGTACTAGCTCATTCACAACATGCTTTTCACACGTCCAGAATGCACACTTGCACTTACTTGAGAGAGGTGCTGAAAGAGCTGTCCCCCCAAAAGCCTGATCTATGCAGGGTTTCCAGTGGTATTTGCACCCTCACAGCATTTCCACTGAGCCTGTAGCAGCATTGCACATCCTGCTGCAGCAAAGCAGCAGGGTGTTGTTCCAGGGACTCAAGCTGAGTGACTGTTGGCCAACAGATCAGTTTTAGGCTGGAGTCCAGGAGCCAACATGTTGGTATCTTGCAAATTGTTCCCCCACCTGACTTCCCTGCTCCTGAGGATACTCAGCTTTCCAGACAGCAGTCTGTGTTTATCTTGTCTTTAATGAGGAGCACAGCTGTGGCTGTCCTCTGCTTTGGGTTCTCTCTCTTTTTTTTTTTTTTTTTTTTTACCCAATCGTAAATGGATTTGAGAAAAGAGCAAGAAAACTTTGAGGATTAATCCAAGCCAAGAACATGTCGTAAAAGGAATGCGAGTTAGAAATGCACGGTTTCTCAATTAAGTTAAAATGTTAGTTAAAAATCTATACAGAATAAAGATCCTGCTGCTCCCACAAATCCTCCTTTTGAAGTCAGTGGTTGAACATCCTCTTGCTTTGGCAGTAAGAAATTAAACACATGAATAGTGATGAAGATCTGGGCTATGCAAAATCCACTTGCTTAATTAGCAGTTTTCCCTGGTGGCAATGAACTCAAAAATATGAACTTAAATTTTAAAAAGGCATCAAACAACCCCTGAATCAGCCCTCCTCCTAGTCCCTGCTTTTTAGGAATAGGAAGATCATGTGTTAAATGTGAGGGAGAATATTCTGATGCCCTGTCATCTTCCTGGTCCTGCAGGCAGACAGTTTTGAAGTCTGTATTACTGTTGACACCCAGGCCAGCAGTATCACACCACATTGCTGGGTGCTGTGCAGGAACAGCACAGTGTCTCCACTGGCCTGATAGTGCCATGCACTTAATAGAGCAATGGCACATTACCTTTGTGAACAGTGTACTGAACTATGATGGAAATATATGATGACTCAGCAAGCTGAGCGTGACATGGGGCTGGATTAACTGTGGATCCCTTCACCTGAAGCTTTTCATCCATCTTCCCTTTATTCTGACCCGCAAAGCCTGGGACAAAGCCCTCATCCTACCACTTGCAGGTAAAACCAACACTAGCTGATTTTGAAAGTTGATTTTCCTTGAAGCTTTCTGAAGCTCAGGCTGCATACACATTTAGCATTCAGTATCCTTTTGGAAACCGTATGTTTCAGACACAATGATAGGAATGAAGAGTTGGGAACTTTGTGTAGGGCTGGTCAGCTGAGGCTCAACAAGCAGCCAGCCAACATGGCCAGAGATGAGGCTTAGTGAGCCCAGACTGGATACAGGGATGGGAGAAACTGGGAGCAGAGCACTGGATAGATAGCTTCTGCCTTTGCATATTTTTTGGACACAGAAGTTGGTACATAACAGTTTCTGCCTTTTTCACCAGGAAGTATCTGCCAACACTCCTGTTTATCACTGGATCTGTGCATCCATGAGCAGCCTGTGTGGCCAGGCAAGCCAGGTGGGGGAGACATTATGAACTGGCTTATTAAGAGCTGATAGGTGACTTTGCAAAGATCTGAATGTCATAAGGCACCATAATCTCTTCATGCAAACAAACAGGATTTTTTGTCAATTTGTGATCCTTTATGATATGGAGAGGGCACAGAGCTGCAGACTGTCCCTGATTTTCAGATGAATTGCTCCACTAATATAAAAGATATTCTCATAATAGTCCCAAATTAGTTGGTTGCTTGAAATGCCAGAATCCTTAATGCTCTGCTATTTTAAACATATGGAAATTGATTCAACACTTATCATCTATTTAGAGATGTAAATTTATTGAAAAAGATGCCACTTCTTCCTAAGCTTTAGGCAAGCTCTGATACTTAGCTTTCTGGGCACAAGCAGGTTTTTACGAGGACTTCTGATTTTAGCTGCAGTGATTTACTTTCCTTCTAAAGGAGGGGAGAAGCAGAGGAAAATTGACTCTATTGTCTACGTGGGAAAAAAGATACTGGTGTGAACTGACACAGATAGGGCAGTATCTGGCACATCATACCCTGAAGGTCTTTTCCCAAGCACAGCACTGGCCCAGACCTCGCTCTAACTTCTGCTGCAATTGCTCTGTAAGTCCACACTGGTGTTGGAAGCATCCCTTATTTCTGACACAGTCACTTGCTCAAGGGGAAGGGTAATAAAAAACCAAGTGCAGGCAGTGACAGCAGTGGCATTGGCCAGGTCAACATTCCATGGCAAAGAAAGCTCTCCTTCCCAAGGTTAGCTTCAGTTTCTAAAAGTAAACAGCATTGATCATTGATCTGCAGTTAAAAGCTGGAAATTAGACTGCATCCTAGCCTCAGTCTCTTGGGATACCTTCCTGCACAGGCAAGCCCTGTGCTGATGTCATGGGCTTGAGGCTGCTGATAGGATTAGACGGGAAAGTTTGGAGCCTGGTCCTAGCTCTGCTGCTGACAGCCTTCCTTTTAATTTGGTATAGTCACTTGGCACCACATAAGATGGGGATTTGTGTGTGTTAATTAGGAATACTGTTCATGCCTTAAAGCTTCTGAAAATATGAGTTTCTCCTGTGGAAAAAGATTTTTTTTTTAATGGTTGTCTCAGGTATTTGATCCTGTGTTATTATTATTCACTATGATTCATGTATTAATTCCACACTAAGAATGTCTCCATAATGCCTAATGTTATGCTTCTGGGATTAAGCAATATTTCTTAATGTGTTTCTTATCCCAGTATTTTGCAGAGAAGCTGGAATGGGGCCAGTTCATGCAATGTGCCTACACATTAGTAGTTAACCCAGGTCAGGAAAGCACTTTCCAAGTGAATGCCCAAATCATGCCTACTTACCCTGATGTGGTTTGCATCATGAAGAGGGCACAAGAGGTGGCTTCCTCTCAGATGAAAGGCGGACAGTGTGCACATTGCAATCTCAGCACTCTCCTGCATTATGGATCTGCTCCCAGGCTGTACTACTTGCTAGCACAGACACAGCTGCAGTGTATTTACTGCATCTTAAAATCTCTTGATGGCATTTGGAAAGTGAGTTCACTGGCTGGATTAATTAACCACCAAGCCTGGTATTTTGACTGGCTAATGGTTAATCAGGGGCTTTATTTTCTAGTTTATACCATCTTGTTTATGATGTTGAGTCCAGCCTCAGCAGTATGAAAGAAAAATCTGGCTCTGTTTCTAAGGTAAAGCATCTTAGTGTCTTGCATAAACCTGAAAAATTAATTTGGAGTAAGACAGGGTTCTAACAGAGTTGGCTTTGGATGTCACTTCTTGGGGTCTGGCTCAATTAGTATCTTTACCCCCAGTGGGAACTGGTTATGTCCCTTAAGACCCACTGGCTCCACTTTGAAAAGAGCAGGAAACCACCACAGCCTGCAGCTGCTGAGTGGCCCCAGCCCTTCCCTTCTGCCATTGCTCTCCACTGTCCAGACCCAAATGATTCTCTCTTTTCCCTAATTACACAATGACTGCATACCTAAATATAACACTTCTTACATCGTGAAGGAGAGGGTGACAGCTACCAGTACCTCTCAGGGCATTCAAAGCTTCTCCACCACACAGGTGACCTCTCGTTTCGATTGTGCTGGGCTGCTGTGAGGCTATGGTGTGACAGCTGACAGAACACTGCAGCTGCCATCGCTGTATGTTCTCTCACCTTTGTGTCCCCTCCACCTCAGTCCCATCAATGGCCCTGCTGTCATCTCCTCTGTGCAAACCACTCCCAAACATCTCCTCCCATTCAGCTTCCTAAGGCAAACACGGCACAGTCTGTGGCTCTGGTGTAATTGACCGTTTTGGTACATGTCCCATACATTACAACTGTTTTTTGTCATCATTGTTATGTGTGATGAGTAGCCAGGGCTCATATCACAGGCTCTGTGTTCCTTGCAGATTATCACAATCTTGAGAATTGTTTGAAGCACTGGAATAAAACCCATGCTGCTCATTGAAGTATTTGGTAGCTGTTGTCCTGAGCAGGTGCTTGTTCAAGCTTGTTAGTGGTGTTTAATGTCTGGAAGTAGGAAAATGTTAAGGAAGTGTCAGAGCTGTGGAGGAAAAAGCCAACTCCCAAGTTACAGAGGGGTGATGGCAGAATTTATGGGCTGACTGGGGTGGCAAAGGAGTGGACTATTATATCTTACTTGCAACAGCAAGGCATATTTTCCTTCAGACCTGACTCCATACAGGTGTGCCTCAAAGGTTTTCACACAACATCCTAGTACAAAGCTAGCTGGCCTGGGAAGAAACACGGGTCAAAATTTTAATGGAAAACCTTCAACATGATATTTAGTGCATTTTTACACTCTGCCCTTCACAAAGCCCTGTTTTTACAACAGTTCATGAGAATTAAAATCACAGTCAGAGGTACCAGAACCTACAGGTTCTGTGGGATTTCAAGTGAGATTAATATAATTCCTTCTGAGGTACCCCATCAGTTGTCTCATTTAGTTATCTGTGTCATTTAAAAAACATGCAGTTGAACTAAATCCAGCAGCACACAGAAGAAAAAAACATTTAAGCCTCACCCCAGTCCCTGCTTCCACCAGCATCTGCCCAAAAAATTAGGGAAGTGTGGGTACCCCCACTACACAGGGCACACAACTCACTTACAGAGCTAAATGAAACTTAGCAAGGCCAATCATCTCATCAAAACTCTTGTGAAAATCCCTTTAGCAAGGTATTTTCAACCTACTTTTTCTCCAACCTCCACTCCTCCCAGGCACAGGATGGTGGTAGCAATGAATTTTGTGTTTCATTTACAACAATGTGAGATCAAGTCAAGCTAGCTCAGGCCGTAGCTCTGTGACAGCATCCTCAACATATGCAGCATCAGATGAGGTCTTTCACCCTCTGTCATCTTGCTCTTCCTTTCTCTTGTCCAAAGGAAGATTGTTTAGTCCAAATAAAGGCAAAGACAGGGAGGGGGAGGAAGATGGGTCCATTCAAAAGGTCTTTGTCATTTACAGTAACTTTAGAGTATGGGTGAATACAGTCAATGCATTTGTAACATTTCAACACCTACCCCCTTTCCTGCAAATTCCTGCAGGACTTTGGCAGCAGAAGGCATAATTATATTAGCAGTAATGGAATTACAAAAGAAAGCAAGGGAGTGTAAGCAGTGGGAATAGGAAGCAATAGCTAAACTGAGACTTTTCAATTTGTATACACACCCTTCTCACATAAACCAGAGGTAGCTATTGCCTAACTGATGATTAGTTTTGTTAATCATCTTATCTTCTCAGAACAGGGTTTGGGTGTACAATCAACTACTTTTAGTTCACTTGTCTGTTCCCAACATGGCAGCTTTTGTTTGTAAGGCAAGCATCAGCAATACTCTTTTCCTTTTGATAGTACACGTATTTGTGTGAGTATAACAAACTGTAAATAACCAGACAGACCCAAGATGTTGTCATTCATCATCAGCAGCTGAATCCACAGTTACCATCAGAAGGCTTCATCCCATAAGATGCCCATTCCTGGGCAGCTGTGTTTTCCACAGGATCTGATTCAGCAGCTAGCACACTGAATAACGGAGCATAGACAATTACTGAGAATACGTGTTCTCCATCACGTGCATTTCCAGGCTATGTTTCTCTTAGTTTCCAAATGAAAAAAAAAAAAAAAGTAGACCTGCATGGATTGTTGAACTTTTTTTTGTTTTTGGACAACTCAAGTAAATGGACTTTGAAGGAGAAAAAAGACTGTAAAGCTTGGCACAGCAAATAGTTTCTATACATGTCTATAAACAGGCCTATAGCTAGTCTATAATAGAGGCAACTGTGCAAATCAACTTAGGCAGAGCATCTTCAAAATAGATGTGCTACCCACAGTCAAATGCAGAGCTATTCCAAGAAATGCTGAAGAAAAACCCTTTTCCATCAGTCTGCCTTTTCCACAAAATCAGCTCAGCCAAGACTTGTGAGAGGAGAGGGACGCTTTGGTGGAACAGGAAAGGGCAGTGCCTCACGCTCTTAGGCATGTGACTCTCATCAGGGGACAGGGACACCTTTTGCCCGGAGGTGGCTGTTCCTGTGGTTCAGCTGGAGTGACTCAAGCCGTGCCTGCTGGCAGGGCTGGTCAGCCCTTGGGGCTGGAACAAGGGCAGAGATGGGTGGAAGTTTTTCTGCACATGACTAAAATCTGAAACATGAGCTTGGGCATTGCTGCAATTGTATTTTAAGACATCCCACATGGACCAGCAGATGACTGAATTTGTCCCTTTGCAAACCAAAAAAGCCTTTTTATTAAAAAAAAATTGTAACAATATTTGAAATTATGAAAATCTACTTGAATCAAATTAAATCATTATTGTTTATTACTTGTATAGCAATTCTAGTTATGGGAATCCTAGTCATAAGCAGGCCATGTTTGTTGGTAAAGTTTAAGGAAAGCCAAAATACTGAAATGGATGAAGTCACTGTACAGAACAACCCATCAGAAACCAAAGCTGCCTTGAACTGCTCACCCTGCCATGACCAGCAGGCAGCTCTCCATGAATGTAAAGAAATCCTTAGTTTCAGTTTATTCTCATAATTGCATTCAACATGCACTGTTAATTCACATTTAAACTAACTGGCATATAAAAGACATTCATGCTTTATGTAGAAAGATTACTGTATGGTGATAAGATGTGCTAGTGCTAATATTCTGCAGGATTAGAACCTACCAGGAATAATCAGGAATATTTTAATTTACACGCTTAATCAAAACATTTTAGTCAACTTATTTTTCCAGAATGTTAAATATATTGCCAACTAATTAAGAGAATTCTAAATGACTGCTTGGATTCAATTTTCCATCCAAATGAAACTTGCTGCAAATTATGAACCAATGAACAGCCATCTAATAGGAACAGATAGACAACATCTAGTATCTCTCAATACATGAAACATGAAATTTCAAGGGCCTCAATGAAAATGTCAGGCTGGCAGTGGCTTTAAAACACGTGTATTCAGAAAAACTCAAAATATTGATGCTGCTGGTGCCAGCCAACTTTTCTCATCTTACAAGTTGCCTGCTGCATGGTTCAACTTCACAGAATACATTCCTCATACCTGAGAACTGTGGGAAGGGTGGAGATCCCGGCGAGCTCCTAAGGCAGGAGATGCCAGGAGCTGCTTGGGACAATGGCAGGGAGGGAGGGGCTGGTCACACACTCACAGGGACTGGCTGGCTCACACCCTAGAGTGGGCTAGGGTTACTCACTTGGGCGTGAAAAAGGGCACATAAGCAGCTCATGAACAACAGGCCACCCTTGGTATGATGCATCTGAGGGGGATGCAAAGCACAGCCAAAGGGAGTTTACAAGTGGTGAAGTTGTGTGAAAATATGTTAATATGGTTACCAACAAAGAGAGGGGGAAAAAAATCTGTCAGGGAGGGTTGAGCAGGAAAATGTGACCTAGAGTACAAAAACAGAGTAGAAATTGATTATCTGAATGAAGCTTTCCCACTCGCTGATCTAATCTGCAATTAAAGCGGCGATTCAAATCAATGTAGCCTGGTGCTATCTTACCCTCTGAAGTTTCTTATCTTTTATTTACACATAATTCATAAACTCCCTATGACATGTCCTGGATTTTAGAGTACATGAGCAGGCAGTGGATGGTAAGCAATGAAAATGCTGTACTGCTGCTTTTCCATTTGAGTGCAAATGTCAACAGAACTCAGGAATTCACTCCAGCAATGGGGAAGTGGCATCAGAAAAAAGTCTCCCTACTTATTCAGATGTTTAGCTGGGGAAGAGTCAGGAGCAGCATTAACATTTATTAGACTCCAAACCATTCCATGCAGACCTGCTGTACCAAAGTGTGAAATCCCAAATTGATATAAGCTTGTTAAAACAGACCATTTTTACTGTCAGAGGAGGAACAGGAAAAAAGAAAGAGAAAAAAAAAAGAAAAAAAAAAAGAAAGAGAGCAATTGTGGCTTTTCATCAGGTATATTTCATAATTGTCCATTAAAATACATACCCACATCACAAAACACTTTAAAAAAACCAAGTATTTTTAAATGTATGTACAATGCAAAAATATGCCTAAATATGTATCTAATGCAAAAAAATAAACAATTTAATAAAATCTCCCTTCAAATGTCCCCTTGCTCTTCAACATGTTAAAAAAAAGGACAGAGCTCAATAAACAAACAGGAGTTAAAACACAAACTAACAGATGAGAGCAGTGCAAAGCAGACACCTGAAAATGGAGAGGCATCTGATTCAGCTTCCCATTCCCCTGGATTACACCACAACTACAGTGCAACTTGTCCTATGTCAGCGGAATTTTGATTTTAAAAAGTCACCCTGGTGTTCAAGCTCTAAGAGGCTGCCTATGGCACTTATTTTCCATGTGAGCAAAAAAGTTAATGATAATCTAACTAAGCACCCTTTAAACCCCCTTTAAACAGGGGTGAATTTCACCCTAGGCAAATATTTCATGTTCTGTGTACTCCTGCCAAGAACAAAGAGGTTTCGTCCAATGAACAATATGGACTAAAGTCTACCTTGACAACTGTGGTGGAAGAGAGACTTCTGCTGTTTCACAGCTACTTGTTTAGTCACCTCTTCTTTTTGCATTCTCTAGGAAACTGCAAAGAGGGCTCCTGTCTTAGAACTTCAGTAAGACAAATATTTTGCATTTGTGGTGTTGCAATGTCACTAGTAGTTGGGCTTCTTAGTATTTCTGAAGACTAGGTCTGAATGTCTGAGTTAAATGAGACACTTTGTTGCTAAAGAAAATGCCGATCTGATTCTTACTTGGATGAGTTTAGGTGACTGATGTATATCCTTTATCCTGCTAGTCACTGCCCTCAGAATACAGCAGGCTGTATGTGACATACAGCTCTCATCTGCAGAAGCAATCTGAGGAGGTTTCAGTATTGCTCCTGACAGGGAAGGTGGCAGGAATTGAAGCACTATTTAAAAAATCTGCTTATAAGGCACTGGTGCAGCAAGGTTTGTGATGAACATGGTTTTGTCGTTCCTATTTTCCAACTACTTAAAAGTCAGTCTATTAAACCATAAATAGCAATAAAAAGGCATTAGAAAAGTCCCAAACCAAAGGAATCAACTTAGTATTGAAACTCAATTTATGGCAGTCCCACTTCAGTGCAAACACTAGTTCCTGCATGTTTTTTGAAACTCATTGTCAGCACATGCTCACCCTATATACAAAAGTCCCCTGACAAAGTCATGATGCACTGAACATCTCCTACAAACAAGAAATTTTTAGATGACCTCATACAGTTACACATTAAACTTACAGATGGTGGACAGGAACATACATTGGCTTACCCACTGTACATATCTATTCAAAGCTTTAACAGAATAAGAATATACACAATATATACACTTAATTCACACAGTAAAAGAGCCCTCAACATCTGCTATTTTGTAGGGCTACGCATTTCTTCTATTAAAATTCCACACATGGAACTATCTCTGTGCCAGCTCCTCTTCATAAGCAATAGGATCACTTCAAGGTAAATTAGTTCTTCATGTATATGTAACAGAAACTGCAAAAGCTCAGCCTCTAGTCATCACTGTCACTCCCAGACTCACTCAACTGCAAGTCATTTCCTATGGAAAACAAAACCGAACAAAACACAACAAGTGAGTAGGCGTTAATTCACATTTTATGGCAATCAAACCAAAGAACAGTCACATTTACACTGGAAGATTTAAATAAGAACAACACATGAAATGAATGTAAACATCATCTGTGATTTAATGAAACTGCTCGCCATGCCCAAGAACATCAAGAGCAGCACGGGGCAATACATGGCTGGATCCAGGCCAAACCAAGCATCCTTGTCTCCAGAGCCACCAAAGGTGCTCCCTGGTGGGACAACAGCACTCTCCAAGCTAGCAGCTGCAGAAAGCATTCCACAGCCTACACCCACCCAAGCTCCCATATATGGCTCTGGGACAAGGCATTGGGGAATTCCTTGGCTTTCTTTACCCTCTTAAAACAATTTTTTTTTTTTTTTTGTTTAAGACCATTTGGGTAGCCAAGGCTACCCAAGGCCTCCACATATCAATAAACCAAAAGGACTGTTAAAGCCATCACAACACAAGGCTGAACTAAGCTGACACATGCTGTGACAGTGAAGGCTCCCCTCCAAACTGCAAAGAGAAAACAGATGAAAGGCCAGGATATGGATCAAACCTACTGTCTTAGATCCAGTTTGGCACAGCACTTTTGATTTGGTATGGTGAAGGGGACAAAAAGGGGAAAGAATCATGCTTGTGTTCTGATAATTGAACCTAGCTCCTCCAGCTTTCTCCCAAAGCTGGAAACCCTACACATATCTGTAGTCAGATTCCACCAGTTCCCTATGTATGGGTGCCAAGGGATGTGTGCAAATATGCCTCAGGAGGAATTAAGAACAATTTATGGAAATTGCAAATGCAGTATTTTAACTCCACTGAGTAAGAATATCCCTGATCTAGCATAAGGAAAGAGCAACACAGATGCACACCATGTCCCCAGAGAGTCTCATGGGATAGAACTATGCTTTAAAAATGTCTCTTACACTTTTTCAAGGGTGCAGTGAGCTTGTACTGATTCAAGGCTTGCAAACACTATTGCTCTGTAGTATTTTAACGTAATTTTACTTTAAATTTCCCTTCAAAATGTGGTATTTCTGAAAATACAGCTGAGACCAACACAATAAATATGCTGACAACACAACAGTGAAGACCACAGACACTGTATTTATGAACCCAGAACAGCCTTGCTTTGTTCAGAGTTCTTTCCAGACCTTTAACTGACACACCTGTCAACCCCCCTATTTCTATCTAATCTGTGTATTCACATGAAAATAGTTCCCATCCTTCAGTGCACCAGGTCCTCCCACACCAGTGGCTACCTGGAGGCCTGAATCAAGGCCCAACAGGGCCAATGGGGGCCACAGCACTGATGCCCTCAGGCTCTCCACACCTTCAGACACCTTTTCCACACCTCAGCCCCCTATTCATAAAATCTGCCATGTATTTCAGCAAGTGCAACTCCCTGTGGTTACTATTTGGCAAAAGGCACTTCAAGAAGTTAGCCTAACATGCTCAGTAAATGAGTGGTCTTAATCAGCTTTCACCAGAGGTAAGACACAAGCATTTACTTACGGAGCGTGTTCATGAGCTGATTGCTTCCTTGTGGCCTGCTGGTGCCATTAGCAACAGCATTCCTGTTGTTATACTGCTGGTGTGGTGGCTGGGAAGGGGAAACATGTGCTGCCTCTTCCCCCTCACTGCTGGAGCTTTCATCTTCACTCCCAGATGAGCTTTCTGAATCCGATGAGCTGCTTCCACTGCTGCTGCTCATCTGCTCAATAATTTCAACCTCTGCTCTCAGCTCTGAAATAAAAAAAGAATTCAACTGGTTGATACCATAAACAGGGCCCCATGGAATTTTGGGAAAGAATGTGCAAATGCAATAGTTTTGTCAAGTATAATTTATCACACCAAAATATCTCACATGAAAGAGAGAGACAGGAAGGGAAACCAAAAAATTCTGAAAACTTTTTTACTTATTGCTGTAGCTAAATTTAAAAACAGCAACAGCATAGGTTTGTATCATAAAACCTTCACTTCCACTATTATTCTTTATATACTTCACACTCCTGAAAGCACTTCCTGCTTCATTATTTTTGACAGGCTATATGTTTTACATACAAATTAAGTACATTAGCTGATCGAGGAAATCCAAATCTGAATTTTTAGGTGCTGGTGACATTTAGGCTTTTGGAAAACAAAAAATGGTGTGTGCATGGGTGGGTACATGGACATAGGCAAATGATGACAACAGAAACTGCCTTGACTTCAGATCATGTATGAAACTGCTGCAGCACAGTCACACAGACCATTTTAAACAAACTTCAGAAGCAGATGGATGACATCAAATAACTTTGCAGTAGGATAGATGAGAATAGCTGAGAATTTTCACATGCTGGGGAGTGGTAAAAATACCATAACCTGCTATAGAGCTTACAAGTACCCAGGAAAAGAAAGAAACTACTTTGAAACTGGAAAGTTATTCAAGTCAAGAAAGTGCCCACTTTAGGGTTTCCAGTGCAAAGAAACACTGGAACACCATGACAGCACCACAACAGCCTCATCAGGAACAGCTCGTGCTGGCTGAATGACTGGTTACTAAAGAGCTATTAAGGTGCGTCACCCCAAATTATACAATATTGTTAAATTTGCCATAATTATAAGTGGCCTAAACACTAGTAGAGGACAGCTCTTTTGTATCCACCCACAAGGCTGAGTATCTAATGACTCAGTTCATCTTGGCAGGTTTCCATGAGAGAACAATATCCACATGTATGTTAAACATGCGATGTGAAACCCTCAAAATTTAGGTTTTTGTTCTGCTAGCAGTTCTACACCCAAAGGGTTAGAACTCAGTGCTTGCCCTGGAGAACTCACAGACTAAAGAGACAAGAATGAAAGAAGGGAGAGATGAGGTATTATCACCTCTACCTAAAAAATGGAGAACTGATGCTGGGAGGAATTTGTATTACATCAGATGTGTCAAGAGTTTTTTTTTTAATAAGACTCATTTTCCTTGGGCTGCCTAATACTATAGAGTAACAGCTAAGTTTTCAGCCTTCACAATATTTGCTGGAGAGAATTCCTCTCATTCAGCATGTATTAGTTTGAGAAATTGTTTTCTTTTGCCAGATTTAAAGTCAGTATTTTTCAATTTTGAAGTTCAGAGCTCAATTTCAAGTGCTATAGTTATACTCCAGCTGGGTATTTAAGGAGAGCGATGTTGTTTCTCCAACTTACTTCCTAAATCTAGATCCCTGCCTAGACCATCTGTGCTCTCTGTACTTTACTTGTAAGCCAGGTAAAACCTACTCTTTCAGCTTGAAGACATAGCATAAGAGACCATTGGAAGAGAGAGAAAGAAAATATGATTCAACAGAACCATATATTGACTCAACAGGCCAACAGAAGATACTACTTTGTACTGTAATGTCTTTCTCCCTCACTCCCTCCCAACACAGTCTTGCAAGCTTTAAAAATCCATTTCAGGTCTGGAGTCTGACACACAAACAAATGAACACTTGTGAATCACTGTTCACAGCCTACCCATATAGAGGATTTCAAATTGTAAATGTTCCTTGTGTTTAAGGCTGAGAAATTATTAGGGGAAAACTAAAGGAAAAATAACCAGGAATCTTTAAAATGCTCAGGTTTAAACCTTCCCCCCTCAACTTAATGATGTAAAATTTATACATTCTTCTAGTGATGGAGTTGTTAGTTGCAAATTATAGTGATGATGATTACATGGCTAGAATATCCTGGATTGCAGCAAGCAAAATCACCTATCACAGTCTATACTGCAAAAAGATACAATAGACAAGTCTAATACAGGCTAAGTGCCTGAGAATTACACATGTATGCTTACGGAGCTGGAGTCTATGGCTGAAATGGAGGAATGTTGGCACATTGACTGAGAACACAGAGCCCACATGCAAAAGACAGTGAAGAAGGTGAAGTGACCTAAGGCAGTGGTGGTGAGAGAGAAAAGGTAAAACAAAAACACACTCCAGCAAACTAGGGGTAAAAAAAAAAAAAAAACTAAACAAGAACTGTGGACTTGATACAGTAGGTGAGGAGATAACTGAAGGAAGTGATGCTGTCAGACCAATGGGAAAGGTAGACTAGCCTGGCCAGTTTTAAACAGAATTGGAAATCAGCGTTAGAATAAAGAGTGGGAGGCTTCTCCTAGGGAAGCAGAAAATTAAGAGTCCACAGAAGAGGTATGGTTATGAGGAGAGAACAACAGAATGCCTTAGAAGAAGTGCTAAAGCCCACTATGCTGAATAGAGGTAAGACAAAGCAAAACAGAACCAGTATCATGAGCTTCAAGGAGTGGGAAGTTAAGGCTGTTATTAGTGACAGTGGTCACTGGTAGAAACTTGGTCAGAGCCTATCTTCTAGTCAGTGTTTGCCTCACAGGCTGACAGCTTCCTCTCAGATCTCTGTTGTCTCTTGTTCCTTGAGCTCAGAATTCTAAACATCTTACCTAAGCAGACGAGAAAAAAGCAATTGTTTTCACTAATGTTACGGTGGCTGCTGCACTGCTAGAAGTCTGTCAAGGGAAATTCAGCAGGATCACTAAGGAATTCTGTTCAAAACACTCTTGTCTCACAGTGTCAAGGACAGTGACTAAGCCAATGACGACATCAAAGCCTTACAGGAAAAACGCGGATGCTTTACAATAGCTCAATTTTGCGTTTTCCCATTTGACTGCTATGCTTAGTGCAGTTACATGTACTGAAGATGTAGGTTAAACATTTCCTTGTGGTGCTTCCAATTAAAATCGTTGTGTGTGTCTATGCGTACACATATTTAAAGTTGAACAACGAAAGAGTTTGACCTTTCCTAGATCTTTTTGCACCATAAGATCAAACACCTCATGTCGATGCACCTTTACAGTTTAAAAGATGACAAGAGTCAGGATGTGCAGCAGTTACTTTTAAATAAGCTTTCCACACAGTGCAGTTTTGAACACTTGCCTTAATTGAGTCTACATCATCTGAAAAGGCTGACACCGCTATGGGAACCTTAACTTCTCTACATTTCATGTTATAGCTGTAAGATTTCTTTCAAGAAGACAAAATGGCTGGTTTACACTGGCAGGCAATGCAGGTTTTAGAGTAAAAAAAAAATTCAAGGTCACAAATCATTATCCAAACAGAACCGCCTTTCTCAACAGGCTGTCTTCTGTACATATTCAGTATCAAATACTATAATAGTGTTTAACAGTTCCTACTTCTTCTCTCAATTCCAATAGGTTATACAGAATTTTTAGCTAAAGCCCTAACCTTAGGCTGCAAGAATACCAAGGACTTCCAGAAAAGAGTCATTCAACTTTAGGGAGGATTAAGTTTGAATGCCTATAGCAGAACTTACTGTTAATAATAGAATGCAAGGTGAAGAAATCAACTTGATACTGGCACTTTGAGCATGGGGAGATAGCAGCTAGAAGAGGCAGTATTTTATACGGATGTGCAGAAAATTTGATTGAGGTGTCCTTGAAAGACAAACACAGTGCTATGGCATAATCCTCACACACCATGGCTGCATTTCAGGTAAATAAAATCTGCTCAGATTTTTAAGCCCTGAGTCTTCAGATCTGAAATACGCTTCTGTGGGTTTTTTTCCCCAAATGTTGTAATTACGCCAATATTATTGACATATATCAGTATGTTGCATGCTGTAATTATGTCAATGGTGCTGAAAACATTTCTGCATTTGACCACATTTCTGTGGTCAAATGTGTCTGATAAATGTCAATTATTTTGTGCAAATAAATGGCTGTATAGTGATATATGTGTGCAAATGTCCACAGCTTAATGAGACATTACCAGATGCAGCTGAGTGTTCAAAAGAACAAGCTGCTACTCTCTCCTGTGCTCCCTTCAGGCAGGAGGACAGTTATAGAAGCTTGCAAGGGAAAATATGTCAGTGGTGCAAAGAACGCTAGACACAGCCTCCCAAAAGCCTCTGTGCATGAAGGAAAGGACTGGTTCAACTCCCAGATGCTCTGATTCTGTCCTCAGACACTGTTGTTTGGACAGCTGTGCAATAGGACAGAGAACTGACCTACCTGAAAGTTCATTTCCAGCTCATCTGTAAGGGGAGCAGTGGAAATGCACAGCTTAGGGTACCAGGGGAAGCAGAAACCTGCACTGAGGTTACTTGAAAACTGATGTGAAACATCAGGAGGGCTGTGTGTCTTACCACACCCTTAAGTAGGGCATACTGGAAACAAGGGAGTGTCAAAGCGCCAGACATCCTTTCAAGCACCTCCTTTGGGAATTTTAAGTTTTGTGCTGTGTTCATTAAACAAAACCCACAGAACTTCAGCTTTCTGTTTATCTTTCTTTCGTACAGAGGAAGCATTTCAACCAAAATGAAAGCCACCACTTGAATGGAAAGAACACAGGCTCTTCCGAAGTTTCAAGTCTGAGTTCACAAAACTAGACATTAAGGGAAGATAACAGGACTGCAGACTACCTTACAGCTTTTACAGGTCATTGGCTACATTTCATGGTAGAATGGTGCCATTATAGTTTCATCATTCTCAAACAGGTTCTTATGATATAAATGGTTTAGCAATGCTGATACTCTAGACCATCAATGCTGGAAAAAGTTATAGACTGTAAGCAAAAAACACCCCTGCCCAGGCCTTTGGCTCTTCTGTGGTCTTGAACAACTCTCCTTATAAAGCACCAAATTGAAGTCCTTTTATTAGTACAAGTCAGGTGCTCTAACCCTTGATTTTGGAAACAAAACTCTACAGGTTATTTATTTGGAGGTATTTTAATATAAAAGATGATCAGGTGGCAAAAAAATATTAGGACAGCTCTGAACAATGTGACTTATACTTTAGAGCACTAGAAAATGGTCTTTTACAATAGATGCCACCTCAGACAAATGTGATTATTTTACCATAACACGACCTTTACAAATTGCTGTATGTATACAAAAGAGTGCCCCAAAGCTTGAGTAACTTATTACACCCTACAGGAAAAGACATTTAAAATCCACAACTGATTCAATTAAAAAAATTGACATATCACCTATTATCTTTTTCCTTACCTATTACACAGAAAATAAAAATAACAATGTAGCTAAGGGAACTGTAGCTAACAGAATCTCTCAGACTGTGATTCTGGCTGCTGACCAGCATCCAAGTATTGAAAACACTGCTGCTGCAGTAAAGTGAGACCAGTCAGCACCTATGCAAACACACAGCTTAGCAGCAAAAATGTCACCCAGTGACTGCCATGAACTGCAAAAATGCCCTGCTGAGTAATTAACATCATCTGGGCAATTAACATAGGCTAAGTCTACAGACAAAAATAGCTATATGGGATGGAAAAAAAAGAGAAAGGAAACCAGAAAAAAAAGAAAGCAGACAGAAGGAACAAGCTTAAAATAAGATAATTGTGTCTGGTGCCAGAGAAGAACCAAACAAAAATTTAGTCTTCCTTATTCTGACTGTATTATCCACAGCAAAACCAGGGATCACATCAGCAGGAAAAGAAGGGCATGGGCAAAGAAAGTGCATCCTGCCCATGGCAGAACACTAAGACAAAGCACTTCTTGAGCAGAAGAGTGAGTTGAGCCAATCATTCCTCTGAAGTACTTTTAAAATAAAAGTTTAGCAACGATATGGCAGATGTGTCAAAAGTGCAAAGGAGTGGTTGTGGAAAAGGGTAAGCTGCAGGGCCCACTCTCTCATTCCTTCCCTACTAGCACTGCTTGGCAATATGCAAGCTTGTCTTGTACTGGGAACACAGCAACCTAGCCCTTCCATCCCACCAACCTTACTCAGTGCAGGGTAACTTTCTCCAAGTGACTTGACTGTGTAACAAGACCATGGACAATCAGGCTTTGTCATTGCTGTTGTGGTTGCCTAAAACATCTGTGCAATTGGTGCAGTGCTGAGCTACAGGTTTCTGAATTCACTCTTACTTCTTTTCTTCTTTTCAGGACAGAGAAATAGTTTGGAAGACAGAAAATTATCCAGAAAGAGGAAGTTTTCTCATTTCAGAGAAGGCTGCAGTATAAATATCTATTCTAGTAGAAGAGAATAAATAATTCACTAAGATGAATAAAGAAACAAGAAATAAAGAAGACAAAACAGCTGTCAAGTACCATTTTTAAATCCCTGACTGTTTTTAGAAATTGCACAGTCATAGTTTTTATTCTAGAGAAGAAAGACAAAACCAACCAAAATTTTAGAAACTACAAACCCTTCTTTACCTCTCTTAATATCGTCCAGCTGAGGCTCAGGTGAAGGATTATCCTTCAAAGGAGAAGTTTTAGGTCCAACTGCTGGCTTGGTTGGGGCTCTGAACTGTGAAGGAGGCTGAGATGCTCGGGCAGACTGTTGCTCTATTCGGGCTTGGATCTTACTGCTGCCCTCTGCTCTGAAGAAACAACCAGACACATTCAGCAGTAGTGTGCAACTATGTCCAGCTTTTTCAATATCCTTGTGATAATGCATCATCTGTGACTTCCTTTTGTACAGATCCCTACTTGTTTTACAAAGATGGAGAGTGTTACAGCTTTCTGTAGGCAACACTTACTGTCAATAACAAAGAAACATATGCAACTACACTGCAACACCCTTACAAAATGTATTTTCAAATCCAGATGTGGTTCCAGTGATGCCAAATTCTCTACTCGAACAACAATGAAGGCTTTAATTTAGCAATTAGTACTTGTATTTTAAAAAAAGAATAATCAATCATAGTAATTTAAAGTAACTACAAATCCATTCAAAACAAAATCCTGCTTAAAACAATCACAGCAAAAGAAACAATTTTCTCACTTGCAATTAAATTATCTCAAACTGAACTCTCTTAGAGGTCAACTCGACTAATCATTCTTACTGCTAAATACAGCATACAAGCATTTAATTCCTGGTTTTTATCTATTTGCTGTTAGCCCTTCCAAACAGCTATTTTTTACTAAACAAAAAAACCTGTTTTTCCTTAGTGGAAAATAGTCCCCAGAATAACACTATGCCTAACTGTTCAATTCAAACCAGGTACTTCTTCCTTTTAGTAAACTTCTGATGTGATTGAGATTGTAAGATAGTCAATATCCTTGGCAGAAAAAAACCCCAGAAAAATAAAAAACCATCCACAACCCCAAAATAGGTTTCTTTACGGTACACCAAAGTAAGGTTAAAGGGTGTGGTGTATCTATTGCATAACACCAAAGCCTTTGGGGTTATGGCTTTATGTACAGAAACAGCTTGTGGATATTTGAGCTCAGTTTCTGTTCTAGGATGGTCCCAGCTCAACAGTGTTACACTTTGTTCCTGGGAACTAATCCCACTGAGAGGTAAGTTAAACTAGCCCAGGTCGAACTTCCTGGGAATTCACCCAAACCACCTGTGGTACTGGAGCTGGTACACTGAGGATTTACTTGAGCATCTCTGTGCCTCAGTGAACTCCAGAATCAGCCTCACACAGAACACCCTCTTCATTCATCAATGAGATGCAGCTGTTGGATACCACATTCCTGCAGCTTGCACATTCTATTTGCAACAGAAGTGAGGACTTGGGAATATACTCACTGTATCAAGTGGAAGGTAAAATCCAAAGATTTCTGGTATTAATTATACTCTTGGAACTACAGATGGTTTTATGTAGAGTAAATTCATTTACTCCCCTGTGAATGTCATCAAGGTGTTAACACTAAAAACCACATCCCACAGAGTGTCAACAGGTCATTAAAGATCAGAGTAGACATGGAAAAAAAAAAGGCACTTCTGATCTGGAAAATTAATGACTTTGCAAAGTCATTCATCAAAACAGGGATTCCCCCAATTTTTCACTACCCTCCCTCTGCCTGAGAAAAACTGAAATATTTTTTGCCACACCAGACCCAAAACTCCTGCACTTATTTGCCTCCTTCTGACTTAAGCTTCACCCAGACAAAGTCCAGCAGAACTGAAATTGGGAATTCAAATCTCATCTCTGATATACTTGTCTCTTCTGGACAAGATGAATGCTACATGGATGAGTTTTCACATCACTGACTCAGAGGAGTGTTACAGTCCATTTACCTTGAACTCAAGGTGTCCTTGGCAAACATCCAGCCAACTATTGATGAGCTGCAACCCACATTTCTATTAGTTTTAGCAGCTAAGGGTTCTATACTGCAATAAAGTGGGGTTTTTATTATTTAAGAGTTTCTTCTTCACAAGACATTTGAATGACTGCTTTCTCTTTAGATCTCAAATAACCTGTGATCCAGTGATGCTGAAAGAACACGATCCAGACACTTCAGGTACTTGAAGAGCAGTAATACCGCAAAAATATTCCAGCTGCATACTTTGTAGCATTTGTGCAGCAAAGTAAGAGTATTGGGTCAGAAAGGATTTCTGGCTTCATCAGTTCTTCTAGGCAAAACACCATAACCATTATTTCTACAATTCTGCCCACCCCTTCACCAGCTGGAGGCTTTGTACTTGTGTTGCACTTAATATATTGCTTATCCAATATGGGAATGAGTGTTTCTTGTTCCCTAAGATTGTGTTACTGAAACATCATGACTCCCAGAGGAAGCTGTAAGGAACAAACCTAGAAAGTCCAATAACCCTTCTGACAGTCTAATATTTTTATGTGTTTTTTTGGCTAACCAGAGATTCCTGAAACACATCCCATCCTTCAGCCAGCTTCTAAAGCCTCAAATCAGCACAGGTGTTTCACTGCAAACTGTAATTATGTCATTCAGCAGTGGAGGATTTACAAATTCTTTACTCTTGGATTCACATTACTATTTGCATTTTTAGGCATGATAATTGGCCACGTAAAGCTAAGGCTTAGTAATTAAACATCACTACAAAACAAGAGAGTTCTGTTTCGAAACCCAGTCTTAGTAAGAAACTTCAGCAAGTATTAATCCTTTCAAGAACCCTGTCCCCAGCTTTACCTTGTTTTCTTGACTTGAATGCTGCTACTAAGTTTTTCCAGCACATATTCCCCAGTGTCATGATTGATAATAAGTACACAGTCCTTCTGATATGGCCTTTTATTTCCTTTAAAGACAGTCATTGGTGGAGTTGAACCCTGGTACAAAGAAAGAGCACATATTTGTTTGGTTATATTACCCTGCCCAAATATTTATGAATACTAAGAGAAAAGAATATATGTATTGCTCTGAAAAAGAGGCTAAGCACTTAATGTTTAGTTCCTACAGAAAACATTCACTCATGAAGAGAAAAATACAGAGAAAATGTGCAGTAGATCAGACATTTCCTCACAGCAATATTATGCCTTTCATCATTTTAAGTGTCTCGGCAGTGACAAAACATCTTCTCCACGGTTGCCTTTATTTACAGCTCTCATTCCCAAAATGGCAGCATAACTAAATTTGCATAGCTGTCCCTGACAAGTATCAGAAATCTTCTTGATGTTTCTGCTCTGGAAATCATGGGTTTGGATAAGAAATAAAGTTCTAATTATTTGTATAGCAGAACTACTGCCCAAGGAAATATGTGGTCAATTGAAAAATAATTTAAACTCCGTATATTTTACATAAATATATATGGCAGTATTTTCACAGTGGATTACAAGCAACTGTCACAAACTATGTAAGAACAGCTGCCTTCTTCAAAGTCAGATTAGCATGCATATGCCCATGCAATTATACTGAAATATCTTCTCAAAGGCAAACAGGGTATTCTGATGCCTTCCAGAAAGTCCCCAAGTCCACACAACGCTGCATAGAGCTTTAGAAGTCTAAAGGCTTAGACTGAGAAACAATAAAGGCAACAACCTCATGTGGTGGTGCACACTGGCTAACTGGTAATACTGAGATTATGCTCAGTTGTACTGCATCCATGCACAGGCTGGTTCATAGACCTGGTTTTGGGGTTACAGCCAGCTGAATCCATGGTCTATCGGCATGTAACAGCCTGGATACACACCTGGCCATGTAAAAAAGGTGTTACTCAGGGGGTTATGTTCTCAGCTATGAAACATTCTCAGACTTCTCAGTAATACATAGATACTGTACAAAAGATTAAAGAAAAAAGTTTATTCATATGCACCTTTGCATATACTGTATGTAGGAAAGTGACCAAAATCAGGGAGGAAAGTAAAAAAACCTGCACTCTCCTACATTTTATTCTGAGTAGCAAAAACAAACAATCATATTTTAACTACTCTGAAAGCAATGCCTCTTTTCCATGTTGCTAATAGATAGAATATATTTGAATTTAAAATGGGTTCTGAGCAGCAAGTGTGAAAAATCTGAGCCCCCAACAAAGACATTGTAAGAGAGATTTAGAAACACAATTCAGAAAGGATGTCTCAAGAAAGTCTAGTCTTCAAAGGCATGTTACATTTTTATCTTTCCTACATTTAAGAGAGGAAAGCAACATTTAAGAGAGTAAAAAGAAAGCTGAAAGTCAAATCCTGCTTGCTGTTGACAACTAAGCCAGGAAATGTTATAATGCACAAATGTAATGAAAATTGATCAAAGTTTGTTGGCTACCATTCTGCTACCCAGAAGCCTCCTAATGCAGCAAAGACTGTGATTTTGGCTAAACAATAAGCAGAAATGTAAGTGCTTAAGCAAATTAAGTCTCACTCTTCTACTTAAAACTAAATCTTTAGGGCTTATGTTAGTGCCTATATAGCAGTGTCTTACAGATTTTGCTGATTATAGGACAGAAGAAGGAGGTCGGTGAAACAAATAACATTTAATCAAATTGTTTTCACGTGTGAGGGTTTTTTGCCTGACAGAGTTCAAGAAGAACTTGGACAATGCTCTCAGGCACATGGTGTGATCCTTGGAATTGCTCTGTGTAGGGCCACGAGCTGGACTTTGATCATCCTTGTGGGGACCCTTCCAACTCATAATATTCTATAATCTTTTGTAATCTTCTTCTGTAGTACTCTAACAAACAGAAATTTTCACTTCCCCAATCCAGACTGTTTATCAAGTATTAAAGTCACTAAATCCATATGTAGAAATAGTACTTCAATTTATCCAAGCTGCAAGGGACACCAAAATATCTCCACCGAACAAATTATCAGAGATATTCTCAGGGGTTAGGAAAAAGGAAAACCTCAACTCAGAATTTTCTTTTCAAAAGGAAAACCTCAACTCAGAATTTGAATCCTATCCTGTTGTTGGACAACTGGGAAGCAAAGCGGGATCCAAGAAATTCAGTAAAACCTGTCAGGATGAAACGATCTCAAAACCTCTCACTCTTTTCCAGTATGCTGAGTGTTTTTCAGCTCACTGTCCAGAGCACAGGCAGCACTGCCTTGGAACAACATACACAGAGTGGCCTCAGCCTTTGGAGCATACTCTAAGCTCAAAGCAGTTCATACCGAGGGGAAGGGAAAGAAATTTAGCTCCTCACTACAGACATTTGGAAAGGAACACTACAAGTGATGCTGCTCAACACTAAAGATGAATGAGCAACACTGTTTCCAACTAATCCAACATGAATGCTGCTGTTAATTGTGTTGTTACCTGTCTCCAATAGCACCATGCTCATCATTTCTATAGACAAAACCCAGTATGTGACCTCGTGCAGCACTGAAGGTGACCAAAGCCATATAAAGAACAGGAGCAGCATGAAGCAGGCTACAGCTTCATTCAGTGAGAATTATCACAGTACCATCACCTACCAATTAAAACCATGGGCATACCAATTAAAACAATACCAAAAGGATCTGACACATGGCTTCCAAACTGACTGGTGCCCCCCTGCAGCCACCAAACCCATTGATGTCTGTGATTTCTGGTTTACTGCCTTAACACATAGCATTAACTTCAGCTAATAAACAAATCCAGTTCCAGCACATGAGCACTTTCTTTTGTTTTGGTAAGGAAACCACTGAATCTTCAATTACAAAACAGCTGCACCTATAAACAGATTGATCACTTGTTTTATTGCTGTTTGACCATCACCGTCACACAGTAGATTTTTATGGCATCATTATGGAAGGAAGTGGATGGGAAACCACTTCATGGCCACTCACCAGCACTGCTCCCCTTGCTTCCACTGATAAAGCTAAAGGAAGGGAACCCTCTATGCCCTACCTGTACATGTTTGAATAAGGGCAGGAATATGCTTACAGGTCTACCTGTGGGTTCTGAACATCCAACCTTAACTAAAGCCCAAGTTACACTGCCTTTCTTCAGCAAGCCATAGCACTTAGAATGGATGGGAATCAGGTACATCTTCATCTGATAGTAAAAGTCTCCTTGTTGTTGAAGGAAGAGTAGGAAGGAAGGAATCAAAAGTAGAGAACAAACCTTACAAATATAGTCCTTCACAAAGATCCAACTGTGTAGTCCTTTCCCAAGGAAACACTACCAGTATGACTGCTTAAATATTGAACCCACAGTATTAATAAAGTCAGAAATGAAAATAGCATTTACATGAGACTGTAACAACACTGCAAATTTGTTGGAGAGTAAACAAGAGCATATATATAACAGACTTACTGGAATATGTGGCAAAGTGATGGTAACATCATCTCCTTTACCCACTTGGAGGTCCCCCTCACAAGACGTATCAATCGATGCTGGCTTAAAATCATCTGAAGAGGAAAACAATTGTGATTACATTTGTTAGAGTCTCCAGAGGCATTATCCTGCCCTGCAAAGAGCCATCATACATTTACTGTGATTACAGGGAATGCTAAAATACACACTAGTGCTTACAGCAGGGGGGAATAAGACACCAGTACACTGTGTCTATACGTAGCAACCCAGTCATGTGATGGTACTGTATTCTGAGCTCCCTTTTTAAAATGGAAATAATGTTCTGGATCTCGTGTTTGAACACCTAAAGCAGACTTCTCCAAACCCCAGGCTTTGAGTGGCACCTGGTTTTGCAGACAAGTGTAAAACTGTACCAATCAACTCAAGAGAGTATCAGCTGCCAGGACCCTGGGCTCCGTGCATCTCTTGCCAATTCCAAACCTGAGGACTCTCTCTGTGACAAACACTAATTTAATGACACCAACTCATTTAGTCTTACTGATATTTCAGGCTCTTTAACAGCAATCTTGCCTCCACAATAGTGCTATAATCTCCACATGGGTGGAGGAGATCTCAGGTATCACTTATGAGGAAAGAAAGAGGTGCTGATCTTACTTCAGCAGTCTCCATGCTGGTCCAAAGCCTCTGTGAACATAAAGCATCAATAAGGGGAGGCACTGTAATGGCTTTAAACTAACACTCGTTTCAGGTATTTTTGCTCTGTTGTATAGAATGCTTTGTCTTCCAATCAAGCACTTCTATTTAATGTATTCACTTGAACTGAGAACATTTTAAGTTAAAAGTATTTTCCCCTCATTATTCTGTTGTGCTGGTGAGCCATAAAAAGCCCAGAAAAAAACCCAACAGAACCTCTAATATCTTGAGAGAGGATTTAGACGAAGTGAAATTAAATCACACAGATTTAATAGGCTAGTTTGTTTTGTTTGTTTGTTTTTAAAAGAAGCCTGCATTCAGTTTTAGCATCCCTGGATCTGAAGAAGTGCAATTATATTCATGATCAAGGCTTTTAATTACAGCATTAATTATGAAATTATTACCTCAGAACAAATTTAAAATATAATTCCACTATGAAAAACACATTTGTGTTTTTCACATTTGTGGGCAAGAAAACCCCAAACCCTGGCTTGTAATAAATTCTCATTAAGAGGATGTTAATGTTTAATTGAGTTTTACTTTGACAGCACAACAAGCCGACTCAGACACACTATTTAATCCTCATGCCTTAACTGCCCCATCAAATCATAGCCTTCATTTTCATCTGACCAATCTGTTTCTAGCTATTGTTTCCCACCTACTTTATGTGCAAGCTTGCTAAATAAAACAAACCAGCTGTACAAGAGTTAGTGTCTTTGCCAAAATGGGATCAAGAGTTTCAACAGCACAGTCACTAACTTAAAAGGAATATCATTATCAGACTTCTTTCTTAGGTATAACAATATAGTTACTTTACACAAACACTCAACAAATTGTTTTCATTTTGTTACCTTACTAGATGCATGTGCTTGGTTAATCCTCATGTAGGATTAATCCTCATGTAGCATATACTTCCCTCCAAATATACCCACAGCTCTTCTTCCAAAAATCAAAAGTTTTTAAGATGTGTTTTCCAAGGATAATCCAGTTTCTCAGTAAAGTATTTCCAAAACATTACATAAAGGAATGAAGTATTTTAAGAAGGTTGAAACAAATTTAGCCTAGAAAATCCTCTCTTAGTTTGTGTGAAGAGGATTATGGGAATAATATAATGTTTGGATCCCAGATAAACAATTCCAGAACAACAGTTAGGGAAAAAAAATTATAACCAGGCAATGAAGAAATCTCATTTGAAAGTCACAGATGGAGAATAGAGCATATGGAAAGATCTTTCGAAATAAAACTGCATTCTTCCAGTCGTAGTCTAAAGAGCTTTAGCTTTGCAATCCCTTAGGAAATTGGTTATTGAAGCACTTTCCATTCTAGAAATCCAGTATATTTCTACCTGGATATGGCTTGGGTTTAATTCACACAGGATCAGGCACTCAGGTGACCAATATCACTGAAACTACAACTTGTGGTGTAATGAATATGGGCCATGAGACTTAGCCTAGATTTGTGCACCATAAATCAAAATATCCTACTTCCCCACCTTCACAGAAAATTACTGAATTATAGGCTTAATGTTCTTTACATTTACTGTTGATGGCTTACCAGCCATTTTAGTAAGAAAATCTAGACTAGTTTTGCTCGGATTTCCTGCCCACAGAATTCAAGTCCACGGATACAGTGAGCTCCTCTTCAAAACAATATTCTAATATGGAATTAATTGCACCTAAGGCTAAATAGAGCAGTTGGAATAATGGATGATGTCTTAAAGAATAAAATAAAATTTTCTCTCAATTATTCATAACTGCTCGAGACCCTGCCTCAGGATTTATCTTGCACTTATTAGGCATTACTGCATGTGTCCGAGTCCTTTCTGCTCGCTTTTCTGGGATAGTGATGTATTACAGCTGGCTGGAGTCGGGACAGCCAGGGACAGCTCTGCCGGGCTACACATCGCTTCATCAGGAAAATACCAGCTACAAAGCAAACTCCGGGAGCTCCGGCCGCCTCTCCAGGCCGGGCCTGCGGCGGGACCTGGGCTGCAGTTAACTGCCACAGAGAGAATAACACAAAATGGAAAAGCCACCCCCGTACGGAGAGGATCCCTTTATGCTTCCAAACCATTAATGAGAAACTTTCTAAAGCTGTTCCCCCGCCTTGGCCTGCCTCGCTCCAACCTCCTCCCTGCCAGCAGCCACCTTCCCCTTCTTCCCGGGCTGGACCCTCTGTGGGAGGAAAACACTCGAGGGGAGGAAAGACGGGCGCTGAGGGAGGAGGAAAGGGGCAGACGGGTGCTGAAGGGGCAGCAGCGAAAGGGGACAGAAGAGAGCTGAAGGGGATGGGAGAGAAGGGGGAGACGGGCGATGAGGGGGCAGGAGGAAAACGGGGAAGAAAGGCGCAGAGTGGGGACGAAGCCCCGCGATGGAGAGGCGAAAGAGCGAGGAGAGCAGGAGGAGAAGCGCAGCCGGGACGGGACGCGGGGAGCGGGAGGAGAGCGGGGAGGAAGGGGCGGCCGCGGGGGAGGCGCTCACAGCGGATGGTGTGGAAGGAGGCCTTGGGCCGCCGCTCGAAGCTCTCGCCCAGCTGCAGCGGGTGCTCCTCCTTGTCCAGCAACGAGTTCGCCGAGCCGTTCATGGCCCAGCTCCCGGCCCGGCCGGTCCCTTCCTTCTGCTCCGTGCGCTGCCGCCCGGCGTCCTCCCGGAAATTCTTGACTTTCCCTTCCGGGAAGCCTCTCCGGGGCTGGCGGCGGGTACGGCGGGCGAGGCGGGGGCGCGGGCCGGGCCGGGGTGCTGTCCCGGGGTGCTGTCCCGGGGAGGGTCCCGGGGAGGGGGGAGCCCGGCGCTCCCCGCCCTCGGCACGGCAGGGCAGGGCACGGCACGGCACGGCAGGGCAGGAGGGGCTTTGCTGCCCTGCCGGGGTAGGCAAACCCCGACCGCGCTGGGGCAGGAGCTGCTGGAGGCAGGCCGGTGTCCCTGTGGGGGGACCGGGGCATCACACAGAGGTGTTACATGTCAGTGGTCTTAGCTGTGGATTAAACACCTTTGAAAGGCTCTTTAGCCTGAGCACGGGCTGTCGCAACTGAGTTTGTCACCGCGCTGCCTTCCCAGCACAGCGGATGTGCCAAAGGACTGCCTTGGGTTCGCTTGTTTCCCTAGTTCCTTCTATGAAGAAATATTGCAGGGTGTCTAGAAGATAGGTGTGTAGATGAAATATAGCAGAAATTTTGCTGGTTAAGCCTTTTGTTTGTTTTGAGGATATGCTCGCTCTTCTTGGAGAAACTTCTTTTCAAAGGAGCCTCTTTATAAGCTCTTTTGTTTTTGGAGGAAAAGGGGATGTGTCTGATACTGGACAAAATCCTGACGGTTCTGTTTTTCATTCACACTTCCATATTTTATGTTTGGGTTTGTATCATGACGTGTATATCATGATAGCATCATGTATAGAATATATAACGTGCATTTTATCCATTAGATGTTCCATAGAATGTATTTTATCATAAGATAAGATAAAATACATGAAATACTGCTCATACTGAGTAGTGAAATACTACTTTTGTTTTTGCTTTAGGGTGTGTATTGTTGTGTTTTTCTGATTTCCTTTTTGGTAAAATGACATCAGTGTCTGGTTCTGGGCACTGATATACACGAGTGGCATGTGTTTGTTGCCTGGGCTTCCCTGGGAATTACTGGGCCATGCAGGATTTAATTCGCATGTGCCATCATCCAGGATCTGCATATTTGTGACAAGACAGATGGCAGAACCAGTTTAACGTCTGAGAAAATATTTGGGTGCCTTCCCAGCCTGTGTGAAGCTCTTTTTGTTGCTCTGTTTTTGTTAACTTCTGAAAGTAAACCCACCTGTGGTTGTTAAAACCAGTGTGAATCCTCAGGAGGAGGCAGTGGAAGGAATGCTGGCACAGCCCTGCTCTGGGCATTTTGGCCACAGTACTGGTTTTGTTCTCTTCTTCAGGTGACATGGTGTTATAAATGCTGATGTTTTCACTAGTGTTTTCTCACAGAGTTGAGAGCAGGAGGAGAAACGCTGACATGAATACATTTTGTTTCATCAATTTTAATGAGACTTTTAAATGTCATCTGTTTTTTCAGTTGCCTTTTTTCCTGCAGTGTTCTAACTGAGGTTAAGGAGACACAAAGTCCTTGCTTTCCTTCTCGAATCTCTCTTAGTGAAAATAAAATTAGAGCTGCACCATCTTTTTGTTGTTGGGTAGCTTTCAAGGATTCAGAGGGAAGACCAGGAGACTCTGAAATATCTTCGTTGACATCAGTGTGGTGTTGTGTACAGTTCTTAGTTTTGATGAAGGTTTTCTGAAGTTGAGAGAAATTTGGTTACATGTCAGTCCATCAGATAGAACAGATCACTAAAATTGAAAAATTGTAGTAAGTACATACTGTAATTATTTCTCATTTTTAATTCTGCTTCTAGATCCTTGCTTATTTTACCTAAGTTAAGCAATGAAACCATACACTAAAGAAAATAAATCACCTGTTGGTCTTTGGCGTTCATGTTTGTGTGAAAGAATCTAGGATGTTCCAAGAAAAGGCATCAGCCAATTGCTTAAATATAGTAACAACACCTACTGAAGATGGTGCTTTCCAAAAAAAAGGCCACAGTGCACGAGTCCTTAGCCTGGAGGAGGCCGAGAGACTGGCAAAAGATCAGGTTTTGGTGTCTGAGTTCAAACAACTAAAACTGGAGAAAGAGGCACAGAAGAACTGGGATCTCTTTTACAAAAGAAACAGCACCAACTTCTTCAAAGACAGACATTGGACAACCAGAGAGTTTCAAGAGTTAAAGGCATGTCGTGAGGTGAGATCTATACACTTTTGCTGTAAAAGATGGGGTTGATTGTTTCCAATCCGTTGTTTACAAGGGAGTTAATAATACTTGCAACAAAACCATTTCGGTGAGAGCTGTCCTATGTTAACTTTGCAGTCTCCTGTGTAATTTCTTTTAATATCAAAGGTAACTCGTCAGAATCAGATGCATCAGTTCAATTTCAGTTTATAATTGGCCCATACTGGAAGGAGATGCTGTTCATAGCATCCTGGATGCCAAGAATGAAGTCTGGAATATTTGGTTGTTGTGTCCTAAGTAGACAGCTTGTCTCTCTGTGTGCAAGCTGGTGCACTTCAGTACACTGCTTTAAAGAAAAACATCCTGAATAGCAGGGTAATTGCCAAATGTTGTTAAGAGGAATAGCCAGATGCATCTGTTGTTCCTTATAACTGTATGAAAGACAAGACAGAAATGGCACAACTCTGTTGATTACTTAAGGGGTAGATGACTGAAGAAATATTAATATGTTCTAAAATTATTTCTAATTTTGCAGAAATCAAGATGTCTGAGTTTTAGTGTCAGATTATCCAGTGGCTGTCTACTTTGGTTTTTTGAACAATGGTAATTAAAATTGATTATAGCTTTTAAAATGCTGGTTGAACAGTGTCTTTGCTCATATGATGGGGAAAACAAAAATAGTGTGTTTTATCTTCTTGTATTGCTTCCTCCCCAGTTTGCAGATCAGAAACTGACCATTCTGGAAGCAGGCTGCGGGGTTGGGAACTGCTTGTTTCCACTCTTAGAAGAAGATCTGAATATTTTTGCATATGCGTGTGATTTCTCTCCTAGAGCTGTTGAGTATGTGAAGGTTGGTGTGATATTTGAAACTTCTTTTAGAGTGTTTTTTAGAGGCTTCTAAAATTACAAATGACTGTAATAACAGACTGCTCTTAGCTTCCTTTTTGTAAGAAGGGTAGAATATGTTTTGCCAAAAAAACAGAGACTGATGCATTTCAGTGGAGATCCTATGTAAGAAGCCAAATCGTTGCTCAAGACTTGGCTTTTCAGTGTCAAATTAGAGCATTATGGTATACTACTTGAAAGATATATGGAGACACTGTTTTTTGGGAGCACTACTGTGGCTCTACTGACTGTGCAGTGCAAGCAGAATTTGTTTGTGATGTAAGTTTGCCCTTAATAGAGGGAGTCCCAAAGAGAACCTTGAAAACAAGGCTAGGAAAGTTATTGTCAAAGAAATTAGTAACCTGATTAGGAGAATGTTTACACTTAGAGTTGTGGGTACTGCAGTCCAAAGCTGAGCCTTGCAGCAGGGCCAGTGGGGGCTCTGAGCTTTAAAAGGCTGCTTTATTAAATTTGCTATCAGAGGTAAATTTCTATATATCTGTTAATTGAAAGCATTGGTACCAAGAACCACAAGACACATACAGCATTTGTCATGGGAAAGATGGGAAGAAATACATGTGGCAAACAGAAGAGGACAGCAACTCCCTGGGATGATGTGGCTGCACCCCAAGATGCAATCGGACTGAGTGTGTACCCTGGGTTTTGGATGACTTAATGGCATCTTCCTCCACAGCTCTTGCTGAATGTTTTTCTTGCACAGACCAGGTTTTCTTTTACACAACAAAACTGTGGGCTAGAGCAGCCCAGCTGCAGATTAGGTGACAGGAGCCCCAACTGTTTGCAGTCTACCTGTAGCTCAAGAGCGTTGCTTTCATCATCCTGTAATACATAATTTCTTTTAATAGTGTTTATGTATTTTTTAAAGAGTAGAAGCAGGGGTAAAACAGAAATTGTATGTTTTCTGGATTGTCTTAATGCACATTCCTTCTCAAATTCATGAGAACTATTATACCAGTTGTAGAGCATTCACTATTGTAGTATGCAGCAAAGAATTTCTGATTGCATTAGTTGTCTGTTGGAAGTTAATATTCTTTTGCCACCATGTATTTTGTCTCTCTACTGAATAATTTCACAAGATTTTTACTCTATTGTAGCAACAAATGCTGCTGATTTTCAGTGAAAGCTTGCTCTTTTACTTTCCCTAGAAAAATGCCTTATATAGTACTGAAAGATGTAAAGTGTTCCAGTGTGATCTTACCAAAGATGATCTTCTAGACAATATACCAGCAGATTCTGTGGATGTTGTCACACTTATATTTGTGCTTTCTGCCATTCATCCTGACAAAATGCATCTTGTCCTGAGGAACATATACAAGGTAAAACCAGCTGATTTTGCAGCCTTTAGAGCACTTCCTTTCTTTTTGGCTCAAAAGTACATTTTGTTATTGAGAAAATTGCTCTCTTGCAATGGTGATTTTTCATATTATATTCCATGGATGTATTTAGTTATTTCACCAAGTATGCGGGACTGAAATGTTTTACAATGTCCTATTTTTCCTCCTGGTATTGTGAGATTGTTTGGATTGAGCCCTAATTAATGCCACCAGCATAACAAAAAGGTAAATAAAAGGTGACCCTCATGTATCTGAAGGAGGCCTATAAGAAAGATAGAGAGAGATTTTACAAGGGCGTGTAGTGACAAGGAAAGGGGGAATGGATTCAATCTGAAAGAGAATGGGTTTAGATTAGATAGTAGGAAGAAATTCTTTAGTGAGGTGCTGGAACAGGTTGCCCAGAGAAGTTGTGGATACCCTACTCCTGGAAGTGTTCAAGGCCAGGATGGATGAGACTTTGAGCAACCTGATCTAGTCTGGTGGAAGATGTCCCCACCTGTGGCAGGGGGTTGGAACCAGGTGATCTTTCAAGTCCCTTCCATACCAGGCCACTCTATGATTCTATGATTTTAAAGCTGTGACTCGGGTTGTATGCTATGAATAATTTTTATATATTTATATATTACAGAGATGTCTGTTTTCATTAGGTGTGAATGATAGTGAGCCAAATTAACTTCCAGAGATACAGTGACTTGCAGTTAGGATGTTGCTGCTATTATTAAACGCACTTGACCTGTGGTGATTTGAAAGTTGAGTGTTCAGAAGTCAACATTAATCTAGAGAGTCTCATCTCCCTGAGCTGTCTTTGTTAGTTGATGGACTAGGACAGGTCCATCCAAAGAGTGGTTTAAACAATACAAACTGTGATTGTTCTGAATTTTCCTGAGATGTCATATATTGACTGCAGAGGGAAACAGTCAACGTATTTTTTACTGATGCATATGTGTGTATTTGGGGTCTTGTATTTTTTGATATCATTAGATTTTTTATAAGTAGTTTGAAAAGGGAGTATTAGGGGTTTGTTTGTATATCTCCAGCTGTTTTCCAAAATCAGGATTGGCTCTTAGCTATGAGTTATGAAAGGGCTAATTATTGTTTTCTTTGTGGAGATGCCTGGATCATTCAAGTCACTTGTAGGTTTCTGCTCAAGTTGGCAAGTACTCTTTTTCTCCTCTAACAAGTACAGCTGGTATTTGATGATGTAGAAAAGTTACATGCATCAGATGTCTAAAATCAGCACATGCAGTGACCATGTATTTATAAATTTTAAACTCTTTATGGCTTGCTTTCTTTACCAAAAAGCAATTAAAAATTCCATGATGCATTTTCCTAAGATGGTTTCTTATTTATTTCTCAACATACTGTAATATTTTCCTTTCTTCTGTGAAAAAAGAAGTGTCACAATATTCTAAATTTTATTGTTAACCATTAAGCAAAAACAGGTACTAAACGATATACTACCCAAGAGAAAAAATGCCCTGATAGGACTTTTTGTTAAACTGTGTGTTTTCTTCTTTCCTCTGTATTTGAAGAGTGTTGCTTATTTAGCTGATTAGCACCTAAACAGCTGTTCTAAAACTGTTTGTAGTCTTTTGTTCATGGGGAAACATTTTTAGGAGTTGACCCAGTTTTTATGCAACTCTTTTGCTGCACAGCAATGAATTGTATCTGTACCTATATTTACATCTATTATCTACATCTATTATTATATTTACATCTACATCTCTATCTACATGTAGATGTAGATTGAGATATCTATCTCACTGCTGTACTGAGTATGTTATATTGTTGTTGTAATATGTATATATCTGTATGTGTACACAAATAAATATATCTATACATGACTAAATCCATTTAGCGTACTAAAGCATGTGTGTATTACATGACAGGTATTAAAACCAGGCAAGTGTGTCCTGTTCCGAGACTATGGCCTATATGATCATGCAATGCTCAGGTTTAAATCTGGCAGCAAACTTGGGGAAAACTTTTATGTTAGACAAGATGGGACAAGATCGTATTTTTTTACTGAAGGTAAGATATACTGTAGAGTGCTTTCTTTTCTGTGAATCTTCTGTTTAAACTTGCTCCAGGGAACTGCCAACATGCTCGTGGAAGTTTATTTTTATGTGGATGAACTGTTAAATTGTGGTTCATTTCATTTACCATTCTTTTTGAGAAGAAGAAGGTATTTAGACTGGCAGAACTTTGTGGAGCACTTTCTTGTTTACAGGCTTGTTGTATGTGCTATAATGCTCCAAGAGTGGCAGTTTCTGAATTAGCTGAATTTCATTCAGATTTGTTACCTAAGGGGAGAAGACCAATGTTCAATAAGAGAATTGATCATCTTCATGAAACAGCTAAGCAGTTCTTTTGGCATCATTCTTTGTGCAAGGCTATTTCTGGTGTGCAGGATGAGGTCTATTGACTTCTAAAAGCAGAACTGTGACTGCAGCACATAGGAGCTTGTGCACAAGTCTTGCTGGGATAGCACTAGCTAGCTGTGGTCGCTCTGTCTTCTGGGGATTGTTCTTTAGTAAAGATGATGTAAAAAACATTTCTGTGTGATACAGTATTTAGTTTTTGTTCAGTGCTCATAATGGTTTAGGAGGAAAGATAATCATTGCAGTTTACTGGTGGAGAATTTGAAGCACAGACACATGAAAGAATTTGCTTAGCCTCTCACAATGAGTCGGGATTATCGCTTGGCTATAGCTTCTAACTCCCAATTCCTCATACTAAACTCATTATTCCCCCCTATCACTTGTAGAGCATTGTGTAATAAGAGCTGTGCATTTATTTCTGTGGGGCTCTTTGTTCTTAGTCTAAAGCAAAATACAGCCACTGAGGTGACCAATTTGGAGCCAAGTAAATGTTATTCATATTTTATGCCATAACATATTACCTAATTGCTTCTGATATATAAAACCCATTAATCTTGTCTGAGCTCCCCCTATTCTTCATAGGACAATGATGAAATTTAAGATAATGCAGGCTGTGCTACAGCTTCATTGAAGCATTTCTAGAACTGTTATTTATTGAGTGATTTTTAGTTCTGTTTAAACAATTAGCTCTTACAAAGAGAATGGATGCTAAAGGGGACAAATAAGAGACTGACCTAGCTGTGGAATTTTAAATCCCATTTTTATTGTGTTTTAGAATAGTATCTGAATGAGAAGTTCCTTGCTAGTGGGCATGTTTCCCTTGGCAGAAGAATTGAGGTAGGGATGAGGAAGAGGAAGGAAGGAGAAAATAGAGAATTTATTTTATTTTGCTCGTGTCAGCAATTGTTTTTCCTTGGGCTGGTCTGAGACTGTCTCATGGATCACCTCTACTCCCGTTTTTAATCATTACAATCTCATTCATTTCACAGATTTTCATATAAACATTGCTTAATGCTTGAGAATTCTTTTGTTACTGGAGACATGACTCCCATCATTTCCACAGAGGTTGCACCCCCTTTCTAATTTTAATTTCTTTAGCACTACATTGGTGTGTCAAGTAATTGCTGCATGGGGTGATTTGAATGATATTTATTTATAACATGTCTGGCCTCAGATAACGACACAAAACTTCTTCCATGGAAAAAAAATCCATTCTTCTACTGTTTGAAGTAATACTAAATTTGTGGAGCAGTGTGTGGTTGTAGTTTTGTGTTATGAAATATGTACAACTTCCTTACAACGAGATTTGAATAGGTCCACAATTAAGTGCTGTTTATTTATATTTCATTGGTGTTGGTCTCCCATTTTACATGAACGCACAATGTTTACAGCCATGGTGGGATTGGGTTGATGGAAGCCTGCAGTGCCTCCAAAGTGGGTGTCATCTTCCTCAACACACCATCTCTTGTGGTGCTTACTGAACCCTCATGATCAGTGTTGCATCAAGTTAATCCCCCTGAGCAGTGAAAAATGTAATGTCTTTGTTTTTTATCAAGTAAAACAAGTTTTGAACAGCTTAAATTTGCTGTGAAATTGCTGCCTGAGTAAGTGAATTGAGGTGCAGGAAAGGAAAAATTATGATTTTTAATTAATATTACAAGTCAATAGCATGAGCAGACCATCCTGCTGCATAGGTCACCCTGTTTGTGAGGTACTTCAGCCTTCGTTAAGGGAGATCTGCTTTGATTACAATTTTTTTGTTTATGAAAAATACTTTTGGTTCACCTTAGTGGAGGCTTGGTGCCACCATATCCCCTGTGCCATTTTGTCAGTTTTTCTGTTGAGAAATTGCATGTAACATAGGGTGTTATTCTTCCATGAGCAGAGTTGCATCTACACAGCTGGATTACCTTTGAAGTATTTGTGATAAGTGATGTATTCAGCTAGTGAAGGTCAGCTGCACAAAGCGAAGATGCACTAGTGTCAGTCATAATGAGAATGACAAGGCTTAAGAAAAATAAGAGATGTGGCAATTTTTGGAAACTCAGCTGAGTAACTAGCTCAAATCCCAGTTTTGCAAGCTGTTTTGCTTAGGTTGGTGTTTCTAAAGGAGATCTTTATTGATTTTTATTCAGCAGTCTGCCCACAGAGAACAGCTTGAAATCTGAAGGCCTGTGTGATTTTCATGCTGTAACACATAACAACATATGTTTATATAAATGCTGTCTGCTATTTTAAAAATAGCTTAAACATAGTATTTAACCTTTTTTTTTTTTTTTAATTCTCTTTCAGAGTTCTTATCTCAGCTTTTCAAGGCTGAGGGATATGAGCAAGTGGTCAATGAATATGTGCAGCGAGAAACTGTGAATAGGAAAGAAGACTTGCGTGTTCCGAGAGTTTTTCTTCAAAGCAAATTTCAAAAGCCTTTCAGTAAGACATAAGTTCTTGCTGATTAGCAACAGCATTGCTTGTTTGAAATGGAAGCTAGCACATAAGCTGTGTGCTTATCTTTCTGGTGAAACAAAAATGACTGCATCCAATACCTCTTGTTGGTTTTCATCCTAGGATACAAAATATGAATGGTATTTTTAATTCAGTTTTAGGATGGTTTAGTGATGCAGGCAACCTGTTGAGCATCTATATTCCTGCTTCTAAAATAAAACCTGTGCAACATTGTTGGAGGACCAGGTAAAGTACATAAACATGCTCAATTTTAAGCGCTAGTTTTAGTTAGGTATTATCATAACTTCTACTTCCATTTTTTATTAAAAACTATTTTAGAATAAGTATCGTGTGTTTCCTGTCACTTGTGACTTTTGAGGCTTGTTAAAGTTAGAATATTTTGTTTATTTTCAGTACTTGTCGGATTTTTGAGCATAATTTCTCAGATACAGGAATGAAACAGACTCGGTGAGCAGTAAAGCTTAAGCTCTTTAGTATTTTAATAATGATATCTTTTTAATATGCTCAGCATTAAGATGTGTAAACAAATGTTTATATTCTAAATAAGATCCTAATCTATCTGATTTCATGCTTGAGGGAGCATGTTAGTGAATCCAGTTGTCTTTATCCCTAATTAACTTCAGATGTTCTTCATTTCATGTGCAGAAATATTTGAAGTATTGCAAGACAGTTTCCTATTTGGAACTGAAATCAGCAAGTCAGGAGTACTTTCTTTGATATGAGGTGTAGTCAGCTGCTTCTTTTCTGAGCAGACGTCTTAATTATTTTCTATCACTCTCAGGAAAGTTGCATTGGTCTTTGCTCTTCCTACCACTAAAAGCCACAGTACTGTTGCTGTGGCTCTTTGGCTGTCACCAGCTTAACAGCTTGAAGGAGCTTCATCCTTTCCTTACAGCACTTTGCACTGCAGGACCTTTACTGTGTTCTTGGATGATGTAATTTCAAAATCATGCCTGGATGTTTAACCTGCGTTTTGAACAGCTGCTCTGCAGCAGAGGAAGCCCAGAAGTATCCGGTGACTTGTGCAATGGCCGGTGCTGATCTTGTATAATGTACACATATTGCAACAAGGGAAATTCCAGTGAAATACTAATGGGAGGTCAAATACTGGGGCAGGGCCCAGAGAAGTTGTGGAACCGACATTCTTGGGTATACTTGGAATAAGACTGGATAAGGCCTTGAGCATCCTGTGACTTTGAGGATGGCCCTGTTCTGAGTAGAGATTTCATCTCTGGCTGTATATATGTGATTGATTGACTCAGGCTCTCATTCTACTGGACTTGTGTGTTGCTAGATGACCCAGTCATACACATCTGATGTGGACCAGCGGTCACCTTTTGCCTCTGTTTATAACAAAGTAGACATAAGATGTGATAATTTTTTTTCCAGGCTCTTAGCACTTGGTGCATGTGCATGGAAAGAAAGAAGTAAAGATTTTTCAGCCCAACGCTTAATGTTACAAAGTTAACCTGTCAAAAATATTTTTAACAAATTGGTGCTGCCAAAGGTCTTATTCAGTTGATATGGTTAGAAATAAATTTGCAACAGATCATTGCTTTGCATCAGGACACCACAGGTCTTTTTTTGTCTGATACTATGAGCCCCATGGCTGAATTTATTGTATCACAAATCTTTGGCCTCAGGGGAAAAAAAGCTTAAATCACACAATTCTCCTAATGGCTCTTTGAGGAGGGTTATTGCATGTCATCTCCTTTTTTATGGAGAGTATTACCCCAGAGATTTATACATTGCTGACCCCTGCTGTGCAACCCATTAGCTCTTTCTGCCATGCTAGTAATAAATATCTAGTAACATTTATAGTAAATGAAAACTGTGCTATAAAGGGGCATAACAGTGATAGCACTATTCCAATCTGAGTGATCTTCATTTGGTGGCTTTCATCAGCACATGTTCATCTTTACCAGAGCAGTTTTGCAATGACTACATATAGTCTGAGCTCTGTTGCTATTTAGTGGGGTTTGAGGCCTATAAGTCCAAGTGCCTTTCAGACTGGAGGTTTGGTCCTTTTGGAGTGTACAGCACATAAATGAGACTGAAGAAATGCCTTGTGTGGTGCCTTATCACGGTGCTGTATGCTTGTCATCATATGCAAAGGCAAGTGCAATGAACTGTTCATCCCAAAGAAGAAATGAGGTATAGGCAAGAATCAGAAATATGAATCAGAAGACTTGAGTCAGCCCAATAGACCTAACTGCAGACATCCAATGAGTTCATTTTTACACTGAACTAGCTATTGCCAGAAAAATAATACGTGTTTTTGTGGATGGCTGTAGCTTCGGTGTTTCCATGTATTTCTGTGTACGCTTTTTTGTGTAGCAGCATGTTAAATGCAGAGCAGTATTTTTAACTTTTTTATTATATCTCATTCACTGTCATTTCCAGTCAGACCTGGAAAATAAAGTAGCATGCATTAATGCCCCAGAAAATGAAGTAGCATGCATTAATGCCCCTGCCAGAAAGATCTTCTAATATAGTTCTCATAAAGCAGATGTTACTTTGAATGAAGTATGAATGGTCAGAAATGTTTATTTGGTTTCTATGACTCTGCTTCTGTGAACTTCAAGTCATGGCAATTTTTTTCTAACTGTGGTAAAGTTTGAGGAAGCTGACTCAGCTTTAAGAAATCCTTGCCTCATCATGTGAGACACAGTAACTGATGGGGTGCATGTGGTTGCTGTAGTGCTGAGTAAAGTGGATCTACTCCCCCCAACTCTTCAGCCTTGCCAAGCTCAAGTAAGCTCACCAGCAGCATGTTCCAAGGATACCTGTACCTTGTATCCTTACTTGAAGGAAGTGCAGTAATAGGACAAGGAGTTTTGGGTTCAGACTGAAAGAGGGGAAGTTTAGGTTAGATATATGGAAGGAATGCATTACTGTGAGCGTGGTGAAGCACCAGAACAGGTTGCCCAGAGGAGCTGTGTATGCCTTGTCCCTGGCAGTGTTCAAGGCAAGGCTGGATGTGGCTCTGAGCAACCTAGTTTAGTGGAAGTTGTCCCTGTCCATGGCAGGTGGTTTGGAATTAGATGATCTTTAAGGTTCTTTCCATCCGAAACCATTCTGTGTAGAACTGTCCTTAGGGAGATACAGTAATCAGGGATAATGATGTTAAAGTGACTTGAAAAGAGCATACATGCACTGAATCATGCTCACCTTGCACAAACAGCCTACTATGTTGTGATTGTAATAAATGTCCTGATTGTTCTTTGATTTGTTATCTGCAATCAGTGGAGGCTGCTGGGATGACTCAGTTGTCTGTAGAAGAGCTACTCTGTGTTTCCCTTAAGTTGAGCTAGCTGCTCTATTTGGCAAGCATAAGTAGTAAGTTCCTTTATGCCAACACCCTGGTCTGAGCAATATTTAGGATAGAAGCAAATAATTGTTGAAGTAATGGGGCTAAGAAAACCTCTTTTTTTTTTCTTAATGATTTGGTGCCCTGCACTTACATCCTCTGATGTTTAATGAAGTATGAACTTGGATTGAGGCTCTTCCTGAAGTCAGGGAATGCTAAATGCCACTTTTCAGTGTGAGATTCTGTGAATTCTACTGGAATTGGAAAGCATATATTAAGGAATGATGTTAACAAGCAGTGCTTCAGTGAGGGCATGGGTAAGGTAAGATCTGTCGTCTATTTTCATCAAATTTACAGAAGTATGAAGTCTTTAAGTCATCTAACATTACATATCCTTTCTGTCAAAGGACAGTTTCTGTCCAATTTGGTTGATATTATACAATGTCTTTGACAACAGGCTAAAACTAGACAGAAATCCACACAGGTATTGTGTCCATGCTGTATGGATGGATGAACTTTCTTTCCTTACAAATATGCACTACTGAGAAAAAACATTTGACCTTTAAAGTGATAGTGTCAGAGCAGGTTTCATTTGATAGCATGTTTCATTTGATAGCTAAAAAGCTATTTCAGGTGCATCTTTCAGGTACCTGAAGGTTCCTTGGGTTCCAAAGGCAGAATATTTAAATAATTATTACAATACTAGAGCCATGGTTGATTGTACATCACTTCTATGAAACCAAGTGCTATAAAAGTGAGATCTGACACTCCAGGACCTGTAAACATCAGCAGTCAACTGTAAAACATACAGTCTTGGTCTCATATATGGGAGAAGACTGGTATATGAAATCTGAAAGGTCATTTATATGCTCATCAGATATAATTTTTTTTGCTTGATCTGTTGTGCAGTTTATACATCTGAATATGCTGAGAGATACAAATTACCAATTAGGAAGTGTTTAAGTGTTTTATGGAAGAGTTGTCTGAAAGATATATATATATATGTATACACACTATATATATATATATATATACACACACACACTATGTATATATATGTACATACACACATATGCACACACATATATATATATTTGAAGAGGATAACAGTGTTGAGCATCAGTGTGTGAAGGCAAAACAGTAAGATTACGTTTAAGTTGCTGGGAAAAAAATTCATGAGTTTCACAGACCAGGGATGACACATGATTAAATAAGCTGTTAATCTAAAAAGTGAAATTTTGGAAATGAAAGCCTGCAGGTTCCAAAATTAGGCTGATGTTCCAGGGAGGGAGAAAGGTAGTATCTGATTGTGTGTGATATTAGTAATATACGCAAGACTCTGTGGGAAGCAGGATTTTATACTGGAAAGATATTGCTGAGATATAATTAGTAAAAATAAATAAGTATTTTTTTAAAGAAGTTTTACCTTCCATATTATGGAAGCTGTGGTGAATTTTTCACTGCCTATGATTGTTATTAGAAAAGATTGTGAGCCGTTTCAAACATTTGGGAGCAAACATTTGCTAGTTATACATACTGCAAAAACATCTGACCCTTGGGTGCAGTAGGCTCAGGATATGAGTATGTTTGTGCTCTGTGTTTGTAATGTGAGTTCATTTATTGGAACAAAGGCAGATGGTGAGCCTGCACTGTGGGGAGGCACACAGAGGCATTGCTTGCAAAGATAGAAGCTATTAGCCAGGTAAGATGTTCCATTAGAGAACCTTTTTCATTCCCACTTCCCAGGCTGATGTGCACCATTCATTGTGTTTGCAGCAGGGTGCTGTGAAATCAGGGAAGACAAGAGCACCAGAAAAAAAGACTACATGATTCTTCCAAGTGAATAGTGATTTTGTGTATTTCTACTTAAATGATTCTGTTTGGGACCATTTACCCTCTTTCCCAGCAAAGTTTAGGTCTCATCCTTGGAAAATTTGCTTATGTTTGAATGTCTGTGCCAGCGACACAGGTTTCACTTGCATGCTTGTAAAAGATATGAAGTGAAATATTTAGAAAGACAGCTGTGTGACTGAAAATATAAATCCAGCTCTGTTTTCCTCGTTTGACTTGTAAAAAGCTTTATAGCTCACTGTCACTTCAGTGCTTTTTCAGAGTTCCCACCTTGGGGTGCTGTGTTGCCTTAAGTTAGGTGGCATCAATCGACTCCAGCTCTGGTTTCTGATGCCTGTAGCATCCAGACACCTTAGAACAGGAATAACTGAGGGTAGTTGCAGGGAAAAGTCAGAAAGTAGGCAAGGTACAAGTAGACAAGCCTGCCTACCGTCTAGGCTCCACTCAGTATTTTTCCTCAGGCCATTTCTCTGGACCCTTGGACTTCTGTAGTAAACTTGGTACAACAGAGAAGCTGCTGGTCAATGGGATAATATCTTCATACATATGGGATTGTTGTGCATCTGAAATTCAAGGATATTTATGTGCTCTTTTTGGTTGTCTTTTTTCCCAATTTTGGCTTCCAATTTTTGTGTAAAATAGGATGTTTAATTGGAATTTTTGTCATCTAAAAGAAGCCTTTTCAGTTAAAATGTAACAGACCTGTTGCTAATTTGCTAAAACCAGAGTGTTCAAAAGCAGGATGGAGGAAGATGAGGGGAGAGAAAAAGAGGCTTGTTTTCAGCACAAAACTAAGAAATGTTCTCTTCCATTTGTTTTATTTGCAAACCAAATTTCATAGGAACATGAAAATACTTTGAAGAAGCCTCAAAACTGTTGCCACAATTTTTTTCTGAACTACCTTCAGAAAGATCTGAAATCCTATACAACTTCATAAACTTGCTGTGACCATCTGGGTGAAGTCTCTAATCACAGATTTCACATTGAGCTTTCAAGGGTGCATAGTTGTGTCCTTTAGGACCTGGCCTCAGGGAACGTCATGTTTGTGACCTCTTGACCAGATGAATCTGAGTCACTGAAAGCTGAATTTGCAGATGTTCTGGACTTGCCACCTGATACAGTAGCATGCCCTCTTTGCTCCAGACAGTGTATGCCACTAAAGGCTTTTGCTAGCTTTGGATCTGCTAAACTTGCCAGCTTCAGGTTTTAGTTTAGATTTTGCAAGCAGCTAATAAATTAAGTTCAGCAACTGTCTGTATATTCTTGATCTGTACTTGGCTGGGAAACAATGGCCAAGAAAAAGCCTGTTAGAAATAAAACTCAGAAGTGACAAGAACCCACCTCAAAATAAACTGAAACAAACAAGCTAATACAGAGCCAGAATATATTTTAGAAATACTGAAAAATCTTCTTCTTGCAGACTTTATTCTATACAAAATACTAACCTGACTTGGCTTAAGGGTTTCTTTCCAAGCTACTTTCCAAGTTCCAAAATCCATAAACCTTAAAAGAAAAGAAAATACCACAAACAGACACTACATGCATCTCCTAAAGTAGTGCAATGGTGTTCTCAAAAGCCCACTGAAGAGGGGATAAGCTTAGCATCTGAGAGCTTTAACCTTGATTTCATAATGCACAGTTTATACCTCATTTCTATGGAGTTTTTTTATAGGAGACCTTTGCCTAATTCAGTCTCCAACAGCAGATCAGTGAGACAGAAGGATTTTGCAGTTAGAACAGATCTTAAGAGGTATTAGTACTTCTGTAAACAAAAAAGCTTCTGTGAGTGACTGATGAAGGAGCAAGACTGTTTTGTCAATGCTAGCAGCAACACAGTTTGTTCATGTGCCAGGCCAGCCTATTTGGCAGAAAAATCAGTGTCAGGCAGCATTTTGTAGTACTGTAATAAAAATCCAAAAATGAATACCCTTTTTTTTTTTAAAAAAAAGCATCTTTCAAGAATTTAAAAAGAGGATTTAAAGGATTTTTAAAAACCTGGCATGTTCAAACAGCATGCAGCTAAAACTGTAGCTGCAACAGTGACATTATTCATATTTAAATACCAAACAAAGCTAAAGATGTGCAATGCCAGACTTTGTCCAGGGTCATTCAAGTGGTTTTGCAGCATAGGTAGCAGTAGTGTAACTTTCTGTTACTGTGATGATATGGTTGTTGTTTTGTGTAGCCTTGTAGAGAGTTGTGAATATGGTACTGCTGATTATATTCAGAAATATGAGTAAAGTATGAGGCATAAATACAAGCTAAGTTTGAGAAATTTTCTTTTGTGGTTTGATTTGACAATTCCTGGAGCCTTTAATATCATATATCCTTACTTTGTGTAATTTTTTATTGCTATTGATTTTATGGTGCATGAGCTGAATATTGCAGGATGTGTAAAGAAATACAAATTGCTGAAATTGTAGATGGTATAGTACTACAGAAGAGTCTCAGAGACCACGGTGAATGGAAACCAAATACCAAGCTTAACACGTCATCTTCTGAGGAGCATTCTATTGAAGAAACCCCTTTAAAAATGTTCACTACACGCTTGTTGTGCTGATGTCTGGGAAGCCTTGAATGGTACAGCATTTTTCTACGTGCTATGGACACAGAGAGTAAGAGAATCCCTGTCCTAAAAATTGTAACCATTCAGTTATACAAGATGGGTAAGAAGAGGAAGAAGGGACATCCCCCTTGTGGTAAGACACAGAGATTGATATCTTCCCTACTTCAAATTTAAATTAATGTGAAAATGGGACTGAAGAAATGATTTCCCATATCTTGTTTCAGTATCTAACTAGCAAGCCATCTTGATGCAGAGCAGATCCTTTATTAATGAGAGATACTAGCGCTGATGAAGGAAAACGTGGTTCCTGGATGACTTGTCAGTGCAATTTAAATGACGAGAGTACCATTCCTAGCCCTGCTGTTGGCTTCCGGAGTGACTGAAAGCCTTTGTTCTCACTTTCTGCCACATAGGGAAAAGGGAAGGATCTTGGAGTAAAAAAATCGAAGAGTCATTTAATTATTTAGGTTGAAAAAAACCCTTAAGATCATTGAGTCCAACTGTTAACCCAGCACTGCCAAGTCTACCACTAAACCGTGTCCTTAAGCACCATGTCTACAAGTCTCCTAAATACTACTAGGCATGGTGACTCCACTGCTTTACTGAGCAGTCTGGTCCAGTGCTTGACAACACTTTTGGTGAAGACATTTTTTCCTCATATCCAATCTAAATGTCCCCTGGTGCAACTTGAGGCTAATTCTTTTTGTCTTATCATTTGTTACTTGGGAGAAGAGACTGATCCCCACCTGGCTACAGCCTGCTTTCAGGCAGTTGCAGAGTGAAAAGGTCTCCCCTGAGCCTTCTTTTCTCCAGGCTAAACAGCCCCAGCTCCCCCAGCTGCTCCTCATAAAACTTGTGCTCCAGACCCTTCACCAGCTTTGTTGCCCTACTTTGGACATGCTCACCCGTGCCAAGTACAGGGGGATGATGACTTGTCTAGTCCTGCTGGCCACACAGCTGTGGTAGGTCACTGACAATTTGCCTGTGGATTTAGGGGTCTTCGTTCTGCTCCCTGTCCCTGTCTTCCACTTCAGTGGGAACCTGGAGACCAACTAGTGTCAGTGTTAAAAGACTGAAGCAAAGCAGCATTAAGTACCTCAGCTTTTTCCTTATCCTTTGTCACTGTTTCCTCCTGCACCAGTTAAGATTGGAGATTCTCTTTAGCTCTCCTTTTGTTGCCAGTGTACTTGTAGGAACATTTTGATTGTCTTTTACAGTAGTAACCAGACTAAGTTTTCCTTGGGCTTTGACTCTTCTAATTTTCTCCTTGTATAACCTCAGGATATCCTTGTAGCCTGTCTGAGAGGCTTGCCCCTTCCTCCAAAGGTCATAAACCCTCTTTTTTCCCCTTGAAACCCAGCCAAAGCTCTCTGTCCAGCCAGGCTGCTCTTCTTCCCCACCAGCTTTTCTTTAGGCATGTGGGGACAGCCTGCACCTGCAACTTTATGATTTCCTTCTTGAAGCATGTCCAACCTTCCTGGACTCCTTTGCCCTTCAGGACTTCTTCCCAAGGGACTCTATCAACCAGTCTCCTAAACAGGCCAAAGTCTGCCCTCTGGAAATCCAAATTAGTCATTCTGCTGGTCCCCATCCTTATCTGAGAATGAAAAACTATCATTTAGAGTCATCACTGTGCCTGAGATGGCCTCCAACCATCATATCACTCACTGCTCCTCTGTTCACAAACAACAGGTCCAGTGCCTTCCCTAGTTGGGTCCCTCACCAGCTGTGCCAGGAAGTTGTCTTCCAAATGCTCCATGAACCTCCTAAACTGTTTCCTAGCTGCTGTGTTGTATTTCCAGCAGACACCTGGTAAGTTTAAGTCCCCCACAAGAAATGGTTCATAAGAAACCAGGAGCTACATTTGATGTGAATTCTAATTCTTATTTTCCTGCTACTCTAAACATCAAACCTTTAAAGTCTAGGAGATGAAGAGTTAACCACAATTCAACCTTGAAAAGGAAAGGATTGGAATAGATGGACAGAACTGGAAGTACTTTCACAAATTAGAAATGGGCATGGTAAAAGGCTCCTTCTGTCTATGTTGAGGGGAGTATGTCATCTGACTTCCTTGAGAGCTGGTTGCACCTCTAAGATGGCAAAGGGCCTTGCAGTATAGGGTGGGAGATCTAATGCATCCCTCTCCTTGATGTTGGGAAAAGAGGAGCCACCGGTACAGGCAAACCTGATCAAAAGCCAGGTGAAGTAGGTACTCAAAATCCATGAGAGGGAGTGGGGGTGTAGGAGAGATGGGCAAGGAGGAGAAAAGTATGTAGCAGTGCCTTAAGTGATACAAAATAATTTTACTTTTAGTGGAAGAGTTTCAGTTACAGTTGCATGGTGCTGCTAGCAGACATTGTAATAAAAATTGTTAGTATGTTGCAAAAAGCGTCAGTGCTGCTCTTTGCCTGTTCTCTCCTGTCTTGCCTATCTGTTCCTGGTCAGAGCACTGCAAATCCCACTTTTGTGGAGTCCATAGGGAGGTTGGAGAGTTGGTTATCCCTGTGTTCATGTTGTTTGAAATGTAGTGAAAAAGGAATAGCTTCTATTACCATCATCTGTACTGTAAAATATTTGTCTTCTTTCTAGACTGTCTCTACTTTTTCAAGCTCTTGTCTGGCCTGGTTGAAGGCTTAGTCTCATGTTATATCCCTAAATATGGAGATCTTCCATGAAGTTACTTACTCATGCAAAAGTTGGATTTTGTTTTATTTTATTTTCTAAAGCTCTACTTTGCTGCATAAGTACAATTTGGTAAAAAGGGTGAAGGAAGGGTGTTTGGGATTTTGTTCACAAGGTGGCACTAGCCACTAACCAGTGCTTCCCTTTATTCCCAGCACTGAATTGTCTAAATCTTTAACAGGGTGGTAGGAAGAGCTGATATTGATTAACTATAGACCAGACAACTGAGAGTGTTTTCTTCTACGCAGTCATCTTTTTGTCTACTTAAATAGCACTCACTGGGATATCAAAGAAAGAAAAAAGCTTTTTTTAAAAGAAAGTATAGTTGCATTTCAGAGATACTTGTTGTTTAGGGGGAATGTTCTTAGCACAATGTGAGAGAGAGTAAGGTGAAATACTATTACTGTTAATGGCAGCTAGGATTCAAATTGTCTGTACCTGTGAGGCAATAATTTGTTGCATTGACATCTTGATGTTTGTTTCTGTTTCATCCCACTAAATTGGTAACTTAAAAATTGCAGTGCCTTATACAAATTTCAAAATGCAGTGCCTTAATACAATATTTCTTTAATTCCACAAAAATATTAGACAAATTTCTGTTTGTATTAACTGCTCTGATTTTCTTCCCAGTTCTTTTGTTTTATAGAGAAGCTGCTCTCCGGTTGAGCAGCCATTCAAGCAGAGATGCATAAGATGCACATGACCAGAGAGGCAGTATCTCTCTCATTAATTACTGTGTGAAGTCAGCTGTAGTTTAGTTTGCCATTTTACAGTGTCTTCTACTTTAGTAATCCCCATTTTGTCTCTGGCAAACCCTTCTTATTTCAAAGGAAAGAGGAAGAATAGAATAAAATTACATTTACATATTGCTGGCTTTATATCTCACTTTAAGCATGGTGGGTTTGGTATAATCCATTACTGTTAATAAGCTGTGTGTTAAAATTGCCTCAACTGCATTTTATGCAGCAGTAATTCTTTTGGATATTAAATATTTGAATTAGTGTAAATGCTGATTAGCTGCCAATGGAAAAAGAGATTTGTAAGAACATAGCTCCTCTCCTTGCTTTTTTTACACCTTCTCTTTTCTTTATTTAGAACTGGCTCATCCTTGTTTTTTGCACAAGTGAGTGGGCTTTGCCAACCTCAAAATAAGTGACTTCATGGAAAGGCTTCTGTGAATGAAACCTATCACCAAGCAAACTGCAGAGGCTGTATCCAAATGGTTCCTTCCCAGCAGCTGGATGATAGGCAGAAATGGGACAGACTGAGAGCTGCTTTTTCCTACTTCCCAAGACAGTGGTGAGTAGGACTAGCAGGTGTGTTCAGCTCAGAAGTGTTGCTGAGGACCTACTTCCCACAGTCAGCCTCTTCAGGCACAATTCTTTCTGGGCCCCACTCCAGGCACTCTGCCCATCAACTAATGTGTCTCATGGGCTTTCTTGCTCAGAGCTATCTTGCTTGTTATCAAGGGCCTGATCTTACAAAATGCTGAGTTGTGCCATCAGTTTCTACTGACTTTCATTGAGGGGCCACAGCATCCCATTCGGGCCTTGAGGCATTTCTAGAAAAGGTTACTTTGATGGGCATCTGCAGTAGGGGTTACAAGTGAGTATAAATACTGCAGTACTGGCTACTGGTCCATTATGTTATTCTTCCTTCCCTTTCCACCAAACTTGTCCTGATTTTCACCATGTAGAAGTAGCAGCTGGCCTACCACTTCCTCTCTAAATACCCAGTGATCACAAAGAAAATGTGTCATTGTCATATCAAACATTAATTTGTCTGTACAAGGTGAGAGAGCAGCAGACCCAGAGACATCAGCAGTGCAGATGAAATGATATTTTTGGGCAGGACAAGAAGTCTTCCCTCCTTGGTTAACACAGGCTGATGGTGTGTCACAGCTGTGATGCTGAGATTTCCCTAGTTTTGTCAGGGTTGCATTCAGCCTTAGCATCTCTTTTCGCTAGACACTGAAACAGAGGTGGGGCAGGGATGTTGAGTGTTACTCTGGACTGTGGTGTTTGTCTTGGCAGGTTGATGTGTGTCACTGTCCGTGGATCTGAGAAGCCACAGCCAGCTCACGGGGGGAAGGATGAGACTAGATGTTTGCATTCTGTAGTGCTGGCAACAAGGTGTTCAGAGCCAGCACCTGTACAGCCTGCAAGAAGGATACTAAAACTGGCATCTGCCCTTTGTTCAACAGGTTAGAGGATCCTGGCATATTACTGAGGCTGCATGCAATACAAAGCTATAGACAACACCATAACCCTGGCGTTGCTGTTCCCCAGCCCTCCAGCATTCTTTAGCACAAGGCAGGACGGTAGAATCACTCGGACAATTTGCATCCAGGATGTGCAGTGCTTTCCTTGGCTCCCAGTCTCACAGCCTGTTCCTTTCTGCCATGTTCTCAGCGTGAAACTGGAAACAAAGGGCATGAGGCCTACAGCGTGGTCGCTTCCTCCTGTCTTCACAGCAGGTGAATGGAAGCATGACTGTTCTGTGTTGGAGCTAATTGGTGGTCACAGCTGCCTCCCAGGCTGTGCTGGAGTGTTGAACCCTGGAGAAACTGTGGCACAGGCAGTTGGAATGGGATGCTGTGCTATGTGGAGGCTCACATTGTGCCAGGCTAAACAATTAGGACTCCTCCACTGAATAAAGCAGACTGTGACCAGGCTTCTTGGCACTGTGTGACTATTGTGTGGCAGATGGCACATGGGGTATAATGGACTAAGAAAATATTCTGAGTGGGGAAAATGTCACAGCTAAAAATGGCACCAAAGCTGACATTGCTCTGGAAAAGCAGAGCCAGCTGAAAAACCCTTTTATGCAGACAGGGGGTACCAACAAAAGATGAAGACAGTCATGAGACTTTTTTCTTCCCATTCTGAATCAGTTGATATGTCTCAGACTTTTGACTTGTGACCAAAGAGGTGAAGAGTGCATTTTCTTGTTCTGTTTTTAATATGTGAATACAAATTGAAAAGGCAAACTGAGACACCAGCTTTTTCCATCAGGGAAATTAACATAGTCCCCATTGAATTGCCATGCACTGAGTGTGATCTGAAGACAAAGCCATCAGAGAACTTTATTACTAGATAATACAAAAATGATCAGTTACATTAGTCAATTGTAATTTGCAAGGCAGAGAGAAACACCCAGGCTGGTTTATGAAATTTAAGAAGGATGAACAACTGTCCAGTATGGTGGAGGCACTAGAAAATGAAATCTATAGGCTACAAGTAATGCAGAAGGGCATGCCGAAACTCCAAATGTGCTGATGCAGAGCTTTGGGCAAACATTGTTAGCCAAGACAATGCAGCATTTGAAAGAAGGATGCAAAACCACCCACGAGTTGTATTATTTGCTAGTGGAATGCAATGAGTATACGTTGGACTGGAAGACAGTGAGCTTCAGGAAGAATGGAAAAGTGGATACTGCTTCAGCTGAAGCAAAATCTCCCCTAAACCAAATAGTTGTGTTAGCAAAGAGTTAGCCAGTGGGTCACAAACTGATAAGACCCACAAATATGGGAATATCAACATAAGAACAGTGCTGATATGGCTGAAGAGAAGCAGTTAAAGCCTAAATTATGATGGTAAGGGATGCGAATTGACAATCTTGGTAAGTTCTGAGTAGGCACTATTAGTTTGCTGGGTGCAGGAGTGAGGAGGATAGTAATTGCTATGGGAATCTGGGATTTACCTATTTGCTGACCTCCTCAGGTGTGTATGCTATTAGAGAGGGAGGAGGCCAGAAAAAAATCATTTGAGAGTGTATATTCACAGATCAGCAGTATTTGTAATACAGCACCAAACAGACATAGTCCCACTGTCCCATACCGTTAGTATAGCTCTCCTTGCCCTGAAGCAGAAGTCTGGGGAGAGACAGGCAAATTGATTACACTATGAATCACAAAATCAATAGTGGAGCTAACAGAATAGACACCCATTTGCTCATTGTTCTGAGGGAAGGCAGAAACCCAGAATTATACACTTCGTATATGAACCCAAAGAAATTTAATAAGCATTTAGAAGGGGAGCATTTTTCCTTGAACTGGAAGAAAAATGCTTGAAGATGTCATACATTTTTTAAGCTTAGTGCACCAAGACAATTCTGAAAGCTTAAAAAGAGTGCATGCATGCATTTAAACCTTGTGCATTCCTGGAACACTGCTTTCTCAGATAAGCTGTGGGACTTGGACCTGCAGGATGGGTCTCCATGGGTACTCCCTCGTGGCTGTGTTATGAAGTATACTCATCCTGATAGCCTTAAATGCCATTTGGGATTTCTTGGCTCCTGAGGAATTTCACTGGAAAACGCAAAGGGCAGTAAATTGTATGAGGAGCAAATCATTCTACAGAGCACTGCTTTGGCAGCCTGGGTCACTGCCTGGGTCTTCTTCTCCCAGAGACAGTAGTGAGATTGATATTTTACTAACCGATGCAAGCTCTGAGGGGTCAGGCCTGTGCACTGTGTGGATGTGAGGAGCACTGGCAGTGCATGGTTGGGAAGGAAGCAGTGCTGTACTTTTTGGGAGGATCCTCTGCAGAGCCCCACATTGCCCAGGGGTGCGTAGTTGCAACTGGCAGACTGCACAAGGCAGATCTCTGTGCCTACTTGGCTCAGGGTGATTTCTGAACCAGGAAATTGAGCCCATCAACAAGTCACCTCCTATCCAGCCCTTTTCCCCATTTTCCATAATGTCCTTCTCCATAATCCTCCTATCCTTAAGTAAATTGACTTGCCTGGCTTCTTTCTTACCTCAGTGATGCAAGCTGCCATGTAAGTAACACTTGTTATCTGTCCGTGATAAACATTTCCTTCCTCCTCCAGTTTATTGTCTTTAGGCTGCAAATGTTTGAGGGCAGGTTTGACTTCGTGTGTGTTTATGTGGTACTTAGAACAGCAAAATCCAAATTTGGGCTGAAACTACCAGGATTTAGTCACCCCTATTGTTATTTATCATTTATAAAAGATAAGTTGCTGGTAAATGCTGTGGAAGAAGCTCTGCTTCCTCCATTGGTCTTGGTTCCTGCTATGCCTCATTTGTGATGAGAGTGTGTTGAAGGAAATTGTTCTACACACAACATGGACTTAATTGCACTTTATTATGCCCTTTTTCAACATCTTTTTTTTTTCTCCTTTTTCTGTTAAGCCCTCACAAAAATGTAGACAATTCAGACTATTTTTCCTTTATGAGCAATAAGAGCCTCCTCTATCTCCTTGTTATACTGACGAGTGAGTTCAAACAGTTTCACATCACTCTTCGCATACAGCTCAGCACAGTATGTCATCCAGCCTCTTCCCTTCAGCCGTTTGTTCCCATGTCAGCAAGTTCTTAGTCTAAAAAAGATCCTAAATTGTGTTAATTGGTCTGTGAGCCGACATATAATGCAGCCTGGTTTGTGAGGCTGCACAGAAAGAGAGGAAACCTCATTCACTGCAAGCTAATGTTCTGATTTCTTTTAGCCAATTGGTGCTTGTAGACATTTGTGTAAAAAAAGCACCTGTGCTCTGTAGAGCCAGTCTCAGTGCTTATTTCCCAATTTTGGATCATGTTCCCTTCAGAAAGTAGGTGTGAGAGGAAGAGCAGCCCAGCTGAAGAGAAGTGAGAGATTTGAGGAGAGGAGAATTATGTTAGGATTACTGTCTGCAACATGTATGAGAAAAAGCACAGAAGCTGGTGGGCTTCTGCTTTGGTTCCAAAAACCAAAAATTGTGGAATCTTTAACCACCAGAGAAACACAGGTAGAGTAAATCATTGCCTAGAGAGTTGATTTGGTTGAGGATCCTATGGCATGAACACAGACAAAAGTCAACAGTGATGCGAGATAACCGAAGTACTCCTGCTATCTGTGCTCCAAATAATTGTTTTGTTCCTAAACATGACCTGGACAGTGGGATTTACAACTTAAAGCTGGCTAGAAAATGCATGATAGTGTCTTACATACAGAAAATCCATTTGAAGAAACTTAAATTGCAGATCCCATTCTCAGTTTCTTGAGGCAGGCGAGGATTAAGCAGTGGAGAGTGATGGATAGGCTCACGAGTGGATTTGTATCACTGAGCTTAGATACTGAGACTAGCTAGGGCTAAATGGCTGCAAAGGCATGGACAAAGAAGAAAATGCTGAGTTAAGCTGCTCTGAAGGTATTTTGGCCACTCTCGCAGTCTATTTAGGACATGAAAATAAGACGAGAGGAAGATCGGGTCTGATTTTCCTTGAGGCTGGAGTTTCTTGGTGGTGTTTGCTTGCTTTTAGCTCCATTCTCTGTGCTCTCAGGCAGAGCATATCCTGCATGTGAGACTGGGCTGAGAGCTTCAGGCAGACAGAGGTGACTCCCTTCTTCTCATTTTTTCCCAAGCATCTCTATCTGGCTCAAGGCTCTTGATATAACATCCCATCATGAGCATGAGGCTCAAACTCTTAATCAGTATAAACAAGGACTGCTCACTTGGCAAGTCTTTGCTTTAGCTCTCAAGAAAGCTTTCATTGTCTTGCTTCTAATTCCTCAAGTTCCTGCAAAAGAAAAGTTGTTCAGCTGGCTTTGAAGTAGGGAACACATGCAGTAGAAGAAAGACAAAAACTCAATTTGGACACCAGTAGAAGTGAAAGTAAGCAAAGAGTGTGGAAATAAGACTTCGTGTGCAATGTCAGCTCTCTATGCTGTCTTCCCAATATGCAGCCCACTTCCACTGTTATCTTTTTCTTTCCTTGGAGTCCTGGTTCTGGCTGTTGTATTACAGACTCAGTTCTCATTGCCATTGCCAGAAATACAACCTCAGTTCCCAGTCCTCTGAGTTAAAGACTTGAAACAATGGTGTGATGGTACGACTCCCAAAAAGAGGGTCTACTGTAAATCTACTTTAAGCCATTTTGGGAGGAGGAGGTTGATTTGACAGGAGGAGGATATTTGGTTATATTATGCAGAAGCTGCAGAATTCAATTCTTTCTCTTCTCCTACTTACAGTTCTTAGAGAAGAAGATGTGAGAAATGTACCAGATTACCTGCAGTTGATGAAGAAAACTTATCTAGGATTTCTTGATTTAAAAACGGATGGACTTTTTGTATTGTGACAGAAATATTTTACAAAACTCTGTTATGTTTCATGTACATGTAATTTTTAAAGGTGTCCTATATATAATATATAATAAATATGAAATCCATTTTGGATACTGCAGACAAGAATGCATGCATGTAATGACTGTTAGGATTTGCGGGATAGGAATCTAAGTCAGTAGGTATGTTAGAAACACTTAGAAGAGAGGTCTGCTCTTCTGAGAAACCCCACAGAACTGGAGACTCAAAAGCAAAATGTGTGGCAGATAAAAGAAAGTGTCTTTTGAACTTCTCAAAGATTTTTTTTATTGCTCATCAGTCTGTGTGTAAGATAGCTGTGAGACCATTTTAATTCATCTTTTGGAAGAAGTGCGGTTTTAAACCTGAAGTTTTCTATCTTGCTTGCGTTTATTTTTCCCCTTCAGGGCATACAGGTGTTCCTTTGCTTTCTGTACCTGTTCATACTGCAATCCTCCATTGCAGTGCTTGGGGCAGGGGTGGCAGCAGCAGCAGCCTGGCTGTGGGTCAGGCTGTGGCAAGCACAGGAGGAGGTACCTGGCAGATCATACACTTGTTCCCACCTCTGTTTTGAAGCAGGCAGTGGCAAGGCTCTAGCCAACTTCCCTTCAGTTAGACCACGTGGATTTGTGAAAATAGCAATTTAAAGTGCCTGGCTGAGAACCATAATTTAGTAGAGAAGTATTTCAGTGTTCTTACTGCATTATGCCAATGTAAAGAATCCTGGCAGTTCTAATAATAACCTTCCTTTACATAGCTTAAAAAAACTCTCTAGTCTTTCTTTTCTACATTTTTTTTTCCAGGCAGTTCCTAATTGTAAACTATGTAATACAGCTTTCTAGAGAAACTGTTTCTATTTTTCTACTGACTAGAAGAATCAGTGTTCTTTATTGTGAGACCAGACTGTAAATACATAACTCCTGAAAGCTTGAAGTTTATTTCTTACATGTGAACGCAAATTCAGATCAAGAGTCCAAATTTGAAAATTTTCTTTATCGTAAGTTTTAAAGATCAGGATTGCGGAGAAATAAGATGATATGAACTAACAACATTTCAGAGGAGACTTCTGAGATCTGAAGTTGGCATTTATCACCACTGTCCAAATTCCTAAAGTTTTTTTATTTTAAGCTATTTATTTACTTTGTAGTTGAATTATCATTACATTAGGAAAGACATTAGCCACACATCTGTTATCAGAGTGGTTCTATCAAAGTCTGATTACAGTAATTTCTAAAATCAGAGCCTGTAAGTGAAGTCTGTAGTATCTGTTTTCATCTGGATAAAAAGCAGCACTCTTTTTTGAAGAGAGATTTGACTCCGCACACTTGGATACCAATTAGGAAAAAATTCTCACTGCAAAAGCACAAGAAAGAGTGGGCGGAAGGTTGTACATCTCTTTAAAAAGAAACTGTAATGATACCCTTTTTACAGTCATGTTAATCTTGCCATTTGAACCAGAGAATATCTGAACGGAGATATTTGAACATAGGCTTTTGGGTGTGGGGAAGGTGCACCAGAAAACAAGCCATAATTGATGAAAGGGTGCTCTGCTCTGCTCCAGCAGTGAGATACTGTTAAATGCTAATGCAATGCATTTTCTTACAGGTGAAGGTGTGAAATGCAGAGGTTTTGTACCCATTTCTGTATTTTTGGTAGAGAGACTGTTTCCTTCTAAAACAGCTGCAGTTACTTTACCCCTGTGTAAAAGACATCCTTAGCTTACAAGGAGCTTATAATGATGCTGTTTCCTCTATGGGTGTAATCTCAGATCCATCTTGCACATTCTTCATGAGACTTAGGTATTTGAGTCTCAGGTGTGCTCTGCCATGCTGCCTTCATCTCCAGCCTTGTGTGTGACTGCAGTGGAGGAGAGGTCACAGTGTTATGGTGCAGCTAGATTTTGGAGTCAAGGGACCTCTTGCTGAAAGGTGGCTTTTTCTCAGTAACTTCATATCATGGCCTTTCCTCCATCCTGCACTTGAGAGTCAACTTTGTGCCTTGCTGTGTGATGCAACTGGTGTTGCCTTGTGTGCTGGACTGAAAGGAGGTGGGAAAGGTGCCCATGGGCTCAGACAGACAAGCTATAACATGTGGGGGGCTTGGAAGCAGTTGTCCGTGGACATACTCCTGTCCTTGGGGAAATACAGGGGAATTCAAGCTAACTTTATCCTTCTTCTAGGTTTTGTTGTTTGTTTGTTCATTTGTCTGTACAAAGAGGGTTGTACTACATTACATCATGATTTTTGCATGTATGCCAGACTAAGCCCCTTGTTTCTGTGTCTGTTTCTGTATAAAATTGTCCCTGCTGCTGACAAGGCAATGGGCGAGTCTTCTTTACCATAAGTGACCTTAAGGAGGTTGCTCTGCACCCTCATTCTTTGAAGCTCTTCCAGCTTCTGCCAGCCCTGGCATGTTGGACTGGCCCTTCAACTAGGAAAGAGAGTTCCCTGGAACTCAGGGGAGTTCTCCTAACCTGTGCAAGTGGCAGATACGATCCATTATTGTTAGTGTTCCCAGATGCTGAAATGTGTCCAGATGCTGTTACTGCAGGCAGTGAAGAAGAAGCCACCATTTTGTCCTTAATCTGTATCTTTGTAATGCTATGGTGGGGGGGAAAAGGTGAAGAAGCATCTTGCTTCCTCTCACTTCTGCTAGTATTTACTCACGGATGTGACAAGCTGTCATTTTCTAGTTTGTGTGAAAAGTGACACTTATTTCCCTTTCCCCCATTTCAACCATGCCAATGTATTTGCTGCATGCAGATATAGATTTGTGTTCATTTCCCTAGCAGATGTCACAGTGATTCAGTGCAAAATCTGCTTGGGGACATGATGATAATTGAACTGTTCTCCAGGAAGGGGAAATGAATGCATGGGTATTTTCTGCTTCTCTTACAATAGCAGAGCTTTATATTTCAGCTCCTAGATCCAGAGCTTTAATTTTCCCTTTTTTACAAGCAGGCTGGGTGAGATGTACTGACATACCAATGTGAATCCAAAGAGATGTTTGAACTGTGCATTACCTAAAGTGTTTAGGAACTAGCTTTATATGCAATGCCATTGTGAAGTGACAGTTGTTTGATTTTTAGATGCAAGAAAGCATCTATTAGTAGAATGTAAATACTACTGTTATTTAAACTAAGGTTTAATTAAGTGCTGGCTCCTGATACTCAAAAATTTACTGAGAATGCTTATCCTTTCTTTCACTTCTGCATCTAATTTACATGTAAAAATCGTTCTCTGCCAAGGAAGTGGCTCAAGAAGGTTTGGTATTTTTGTTATGACAACCCAGGGGCACCACTTCCCGCTTCAGAGTACAAGTTGATTATATAGCTGCAGCAAAATAATACAGGAGCCAAATTTAAGAAGAGTAAAAGGCAGTAACTAGCTGCTCACATTGCTGCTGCTATGCAATTGTTTGATAGCTATATAATTGATGTGTGTGGCTGTGATATGCAATCTCCAGTTTGCGTGCATGCTCTGTGCCTGTATATTTTCCCAGGAGTTCCCGAATGCCTGCTATTTTCCATTGTTACAAGTAGATGTTTACATGCAGTGTATCTCCAGCTGTCTCTTGACCAAGCGGTCTCAGATCTCATGGAAATACCCCTCCTTTAATAAAGTTAATGTCAGTGGAGATTGCCATCTTCAACCGTTTTGATATCCTTGGCACAAAGGAAGTGCTCTTTCCTCTCTCTGGAGGATTAGACAGCGTTAAAGCTGCTCCATCTGTGAAGATTAACACTCTGCTGGGTGGCTGTTTTTTTCTCCCCTTCCCCCCTTGAAGGAATTACTGCTCCAAAGGGGTGCCTGCAAGAGGAGAGCTGTACTGCAGACTGCCTGACATCTGCTTTGTTCCTTTTGCTCTGTCTGCAGAATGCCTGCACCTGAAAATCAGTTTCATCTCCTGCTGTTTAGAGAAGGATACCTGTGCTGGTATCCCACTGCTCATCCCTGGCACTGTGTAATGGCAGTGGGGGTACTGATTCTGCCCCTGCTGTTACACTGGGGTGCCTTCCCACTCCTGTTTCCTGGGACTGGGGAGCAGTGTGGATGCCAGACTGAGTCTGAGCAGCTTCTGTCCTTGTGCGTCAGCATTTCATTTGCATTATTGACAGTTTTCCCAATTTGCTTGGGAAATCTGACAGACGCCTTCTGGGTCCCCAGGGTGCTGAGCACACCAAAACACTTCTTGTGACCAAGGAGGCAGATCCCTCTTCTTTCTGGTAGGCTGTTGAGAGACTGGTATGCCAAACATCTTCTCAGCTTATTTTGCAATATGTGTATCCTTCTCCAAACAAGGGCCGGATGATTCTCACACACCCATCAAACGCAAGTCCCTTCAACTACTTTCCTTCATGCTGATTCCTAAGTCCATTTGCTGAAATGGTCCTGGCAGAAAATCACCTAGGAAAGGCAGCCTTTCATTTTCTAGACCTGAACACCTTTTTCACGAAAAGTAATGTGAACAACTTAGAGAAATGAAGGTACCCTCTTTTTTTTTTGACATATAAAATCGTATTTTGGACATATAAAATCTCATTGTCCTACCCAGAATCTCCCCCAAGTATTCAGCATACCTACTACCATTTCCAGGGAATTTGGATACTTTGCATCACAGGTGATTTGTTTGTGCCTTGGTGGCTCAACAGAAGTGTGGGTGCAGGGGTGTATGTGTGGCTTCTGGTGTGGACAGCTCCCTTGAAAGGAGTCACCCTGTGGGAAGGTAGGAAATAAAAGGATGGGAGGAAATAGGAGGAAAGGCCAAGGAGCTGAAAAGGAGGCTCAGGGGTCACATTTTAGATCAGAGGAACACAGTCCCCAGTGTGGAGTGATTTGTGTTCATCTGCATGTTAATAAAGGACAGTCTGTCAGGCTCAACATGATCCTTTTGAGCAGGATTTTCCAAAGGACTGAAGTGTGCTCTCTAATCTTTTCCTGCTGTTGTAGAACTTGCTCCTGAGACATGTAATGGCTGTTACACCTAGGAAATATACCTGCAATTTCAGCTGGAAAAGTGTTGTTCTGATATGGTCCTTGAAAGATTTAGACAAAAGGGAGCAGTTTTTTAATCCAATAACCTGCACAAAGTAAACCACACTCTGCAGGTCTAGAGGACATCTCAAAAATCTAAAATTTTTTTTCTGACTCTGGGGGATATGCAGGGACTTCCAAAACAAAATTCTTCACTTCTGTCCCTATGACTGCTTGTTCATTGGGACTGCAAAACTGCCCTCATATTGGAGAGATTTTAGTGGAGAAGAATTGCAGCTAGGGTTAAACATGTTTGCTGTGGCAAAAGAGACTTCTCTGGTCTGGGGAAGATCAACATACTCCAAATGGTACTGCAAAAATTTTTCAGTCTCTGCAACAGATGAGCAAACCCAACCCCAGAGTGGGAGGTGAAATGATGAAGATGCATCATTTTGACAAATAGTGGTGTTGAACATTGGTGGTGTTGAATAATGGCAACTGCTGTGTAACAGTTTATACATGAAAGAAGGGGGAAAAATGAAGGTTAAGACAAATTAGGTAAGGAGGGAAACAATGGGTTAAACAATATTTGCAATGGTAGCAAGAAAGGGAGGATATTGAGACTGGGGAAGAAAAAGGCTGAGGTGGGATGGTCAGGGAGAAGTAGAGACGACTGAGTTGAAGAGCGGGGAGCAGAGGTGAGATCTGCACTGCAATCCAAAGTTTTTATTAAGCTCTTGGAGATGTGAGGCATTTGGTCAGATACTGCTGCAGCATGGTTGTGGCAGGGAGGCTTCCAAACCTGCCCTGTGTGACTGACTTTGGTTTCACAGCCTTGGTGCTGCTCTGGGCTGCTCTTGGGTACCAAAATGGAAATGCAGGCATTTGGTTCTGCAGCAGCAGCATGCTTCTGCAGGTTATGGCATGGGAGAAGGCAGGAGAGGGATCACAGTTAATCACTACTTCTTCTCCTGACAAATGAAGTTGTGTGCTAAAACAGAATCTGCTTCACTCCTACACACAATGTGCTCAATCATTCCATTTTTAATGTAACAGGAAGCACTGAAAAGTATGATTCTGCCAGGGCAGAAATCTAGCTGTTAATGCTGGGAGAGGGAAAAAAGGGGCTATGTACACAGGAAGCATTTCACTTGTACAAATCTAAGACAGATATTTTAAAGTCAAGTATTTTAAAGGTTTGAATTTCTTGTATGAATGGAAGGACACACTGGAAGTGTGGACAGTTAGGATCTTGCAGACATCCAAATAAAATTTTTTAAACTGACAATTTTTTCTGTATCTAGATATTTCATAAGCTCATATTTTCTGGCACAAGGTATATTAGGCTATAACCAGCCTGGAAAGGAAACTAAAGAGGAGGGTATAAAAATCATTGCCTATTTCTCCTGTCATTGCTTATAGGCAGTCAAATGTGGTTAGGAAGCAAATAGATCGTGCAAAGACCTTTCTTAATATCTTGCTAATGAGACTTGGCTGTGGAAGTGCCTGTCCCCATCTCTGGCCTTCCCAGCTGTCACCCTCTTGTCTGCCAGTCTGCCTTCACAACTTAGAGGCAGGAGTTTCCCTTTGGTGGCCCATCCCCGTCTTTTGTTTCTCTAGATATAGACCATGATTCTGCCTTCTCTCTTTGCACTTGAGCTGCTCATGATGATAAAGAGGTCCCATGTCTTTCTGTAGCTACCTGGTCTACTCAGCCCTGTATGGAAGCTTGTTTTGAATAGGTATCTGTTTCCCTCATCCTCTGGGCCATGTTTTTGCTTGAAATGTCTACATTGTTTCCCTCTGTTAATCAACTGGCATTTATAAACAATGGGGTTTGTGCTGGAAACCAAAGAGGAATGCTTCCCTGGATAGATGATGCTTGAAGGAATGCTCTGAGATCCCTGACAAGCTCAGAGTTTTAATGTTGTTGTGTGTTCAGCAGTTTAAAATAGGGTATGGGTGAATTTCCTGCCTGATCACAAGATTAGTAAGAAGCAAAGTCTGTGGTTGGAGAGCCTTCAGCAGTCACCTGGTTGCCTCTGCACAGAGCTGTGCCCCAGCCTGCACACAGCAGGTACCTTTGCTCTGAAGGAGATGACTCACTGCAGGGAGTGGGTGTCACTGTCAGCATCTGTCAGGAGCATTGCCTGTGACCAGGAGGCACACGGAGATCCTTTCCTGGTGAGCTGGAATGTGCCAAGTGTGTAGAGCAGCTGTGCTGTGTGAGGGAAGGGTTGTGGCAATTGCCGGCTTTGAGCAACCCTTCAGGGCTCTCTGTCACAGAAGGTGCACCAAACACATGAATACCCTGAACCAGACCCACAGGAACTTCACTACCTGGAGTTTCTTGTTTGTCATTACATTTTCATAGGGATTCCTGCCTTCATCTGTCAGTGTTGCATTTGGTGCATCGTGAGCAGCGTGGGCTGGTGGCAAGAGACCAGTGAAGGAATTTATTCCTTTAAATTTACCAGTGAGAAATTTACTGATACAGTTAAATAGCCACAAAAATGGAACCAGTCTGAACATTAAGCAAACTACTGAAAAAATGCGATGTATTCTTGCACGTGGCTGATGTTATTTGAGAGTTAGAGGTGGTTCTTTAAATAAATGCTTTACATGTGGTTTGCATAGATGTCTAATTATAAAGAATAAAAGATGAGGGTGGGTGTTTTTGTACTGAATAGCAATGATGTATCCACGCTGCTGCAAAACATTAGTGAATTGTCAGGCTGGGTAGAGGAGAATGGCACTTGCATCTCATTTTGGCTCTCACGAGGCAATACCTCTTGTCCAAGGCCTCATTTTGAGTACAGACTAACACCTTTGCATTTGATCCTGCTGCCATTGAGACTGGTGTGAGACTGCTTATCAAGGAAAGCAGAGAGCAGGACTGGGAACCAGGGTAAATATATTCAACTTAAAAGGGTGCAGTATAGGGTTTTTCCCAGTTCAAGTATCAAGCACTGTAAAAGGGATCTTCCTTATCATTCAGCAGCAGATCTGATGAAGATCCTTATGTTACTCTGGTATTTTCTAAATCTGCAAAAGCACCACACTCTGCATTTTGGCCAGAGGAGCAGCAGCACTGCAGCAAATGTAGTGTCATTGCACTGATGGTTTTTTCCAGTGGAAATTCCACCACCACCAGCTTTGCCAAAAGGCAGCTTGGAGGAGGAGAAAATTTCCTGTGATGATGTGGGTTCTTTCCCAATGAAATGACAACAAGCAGGGAAATCCATCAAGCTGTTAGTCATGCATTTTGTACACACATATATATAGCATAGTGCATGTGAGTGTCTATATGTGTATATAAACAACTATGTTGCACTCACACTCTCTGTATGAAGCATCATCAATTTCAGGCTTCAAAATAATAAGAAAAGCAGCTCATGGGATGATGGGACATAAATGTATATGCAATAGAAAATGGGCCAGTAGGTAATTTTGCTAATAATCTTTGTATTTCGTTTTTATGGAAGATATTAAGATTAGTGTGGCTTGAAAATAGATTGTACCTCTTTAAATGAGCCTCCTTTCTTTGTAGCCCTGTGAAGCCTGGAGGTTATTTTTAATTTTAAATAGTGCTTGTTAAAGAGAAGTGAAATCAAAGGGTATTTTGGAATGTAGCCTTTTCTTTAAATACATTCTTTGTAGGTGGGGAAATATGCAAGTTTTTGTACCACAGATGCTCTAGCTCCATTAGTGTGTCTTTGTGTGCAAGTTCATAAGGCGATACCATCTTACAAACTGGTATAGGAGAGATAATTGATTTTTAGCGCTTTCTAAAATGCAGAGCACAAACATGCCACAACCATTGTGAGTATGGAAGCATGAAAATTTGCTTGAGAAATAAGCCAGGGGAAGTTTTGATTCTGTCCACATTGCAAGTGTTTAATACCCTACATACGCAACCAAGAAGTTTAAAATCTTCCATAAATGCACAAAAAAATATTTTGTGCTTAGCTTCTTATAAAAGATTAAATTATGGAGGCCCAGATCTTCAAATGTACCATGACTGTGGATGAGATCCCACTTAATGGTTACAGTGTTTCCAGCATGTGCAGTATACTTCTGAAAACCAGCAAAACATACAGGATTTGAGTGTTGACAGAGCAATGTCTTTGCTGCAGCTTGGAAGATAGAGATGGTGGCTTTGTGTTTAAATGAGACCTTCCCTGAGCTAAACTAATTTCTAGTGTAACATTGCAAAAATCAGTGTAGTAAACTGGTCTTCAGGGTTAATTCAGTTAAGAAGCTACATAGTGGCTATTATGCTCATAAATGTATGTTGGGGACTGTGTTTGTTTCTCCTTAGAATTGGACTGTTTATACTTCTGTGTTTGTTTGTTGGTAAATTATTTAAAATCAAATTGCAATGGCACTTCAATATTTGAAGCCAATTGGAAGTTAGCCTCTAGTATCATCATCAATGGAAGCAGAAGAATTTTTCAGAGCAGAACTGTTTCTCTAGTCCACTTGAGGAGAGGGGCAGGATTCTGCAAGCAAGGCTCTGTCTTAGGCTGTTTTCTCCTTGAACATTTCCATGAGCTGAAATGTGTCTTCAGTAATCAAATGCGCATTTATTAGTCCTGAGCTTTGCTCAGTTTGCTATCGGTGTTCAAAAAGAGAAGATACATGTTTATGAGGAAGGAAATGCAACTTTTGATTTGTATTTCAGGCCCTTGGCTCAAAGCAAGCTTTGAGAGAAAGTTTGAGCAGAAATTTGAATGTAAGATGAGATTTGGAAAAAACTCAACCCTTCCTTAAAATCCTTTCAGAATCTACTATTATCAAATATGTGTAGAATTACACTATCCGTTCCCTTTGAATTTTATCTGTAAATTAACTATAGTCATTAGGATGTTTCCTCAGGTGATTCTTCACTGATGCATACTTCTTCCCAGCTGATTTTATTTAAAACGCAACTTCTAGTTCCCCCATGGCTATTCAGAAATGTAATAACTAATCTATAAACCATCTTCCAGAATGAGGAAGAGAATTCTTCTCGGTATTCCTCCCTCAAAGTACAGATATTTCAGTCTTTCCCTTGCCAAATCTTTCCCTTGCTTGAGCATTTCTATGGGGCCATGTAATGAGGTTATGTATCAACTTGCCCCAAAAGCCCAACTGCAGCAGCGCTCTTGGCCAGAACATCACCCTTGCTTAAGGATTTCTGTGCTCCAGTGATGTTAATGATAAGGTTTGTACCTCAAATGCCTGCTGTCATGTCACAAGACACAGGTGTTGCCTGGTGCACTTAAACTGGTTGCTGAAGCAATTTGGATCGTGCCTTTCCCTGCACCAGAACCTCTCCCTGTGCTTTTTAGTTGAGCTGTACCATCTTCAGCATAGTTAATGTTAAGTTGCAGCCCAGCCTGACAGGTCTGGGCTATTTCTCTGCTGTGGCTACTCTGGAATCCCATTAGTGAAAGAGAAAGCTGTTTCTTCCTGCCTTAACTTCAGAGTGCTTTGTTCAAATATTGAATACTTGGGACCAGGGTTTTGAAATATTGATACAGGAGAAAGTACAGACTGTCTCGATCGGGCCTTGTGTGAGCTTTACTCAGACGCCTTGGCGCGCATAGGGCCTGTGGGGGAAGCGAAAAGGTCAGCATGACTGGCTTTCTTGGGGAGGAGTCTGGCCTTTAACAGAGTGTGTAGGAGGGATTTGCTGGGATGAGATCACTCATGATTTGGCAAAAGTAATACCCAAATGCCATCCATCTACTGCAGTTCACTTCTTGCACAGTATTGACCTAAGCAAAGCACAGAATCATAGAATGGTTTGGGCTGGAAGGGACCTGAAAGATCATCTATCTCCATCCTCCTGCCATGGGCAAGAACGTATTCCATTAGACCAGATTGCCCCATCCACCCTGGCCTTGAGCCCTTCCAGGGATGAGGCATCCATAACTTCTCTGGGCAACCTGTTCCAGTACCTCACCACCCTCACAGTAAAGAATTTCATCCTTATATCTAATCTAACCATAGTTTAGTTTCAGTTTGAAGCCATTACCCCTTGTCCTATTCTTAAATATTCTTGTGAAAAGTCCCTCTTGTAGCTCCCTTTAGGTACTTGAAGGTGCTCTAAGGTCTCTCTGGAGCCTTCTCTTCCCAAGGCTGAACAACTGGAACTCTCTCAGCCTGTCTTCGTAGGAGAGAAGGTGTTCCACCCCTCTGACCATCTTTGTGGCCCTCCTCGTGACTGTCTCCACCAGGCTGACATCCTTCTGTTGAGGCCCCAGAGCTGGATGCAGCACACCAGCTGGGTTTTCACCAGAGTGGACTAGAGGGGAAGAATCTCTTCTCTTGACCTGCTGTTCGTGTTTCTTTTGATGCAGCCCAGGATGTGGTTGTCTTTCTAGGCTGCAAGCACACATTCCTGTGTCATGTTGAGCTTCTTGTCAACCAACACTCTCAAGTCCTTTTCCTCAGGGCTGCTCTCAGTACGTTCTCCACCCAGCTTGTATTTGTGCTTGGGATTGCCCTGACCCAGGTGCAGCACCTTGCACTTGACCTTGTTAGATTTCAAGAGCTTGGCACAGGCCCACCTCTCACACCTGCCAAGGTCCCTCTAGATGACAGCCCTTGCCTCCAGCCTGTCAATCACACCACACAGCTCGGTGTCACCAACAAACCTGTGGAGAGTGTGCTCATGTGTGAGGCCAGCCCATGTGATACGCAGGTTTGTTCCATGGGTATTTTTCGGGTTCTGCTGCCCTTTGTGTGGAACAGCGGTTTCAGCAAAAACTATTCCATGGGGAAGAGAAGAAAATGAGCATGTAAATAATAGCCTGGAGTCTTTTATTGATCTTTTTGTGTATTGAATAGTCTCCCTTTCCCTGTTATGTCAAATCATTTCCTTCAGGCCACTTTTCTGTTAATGCTTGAGTAATGTCTGCAGTAATGACAGATGTGCATTCTTCAGTGATTTTATTATATGTAGATCTTCTCAATGTATAGGTTTGATATATTGGTTTGAGGCCTCAGTAGCCTCAGGGCTCTGTGAGAGATTTCAGATCTGTGGGAACAGGGGCTTGTGTATCCACACCATCTCTTTCAGTGCATAAGCTCTGCAGGCAGCTCTCCCAACTTTCTAAATCCACTGTACTACTCAGGAGAGACACAGCTTGCTCTGCCTTGATGGTAGCAGATTGATGAATTTGGCTGGAGGTTTCTTGAGCTGCAACAATCCCATGGGCTGTCATAGTGGTAATGGAAGAACAGGGTCCTTTGTGCAAAGATCACAAATCCCTTTGGGAGAGCATGTCTGTGCAGGAGCACTTCTGTAGCCCAGGCAGTGGGCAGTGCTTTTTGTGGCATTGCCATGGGTCAGCCTGTGTAGGTTTAGGAGAAACATGGCATAGCTGCAGTAGATCTTTCACACAGCCTTGTTTTTAGAAATGAAAGTGATAACAGCAGGACTGCCTACATTAACTCTTCCCTGTGCAGCTTTGTTTTCTATGCTCTTTTAGGATGATGGGAATGTTGGACATTTGACCGCTACAGTCTTGGCATGAGCCACAGCACACCAGGGATGAGAGATGCCAAAGCCCTGGGAACCTCTGGCTGTGTATACACACTGGATTCCTTCAATGGACCGCAGTAAGAGTAAATACTTGGCTTTGGCAGATTTGGTTTTTGGTTTGTTTTTATTTTTCTTTTTCCCCCTTTACGTGATTTCTTCTCCTGTGAGAAGTGAAGATGTTGTGAACAACCCATCTGCGTTTTTGCAACACCTCCTCTGTTCCTTGATTATTTTAGTTTGTTGATGTCACTTTGCATGTTTATACTATTTTCAAATGTTTATGTCACTCTCTTCCCATCTTTTTTTTCCCCGATTGCCTTGTAGCATTTGGAAGAGCTTGACTGCTTTTCTTTTCCCTCCTTTTTTACTTTAGTTACCTTAGCAATATTAATTTTTATCTTCTTATCTCATAAAGAGATATGTTTTCTACCTTCTGTCTAAAAAAGGAAGCGTCTTTCTTCACCACATCTAAACTTCCACTTTTTTATTATCTTTTGAAGAATTTTCTAACAAAAATGGGGTTAGATGAATAGTTATACTTTTAAGGTGGAGTTATATTCATCTGTTCAGAATTACTTGTTATCCACCCCTGTGATTAGGGAGACCCTAATCTGAAGAGCTCTGCTAGACATGGGCCATGCATGAACATACTTCTTGTAAGAAGTTCCCTTTTACTGACAACAAAAGGATGTATCTTCAATATGTCTTTTTCTGCTACATGCAGTAGGTACAATAGTTGCCCGCTTAGCTGCCACACAATAGAAATCTGGGTTTCATTTGAATTTTCAAGGTTGTTGGAAGTGCCTTTAGTATTTTTCTCTTCTCCCTCTCTGCTTTTCTTTTATTTTTTTTTCTCTCCGTAGGCATGTCAGCCTCCAGCAGAGCTTAAATAAGAGGAAAGAAAAAAAGAAGAAGAAGAAAAAATTTTAAAAAGCCAGCAAGGTGTCCTTAGCAGGTTTCCCTGCACCTGGAACTCATGCTGGTTTCACGCAGTGCCGTTGCGGGGGGAACCGAGCACGGCAAGACGCAGGAATTAGCACGCCAGAAAAACGGGGCGTGAGGGAGGGTTTAAAAAAAAGAAAAGGAAAAAAAAAGGAAAAGAAAAAAAAAGAAAAAGGAACCCCCGAAATTTGGCGCTGCTTTCCTGCTGGCGGCGCGAAGGCACAAAGAGCCGGGGGGCGCTGTGCGGAGGGAGGGAGGGAGGGAGGGGTTCCCCGGAGGCGGGGCTGGTGGAGTCGGAGCCGGAGCTGGAGCTGGAGCTGGAGCTGGAGCTGGAGCGGCGGGGCGGGAGGCGCCGGCGGCAGCAGCAGCAGCAGCAGCGGCGGGAGTCGCCGCCATGGAGCCCGGCGGCCGGCGGGGCCGCAGCAGCGAGGAGCCACCGCGCCCCGAGGATGAGGAAGTGGACCCCCGCATCCAGGTGAGGGCTATCCTCCGAGGGGCGGCTGCGTTTTTTAGGTTCATTTCAGTATGAGTGTTATGGCTGTATGTTGTAATGGTTGCCTTTGATTTGATTGGTTTTTGCTGCGTCTGTGCATACATGTATATATATACACATACGTGCACACACACATATATACACACGCATATATATATATATTTCATGTTTTATGTTTTATTTTTTATTTTTTATTTTTTCAAATATTTTTCCCCGTGCCAGGCGGCGGTGCGGAGCAGCCGCGGGTGTTTCTGCCGTCGGCAATGGGGGGAAGCAGCCCCGGGTTGCCCCAGCCCTTTGTTACCCCGGGCATCGCTCCGCGCCGGGCTCTGTCGGGCGTCCCTCCTTCTCCTCCTGCTGCTGAAACCCCCCATCCGCTTTTTAGTATTGACCATGACAGCGTGACCTTGCTCGTGCAACGGGGCTGGTGCTCACACATTCATAAATGCGGGAAAACAGATTTTAAAATTTTAGTTTATTATTTCTGTCGTGATTTTTTTATTCCTGTTAAAAAGGAGCTTTAATGGAATGTGGTGCTTCTTTTCTGCGAATGCCTTCTGCAATGCTTTTTATTCTTGCATGGTTTCTAAACAAAGCTTTTCTCCCCAAAATCACATCCTGACCAACAGCCTGGTACAAACTTCAAGCACGCTGTGGTCCCTGAAATGAAATGTATTTTTAGGTCTCTGCAGATTTATGGCTTTTGCCTCCAGCATTGCTGGGACTGTTTGTCATGAATGAATATAACATGTGTGTACATTGCCGAGAGGATCCTTGGCATAGGTCCCTGCTTGCTGTAATTGTCATTCTTTTCTCCATCGTGAGCATTTCTTTTTCCAGGGCTGAGCAGAGCTATTGCAAAATTCTCAAGACATGGTTACACAGAGCGAGGCCCTCAGCCAAAAGCTAGCCTGGTACTGCCCTGATTTTAAGAGTCTGGGCTCGGTTGGTGCCTATTGATCTAATTTTGGCCTTAGGTTCTTCAGCTTGCAACATGTTTCCACATACATGATTTGTGAATTGTTGGCAAAACAATTGTTTTTGTTAAGTTTTCTATTTGGTTTGAAAAACAGGCTGCTATGTCTGCTTCTGTGAGAGCCATGAGGTTTTTAGCCTTACAGTAAGAGACAATTAGGTAATTTTTGGATGTTTGTTTCAGACAACATGGATATGCAAATAGGTATTTTCCAAATCCTAGGAGTGGGAAATGAAACCTGACCACTGAGGATAAGAGAGCTAAACTGTTGTAATTAATTCCTTTCTGGTTGTAACCAGAGTCATTCTTGTAGTCTAGTGGGAAACTGCTCGAGTGACAATCAATTTACAACGTTCAGTTTGTACAGCAAAACATTTCAAGGCGTATTCTGTTACACTGGTTGACAATTAAATAACATTTAAATTGAGGAACACTCCCGTTAAAAATCTTATAATCTCGCATGAAGGAACATGTTGCTCAGATAAAGCTGTCGAATCTCCTCCTGAGGGTTGCTTTTTGTGGTAAGAAAGTCATTAAGAATGGGCTTTATTTTTACAGTAACTTCATTCATGCCAACACCGCCTCTACTACATATTTATTCTAGGGATTTAACACCTTTGTTTTTGCTGTTAAGGGATCAAACTGTTGGCAGGAAGGCAAACGATGTAAACATAATTGTATGTCCCATTGACTGGCTGTGTTATGAAATGGTTTTCCGAAATAAAATGCCTCTTGTGCGGCAAGACGTGTTTCTTATCGGTTCTGTCCTTTCACTGCGTGTCTCCTGTGATAGTGTTAACTTTATGCTAATCTTTTGGGGTGGGTGTGTCTGTCTCCCTAGTACCTCACTGATACTGACTACATTGATGAACAAGACAGAGCTTACTCTGCCTTGTGTTTATTTGTAATAGTGAAGAAGTAGCCAGAACAGGAAATGTGTTGCTGTAACATAAAACTATAGAGCTTCTCTGATTTTTTTCTTCCAAGTAGCAAAGTAGAAGACCTGTGGCAAAGTTAAGCTAAACATCTCAAGGTTTCTTCTTTTCACTAAATGCATAAGCCACAGCCCTTGTGAGCTTTCAGTGGGGATGCTGAGTGAGCCTTCTCAGACATGTTTTTTTCTCTGACTGCTTACTATGCATCTGACTTTCTTTCTAGGGGGAGCTAGAAAAACTGAATCAATCTACAGATGATATCAATCGCAGAGAGACGGAGCTGGAGGTACAGAATTTATCCTTGCATTTTCCTATTGTGCATGTTGGATTTTGTGAACAGCAAGACAGTGTTTTTGAGTAGGTTGCCTCCTGAATTTGTGCATCCTGAATGGTAATTTTGCAGCAAGAGTCTGGTAATGTTTTTTTTAAAGGTATGAATTAACCTAACAGCTGAAAGAGAAAGGGAGAAGGTAGAGGTATGCTGACAGTGTAAAACGCCAGTGTGGAGAACCTCACACACCACCACTGCCAACCCTTATTTTTAGGTTTTGAAACTAAGCTTAGACAAGTTTTATTTTTACAAGTCACTGTTTTGTGTTTGTTGATTATAGACAGGGAAAGTTTATTTGGTTAAGAGGTTTTTGCCATACAGCTCTCTGCCAGGATCTTTTCTTTGGTGGCTGTTTGGGGTTTTTTTAGCTTGTTATCTTTGCCTTTTTTGTCATCACTTCCTGAACAAGGAAGGTGATGAAGGAAAGTTGGAATAAAAGACTTCCTGGTTATACACAGAGGTTTTCGTGGATACTTAAAAATCTGATACCAAGTTCTGAAGAAATTGCTTCTAAATCCCCAAATTTGAGCATCATCTACTTGGTAGTTATTCTGGAAGGCTCAACATTATTGATAATAGTGAAGCAAAACAAGCTGGCCTATTTGCGTGTCTAAATTTTCTTTTGTTTGCAAAACAAAGAAGATAAAGCCAGTGGAAGTGTAAGATGAATATGCTGCTAAAGAAAAACTGGCATAAAATATGACTTTACGTCCTAAATAATTTTGATATCATTACAAAGTTTTGAATGCTGTATCAAAACATGCTGAGATTGCAGTGATGAACATATTACAAAAGTACATCTGTAGATTTCTGTGTGTACCTTCAAAATGTCAAAGTCTGGTTTGTTTGTTTGTTTATTTTAAATTTTTTTTCCTTGTGTGTGTGTCTTTTCACAAGATGGGTACCTCAAGCATGGGTGGTTTTTGGTAGAACTTTAAAATACTGGAGTACCCACTGAGTGCACTGAAGAGAAAACAGGGTTTTGATCTTGGGAAACAAAGTAGCCTTGTCTTGTATCTTTTTCCTTCTCCTCACTTGTTTGCATCGCATTGCACGTAGATCACGGATTTATTGGTAAATAAACTTAGTTAAATGGGGAGCTATTTGCTATGCAAAATTAAACTATATTTCTGCTATGAAAACTGTTTGGTGTCACTAGCTTGATTTAAATTTTATGAGTGAACTGTAAAAATCAGTATTCTAGTCTGCAATGGTACCAATTAAATGGACTTCAGGACTTTTTATATAGATATATTGAAAAAAAGGATCATTATATGTATCTTCTCAGTTTCCTCAATTCATGCTGAGATACTGAAATTGAAAGATGATGCTATGGATAGTTGCCTGGATTTCATTAATTTTGTCATAACCTTGCACTGAGGACATATTATGAAGCAGATGGAATAGTGATAATAATGCAATGGCATACTCATGAAATCAGTCTCAGTGAGTTTAGGATGGGATTTTGCTGCTTGATTAAAATTATTCATGTGTTCAAGTGTTTGTCGAGCCTGCAGATTTGTAGCTACTGTGCGTGTGACATGTGCTGAGCTGTAGAGGCTGAAAGGCTCCTGGAAATGTAATTGTAAATAAAAGAGAAGAATTTCCACATTAGCTTGGTTTTACATTATTGCTTGCTTAGCCTAACAAGTACCAGGTGTTAGATAGGTAGAAATCATTTAATCATTCTCTGCATTGTGCCATTAAGTGTTTACTGCAGATCTGTCTGTATGCAGTCTGATGGAATTAAGGTGAAATTCCACCAAGACTATGCTTTCTTGAATGTTTCCTCTTCACTTTTCATCCAAAAATCTTACTGGATGGATGCCAGTTTGTGGTATCATGAGCTGCATAATTTTAATCCGTGAAGATTTTCATTACATTTGATCTGCTTAAATATTGAGGACAAATGCAGCTGGATGATGTAAGCAAGGCTTAATTTATATATGTGTTGATAAATGCATTTTTAATGGACTTAAAACCTTTCTAGGGGAAAGGAATAAAAACCCCCCCATAACACTCAATTCTTGTGGTTAGAAGAAAATCTCTTCATTCGTACTGTGAACAAGAAAAGAAAGCTTTGCCAAGCAGCCTTGTAGGATAAATCCAGAAGTTGGAAGGAGGAGCTTGGAATTGGGATCATTCTGCTTCAAAGACTTCCAAAATCCATGAATGCCACTGAAAATGTGGGCTTCTGGGAGAACCATGCTGAGTGTCCCTTTGAAGATTTGCTCTTTTGGCTCTTATTAGCTGCTTTGGGTCCCTCTTGCTACCCCTTCCTAGTTTGCAGTGTCCCTGCTGTATTTCATTGGAAGAAAGATGTATGTGGGTGTTTTTTAACCAGACAATGGAGTTATATTTGTCCTGTTTTGCTAGTATCATCTTTTCAATATCTCTAATGTGGACATAGATGTATCATTACATTATTTACAGCACAAGGTGCTGACTACCAGCTTCCTGTAGCATTACTTTGTGGTCCATACATTCCCAGTATTGATTTTTTCCCCCAGAATAATCTGTAAAAGCAATGGGACTGTTAGAGAAGAAGGTATATTTCTTTGAAGGAAGTTCATAAAGACACCCATATTTTTGTGACTTGATGTACTTTGTGATAAGCAGGAAGGGTAACCTTGTGGCATTTAAGTTCTGCAAGACTGTTCTGAACTTCCTGTATGTAGCTTTGTGTGAGTTACTCTCAGTGAGACTGCTGCCTGTGTCCAGTTCCCATTAGCTGGAAAAAAAGGCTGTTAAATTCTTCTAAACCCATGCTTCTGTTTTTGCTGTGCCTCAGATGTGCATCTGCAGAATGGAAGTAATAATGCTTCTTTGCCCGATGGGAAATGTTACGGGGCTGAATTGAGTAGAGGATTTTGAGACTTCTCTCCCTTGGTGCAGCCACAGGAATGTCCATGTTTGAACAGTGTAGGAAATATTGGCATCTGCTGCTTACAGAGGTGATAAAATGTGGAATTCTGTTTAAAGTTGATCAGCCTGCCGTTTCGTTTCTTTCTGCACTGAAACTGCCATATGATCTGTTTTTAAGTTGAGCAGCTTGCCTTTTTTAATCTTTAAAATAAGTTCTGCACCCATACTGCCTGTGAGAGCACTGGATATACATGCATGGCATGACTTGAACAGATGCTTTGAAGTTAGCTACATCTATTCTTTTACTTGGAAGAATTACTCATTTTTTGCTCTTTTGACCTATCCTATTAAACCCTGAAGAAATATCCTGACCTGCTGACGCTTGCAGGCTGTTCAGGACTCACAGAGCTGCTGAAGGGCACTGAGTGGCTGGTAGTTATATGTTGCGTTAATGTATTGCCTGTTAATGAATCTTTGATTAGACTTGATTTAAAATCCATAATGCTGCTCATACTAAGTGCAACACTGAGCATTACTGACACAGCAGAAGGATGATAAGGGTTCTCTGAGGGATTTAACACTTGGCTTCGCTAATGTCCCTGTTTATGTTTGAAGTGTCTGTGAAGAGCTGGGGAAAACATCTTGCAGGGGAGATACAAGTGTGTTTTAGCCAAACGCAAGACCTTTTTTCCTGTTTATTGGAAATGCACCTCCATCTGAACTCACATCAGGAGCTGTGAATGCACTTAACAAATGTGCACGACTCGCCTGTCCAGCCAACTCGTATATGGCTTGGACTGGCTCTGGAAGTACAACTCAGATGTAATAAATTCACCAAGGGACCCTCTGGCAGGATTGCGGGGAGGGGAAATGCAGCACATACCATTAAAATTACCACTGGAATCCCAGCTATCCCAAATGTGGTTTTTGTTAGAGAGAGTTTTTGTGTTGCTGGAGCTACAAGCTTGCCAGTGTTTGTTCACAGGAGATACTTCACAGGAAAATTAGAGCTGAACAGTGCTGCTTTCAGCCATGCTTGCTGTTAGAGGGCCTGCTTAGAATCCTTCTTGTATGTTTGCCTGATCTACAAGACTTTGTTACTTTTAGCCCTGGATTTATCATAAAGGTTACCCTGGGTTGTTGTTGGATATAAGGAAAGGAGTTTATTAGCTGTGGTGCTCTTTCCCTTGAGAGCTTTGTCAGCGTTTGAACCCCTCTCAGAAGGGGAAGGACTTTTTGCCATGGTTTAACCCCAGCTGCCTGCTAAGCATGACACAGCCCCTTGCTCCCTCCCTGCCAACGGGATGGGAGGGAGAACCAGAAGAGTAAAATGGGAAGACCTGTCTGTTGAGATGGAAACAGTTAAGTAAAGCAAAAGGTGCACTCACAAGCAAAGCAAAACAAGAAATTCATTCACTGCTTCCCTGCTTCTCGTTGGCAGGCAGATATTCACCAGTTATTTAGAATTGCTTCTTACTTCTTCACTAAAATACTTGGTTTTAGGAAAAGGACTCGAGCTGTTGACTCTGTCACATGTAAAAAAATTAAGTAGATTAAAAAGAAAAATACTCCATCTTTCAGGTTTCAGAAAAATGACCTGTCAGTGGGTGGAATCTCATTCTGAGCATGCCTGCTTGGCTGGAGGAAACATCTATCTGTAGGAACATCCGCCACCTTATCAGTATCCCTGTGCAGTATTTTCCAGTGTCCACAAAAGAATGCAGAGATAAGGGCAAAGCAGCTCACTGGCTGGTGTTCCTCCTGGCTTTTGGAGGAGGATGTACATGCCTGATGGATTTGTCCAGCACTATCAGGACAAATCTTTCCACATCTCTTTATGATCTACTTGCTTCCATAGGAAATGGTTCCTGTGTGTAAATTGCTTGTTGTTTTGCCTTCTGCTTTCATCCAAGGATGAGTAAGGAAAGGCTTCTTCCTCTGCTATGGCTCTGGAAAGATTTTGTCATCCAAAGGAGTCAAAGGGCTTTACTTGGTTCACGTTCTTGAAACAGATGTGGGTTTCTAGCCTCAGAGAGGAGAGATTAGGTGGACAAATCTTGTTTTGGAAGGAGCACCCAGTGCCCTCCCCTGCCTTCTTTCTTCTCTCTTCTTCGAAGAGAACTAAAAATATTTGTAGTAAAAAATATTATTAGTCTCAGTTTATAACTGTCTGCAAGCAGAAGGTTAGAGCAACCTTCAGGTACTGATTTTTTTTATTGTTCTTAGATGGCAAATTAGTAGCTGCCTAAAAAACAAAAAGACTTTTCCCTGTGCTTTTAAACTGAGATACAACTTATCCCCTTTCCTGCACTTTGTTTTTAACATTTGGTTGCCACTCTGGCTTACTTGAACTGTTCAGGTACCAAATAGATGTTAAAAGTGTCTTTAACTGTTTTGATGCTTGAGGGTAGATTTGAGCACAGCTTATGCATCTGCCTGGTGTGTATGTACAATACTGATGCTGGTTTTGCTTGGAGATGAGCTTTTGCAGCTGGTAGGTCTTTGTAGCAGAAAAGATGGGCATGGATACTGTCAGCTTCTTGGCAATAGATGAAGCCTGTCTCTCAGTCAGCAATTCCATCCTGCATCCAGCATGCACCTCCCATGTTGGCTTAATGACTTGTCAGAGGTTGTGCACACCAGACTGCCAGAACAGTCGTGGGACAGCCTTTGTAAATGAAATTTAGATGTGCTTGGTACTAAGGTGTTTCAGACATGGTTGGTATGTTAAGCTCATTTTAAAAATAAAATTGTTTGAAAAGATGTATTTCATTTGATGGGCAGAAATAGTTATTTGCCTGTCATCTGACATCTAACACCAGCTCATCACCATCATTCATGAGAAAAGAAAACCAGCATGCTTTTTTCTCTGACAGGTGCAGTAAAGGCTGAAAATTGTATTTTAGTTTTTTCCCCACATTTGAGAGTGGATCATCAAAATGCTGCTGTATGGATCACCTGTCCTTATGTGGTCCCTCTTTTGGTGCAGTATCGAATAGTTGCCCAACAGCAAGTCACTGGAAACAAAGTCTGCTTTTAATAATGAGCTACTGCAGCATATGGGGTAGGGGTCTGGTATGCTCCCTAAGACAGTGCTAGTGAAATCTGTTTTGAAAGAAAAATGTTAAGGATTTCCAGGAAGAAAGTTGATGAGCGTGGAGCTCTCACAGCCATAGAACAAGATGTTGAGACGTAAACTGCAGCTGTTCACGTGGTGCACTAAGTGTTATGCCTGCTAGTGTGTCTATGACAAACACCTTGCTAGTGAGAGTCTACTTACTAAGTCTGTAATTTAAGTGAGAAGCTTCTACTGCTACCTTTTCTTTTTTTTTTTTACCTTGCGACACTACACATTGAGGATAAAGTGATTTAATTGGCTTCTGTCCAGCTTGGAAAAGGTTTATCATCATCTCATTTGAGCAAGTAGGAGGGCAAAAACATTGAAAGCTGACTGGCTAACATTTTCAATGTCACCTTTGTATTTCAAATACAAAAATCAGCAGCAGATGTTCTTAAAAATGATCACAGTAGATTAGAAATTAGTAGAGGGGAAAACATGATGAAGACATGCTTTAAAAATGTCAGGGTGTTTAAGATGTGTCATGTCAGTTATCTTGCTTCTGTTATAGTCTGTGTATGTATTCAATGCAGTGATGAGAAAAACAAAATGTGTTTTTAATAAACAAAAACAAAACACAAAACCTAAAAACCCACCCAGAAATGGTGAGGGTGACTCACATAGTATCTAAGGCTGCATACTTGCTGTTATTAATGAATAACATTTCTGCTGGAATGAATTATCTTTCAAGAAACTGAAATACAGAAACCAGAGATTGATGACTGTTAGAAGCTAGAGAATTTCCATGGCATATGCTGTGCTGTCTTGGTTTTGCTCACATTAAGTTGCAGTAATTGACATATTTTCCTTTCTCTGTTATCCATGTGTGCTAGACAAAGGGCGAAATGAAGCAAAAGTTTGGTGATTTAATACTAACACTTGTATGGAGGGGCGAGCCACACCAGAAGATTTGATATGTAGGTTGAAAGTATTGGGGTTGTCTTCCTAACACAGAGGTAGGACTTACCCTGTGCTGGGGACCACAGATGAACTGCAGTGATGTGCTGTTCTGAACCTCTAAGTTTTTGATGAGAATGTCCTTACAGGAAACACCATTAAGAGCATTTATGGCTTTGAACCACTTCATATGTGGGTCAAAGTGTCTCACTGACAGTAACATGGGAAGCTGGACATAAAGCAGGAAATTAAATCAGTTCCCAAGTTACTGCCTTGACCATAGGCCCATTCTTCCCATGAATCACAGATGTGCTTCTCATTTCATGTCAGGAGTAAGTGCACCAAGCCCAGTCCTACCGGTGCAATTGCTTTGGTGCTTCTGACCTCCCCAGTTTCACATAAGGAGTAAAAATAGCTGCTGCACCTGTAGTTCTTACTCAGACATCCCCAGGATTACCTGTCAGGGGAGTTTTGCACTGTCCCAAGGGTGATGTCTTTTGCAGACGCTCTGCCAGCATGTGGCAGGGCCCACACACTGAACCGGTTTGCAGGAGGCAGCTGTGACCCTGCCCACAGGAGGTGTTGCCATAGCTCCCAGATCAGAGACATGGTCAGGAGAGCTGAATCAGTTTGGGTTGGGGAGGATGGGTGGTGTGGAGGCACTGGGTTGCCACAGGAGCACGCACAGTGTAGATATACCATGTTGGATTGTTTGCTTTTGTCAAGTAGTTTTGGCTGGTGGAGAGAAAAAGTGGTGTGTGTAGTGCAGCAGAGGGCATGGGTTTGGCATCACACCTTCTCAGAGACCTCGGCATCCTGTTGCTGGATCTGAAGGGGGTGGTTGGAAACCTTTGGTAGAGGGACTGCTCCCAGCAGAGAATGAGCATCTGCTTGTTCTGTCATGCAGGAGGTGTTGGAGCCTGTAGGCTTGTGCTCCTGACAGTCAGGAGCCTGACAATAAATGTCACTTATTTTAGGCCATGTGATGGACAATACAGTTATAAAGTTCTGGGGTGTTTCGGTTTTCGTTATTGTTCTTCACTGCAAGAACGAGAGTGGTCAGACCTAAATAAAACCTCAAAGGAGGAACCAGTCATCTTTGGAGGAAAATTATGTACTGGAAGTTCACACCATTGTGTATTTCAGCTGTAGCTGCAGATTCTGTTTAACTACTGTGTGGAGTGGGGCTGTGCTCATGGGCAAATGTGTGTTTCACCATTTGCAAGACCTGTGCTTCAGGCACCTGTTAGAGGAGCACTTACAGTTCAGTAATTTGTATCTGCTTCATCAGAGTTAGAGGGAGATGAATGGGTACAGAAGTTGCTGATAATTTGACTGCTTTGTCCTTGGTATCTTTTGGTTTTTGTTTTGTTTTTTTAAACTCCAAGTGGAGACTAGTCATCTGTTTCCTATTGGATAAGACTGTATGTAATTATTACTTGAATAAATTTGGGGTAGGTCTTTAAGCACAGATTTGTAGTGATGATTTCTTTGTTTTAAGTGCTTATCTTACGAACATGGGAACCAAACTTTTTGATGAATCACTGCATAGGGCTTTTTTTACTTCAGCTATTTGCTTTGCATTACTAATATCCTTATATGCAGCTTTCACAAAGAAAGTGAAAAGAGATCTTCAGGCTTATTCAATTAGAAATGAGCTTTTAATTCTGTTCCTGCACCTGCAAAGAATTTTTTTCTTTGTTAAATATACTTCAGTAGTTAATATTTTTCTTGCAATATAGTCATCATACTTGGAGTCTTATTTCAGTTACTTGTGAAACTCATTTTGAGCAGTGAACCATTTCAGTGAACCGTTACCGTCCAGTAATTTAACTGGAAATATTCAAATTCTTCTCACTGAGAAAATCATTGACTCAATACATATTGTTTAAATGATACATTTCAGGCTTTCACTGAGAAATGAGATTATTGACTGGATTTGAGTTAATGAAATAATAAGTTCATGTCCATTTAATTCTCCATTTTTGACCTTGTTACCCATTTGAATTATTCCTTAGAATAAATTGGAATACCTTAAGAATCCAAAGCAATTTGCACAGGACTAAAATAATGCTGATGCTGGTTCAGGTTTTACATAACACTAAAAAGGAAGCAAAGAAGCTTTTACAGAAGTATGTTGCTTTTTCTGTAAAAACTGAAGTATTGTTGCATTTTTTTCCGCTACTGAGAGCATAGTGGCAGCTTCCAATGTATTTTAAATCTTCCAATGAATAAGCAGTTTTGCATTCTAGAAATCCTCAACAATAATGACAAAACCCTCCTGAATTAGGGCACTTCTTCAAGCCAGCTGCTTCCTGATTATCAACATGTCACTCCAGCAGTCTGCATAAATGCTGCTCTCTAATTAGAGTTACAAGCCTTGTTGAGAGCTCACATGGCCCTTCCTCTTCATCTCCTTAAATCCTGGGCTGGGTCCCAGCCTGAATTTGCATCAATCTGCAATAATTTCATATATTTAGAGGCTGTGCTGGATTCTGAGAATGAAATCAGAATTACTTTGCTTACATGTGTGGAAATTTTAGTGGAGCAGAGAAAATATTTTAATTGCTTTAGCTAATCATGTAAGGAGAGCAACTCATCCCATTTGGAACTAGCTAGAATTTGCTTTTTTTAAATATAGAAAATATTGACAATGAAATAGAATGTAGGTGCACTTCTCCATTGATAGAACCCATAGCTGAAAAGATGGGCTTTCTATGCCAATTCCAGCTAATTTGCCAGCCTGCTGTGGAGATTTGGCCTGACTGCTAGCCGCATTCTAGCACTGTCTACATGAGAGGTCTTTGCCATTAAAGTCCCTCTCAGAACTTGTTACACTGTTGTTTGCTTCCTCACTGAGTGAGCAATTTACAAATGATTCCTCCTTGGGAAACCCTGCCAGAGGTAATATCTAGAACAGGCTGTTGTAGGCTTTATATAAAAGCTGTCTCTGAAAGACAAAGATTTGGTGTCCAGGATGCCAGCTTTAGGATTTGGCTCTGGGTTCCTCTGCTGAAGAATTCTGGCTTAATCCAAATGCCAGCAACTATTCTGAATGTACCAGCTCATGTGTGAATCTAAATAGGAACCTGAAGGTAGTAACAAACAGGTAAGAATAATTTTTAAAGCTCTAATCTGCCTTTGTCCTTTCTTTCCTTTCTGCAACATTTTGAAGGATGCACGCCAGAAGTTCCGCTCTGTGCTGGTCGAAGCAACAGTAAAACTGGATGAGCTGGTAAAGAAGATTGGAAAAGCTGTAGAAGACTCTAAACCATACTGGGAAGCTCGGAGGGTGGCCAGGCAGGTAAGAACTTTCTGCCTTATAAACTTGTGGTGGTAGTTGGAGGGCACACACTGATTGAGTTTCTTTCTTGCTATTAATAACATCCTAAGCATATGCACTTGGCTGACACTGGTTTGTGTCTTCAGTTGCATGTCAGCTATGGGAATCAATGGCAAAATGATTTTCTTCACAGCCACAGCTGCACATGCTCTTCAAACCCAGAACAGCTACAGCAGACACAATAGCAAAAGACTAGTTCTTGTCTCTTGTTATAAATGGCCTTTCAGAGCCTTGCTCATTCCTATCAGTAGTTGTACTTATTTGAAAATACAGTGTACACTTTGTGTATCTAATTTTTCTTAAAGCAAAATGCTCTAGCAGCTAAATGGCTGCAATGGAAGCTGCAGGGAAAGAGGCTGGAGTGGGGCAGGCTTGGGGAAACCTGCAGGGGTTGGGGCTGATTAGATTGTGATGAAGCAGGAATGTGCTAAATGTGACTCTAAAGTGTTTTGGTTTGGAGACAAACTGAGCGCTGCTTTCTCTGTCATCAGGACCTTACTTCCTATGCCCCAACTACTACCTGGCTATTTATAGGCCTGTGTAGTTTGGGGAAGGATGAGGTGTGGAAGTAAGGGACCTGCTGGATGAAGAGAAAGCCAGAAAGCTTGTGATGTGTCAGGCAGCATCTCATTTTAGGGAAAAAGCTGCTGAGAGTTGAGTGTGGTGTGTTAGGCAGTGCTTCTGCTGGGTGTCTGTAGTGGGGTTTGCTAGTGTCTAAGGCTTTTTTGGCTTTTCCCCAAGGGGAGCCTGTTCCTGGTTGCTATTTCTGTTTCCTTTTGAGGCAGGAAGAGTCAGGAAGAACTGCCTAGAGCTGCTACTTCTGTGCTTGGCTGGAAGGATGTGTGTGGTGGCACCTGTGGCTGGGTAGCTGGGGTATGATTGTGTTCAAGGGGAGAGTGAGAGGTGGGGTAGCATGTGTGAAATACATGAAAATTGCAGAAGGATTTGGTTTGTAAAAATAGGTAGAGAGATGAGGAAAGTAGAGTAAGTGTGTGCCAGGAGGCAGAGAGTAAACTCTCAGGGTAAGAGAATGGGAGAGAAGAGAATGCATCCTCAGAAGAATGCACAGGACAGGGAGGCATGAACACCAGCTTCATTCCCTTGAAAGCTGATGAAACAGGAACTGGATTGATGGGATGTGGCGTACAAGATAATATGTGACTATGCTGATACTTTAAATTGCATAGCATTGTTTTGGAGCTGTTGTCTCAGGCAGTGGGGATGAGGTGTAGGGGCTATTAGGCTTAATTCTGCAGACTAGAAGCAAATAGGTAAACTCTGCTTCAAAGCACAGCAAGCAGGGTATCTACCTCTCATCTGTCACTGCTTTGAAACCAGTCCTTGCTCATGGGGACTCTGGTGTGTGCTAGAGATAAACTAGTGGTGAGCTAGAGAAATTAGTAATTGTGTAAACTGATATTTTCAATTTGAAAAGAAAATTTCCTGCAACCCTGCCTTGAGCATGATCTTACACTTCTATTACTATAAATAGCTGTGTAAGGCACAGTGTGCATAGGACTTCAAGAGTTACACTTGGAAAAGTCAATGGTAGAAGCACATACTTTGCAGTACAAAAAACCCCATCAAAAGATGAATTGACTTTGAGGTTTGTAACATCACACACTCAGTGCAGTGAATTTTGCCCTCTGTCCTGAAGCTGGCAGCAGACAATGTTCTGGAAATGGAATTTTGTATTGCTATGTCTCTGCTACCCCTGGAATCCATTCAGTCACTCTGGTTCAAAGGTGCTTTGCTAGACCACTAAAAAACCCAAGCCCCTGAAGGTCCTTGGATTAGTAAGAACACTGTTCTGCTAGTGGACTTGTTAGAGAGAACCGTATTTTTCTCCCAATCCGTTCTGTCCCTGGCTAGGTTTAAATGCTATTTATCTCAGATCTGTTTATTTGCTACACACTCAGATGCCCTTTGATTCCTGGATAACATTTTATTTTAAAGCAGGGATTCCCTTTCTAACCACTCATTTAACTTTTTTTTTCATTTTGTGTTATGAATCTGGTAATGAAACAGAGTTCCTGCTTTGTATCTGCTCCGTAGACAGAAATAGAAGATGGTCTCTGGTGTCCCCTTGGCTCTTTGTCTAATAACATCTTAAAATGAAAAATGTGAGGGCCAAGAGGAATGCAAGCATTGAAAGACAGTGACTCTATCTGGAAACTAGGAGATTGGAAAGATTGGTGCCAGTCATCAGTAAAGCATCTGCCTAAAGTGTTTTTCTAGTTTTAATTTGATCTAGAGAAGTTCCACTTAACTGGGAGCAAATCTACTATAATAAAGCAGGGAGAAGGGGTGAGTAGTATGAAATAGGAAGAATGCACCAGAATATTAATACGGTTACATCTCTCTTTTTACTTTGATTTGCAAAACTGTAGAGAAATCATGGGAACAGCTTGTTATTTTTTCCATTTAAATTTATAATAACATCTAGCCTATGAAGAATTGTCTTTCTTTTCCAATCTTTACAGTTATTTTAGAGCCATTAGGCTGCCTCCAAAAATGTAGGCACAAGGTTCTTGGGGGCTGAAACAGCTTTGATTAAACAATAAGGGAAAAATGCATGACTCTACTTGTAAAAGAAAGGGAAGTGGTAATTCCTGTTTGTTGTTCCCACCAAAGGGAAGCAAAAATATGACCTATGAATTTTAAGCCTTTTGGAAATAAAGAATTGCATAATTAGTGACGTTTAGTTTGGCAGAAATGCAGGAGTTGTTCAGAGTTACTTGTGTTTAAGATGTCAGCTGCAGGGTGAGTTGCCTCATGCAAGCTGTATTAAGTCACATCGAGACACTTGCTTTTACTTGGCACCAGCATGAGTCTCTTTTGGAAATACGTGTTTTTTATCTATTAAGATAAAACCCATTAAGAGGGTAGTGATGTGGGGTCATCAAAAAACAAATCACCAACTGAAGTATGGCACTGGAGAAGCTTCAGGATCTTGAGCTCTTTTGTCTACTCACACTTATCCCCATCTTGTGCAATCCTGTGTTGGCAGAAGATAGGGGATTCTAAACACATCAACTCCCCTGTGCAAGAGTCCTATAGCATCTTGTTTGTGTAATGTTTGCCAAGAGAGCCTCGGCTTGGCCTATCTCAGGGTGGAACTTTGATTTACCGGAACAATGGTCCCTTAGTTACAATTTGAATACTTTTACCTCTGAAATGGTGGCACAGGGAATCAGGATGTTGTCTGTTGGTACCAAAGCAGTAATATTTGGCTTTTGCTGAGACTCAAGTGAGTTTGAGCTAATATTCTTGCTCAAGCAGATTTCGTGTCTGCCAGACTTCTGCCAAGACAGAGCTGTTTGTTGTGATTCCTCATTTGGTACAGCAGTGGGCCTTTTGTGTTGATTGCAGACACACCTTACTGTTTGGAGCATTTTGATTCCAGTTTGTCATTTAATCAAATTTTGAAGTATTTGTGCTGCGAGAACATTTTTGTGTTTGGCATATTGTCTTTTCATGTTGTTCTTTAACTTAAGCCATAATGCCCATGTTCAATGGAATAGCCTTGGCACATAGCAGAGAACTGTGCATGTACACAAGCAGTGACCATATTGCAGCATTATGAAATTCCTATCATCCAGAAGGTGGTCCATGTTCCAAGTGTTCAGAAAATCAAACTTCCTGTGTCTCTTTGATGTGGGTGGTAGTTTGTGGTGGTTTTTTTTTTTTTTTTTTGGGTTTTTTTGGGGGGGGTTGATTTTATTTTTTTTTTTTTTTTTGCACTAGTAGTCTGCTTCCATGGTTCACTAGTTGAAGAATTAGACTTTTCTTGCCCAAAGGTAATGGAGAAGTTGAAGTTGCCAGGAAACATTAATAATGTAAACAGAAGTCTTGAGCCTCTGTGAGGGAAGGAGTGTCTTTAGTCACTGTTGACTTAACATTTTGCAGGGCTGGGGATGGAAAGTGCCTACGCAGTAGTGCTGACAATACTGTATGAGAAGTGACAGAGCTGGGAAGCGTGTTACCTCCCTGGTGAGAGCATGCTCTGGGACAGGGTGCTGTGCAAGAGCAAGTGTGGTCTAATACATAAATCACTGGGCTGGCAGGAGCTGATCTTGTGCCACTGCATGGCACAGATGAATGACTTCATCACTCTCTCAGTTCCCATGTAAAATGAAGCTGTCAAGCTGCTGAGAAGCTGAGTTTATTAAGGGAAGTAAAAGCACTTTGGGGTCACTGGGTGAGAGGTGCCATTAAAACACAGTTATCCGTACATCATCACTTGTGAACCCATAGATAAATTGAACAGACTTGCCTCTCTGCTTTGTTTCTGCTGGAAAAAGAATCTGATAAAAATGTGTTCCCACCCCCAAAAATAAAACAATCCACGCATTTGTAGTGACCCTAACCTGACTAAAAGCCCTGGGGGTATTGCTTTTAACTGAGATTTAGCTTGTTTTGGGTTTATTTTGGTTCTTTTTTGTTTGGTTGTTTTTTGTTTGGTGGTGGGCTTGTTTGGTTTGGTTTGGTTTGGTTTTGTGGCAGGGTGAGGGGTTACGTTTTATTGGCTCAGATTGGGAGTAGGTGAGGATGCTTCGCTCAGCTTTTGTACTGAACCTATATGGTAGGGATATGGTTTTGCTTTGTGGTATTCCCTTTGCACCTCTGCCTCCCTGCTTCATTTAACTTTTACAAAAAAGTATCTGAAAATTTGCTTCAGGCAAAAATAGGTGAAAGATCTATGCTAGGCATATCAGCGTGTGTGTCTCACTAAGGGAACAACCTGAACCATGTGTTCATACAGCAATATGTTGAAGGATGTGCATGTTCTTCTTCCTCTTGGGTCAGTCTTCCTAGATTTTACAACGAAATCTTCTTTTCATGTTGTTGGCATACTTAAGCAGCACTCTTTTATCTGAAAAGGCTTGGAAAAACCCTCAGGAATCTGTGTACAGTGGTTCTTCCCTGTTGATGTCCAGGCATATCTGAGAGGAAGTTCAGTTGATAGACAAGTGGACTGTGTTCAGCAGGGTCAGCTGTCCCATCCTGTTCACTGCAACTTTTTATGTAGTAGAGCTCCTTTCTCTCACCTCACTAATGATCTTTCTCTCATGTGATATTTTATACTGGATTGCCACATCTGTGTGAAGAAACCAGCTGAGAGGGTAAGAATTATTAGGGATGAACTTTCAGATATTCAGCTCCTGTGCTTCCATTCTGCTTGTCTTCACAAAACTTAGGGGACCCCAGTTACCACTGAGAAGTTTCCTCTCTCAAATGTGAATTTTGATGTGATTCAATGAATTTTATATTCAAAGTGAATCAGGATGTAAAATTGTTGCTATAATCTTGCAGAACAGGAACTGAGGAGGAACTGAGCCGCTTGGTGTTGAAGGTGGGAGGGGTATAAGCAGATGAGAGCACACCTACCTAGCTGGAAGAGTCTTCCTCAGCAGATGAGACTGATGCCCTTCTTTGTAGAGATCCAGACTGCAGTGCCAGTAAATGAACAAAACTTTCTGAAGTGGCCATTGCGTCTCAGCTTCTAAGTGTGCAGCTTGAGATGTCTGAAAGTGTGGCAAGTTACAGATGGTAACTTCCTTTGCTCAGGATACAAAAGCTTTTGAAGTTCTTATAGCTTGGAGGTTCAAAACTGCCAATCATCATTAAAATTAATTAGGAACTGGAAACTGTGGTCTTGCCAGTGTCAATTCCTGCAGCACCCAAGTTTCCTATCCAAATTCTCTCAGTGAATGAGACTTAATAGGATCAGAGCACCAGCTGCTTTTGCTTTGGAAAGGAGGGCAACACTGAGTGTGGATGACAGCTCCTTGGTCCTGTTCCAACAGTGGTAGATACTCAGGTCTTTCCCTCTTGTTCCTAGACACAAGATGTGTTATCCATCAGTATATTGACTTCCCGTGCTATAAGGAATCTCCTTCCCCATCCTACTTTTATGAGCTGAAGTCCTGATGCTCATGTTTAAGACAACAAGGAGTTAAGACTGATTTGTCTAATCTGGTAAGCTTATCTTGGTAAAAAAAAAAAGGTGGAGGGAGAAGGAACTTGAGAAGCAAAAATTAAATGTCAGCAGAACTGTGACAGACTTGCATTCCTGTTTGGAAACTTGCCATGGAGCTAGTAAAAAGAAATATTATTGGCACAGTTACAGTGGAACAACCAGCTGACCTTTCCTGGCTGAAGGAGTATTTCTTGTTAACTGTTCATAAACCAAATAACTATCATGTGGATTCACATTTTCAAAGGAAGGAATACAGAAACTTGAAAATAAACTTTGACAAACCTTCTACAAATTCTCCCAACTGTTTTGAAAAATCCAAAGACCCAGAGCACCTGACTGTTTTCTGTGGCTATAGTTCTGTGCTGTTATTATTGTTAGCTAATCACACAATCATGAAATGGTTTGGGTTGGAAGGGACCTTAAAGATCAACTAGTTCCAAACCTCCTGCCGTGGGCAGGGACACCTACTGGTAGACCAGGTTCCTCAATGCCCAAGCCAACCTGGCCTTGAGCACTTCCAGGGATGGAGCATCCATAACTGCTCTGGGCAACCTCTTCCAGTGCCTCACTACCCTCTGAGTAAATAATTTCTTTCTAACACGTTATCTAAATCTCTCCCCTTGAAGTTTAAAACCATTACCGTTATCTGATCACTGGAACTTTTTTTTCACATTTTATATTATTTGTATTTTGTATGGAGGTTGCTGCTTCAGCCTTTTGCAATAACCAGTCTAGGCTGGCAGTGTAGGTTGTGTTGTTTGTGCTCTGCCTGTGCTGATTGTTTGCCCTTTTAACTGAGAATGCTGTTTTGCAGCTCCCTGATGAGTCTCTGGAAGTCTCTTAGCAGTGGGAGATGGGAGGGAATGATGTCTGTGTTAGGAAGGTGGGGTGAATTATGTGGGAAGCGACTCACTCCCTGAGTCTGTAAATCAACCATATGGAAATGGCTGTGATATTTAGATTACTTGGACTGGTGGGGTGGCCAGGCAAGGGAGCAGCTCTCTTCCTGAACTGGGACTTTCCTTGGTGGTTGAGCAACCTGTCTATGGGATGGAAGCTGATGTGATGGCCTTGGTTAGTGCTGCATCAGGCCAGGCACGGGAAGGGAGGGAGGGAGGCAGCACAAGCCTTGCCTGGGATGAGATGACTGGTGTGCTCTGAAGGGAAAAGAGACTTGCAAGTTGCTGCATAAGCAATTGGGAAGCTCAGTGATGTGGGGAAATGGTAAGGAATTGAAACATAGGCGAGCTGTGCAAGAATTGGTGCCTGAAAGTATGAAACACTGAGGCTGTGTGTTGTACCTGTTTGCCTATGAAGTTTTGTGTGACCTTTTTGCTCCCTATGGGCTTGAACTAGGTTTGAACCCCTTCTTCCCACCAACGTTTTCCTTTTTTTATTACAAAACACATCATTAAATCTTAGGGAAACCATGTAGATGTGACGTCAGTCCTCTGGTGAAATGTGGAGTTCCCACTGCTGTGATCCCAAAGGGCATTCTCAGTATATTAATCTCCCTTCCCACATGATGCATGGCTGGGTGTGGGGCTGAAGAGGACATAAGGCAAGCAAGGGAATCTGTAATTTTATTTTTGAGGGTGTGGAGTCACTTCCTGGACTTTCACCAGGGAACGCACTGAATTTTGTAAACTTTTTCTAAAGCGGGATGTACTTTGGCATCAGTCAAGCAAATGTTTTGCCATGCTCAAAGTCTGATGGACTGCCTCTTGTGCTCTCTTGTCATATTTGCACAGTTGCATCTGAAACCCCATGAGCAGCGTGTAGGAGTCACTACCCTACAATCAGGGCTCAGTGTCTCACTGCTGCTGCACAGAGCTTGTGCTTGGTGTGTTCTGTTTGTTCCACCTGAACGCTTAAAACTTGAAAACTGTATTTTAAGTCTTGAACCATGGTTCTGTTGCATTTTCCTTCAGGCCAAAGTAGCAACAGAGCCTAGGAAGCAGGAAACTCAGGGTCACTTACCTGGGTCAGCAAGCAAGGTTTTGCCTGGCTGATTTATTAAGATTATTTATTTACTTAAAGACTGACTCAATGTGACTTTTGGGTTCTGCCTATGTCACCTGGTTGAGCAGTGTGGTACTGGAGCATGTCAAACTGGCTGTCCTTAAACTGCCGAGAAGATAACAGATGTTGCCTGGTTGGACTGGGAAAGTTATGCCAAAGATCTGATCTGTGAAGCAAAGCTCCTTAATGTGTTTGTCTTCCCATCAACCTTGCTAATGCAGGACAGTAGGTCAGTGTGACTGTCAGGCTTTTACCCTCTTAATCCAGGATGGACGCAAATCTGTCCCATGTTTGGGAACACTGACAACTGCTACTTCACAGATGAATTGAAAAAAATCCTTACCTGATTCAAATTCAGTGTTCTGTTGCTTATATTTCCTGTAGATGAAATGGCATCTGTAACAAGTACAATGTTTTGGTGCCTTTGGATAGCAAGAACTTTTAACTTTCTTGTTGAAATACCCATGCCTTGTGCCCTCTAAAAGCTAATTCCCTGTATCTCTCTGAGCCTCTGTGCCTTAGTGAATGGGTCTAGTTATTCTGCATTGGTATTTATACATTACTCTACATTTCTGTTTTATGTGAGCATTATTCTGTTGATGGATGATTAGTTGGTATAAGCTATTGATACAAAAACTGTAATTGGTCGTTTTATTGTTCGTTGATGTGCCTTGCAGGGCCCCATCATGTAAATTTGTTATCTGTGCACTGTAAATTAGGGGTTCTTCCCTCTTCTGCTTTTCTTTACAGAAGTAGAACAAAATACTGTTTAATCTAAGTGTTTTGAAGAGTTTTCTAGAAGAGATGAAAAATATTGCTCTCTCTTTTAGTGTCTCTGTTTCCCACTTTCTCCAAACCTACAAAACCTCCATCAGTTCTCAGCCATTGTGGATGGCAGTAGTTCAAAGCAAGATAGCTGTTCAACCTCCTCTCCATTAATTGTTGGCAATCCAATCACCTAATTATTTTTCCTACCTTCAAGGTTTTGTTTTTTTTTTTTTTTTTTTGTTGTGAAGTACTAAAATTATTGTGCAAGTAGGTCTGAAGTAATGGAGTACTGGGTTAAGTTGGTGTGGAAATACCCTCAGTTCTTTGGAGTAACAAAGAGAAGGCTGGTGCAGAAAAATCTGGGGTTTTTTGATAGATGTCAGCTGATTTAGGCAGAAGGAAGTAATATAGATGATCTGGTATTATGCTTAGCCACAGATGCAATAAGAGATGCTGAAACTGGCAAGAAGATTGAAGCAGCTCTCAAAGGGTGCTGGGAAGTGAAAATAGGACAGAATTCCCTTTTTCTTCTGCTGTTGTCTGAAGATTTGAGTAACATCATTTTGCTTCCTCTTTAATTTGGAAAAACCTGAGAGATTAGGTTGTGCATTCCTTTGCATGGCTGTAGTACTTGCATACCTATTGCCAAAACACAAATCCACAGGAAAAAACAATTTAAAGGAAAGGTTGCTTTGCTTTGTTCTCTCTCACCGTTTCCCCTCCTGTTTTTTTTTTTTTTTTCTGGCCTGTAGTAAAGGCTATTTCAAGAGATTGTAAACCACAGATGGGATAATCTGTTAAAAATAGTAGCTGGCATTTGAGCCTGGGTGACTCGAGGTCAGGGTGATATCCTATGTACCTATTTTGTGTGATAATTTCTCGGGGATGACTGCTGAAGGCAGTACAAGTCTTGCAACTTTGGGGAATTTATTAAGCCAAACAAGTCTTTATTGTGTACAGTGGTCTAAATAGGTGGGAGTTTATTTTGGAGTGATAAATGCTCCTGCTAGGATCTGCTGCCAAAACAGATATGATGTGGATGTTGGTTACTGCCTTCTGAGTGTATTTCATTATGACTTCTAGCAAAACAGTATGCATCTTGGAGCTTTTGTCTGTTCTTACTGAAAGAGATTATCTGAAGAGTCTAATTTCTGAATTAGGAAATTAGTGTGTGGGAATGGCTCTGCTGTGACTTAGTTTCTGTAAGAAATAGTTGCAGCAAACAGGAAGTTGTACTATTAAACAAGAAATTTTGCTGCCAGGGTGAGGAAGAAATGTCCACCTCTTTTAGTTGTGTCTGCTTCTGTTGGTTGTTTGTTTATTGTTTTGTTGTTGTTGTTTTGTTTGTCTGGGCAGGTTATTTTAATTTGGTAAAGGGTTCTAATGGGTTACTTTCAAAGGAGGATTTTATTTCTGTGAAGGGAATTGACATATATCCTATTCCTGCTGCTATCTAGGCTTTTCCTTCGAGGAATGGATTTAGCCCTTCATTTGTCCAGGGCACCGCCTGCAACTATTTCCTTTCAGTGAAGCAAACCTGTTATTCACGTGTGCTAGGGAGCTGTGCAATTTGACTAGGAAAAATTTTGAAGGGTCAATAGTTATCTTTGACATGTCCCTTAGGAAAATGTCTCAAAAGTAGCTGTGAGCATGCAAAGGTGTACAAGGTCAGCCTGGAACTTTCTTCCAAAGCGTGTTCCTGGTATTGAGGGCAGGCAGTTGCTCATGGGTGTGAGGCTTTCTGGGAACTGGGAGAACCTGTCCAGAACAGCCCATCAGCCAGGTGAAACTCCTGCCCAGTTCCCTTGTCTTTGCTTATGCCAGTATGCATGCAAAAGATGTGCTTTCAGAACCAGACTGCCAATCCTTTGCCGACACTCTGGAAACTTCCACTTAAAAACATTTGCTGCTTTGGTGGCAATTACATGAGACAATGATCCAGTGTTTCTCCTGAACATACCTGTTGCATCTGTAAGTGCTGAATGTTGATTATCTTGGATAATTAGCAAAAGCCACTAAAGCAGGTGGTGTACCTCTTGCAGGGTGTATTTGTGGGAGTTGTACCTTGCTTCTATATTGAATTCCAGCAAAGCAGACTGCTGCCAGGTGCAGATGAGCATGTAGAGCCTCTGTAAACCTAGAAACCAGCTGTAAGCCCTAGGCTTGCTGACTCACTGCCTGAGCTCTCAGAATGCAGGTGCACAGAGCGGGGAGGATTATCATGGTGTTTTTCTCTCTTAATCAGATATTCTACCTTGGAGATCAAAACCTGGACATATTCTATCATCCCCTCTTCCAGAAGGCAGCGGCTTAATAATTTTGGCCACAAACAATTGCACAACTAACAAGCAGCTGGCAGTAAATGCCCAAGAAGGCTGTGCTTGGATGGTATTAGACTGAATGATTTGTCATGTTCTGGTGCTACAGACTTGTTAATTAGTGTGAGTAACTCCAAGCACACCAGCATCTCTCAACAACTGCATGAAAAACAAAGGAGGGGCATGAGGCTTGGGGTAGTGTCTCCCATACAATCTCTGTTCAAGTGAGCATCACCTCCCTATTCCTGTAAGGCAAGGAGCTGCATCAATTAAAACCAGTGAGGAGATCAGTAGGTTTCAAATGACTGCACAGTGGCAATGATCTGCTCAGAGGGTATATCCTTGCTCTTGTTTCACAAGATCCCAGTTGCAACCCAGATGGGAGCCACCAGAGAACAGAGAAGTGCTGGTAGCTGATCGTTCAGTCCAGTCCAGGACTGGTCTTAACTTGCTGTTAGTGTTTAAGGAAACTGTGTGTTCAGATATTTTCTTTCTCATTTCCTTCCACAGCTCCCAAAGAAGGGAGGTGGGATTCTATCTTTGAGGAGTCCAGCTGTCTGTATGCTGGTAACAGAATCAGCTGATGAATGAGCTGTTGGTTGTGCCCTGAACCTTCTGGGTCTTCAAACACACTCGTGATCCTGTCTTGAAGGAGTTACACATACCATCTAACTTTAGCACAGAGCTAGGTGTCTCTTGAAACATGCCTTGTAGGTCTGCTCTTATTTCCTGCGCCTTTTTATAACTACAGGAATGTAACACAGAATCAGGAGTCAGGTCAGTTCTACAGCAGTTTGGCTGTTAGAAGAGAAGGGGTGGATGCATGTAGGGAACCAAAAAGCCCAGCACAAGAATAAGACACCCAATCAAAAGCAGAGGCTAAGGCACATGTGGTTATAGTGTTTCATAGGCATTTCATTAGTTATGCAGCAGGGCGGAAATGGTTTGTGCTTCACAAAACTCTAGCAAGGCTTGTTTTCACCTTTTCCTCCCCTTTGCCTTCTCCATCCAGTTAAAAATCTTCAAATCTGCTGTTGAAAAAACAAATTCTAACCCATGCTCCATTGTATAGCTTTGTAATAAACTGCATAAAGAATACAGGGGTATTTCAGACTCTTGAGAGAATGTATTTTTTGTCAGTAATACAAACAGTCATCGGAGATTATATAGCTCAGACCTTGTAGATCTGTCAAAATAAGGTCACGCCCACAGCACTGGATTTTAGAAGTTGTTTATAAAAGTATATCAAGATGGAGTTTCTGGGTTTTTGGTGGGGTTTTTTGGGGTTTTTTTTGTTTTTTTTTGTTTTTTTGTTTTTTTGGTTTTTTGCTGCTTCGCTGTTCTGGTTTGGCTCAGAGTTTTGAGGCTATAGGTAGAGAGGAAAGGAAGGTCATGGTCCTTAAAAAAGCAAACAGAACCCTTACCCTCCAGTTGCACCACTAGCCTGTTTATTCAGTAAAACAAATGTGTCTGAGTATCTAGGAGAACATTCGGCATCACTGCAAAGTTTTTGCAACAATGTTCTTCAGGTTGTGAGAGACTAAGAAAAATATTAGTTGTACGGGACCTTTGGAGGTCATCAGATCCCAAATTTCTGCTCAAAGCAGAACTGTCACATTGCTGGATTGCATCAGCCATGGCTTTGCCAAGGCTTGAAGACCTCTGGAGATGGGGATTTGAAACCTCTGTATGTAACCTCTCCGTGGGATTGGGCAGCCATGGCCTGTCTTAGTTTAGCCCAGGACATGGTTTGCGTTACTGCCAGTGAGACTGCACCTTTCCAGCTTTTTCAGCCTGACACGAGTTGTAATGTGCAGGTCCTTTTTGACAGGGCTGACCGTGGGATTATTCCACCCCAAGTGCAGGACTCCACAGGTCTCCTTGTTGTTAAGTTTCTCTTGGCCCAGTCAAGTTTCACAAGGTTCATCTGGGTTGGGGTTCTGCATTGTCAGTCACCTCCTCTGACTTAGTGTCATAGATTTGCCATGGATGGAGTTGGGCCAGTATCAAGATTGTTTTTTAGAATGCTGAGCATTAATGGGCCTTTGTGTTGGCGTCTGGGCTGCTGCTCTTGTTATTGCCTGCCAGCTGCATTAAAACAGGTTGGGGAAAACTGAAACCAAAATAGCAGCACTCTAAGGCTGTGTACTGTGAATGGTGCAGTGAGCTCTCAACTGCATTCACCTTGTAGGCTCCTGAATCACTGAATCTGCTGCAGTGGCGGGTAAGTCAGGGATGCTGTGCTCAATGAGTGGTGATTCTGCTGTTCCCATCCCTGCCAGAAGCTTTTGCAGAATGCCCTGATGCAGTCCCTGTAATCAGAGGGATCCCTGAAGACAGGCAGTGCTACAACAGCTCTGGTGGGTGATTGATGGAGTAAAGTTCCCATTTCAAAACATGTTCCCTGTTGTACTTTGCACAGCAAATTAACGTGGGATGTTGATAAAAGGAGAGGGGGCCAGAAAGAAAACATCTGAAACTTGCTTTCTTCTCAAGAGTGTGACTGGAATACAGTTAAACATTACGTATTTGCTAGTAAGCAAGTACATGTTTGCTGGTAGCAATTAAACTATTGTCTTAAATATTAATCAGTGGTAGAGACTGTGGTTTTACAGTAACAAACAAGTGCTTTCTAGAGCAAAGGCCTTGGGCCAGCACATGGTGTGTGGTGCCTTGTACTGAGCAGCAGCTGTGTGTTACCTTCACACTCTGGCTTATAGTGATTTCATAAACAGAGGTTGTTCATGCCTTTCAGTGGCAATAATGCAGGGATGCTGAAATAAAGTGGATTGCAAAGCCTTGGCAGCGCAGGATGAGATAGATTCGCCTGGATCAATGAGAACCCAATTTTGAAAATAAATAATTTTCCTGACTGAAATTTCTAATGGGAAATTTTCTGGTTGTGCTAGTGATGCCCTTTGCATTAATTATCACCACTTGTGGTCTGGTCTTCTGGTGAAGGAAGCTGGCCAAGGGGATACATTCTGCATAGGCTTGTCTCCAGAAAATAAACCCTCTGTATCTATTTGGGGCAGTCTGGCTCGGCTGTTAGCTGTGGGCAGGTGTGGTCACGTGTCAGAGGCTGAGCAGTGTCTACCAGGGTGCATTAGATGTTGGCTAACCTCCCAGGAATGTTATAGCTGTGTTGTACCATGTTTCAGTGTCAGTGATACTGTGCAGAAACAAAAACAAAAATCAGAGATGAGATGAAATGGATATATGTCATAAGTTCAAGCTATATATGGGTATGTGGGGAAAAACCCTCTGATAGCAACTGGGTGAGGGCTCTGGATACAAAGAGGGCTTGGGTAAATAGAAGCTATGTGGACTAATCAGAAAATTTTGTTTCATAATTAAAGAGTACACAATTTTCTGCTCTGAAAGTGGACAAGCAGATGTCTGTATGCTGCTTCTGGTTCCAGGAGGACTACATTTTACAAAGTGTCTGGTTTTATTTTCTTCTGTTAGCTTGCCATGGCCTAGCACTTTTTTAATTCCTAGCTGACAACATAATGTGGCTGTTGTGCATGGTACCCTTCTGTGCAAGGCTCTGTGTAGGCTAGGCAGAGGACTGCCCATGAGGGTGCAGCTTTTATTCCCCAAAAGGGATTTGTCAGGACTGAGCACCTTTCAGCACTATATTAATAGCTTGCAGTTATGAACCCTGTCAGTACCCCTTTAATTTTACATAATTTATTTTCCAAGCTGACGTGTTTTATACCACAGTGCACCATTTGCTTCTGTGAATGCTGCTACTGCATGTCACTTCTGAGACTTTGGGAGCTGCCTGGGAAGTTCAGGGCTGTGCCTGTTAGAGCCAGGGAGATCAGGGAGGCAGATGGTCTGGTCAGAGGAGCTCACATGTGCAGAACAGCACAAGGTGGATAGCTGTGTAAAGGAAGCTCCTGGCCATGAGGAGGGGGCTGAGTGGGCAGAGCAGGGTTTCTGGACATGCTGCTGGTTGTAGGGAGGGATTTATTGTTGTGAGAGACATGCTTGTTGCTGGTTACTTGTTGAGGACTGAACTGCAGAGGAGGAACAGAGTGGCAGAAAGAAGTGATGCTCCATGCAGATGGTGTGTGACAGATGTGCTGTGACAGTGGGATTCTCCTTAGCTTCAATCTCTGTGGCTGCTTAATTGTGTTTCTTAAGGAGACCTGTTTTATCTTTCGCAAATAGGGGAAGGGTCTGCAGTGGTGAAGGCATTCAGCTGAGTTTCCTGGCAGAAAGCACTGATCATGAGCCACAATGAGCAGTGTCACTGTGGCAGTGGGAGCTGGGGCACAGGTTCCCCAGCTCCCAAGGTGTCAGAACTTTCTTATTTTTGAAAAGGGCTTTCACTGTACTGGCTCTTTTGACCGTATTGAAAGAGATCCTGACTTCTATATTGGGTAGACTCCATCAAGCAGCAGCAATAAGGGTGACAGGCAGAAAGTTGACATCCCACTTGTCTCCAACCTCCCTCAGAGATTTTTGTCCTCAGCCCTAGTACATTTTCTCTCCTTCTACCCCAGGGCTAAACCTCTCTCAACTCGAACACAGGTTTTTGATGAAAGAAAAATAACTTAGTTTTCAGCCATTCATTCGAATTTTGGTTTTGAGAGAAACAGCTACTGTCTAAAGTGATAAAGTTTATGTGCAATGTAAGGGAGCTGGATGGAGGGGTGAGCTCCTGATGTTCTCTGTGCTTTAAAAAGCACATGAAGAACATGGCTGTGGCTAGCACAGGTCCTTCCCATGAGAACTTTCTCCTGTGTTTTATAAACAAAGATAAAGTTGGCATGTTGTTAGAACAGTGTCTCGAGATTTGGGCAGTTCAGGCCTGGCCAATCAGGCCTAGGGGGAGGTTTCTGACTGACCAATCTGGGTGACCTCTGAAAAGTCTATATAAGTTGGAATCAACATAATAGAGCTCTCTTTTCTTGCCACGCTGAGAATCCGGGTCCTTTTCTCTGCTAGCGGCTCAACAGTGACACATGGCTACTCTCTTTTCCATCAAATGGAGTAACCTGTGGGCTTGGGACCGAGAGCAACCTGTTGGTGATGGTGCAGAACAACTTCTACATGCTGGAGGGAGTTTTAAAGGAAGGCTAATTACTGAGTAACTGTACTAGCACACGAAAAAGTGTTTGAGTATTGTTTTTCACATTGGCAAAGCCACAAACCTGTTGGTGTTTTTCTAATGATGAATGTATCATTCTTTACCGTAGCATTTGGCTTTTTTCTTTCTCAGGCTTTCAGTAAATTGCTTAAAATAAAAGGCTGTAGACTGACTTCAACTAACTGTTGAAGCTAAATTGCTACTTGGACTAACTATGTTGCTTAAAAACAAAACAGTGTTTCCAAATTGCCTTTGCGGAGCAGTAGTCAACAAATGCAGCTGGGAGGGAGTATTTAAGTATGGTTTTCTTTCAGTTTTCCATTTGCCCACACAGTTACAGGACATGGAGCTGAATGGATTATGGGCCCAGAGTTGTGGCACTGCCTGTTAACAGCTCCAGCTCTCCACGTCCTGCAGGCCTAGGTGCAAGCAGAAATCTAACTGAATTGTAAATTTGGCTTCTGTTTTTTTTTATCATAAAGACAATTTTCCTGTTTTGGAGTCAATTGTCCATTAAGGCCTTCATCAGAAGAGTTACTAGTACTGCAAGCTACCATTAAATGTTGTTTTTCGTGGGGATAAGTATCTCAGCTCCTAAAGCTCTGCAGGCTTTTAGCTGGCTTAGATGTCTTGATCCCAGACCTAGGTATCTGTGCCAACAGAAACTTTCAAGTGCTGATGCAGTTACGGTGAGAAAACTGTACTTCTGCACTCGCATTGCCCCCAGGATCTGGTTTTACTGGAGTTTCGAAAGCAGTTACTTGCTGGTGAGGTTCTGGCTGTGCTAGGAATGGGTTTCCAGTCTGTTTTTGTGTGTTTGTAAGTTGTGTCTTGCATGGGCAGGCCTGCTCATGCAGCAAAGCAGCCAAGGAGCTGAAGCTGCCTTCACAGCCTAATTGCTGGAAGTTACTGGGACCTGGCTCCCTCTCGTAGAGTCTTCCATGAAAATCGGTCTTGCTCTTTCTCCAAACATCCTCAGCACTGTCCTGCAGTATCTGGTGCAGGCTCTTGTTGGAGTCTTGCATTTTATTTCACTTCCTAAAATCCTATCTCAGGCTATTTTTATGGGAAACTTTTGGCCTTTATTTGTTTTTGATTTCTTTACTAGCATAGGTCGAAGTTACTGAGGGGGAAAAAAAAGTTGTGAATTTTTTTGAAAATTGAGTAGATATTTTGGGGGCTAAGATTCAGGCTTTTTGCTGCATCCTTTGTTGGAAGCCCAGGTTGAGCCTTGTTTAAAGATCCTCAGATGGCTTTCTTGTGCTTGCTGGGTGTCATGGTTTAGGTTAGTTAGTGGCTAAATAAAAATATTCTATAGTCAGGCTTATTCTGAATTTTTTAAATGTATTAACACATTTGAAATAGGCAGCTGGTGACTGGGATGATGAGGAGATGTAATGTGTGAGGGTTTTTCTTAGAGAGGAAAAGGGATCATATTGGCATTGAACTTACACCAGGATGCTGTACATCCACTAACCTTGGCCCAAAGATCTGTGCTGCCTTGGAATGTGCAGTTCTGCATGGAAATTAACACTTTGGTGCTCTGGCTCTTCACAAAGGCTGTAGGCAGGGTGATGTGGTGTAAGCTGCCTGAAAGCAGCAAAGGGCATAGTTAGATGAGCTTCTCTGTGGAAAACATTACCAGCCACTTCAGAAGGAAATGCATCAGGGACCTTGGTTGAAAGGAAATTACTGCTCTGATTGTGATGACTTTGATTTCCCTCTCTAGCTAGTAACTCAAGGATCTCTGACACATAACTCCTATTTTTGCATGGTCACCTTGGGGTGAAGTACCTCTGTGTGAGAGAGGGAAGGAAGTAAGAAGAGCTTGTTGCTATTTCAGAACATGGTGAAGGAAACATAGTGTTCTTTATTTCCTTTTGAGACTTGTCTTGAAGTTAGGAGTCCATCTCCCCTGCCACAGGGCAGGGTGGGAAGGGTTTTTTCCATTACTTTTACAAATAACTGTGGTGTGTCAAGTGTGAAGGTATTTGAAGCAGCTGGTGTTGAGGAGGTGTAGCCAGCTGTTTGCTGGAGGAATGCACCATTGTTCCACTTACTTTGTATCAGGGATTTTTAGCCACTTCCTAAATGACCACAATTTCTTCACACTAAAACTTCTTCCTTTATTTTTAAGACTTTATCTTCCTCAGTTTAGTATTCTGTATGTCAGACTTCTTTCCCCTGTCTCATTTTCAGACTCCTTCTAAGTGTATCATCATATGTAAAGTTTTTTTCATTATTTTGTTCTGTCAGTCACGTCTGGTCAAAGACATTTCTCATAGGTACAGATTGGGTAATTCCAGTTTATTTTTGAAATATCATTGAAGTGTAAATGAAAACTGTCTTCACAGTGCTGGATGTTCAATTAGTTGAATGTGAAGCTTACACTGGAAGGATTGCATTTCCAAGCAAAGCGGCTCAAAAATACTCTTTTAATGGAAATCTATGAAATATATAATGTAGAAAAATTCAGGTATTGATTTTTAAAAAAATTATCTTGGTTATTCTTGTGTCTATGTAAGGGGATTTACTGCACCAGTTTTGTACCACCAACAGCAAGGTAAAAAAAGGTCCAAAGAATTAGCGGCCACTGTCTCAGAGAACTTGCTTATGCTTTATAGCAAGGTAATAATTCCAAAACATTTCCTCAGTGTGATTAATGGTGTATCAGATAAAAATACACCCTGACTAAGCTCAGGGAGTGCCATTCTCAATGTATTCTTGACATGCCACATGTTTGCTATTGCATTTTCTTTTGGTTTGTTTCTCATGATTACCTACATCATTAGGTATGATCTCTCAGCCAGGTGCTTATTTGTAGGCCATCAGCTGAGAGTTTTTTGACCACAAACACCATGAGACGCTTCTTGACAAATGATCTCTTTGGGTGGAAACTGCTGTCTTAGCAGGATTTACTCCACTGAGAAATATGTGTCACTTCAAGTGAAAACTTGGGAAACAGTGACGCTGGCGTGGTGCTTTTAAACTCTTGGGATTAGTGTCAGGGATCTTCTAAATGGGACTGTGAGGGTTCCTTTGTTTCTGAACCCAACTTTTTTTTTTTTTTTTTTTTTTCTTTAGGCACAGCTGGAGGCTCAGAGGGCGACTCAGGACTTCCAGAGGGCCACTGAAGTGCTGCGTGCTGCAAAAGAGACCATTTCGCTTGCTGAGCAGAGGCTACTGGAAGATGACAAGCGTCAGTTTGACTCTGCCTGGCAAGAGATGCTCAACCACGCCACTCAGAGGGTAATACAAACTTGCTTCAGCATCTGCCTTTTCCATACTTTGTGTTCTCCTGTGGTGGATGAGGCTCAGTTTCTGAAAGGCCAGATTTTTCTTTTGGTCCAGATAGACGACATGTGGGAAATGAAACTGTGAAAAATTATGAAGCCTAAGGTTAAATGATCTGGGCCTTGGGCTGCTTCTGGGACAGCTTTAGTTCTCTGTCTGGTGGTGCTATAGTAGTGGAGTGGCTCTCTACAGAAAATAAAAGAAGTGATTACCATCTATATTACAGGGATAAGCAATGTCTTAAGGCATATCTGCATTTGGAGTTGTGCCAGAACAGTTGTATGGGGATGCCTATTCCTGAATACATGTGTTATGGGAGTGCTTACCCTAGAAAAACAGGGACATGTTCCAATTTTAGTATAACCTGTTCTTAGTGTGGGGAATAAGTTGAACATGGCACTTTGCTTCAGAAATGCACGTTTGAATGTGGAATTACTCAAAACTGTGTGTTACATTTTAAGCTTGCCTGCTGCTTTATCCTGATTTAGTTCGGATTTAGACAAGGTCCTACCTCCTTTGTAAAGTATTTTTAAACCTACAGAAGAGAGGTATCACCTAACAAAGATTCTTTCTAGCAGATGTCAAGAAGAATTTTCCTGTCATTTATCATGTCTCTTTTTCCTGTTAAAAAAAAAAAGCAGAATGGTTTTTTAACATAAAAGAACCAAAAATCGAAGTTAAAAACCTTTGTTCTGTCATTTCCTTAATATGCTAGTGAAGCTGAACTTGCTATTCCAAACATGCTAACATGCCATACAATGCTTGTATTGTCTTGCAATCCTCAATGCAACAGCTCTCTTCTGTTGCAGAAGCTTCTCAGTTATAAGAAAGCCTCTATTTCAGAGTGAATTTTAAAATCCAGCTGCCTGAATAAGAAACAGGGAACAGAAAGGATGCTGGCTGTGTGTAAAGGAGAGATAGAAAACCTGGTATATATTAAAGAGAAAATGAACTCCAGGATACTGTTTGTGTTATTGTCCCTGTTGTCATTTGGTATTTCTAGATCTGATGACCTCTGTTTATGAGGGAGCTCCACCTTTGCAGTGTGTGTGTGCCAGCTGTCATTTTCCCTAGCTGTAATCCCTACTCAATATGAACAAAGTCCAGAAATACATAATTTTTGATTCTCAGAATTGAGAGATGAGAAAACTGGAAGCATCGAAGGAGTTGTTTAGAGCTCCTGACTGCTAAACTGCTGAATTTTGGTGGACAGTGACAGCACTCTCATCTGCCACCTACCTCTCTCTAGCTGGCTTGACAAAAACTTTTGTTGGGGTGGTTGAGGAAAGAAACAATGGCAATTTAAGAGTACAAATGAATTCTTCTTTTCCTTTGCTATTTCAAAGGCATCCTTATGTCCTTCTTCAACCCTTGATCATTCCCTGACAGTCTGTGAGAGGTGTGCACCTGAGATGAGCAAACCCAGTGATTCAGAGCAGCAGATGGCTGCTGGCAGTGCTTGCTGGAGTCATGCTGGTGGTGTTGATAGGTAGCCTCACTGATGCAGGATACCTGCTTGTTGGGGGACTGATTCAATCCTCTGATTTGTTACAGCTGAACAGTAAATAGGGAACTTTGGTGTACTTAGTGCAGCTGTAAAATCTCCTTGTCTCTGACTGGGCTGTACAGAGCAGCTGAGGACACGGCGAAGGGAAAATTTGTTACCCAGCAATTCCTGGTGCTTTAAATAGGCCGGGTAAGCTCAGTTCCCAGAAAGCACCCATCTGCACCTTTCCAGGGTGCAAAAGGTTTTGAAAGAGTTACATGGGAGTTTATCTTGGGATTTTCATTGGCTGTGGTGGAGATCTTAAGGCTAAGGCCAGCGCCAAGAAGGGTGAAAATGATGTTGGAAGTCCTGACTGAACAGACCCAGCATTGGTTTGGAGTGCTTGACTGGGTTTTATGTCTTCTCTAAAACTGAAGTGAAAACTTTGCTTGGCTTCAATGCACGCAATTAATGAAGTGCTTAGTGTTGAGTGAGGCAAAAGGAATAATTGGAATCTCAGGGAGCAGAAAATGTTGACATTCCCTACCAAGCTGTGGATGAAAACAAGTTAGAGGATGAGATCTTCTAGTACAAAAGTTCTCCTTGACTTCCAGAGTGTTGTCGAAAACTCAGATCATTAGCTATTAATTACATTAGAAATCACTAATGGAAAAAATGTTTCTTAGGGTAAGGGCTGAGGATTAAGAATGGACGTCTTCTACTTGCACATATACAATTGCTTTTAGAGAAAGATTTTGCACTCTAGTTATTTGGATTTTATAGAGTTTTTTGCATGTATTTGTGGATGACAGTTGTACTGGGCAGAGAATAATCTTGCACTGGGCCTTGTACAGCAAGGACTCAAGTGCAGAGAAGCATCTCTGAGCCAAATGTTAGAAGTGACTACTAATTCTTTTGTTTCTCTACTGATAGAAATGTCAGGTAAGAGTAAAGTGTTTTTTTTTTTTTTTTCTGTTCTAAGGCACAGGCAGCAGGCTTAACTGAATTAATCTGAAACTTGGAACCAAACCTGAGCCCTGTAGCAGCTTGGTAGCTGACAAACACAATAAACAGAAAGTATGAAGAAAAAGGGTAGGCAAGAGAACAAATGAGAAACTGATTTCTTATACATCTGTGTGTGGAAATGCTGCCAGGTTACTTTTGCACTTGACCTAATGGATATAGACAAAGACTTGGGTTTCAGAGTACCAAGCAGGAAACACTGTTTCCAGACCCTCACTGGAGGAAATAGAGATAAGGGTTGCATTTTGTAATTGCTTTTTGATGTCTTGATAGTCTGAAAAGCTATTAACACTGTTTTTGATGTGACGATCTATTGGGCTTCTGTAAGCAAGACTTTCAGAGCCACTGATGTAGAAAATCATATAATTCAACTGTGTGAAATGGGAGAGTTACTGAAGTTTTTTTTTCTCCTGGTTGAGCTGGAAGCATAATGTGTGGAAAGTCTTTCTATTCCTGGAGCAGGCAGAACCAGCATGAACAGGTACAGGGGGAATAGGCTGTCACTTAGAAGTTTTTTTGTACCTTGCAGCTTGAGCTATGTTTCCAAAGGAAGCTGGGAGCATAAATAGCAGCTGGCTTCCTGCCTACCTGCCTGTGAAGATGCAACTAATCCCTTCAAATATCTGTGCTTGAGCTGTGTGTTCACAACAGCAAAGCACTGGACTGTGGTGCAATCCTGCAAGTCAGGCAGCCTCTTTGCCCATTTCTACTCTCAGCATGATGTGTAGTTTGGGGTAAAGTCCTGTCTTTATTTCCTAAATGTCCATTTTTCCACAGATCTGAGAAGTGTAATGACACTTAGATTGAAATTTAGCTTATCAGTGTCATGTGTCTAGAACCTGACTTTGTATCACAATTACTTGCCCGAAGTTCCATTATAATGAAAGGAAATCTGATCAATAAGTAGTATCTGGAGAGCAATCCATGTGGCCAGAGGGGCAAGTTCATTGTAAGATAAATTCTCTGTTGGTTATAATGGAAATGCAGACAGGCTTGATGAGCTCTTAATCTGCCTGGGGAAGAAAAGTACTGTTCACTCTTAGCCATTGGCTTACCAGGATTTTGGTAACTGCAGTGTGTCTTTAAAATTCTGATATGATGTTTTTACTAGTGGGTGCCAGTCTGTTAGTACCTTGAATTGTAATGCTGCAGTTTGGGGTGCAGAGAGCAGGGCTATGAAAGGAGGTCCTGGGAAAGGACCAAAGAATATTGAATTTTGGAGGGATGGAGGAAAAAGATCTTCACATTTATGCTCCTATTGAAAATAATTCGTGAAGATGTACAAAAGGAAAGTAGTGACACATGTTCCTTCTAGTTTGAGACAAACTGTAGCAGAAAGGAAGATCCTTCATGAATTTCAAGAGAAATTGCTAATTTCTAATTGCTGATGCAATCTGCAGTCTTAAAAAGGTTCTGCTTTTACAGTCTTTCCTCAGATATGTTCAGTTCATAAATTCTGGCAGGGAGAAGAAGTGTTTTGGCTCTTGATCATGAGACATGTTAAAAAGGAATGGATGAGGGGAGAGTAAAGAGGGAGGAGGCATGCTCCCTCTTGGATTAATTTGGCTTGTAAAGCTCCCTTTGATATTACACCGTAAAGTACCATCTGTCAGTGTAAAATGTGTGGGTGCTTTTGTGATACAGAGAGGAGAGGTACTTCCTGCAGCTAGAAAAACTTAGAGAAAAAAGGGGGAGAAGAAAGAAACAACAAAAATACCACATCCTTCTTTGTCCTAATCTCTCTGTCTTTATCCTGGAAATGCTGTGAGTTTTTGTTACCCCTCGTATTGTTGATTCTCTCCTCCTGGTTTACTGATATTGCATTGTCTCTTTCCTCTTTTATTCTTAATTCTTCCCCTAGAAGAACAGTCAACTTAATCTTTTATGAAAGAAACAGTCCTCCAGAGTAAGTCTCTGACTTAAATGGTCAGCTTTGCTCAACTCCACTGATACCATTTTTCTTTTGCATCTGTTATTATTACTGAAATTTTGCCTGGAGTCCATTTTTCACTTCAGATTCTGGAAATACTTTGGGTGGAACAAAGCTACTGGTATGGTCTTATTGACAGGAAACATATGCTTTACACTGACCTTCCTTTTCCAGACAACTGGGTAGGAAATAGAGGGTCGGGAAGAAGAGAAATTGATCAGTGCCTGTGCTGGGGGCTTTTGCTTGGTTTGTTTTCCATTAATTGTATCTTATAGCCAGTGCTACCTGGGAGAGTGAGTTCTGCCTAGCGGAGGTGATCCAGTAGTTAGGGATGGGCAAGGACTAGAGGAATGTCCAGCAATGCTGTGGGTATCCCAGAAGTTCATTTGTTCTGGGTGTTTTTGTCCAAGAGTATGTAATCTCTTCACCCCAAGGGTGAGCTGAATGGCAGGTACAATGTGAGGAGGTGAGATGTGTCTTGAGCAGCTTTCATTTGAAGATACGTTATCCTCACTTCTTTTTCTGCCTTTTTCTAAGTGATGCTGTTGCATCTGTGATGACTTAAGAGCATCTACAAGGCAAGGTGGGTGGCAGAAACACTTGTGTTAGACAAAACAGCTTATTTGGTAACTGTGACCAAGAGCTTGTTTACAAGTCCATATGACACTGCAGTTTTTCACCAAGTGTATTATTACCTCTAATGAAAAGTACTTCTTTCCTACACAAGCCTATCTGTCTTTTTCTAAGCCTTCTTAAGGAGGTGAGGAGTTTCCCTAGCTGGTGTTACATTGAACTTCCCAGCTGTAGAGGTGGCAGCATTGTTTGCAGTTTGTTTCTGTCCCCCAACCCTGACAGACAGCTTCTCCATTTAAAGGGTGTTTGGCTTTTGTGGAGGGGTGGATGATCTCTGTGTTTTCTTCCTGTTTGAATTAAGTGCTTAAATGCATCTTGGCAGGTGATGAGGCTCTGCAGAGGTGCTGTACAATCTGCTAGGTATTATCCTCAGCCTGGGGGTGTGCACCTTGAGCTGCTGTCCCAGGGGAAGGGGACAGGCTGTCTCTGCAGACTTGTGTGGGTAATGGAAGCATGGTGACAGAATACCCGAAGGAAAACAAGGGCGTGAGGGGAGCGGGAGAAATACATCTCTGATTTCTCAAAAGGATGAATTATGTAGCCTTTTCCCCCCTTTCTTTATGGAAAAGATAATGAACATGGTTATACATATGGCTGGCAGCAAATTCTGTATTTTGTCAGATATTTTGAGGTGTTTGCAATCTGCCATCCTCAAATCCCAGTTCTGCAGGGTTCAGCATTTCCATGATGTTTGATATGAAAGATCTGAAAAATCAACATGATACTGGACATCTAGCCTGCTTTACGACCCTGGTATTAATGGTACTTATCATGTGATTTATTCCAGATATCAAAGTTTATGCTAATTTTGCCCCAAGAATGGATGTGAGGGACTGACATGTTACTGAGCATTGGCAAATTCCAGTCACTCCATTATTTTGTAGCTTACGGCATTTTTAAATTGCAATTTCCTTGCCATGCTAGAAAGAAGATGAACCACCTTCTGTGCAGTCTTTGGAGACTGCATTTTAATTTAGGATACTTCCATGTTAAAACCAGCCCTGTCTGACATGTTTCACTAGGGAAAGTCGTGGCACCAACTGGGTTTAAAACAGTTGTTTGAGATAAGAGGCTGCAGTTTGTTTTTCAGGATGCAGGAGAGAGTATGTTATGAGCCTGATAGATTTTTTTTTTTTCCTTTTTCCCTTTCCTTGAAAATGGATGCCTCATATATATAAAAAAGTTGCAGGTTATTGAAGTTGAGTATATTATTTTATATCTGATCAAAAGATCCTTTGAAAATCTTTATTTCTCATAGTTTAAAGTTCTGGAGCAATTCCTTTCTTTAGTAATGAGTGGTGTGTGCAGATGAGCAAAAAGTGGCCTCCAGTTGTGGCAGCAAGAGCTACGAGTTGATGCTGATGCAGTTCAATTTTGGCAGTTTCACACTTTAATTTAGGCATCAGAAAGGACAACATGACAGGTTTTCCGGAGAGGATCAGTACTCCAAGCAAGTCAGAGTTGACCATTTCTTTTCCCTGTTCAATTCAGCCTGAGGGCTAGGAGGGCTAGAACAGTTTTTGAAAAAATTAGAGTTTTGTGGGTAAGGTTATTTAAAATCAAGATATCTTGAATATTCTCTCTTTCTCTGCATCTGAGCTCTCAGATGCATAGTCTGGTGGTAGGAGCCAGTTGGAGCAAATCTGCTTGAACTTGCAGAGTAGTTGGTATCACAGCTGAGGCATTTCAAAATCCAGTACTGCAGAAAACCAAGTCTTGCCATTTTTTGTATTAATACCTTTATAGCTGCAGGAAAGGAAGCTTAAAAAATTGCCTGCTTTCCCCTCATTGCCAGAGCAACAAAGAGGTGTCACCATTTTTTTTTTTAACAAATTTCTTTTTTTAACAAATCAGTCACCTTCCTGTCTGGATCTTGACTGCTAGTGCACTAAATAAAACACATTTTCTGACTGACACCTCTGACATCCCAAATTTGGGCAATAAAAATACCCTGGATAGAATTACTGGCAAAGCATGGCTATGGCATACCAACTGTGCAGCTAATGGAAAGACATTTACTATTCTTGTTCCAATGCTTGACAACCCTTTCAGTGAAGAAATTTTTCCTAATATCCAATCTAAACCTCCCCTGGAGCAACTTGAAGCCGTTTCCTCTTTCCTCTAGCTTGTTACCTGGGAGAAGAGGCCAACCCCACTTGGCCACAGCCTCCTTCCAGGTAGCTTTAGGGAGCAATAAGGTCTCCCTGAGCCTCCTTTCTCCGGGCTAAACAACCCCAGCTTCCTCAGCCACTCCTTATCAGACTTGTGTTCTAGATATATGTGAGGATAGTGGGCTGGTCATCAGCATGGCTTCCCTTATCTGCATCGTAGGGGTGTCAGCTCAGGGCTTTGCATTTTCAGTGTTGAAACTGTGAGTTCAGGCATGTCAGCTGTTTTAAGAGAAGAGCCATCTCGGACACAGAGTTTTCTAGTGATTGGTGATTCAGGCTGAACTGTATTTGAGTCCTCCCTCTGCTGTGGTTGGTGTTCAGCCCTTTCCAGAGTGATGGGGCTGCAGCCGGGAGCTGAGCAACCTGCCAGCTCTCTGCTGGGAAAGGCAGGTTCCTGGGAGAGAAGCAGGAAGAAACAGAAACATCACTGTTAAATGTAACTGGGTGACTTCTGCTATTGTTGCTCCACTTGTGAATATCTAACTGGGTTAAAAAATGGATGATCCCAAAATCTGAGGCTCTTCTGAACTTCCTATAAGAGAGATTATGTGAAAAGCTGTAACACCTCTGTCATATTTTACAGTGTTTGAAGACCTGACATATTGCTGCTCTTTTTGGGAAAGACTTTAATGTAGGTTCATTGAAAGTAATTTTATTCTCCACCCTCACTTTCCTGACGTGAGCTGATTGGAGAGATTATGAAGTTGCTGTTAATTGAAGTGATAAGAAATGGATCATTGTGTCTTGCTGCTCAACCTGTTTTTTATCTCTCTTCAAGGTCATGGAGGCAGAACAGACCAAAACAAGAAGTGAGTTGGTTCACAAGGAGACTGCAGCCAAATACAATGCTGCCATGGGAAGGATGAAACAACTGGAGAAGAAGCTGAAAAGAGCCATCAATAAATCAAAGTATGTTTTACATTTGGAGATGAGTTTAGTGGTGAAAGTTGTGTGGGGGAAATACCTATTCTATGGGGTTTTTCGAACTTGTGAAAGTGTATTGCTCTTTGGGTTGCTCTCTGTGTGTAGCTGCCTCATAGCACAATTAGTACTGGTATTTGTCCTTGATGTCCTTCTGTGTGTCATTTGAAACACCTGACTTGATAGACTGGTGGGATAAGAAACCTTCTATGAGCAGCATCTTGGTCTTATTCTAGTGCACCAAACTCCTTGGTGGTGTGTGCTTTGAGGAACAGGCTAGTGGGATCCACACAGGTGCTGTCTGCAGAGCTGCACAGCTCTGTGTGTAGATGTTTCACAGCTTAGCCTCGTTCACAGTTTAATTCTTATTTTTAGTTAGGAGAGCAACAAAGCAAGTGACAGCTGAAAGGTCTTCACCAGTGTAACGTGCTGTACATGAGACTTGTTTACTCTGCCATGGCAAAGTTGTGTGAGAGTTGGTCCTGGGGAAGGAAGCACCCTTCAGAGGGCACAGCTAAGCAGCTGATGTCACTAATAATTGTGTCTGCATTTGCTGTGCAGTTTGGCTCTGTTGCATGAAAGTGAAACAGCTTTTTGCTCAGGACCTGTTTAAAATTTTGGCCCTATTTACAACCAATTCTTAATCCTCTTTATGTTTCACAGTAATTTTTTAAAAATATTTCCAGACTGTGGCTTGTCTGAACAATCTGCTTGCTGTATTTAGCTTTTAATCCCCTCCATCTAAAAATGACTTTTTGGTGAAATCGGTCAACTAAAAATCTATTTTGATTGGTGTTTGCTCAATTCAAGAAACGATTAGCACTTCTCAAGCAAGATTCAAGCATGTTTGCTGAAACAGTGTAGTGGTGTGACTTCCTAGAACGAGCTCCATGCTGTTTGTCTAGCACTGCACAGGGACTGTGAAAACCATCATCAGATCACTAAATGACAGATTCCTTTGGATGAGGGCAATATCTGAGAACAGTTTTGGCTGCTAGCAGTTCCTTCCTTGCAATAAGATTTAAAATAAAGACCATGATTAAGTTGTCAGTTGGGTCCTACATAGCTTTTTATAATGATGGTGTGGAGCCGGGTGTCCCTGCTACCTCTTGTGTGATGAAGCTCTGAGTTTTCATTTCCTTGCTGGAACTACCCTCAGAGGGGTGTCTTGTGTCATTTCCTCAGGCCAAGCTGGTTTTCATTTCTGTGGAAGGATCCCAGCATATTCCTTTGTTTCACAGCAGGGCTGACTACAGCATAAACCATCTAGGTAGGGTGTGCTGGCGATCCTTTAATAAAGGATGAACAGAAATGCCACTTCTAACCTAGTACTGAAGTGCAAGATGCCTGGTGGCACAAACAGTCGTGGATGTCTTTGAAGTCATGCTACATAGGGATGTTGGAAAGGTCAGTTGTCTCCCAGCATTGCAATTTTCATATAAAAGAAAATTTCAATTGAGCTGAAAACATCAGTGCTGTCAAGTGGCTACAGAAACTGGGAAATGAGGCCACTGAATTTGTGGCTGTTTGTATTGTAGGGTGTAGCTGGCCTCCAGCTGCTTTTCAGGAAGGATTTAACACCACCATCCTGCTCCTTGGGAGGTGTGGGAGCACTGGCTGTAACACTTAGGCTTTTCTGGCCTTTTGTTCATCTTCTCTTTAAACTCGTGGATAGACATGCTAAATGAGTTGCTCTCTTTCAGGCAGAAAATGATTTACATTTGCTCCTTGTTTCGGTTAGGATTAAGATGCTTAAAGCATTACTATTTTGAAAGCAAGACTGAGGCATGCTGGAGGATAGTCCTTTGGAGGATTTGCCATGTCAAGTTGATGCCCAAAGGATTATTGGATAGTTTTGTTTTGGTTTTGCTTTTAATTTTGTTTCTGGGTGCTTACTTGCTTGTAAGCTATGGATGTGCATATGGCTGCATGTTCTTAACAGTCACCAGATCTTCTGGCTCAGTGCCTCTGAGCTGTTAGATAATGAACTCACCTGTGTTAGCTGGTTTTAGAAGTCACTTTCTGCTCTGTTGACTCAGGCAAAGTGCCTTTCACTCTTGCTGTCATCTTGAACAGCACTTTGTGCAGTGCCCTGGACTCAGACAGCTGCTGATGTAGGACCCTGATGGCATCAGTGAGTGATTCTCCCACCCTGCAGAGTTACAGAGCAGCCCTCGATGGTTACAGGGCCATGGAGATGAGGGAATGAAGTGACCCGGGGATATGGGAGTCACTCCCCTGCCAGTGCCCTGGTTCCAGCTGGCATCAGGTGTCCAGCTGTGTGTGAGCCAGGAGTGAGCAGGCTCTTGGTCTCCTATCTGTGGCTGAGGTGGTGTTTTTCTTATCTGTTGCAAGTAAACATTCCTGCTCATATGTGCATGTGATTGTCTGTACACACACGCATGCATATAGGTGTTGGTTTTTTCACACCATGCAAACACATGTGCTTTTTGCTACCTGCTAGAGAGGGAACTTTTCCCCAGGAAGCTGGTGGGAGATTAGGACTGAAGCCTGGTTGTTCTCTCTCAACTGGCACCAGGGTAAGGAAGGTTGAGAATCAGGTTATTTGAGGTGAGTGGGTTCCACTGCTTTCCCTGTGCTGCATGTTTCCCTGCAACACCGTTCTCTCAGTGTCTGTGTGCTGCCATTGCTTTGGGGTATGGCTGTAGGAGACCTTTATCTGTTGGATCCAAATTCTCAGCTGCAGTATTTTATCTTGCTTGGCAGGTGCATCTGTGTACCCTTTGGCAGGGTTATGTCGCAGTGAGGGAAGGCAGAGGTGCATTTTGGATGGATTGGTGTCACTGGGAACATCAAGACTTGGCTGTGCACTCCTAGTGATGGTGGGAGAGTGCTTAAAATATCGGAGCTGGAAATAACATACTCTAATGGAAACAAAACTTATTTCAGTGTGACTGTGTAGGGAATTCAACCCTTCAAAGAATATAGGATCAGAAAGCCACAGCTTCACACTCCTGAGTTCTAGTGAACAGTCCAAAATACAGCTGCAGTAGGACGTATGGCTCAGAAGAGCCTTGCTGTCAGGGCAGAAACACAAGGGTAGTTCAAATTCTATTTCATATAAAACCATATCTGATTGTTTATCACTCCTTTACTTTCCAGGAGAGCTTCTGAGTGGGTGGGAGGGCAGTGAGCCCTGCTGAAATATCAGGGCTTTTCCCCCCACCCCCTTTTTTTTTTTTTTTTAATGCTGCTCAGTGTTGTATCAGATGATGTTGGCTTGTGGGCTTCAAAACTTTGAGGCTGGAATGTGGTTTCTAGGCTTTGTACTGCATCTCTTATACCCCTTGTATTACCTCTTGTAACCTTATAAGCAAGTTTAGGGAAGTGCCTGGTGGGCCACTGTTGGGAACTGCTGTGTCCCCTCGTATGTGGTGCTCTGACCTCTCTTCACCCTCTCTCCTTCACTGAAAAACCCAATAATTGCCCCTCCACACTTGAACACGGAGAAGGTTCACCTGCTGTGGGGAATTTACATGTGCTGTGGGCTCAGAAATCAGATGGGTACAGAGAGGATGCCTATGCCTGAAGCTGGATGTTACATTTAAATATCTTGCAGAATCTAGGCCTGGAGGAATTATGCTGTCAACTCCAAAAACCGGAGCTCTGCGATTTGTATTTAGGTTGAAAGACCCATGAGAAATAGATACATTAGAGTAAGAGAGAGACACTGAGAGCACGTGTAGGTGTTCCATCATCTGGAGAGTGGTCTCTTGGGATTGCAGTGATACACAAAATAGCTGTATTAATGCTACAAAGAGAGCAACTCCCACGCCAGTGCAGTGCATTCAGTCCCAGTGATTGTAAACAACTGTTCTTTGTTTTTCCACAGACCTTATTTTGAACTCAAGGCAAAGTACTATGTCCAACTAGAGGTACGTATGTAATTCAGATCCATCTGAAACTCTTTACTGCTTACAGTAAATACTGAAATTATATCTAAAGTGCTTCAACAGCTATGTTGTGTTTCTATACAAAACCAATTCAAAACCTCTTGAGCAATTTGCTAAGCACATTTTAAAGATAAAAGACTAAGAGAGTCTTTGTTTCCTCATGTGAAATAAGAGCGTTTGAACTCTGTCAGAACCAAAAGAATACAGTTTGACTATCTTTGCTTCTTGTAGTTTAATGTGTCTGGGGTTTATTTGTTTGTTGTGGGTTTCATTTTTTTCTTCCCCTATGCTTTATGCTTCAGACTGTTGAGCTGTGCTTGGGGTGCTCTTTTATCTTCACTGGTTGGATCAATTAACAGAATAAGCAACTTGCTTGCAGAGCTCAAACATCACACAGATGTGAATTTCTGATTTGGGGTTTGACATAAGAGGGATTTGGGATTTGGCTGGATAGGCTTCCAGGGCTTCTTGGCATCTCTGCACTGCATTGTGTGGTGCAGCAATGCCTGGCCAGGGCTTGGGCATAGCACATGCCTTGCAGGGCACAGTGGCCCTGGGGTGGGCATGGCAGTTGTGCATGGGATGGTAATCCCTGCTATTACAGCCAGTCTTGGGGCTGCCAGGCATGGGACTGCAGAGTAGCCCTACACATTCAAATGCAAGAATCACTCTCTTTCTACTTGAGTGGTTTTTGCTGCATGTGGCCCCCAAAACTGGGATCCTGGTTCTGCAGAGTTGCAGGGTAGTGGCCAACAGTGCTGTTGCTGTGTGGGATGTGCACAGGGTTTGAAGGCAGTGCATTGCTGTTGGCCTTCCTGCACTGTGGGTGCAGGAAGGCTCCAGTGGGTGCTGGATCAGTAGGAGTCTAGCTAGAAAAGAATTCCTATTCCTTGCTTTGGGGTGCAAGGCACATCCCACAACAGTTTTGAGCCCTCCCCCGGGCTGCCTGAGATTCAACAGCATTTTGTAAGCCTCAGAGACTCTGGTGTGCACCTTTTTCCTTGCCAGGATCCAGGCTCAGGTGCCCTCTGCTCCTATGCCTTGCCTCCCTGCAGCTGCTGCTGCATCAGGCTGAGCCCTTGCCTGCCCTGGGCTGGGTGCCAGCCCAATAATCCCTTCTGCCTAGAAGCATCTTTTGAGAAGTTCCTTTTTTTCCATGGGCAACAGCCCACTGTTTGTGGCCCTGTTGCTTCTCCATGGCAGCTGCCCAGTGCCCTCCTGAAGCAAGGTGATTGTGTAAACTCCATGAAAAAAGACAGCACAGATTGCTTTAAATGCACAATGTAAAACAGCATTGAGACAGCCACAGACACACAAGCTGTGTTTCCCCTTTGGGAAATGGGATGTACAATGCTTTAGCCCTTGCTGTAGGGTGGTGTTTGTGCCTGAGGACACAGGAGCTGCTGTATTACAGCTGTCAGGGTTTGAGGTTTGCTGCTTTCTGCTGTGCAGGTCTAGTGAGGAGAGGTGTCAGGTTTGGTGCTCAGCAGAGAGTGAGGCTTAGCCCCCCTCAGAGGTGACCCCCAGTCCTGCTGTGCCCTGCAGGCAGGGGCTGCCAGCAAAGCTTAGGGGTGGCTCTGGGCTAAGCAGTGATGTAGTTGAGAGTGCATTCCTGTTAACAAGAGATCCTGCATGTTAACATGTTAACAGGGCCTCTGCTCTGTGCTTAGCCAGGGCCCAAAACCACACTCCAGAGTCAGCTCCAGCCCTTGGCTTCCTTGATTTGCCTTGCTGTTTTCTCCTTCAGGAGTGCCACTGCTTGTGCCAGCATGCTTCTGAATTCTGAACTCTCCCATCCCCTGAATACCAGCCCTGGTTTGTGCTTGCCTGTGCAGAGCCAAGGCACCTGGGCACATAACAGGGAGCTGTGTGCTGTGCATTGTTCATACTGAAATACATAGTTTCATCTAATACCTGTCTCCCTTGTTAGCAACTGAAGAAAACAGTGGATGACCTGCAGGCCAAACTGGCCCTGGCAAAGGGAGAGTATAAGACTGCCTTGAAAAATCTGGAGATGATCTCAGATGAGATTCATGAGAGGAGAAGGTCCACTGCCATGGGGCCGCGAGGATGTGGCGTGGGTGCCGAAGGGAGCAATACCTCTGTGGAAGACCTGTCAGTGAGCAAACCGGAGTCGGACACTGTCTCCAGTGAGTACAGAGCACTGCTGTGCTTGGGAATATCCCATGGGCATCCTAAGAAATGCTGATGCTAGGGCTGCCCTGGGTGTTCTGCAGTTTTGAAATTTGCTGGCTGTTGTGGGACTGTGGGTAAGTTGTGATGCTTCTTGTTACTGCAGGAGTTGATTACATTCTTTAATAGCCAATTTTCAAGGGGAAGGGTAATAAGTTAGAGTGCATCAGCCATTCCCTTAACATCCCTGTAGTTTTTTGTACAGTGCTGTATGTAAGGAGCAAAATGAACACACCTCAAAGCATGTATCTCATTTTAAGCCAGTGGTGCAGCTGGCAGTGACTCACTTGACATGGTCGCAGGCTGTCTCAGATCATTCAGCCAGTCTGGGAACAGACCTTTTGGATCAAATGCTTGCCTTCCAGTGCTCAGCCTGTGGCAGAGGGAACTAAAGTGGTGGCTGCAGTAGAACAGAAAGGTGTGATGCTCACACTGAAGTGTGTAAGGATAAGCTCCTTCACTCTGCAGAGTCTTTTGCCAAGATGTGATTTCAGCAGAGCATGTGTGCTGTGAACAAGGGAAGTGAGGAAGCAGCAATATGCTGGTGCAGTGTGCTGAGGGGCTCTGTAGGAGAGACGGGTGATAGCAACAACCTCCGAGCAAGCCAGGTAGCCTCTGCTTTCTGGTGGCACATGGGGACTTTGTGTTGCAAAGTCTGTTGTATGACGAGTTTGCATTTGTCCTGGCTCTGGGTGAAAGTGGACATTGCATGTGGCCTACTTTTGCCTCCTTGCTGGACACTTTTCCCTCTTCTTGATGTAGAAAGTCTTTTTTTTTTTTTTTTTGCTGCCCAGTCACCCAAATTTCAGTTTAATTTCTATTTCAGCTTTTGTTTCTGCAGGGAAAAGGTTAGGTCAGGATTGCAGGAGTTCATGATTGCACAACCCTGGTGCCCAAAGGCAGAAAATGCAATTTCCCAATAGACACCAGTCTGTACTGGCACTGAGGCCTTGTAGGTCCCTGGTAGAGCCTTGTCCATGCCTGGGAGCTGGGAGGCAGCCCTGGCTGGCCTCCATCCTCTGCAATGGCAGGAGCTTTTGCACGACGTGTCGGAGCTCTCTTGCACACTGCTGTGCAGCTGAGACCTGAGTTGCAGCAGCAAGTGATTGCTGTGTCTGGGCCAGCTGATGCAGCCAGGTTTTGGTATGGCTGCTTATCTTCTGCCACCCTGAATTCCTGTGGTTGACCCTGTCTGAGCTAGGCAGGAATTGCCTCTTTTGGATACCTGCAAGTCCTCCTCCTCATGCAGAAGGCCTCCTGAAAGCCTTAGGTATGACTGAGTTAAAGGTGTCTTGTGCTGAGGGAGTTCAGGGGCCAGGAATTTAAGGGTAGAAAGAGCCAGGAAAGTCAATACTAATTAGTATTAATTGCTGGCTCCCCTGGCCACTGCTGAGGCTGCAGACAAGGACCAGCAGCATGGGCTCATCTCTCTCTTTGAATTGCACAGTTTGACATGGGGGGACATCAGCTTGTGTCTGGTGCCAGCACAGAACTGCATTACGACAGGGCAGGACTAGCAGCCTGCCACACTTAATAGCTACAATAGCCTGGATTAAGCTCACGTTGTAGCATGTGGGGAGGTTTCCAGCAAGGTCCTTTTGTATCTTGATTTCTGTGTGCTGGAGTTGGATAAAACACCTCATCATCAGCAAGTTTCTTGGCCCTTGCAGATGCTTGTGTGCATTACGGCGAATTTAGGTGGTGAAAAGGAAGCTACAGTTTAAGCTGTGCTGCTTGTAGACTGGCTGATGTCAGTGCTTCTTGCCAAGTAGAGGACTCTAATTGGAAACATCTTTTTTGCCAAACCTTTTATTGCTTTTACCCCCTGCAAAGTTATCTGTACGGCTCACCATATATTGATGAAACTCAGCAAGTGAGAAGAAAGGCCCTTCTGCAGCTTTAGATTTGACTTCATTAAAAACAAAACAACAAAACCCAAGCCACAAGAAAAGCTGCCTCTGAGCATGAAGTTCCCTGAAGGAGGCTCAGGAAGGTGGATAATGTTGTTAGCCATTTTATGTTTGAAGCCTTTTGGGTCAATTTTGCAATGCGTAAGTGCAGTTCTGCAATCCGCAAGTCCAGCAGGAAGAGGCTGAACATCTCTGCAGTGACAATGTCAGTAGCTGCCCCTGTTGGCACCTTTGTGTCCAAATGGTGCCTGCGAGCCCCAGGCTGCCCAGGTGACACAAGAATTTCTTTGAAGCTTCTCCTTTGAGCCATTTTGTTAAAGCTGCTGCTTTGATCCTGCTGCTCTTCCAAGGTGATCCTGAGCCTCACTAACAATGGCAGGAATCACAAGGGGGTGGAATTGGAGATAAGCTCAGGTCACTGTGGATGTCTTGCTGTGTCTGGGACTTCTTCAGGCCAGAGTGATCCCAGCACACACTTGTGTGATATAGAGAACCTTCTGATCCCAGTGTGACTGCTTATGTGCAGAAGTCTTTGGTTCTCCCATCCTCCAATGAGCCTCTGAACTGTGTGGAATTTCAGCAAAATCTACACCCTTGTGTTGCACAAAATGGAGCCTTTTTAATGGGTTTCTCCTCTGGTTGTTCATAAGGACCCTGCAGCTTAATCTAGACAGACAGTTTGGAGCCGGTTTGCTTTAATTAGAATTCATATCTGAGCAAACACAAGCAGGGAAAAGAATATCTGTGTCTTTTTTTTTTTTTTAATTTGGTGTTGCTTGGTGATCCTCATTCAAAAAGTAATCTTGGGAGCTCTTGCTGGATTTTAACTGCTAAACTGTGAGCATAATCTGAATGGAATCTGCCATGGGACCTGTGTCTTTCTAATTAGTGCCTTAAATAACCAGAAGGCTGTGCTGGGATCAAGATAGTGCTGGGGGAGGCAGACACAGGGAATGAGGCTCTAACCTAAGTTAGCTACTGAAGACCATGAGTGAACAAGGCCAGCAGAGCCAGTAAAAATCTGAGAGCTTCTTGGCATGAGGAGCAGGTACTGCAGAGCTGGCCTTGCATGGCCTGGCTGGCAGGTGTGCTGCTCCTCAGAGCCAGGCTAAGGCTTTGCACAGGGGGCAGAAAACCAGAGGGTGCAGCCCATGGGTTAGCATTGTGTCTGCATATGGAAGATGCAAACCTGAAAAACTACCTTTGCCTGGGAAGGTACAGGAGGGGGGTTGAATTACTGACTGGAATATTTTTTGAATATTGCAGTGGCTTCAGAAGTGTTTGAGGATGATAATGGCAGCAGCTTCGTGTCTGAAGAAGATTCAGAAACTCAGTCTGTGTCCAGCTTCAGCTCTGGTCCTACGAGTCCCTGTGAGGTGCCCACTCAGTTTCCTCCTGCGACACGACCTGGAAGCCTGGATCTGCCCAGCCCTGTCTCCCTGTCTGAGTTTGGGATGATCTTCCCTGTCCTGGGCCCCCGGAGTGAATGCAGTGGGGCATCCTCCCCAGAGTGTGAAGCTGAAAGAGGTATGCACAGCTGGATTCGCCCTGGGCCAGTTTTTCAGCTTGATAAAGGGAGCAGGAAAACCTTCCCAGCTCCCCTAGGTGTATGCCAGGGAATGCTCTGACCTGCTGGCCGCTTCTTTGGGGAAGGCAGTTCTGGAAGGCCCTGTGTCTCAAAGTTAACAACAATGTCTATAATGTATTAATTATTGTTCTCCTGGCTAGGAATGTTCCTCAGTTCTGCTTCAGTGCAGGGACTTGAGATTTCTCAAATAACAAAATAATGAAAATAATAACAATTTTTCATAATAATGAAAAATGCAGTAAGTGATCAGTGGGATTTGGGTTGTACATTAATGTGGAGGAACATCTGAGTTTATTTATTTAAATTACTGTCCTGCTTGCTGAATATCTTGCTTTCCAGGGGAAAAAAACCCCAAAAACCTCATAAAAAAATAACATGCCAGAAGGAGCTTCTTGCAGGCTCTGCCAGCCCTGGCTGACTAATTCAGACTGGAGGATTACCACTGCCCTTGTCTGCTCCATCCTAAGGCTGTTCTCACCAATTTGCTGATGCAGTGCACTAGACGAGCACGGCTTGGAAGGCCAACTTGGTTTTGTTGAAGCATCTTACACGTGCTCCTGTAATTTCTGCGTGCTTTGGCAAAGGAAACTGCAGAGGCACCTGCTTGAAGCTTAACTTGCAGAATGAAATCCGGGTTTAACATCCAGTTTAATCCTTTCTTTGCAGGGGATAGGGCAGAAGGGGCTGAGAACAAGACAAGCGACAGAGTGAACAAGAACAGGAGCAGCACCAGGAGCAGCTCCACTGAAGGGCTGGCTCTGGATAACCGAATGAAGCAGCTCTCCCTTCAGTGCATGAAAATCAAAGAGGGAATATGTGCAGGCAGGAAAGCTGCCCAGATTGGCTGAGTCCTTCTCGTGCCCTGTCCTGATTAATGGGAGTCTAAATATTTATACATGAACTTCTAAGTGTTTGAAGAACGTTGTGCCAATAATATATGCCAAATCTTAAGCGTTTGCTCTGAGAATTTAAAAATGCACTAAGAAGTTTAATTGATGTGGAGGGCTGAAGTTTTTATTCAGTAAATCCTTTGTAGGCCGGACGAGTTATCAAATGTTTAAGCTGTGCTCAAATTTCACAGACTTTGTAAATTGTTTTGTAGCAGCCTGGCTGAAGCAATAACTAGTAATGTTCCCGTGTAAATTCATGCCAGTCGGGGGTCTGAAATTCAAGCCAGACATTTGCAGAGAGCAGTTTGGCTTTGGTTTTGTAGAATGAAATGCTCTTTAGATACAACTGATCTCTTGAGTACAAGTGGCATAATCTTTAAACATCTGTATTTGTCTGTATTATGCTGAGACTGTAGAAATATTTTGTATACAGGAAAACTGTTGCATGTGTGGGGTCTGAAAGCCTTCACTCTTCCTTTGGTGCTCACAGAAAGGATAAAATGAGTCATGGCTCTAAAAGCCTATAAAACAGATGGATGACAGAAAGGGGATGGCAATGCCTAGCAGTGGGAGGCCCTTTCTAGACACCCTCCTGAGTCTGCCTTGGACTCTGCAGGTGATTCCAGTGACCAAAAAGAGTTGATTGGCCCCTTGCCCTTCTGCTCCCCTGAGCAGTGAAGTATTATTTTTCAGCACTTTAAGTGGTTTTTGTTTTGGTTTTCTTTCCCTCAAAAATGGGAGTCATAGATGTTTTCAGGACGATTATGATAAGGGGTTTGCCCTTGAAATATGCATGAAGAAAAGGAATTGCCAGTGTAGATTGACAATGTGTTCTTAAGCTTCTCTGTAGGTTGTACTGTGTGGGGGTTTATAACTGTTAAAGGGACTTGGGATTTTAGTATGCCCTAGACAAAGTGTTCAATAAAACTAGAAAGGGCACGGGGCATGTTTTGCCAGCAGCTGTTAGGCAGTAGTAGTGTCTGATAATTATGCTAATAAGTGGTAGTAAAAATCCTAGGACTCTTCAGTTTTGGTGACTAAGCATTTCTGAAAGCACCATTTTATCTAAAATGTCAGTTTATATTGTTAATTTGATGGGCATTTTAGTATTGCCCAAAGTATTTTCTATTCTATGTTTTTGCAGTCCTGTTGTATTTCATCCCTGCCACAGCTTGTGTATCTATTCTCAAAGTTAATGTAAAATTCTTCACACTACAGTAAACATTTTTGTTTTCCACATTTTGAGTCTGTGCAAGTGAAGTTTATCTCAAGTGCTAGAACCAAATCCTCTCCCACAGCAAGTTTAGTCTCCAAATACCCACTTGCAGCTGAAGACTGTAGGCTGGCATCACACTGGTGTTAGAATCCATTGGGGTATGTGGGCAACTGCTGCCTCATGCCAGCTTCCTGAATCCCTGCATATGTGATTCACTTTTTATTCTGAACTGTGCACAAGACCAGAGCTTTAGTCAGGTTCTCCAAACCCCCTTAGTGTGCAGGAGGAGGGATGAATGCTAATGCTGCTGAAATTGGCTGTAAAGTGGTGCAGAATTGGAGGCAAAGAATCCTGTTTTCATGAGAAAATAGATTTATCACATTTATAGCTGTTAAGCTGTAAATGCATTATACATTTATATGTTTACATCTTCTGAAGACCTTAAGGCTGAAATCTTTCACTGCCAGCAGTTCCCAGGCCCAGAAAATGCTTAGGAAAGAAATCTGTGGTTCCAACTTCTGATGTGACCCTTACTTGGGGAAAAGCTGGGATAAGACAGTATTCAATATGAAAAGCAGTACAGAAGTGCCACATTGTATTAAATGTTTTTACTTAAACTTTCATAGCTGAGCTATTGTCTGTGCTGCATTTCGTTAGAAAAAGTAGCAGAGGTCTTTGTGATTGAATCTCACTTGTGCAGACCTCCCAGACAACACCTGTTACATTTTGCCTGGGTTCTGTGGATGGTTGTTTTGGTGGTGATTTTTTTCTTTTTTTCTTCTTTTTTTTTGTTTTTAACCTCTCTTGCTATCCAATGTCTTCTCATCTTGACATTTCTGACTGGAAACCCAAACTTCCCACACTTGGGCACAATGAATTAATTTTGTGGGTGTGCTGCCTTGCATATGTCCTGATTGGGTTCAGCTCCCAGCACAGTAAAACCATTGACCTGGAAGTTTGAAAGGGTGTGGAACTCCCTCTACCCTTACTTTTATACTATCCTTCTCCAAAAGTTGTTGAAAGATCATAGTGCAGCCTTCCTCCTTTGGTGACCCCCAGACCTGGTAGGTAAATCACCCTTTAAATGTGCAAGCAAACAGGCACAACTGTGTGTCTAATAAGTTAATGGAAAACTCATTTTATTTTAAGCTTCATAAAAGCCATAATTATAAATATGACAGACTTAAATGAACATACATTGCTGTGGAGTACAAGCAAATGAACAAACGTTCTCCAGTTACTTTTCTGTTGGAGCTCTTTATGGATTCTGAAGTGTAACATGATGGTAGCTGCCTTCATGGGTATAAAAATAAGCCTCTGGTGTATCAAAGTATACATGATTGCTTCAGGTGCCCTGATGTGAGAATGTATAAAGCCAATGTTAACCTACGAGTTCTACTTCTCTTTGGTAATATCAAACAATTTCAGTGTCCTTTTAGACAAAGCGATGAAAACCTCTACTATATGTACACAAACTTAGAATGAAGTCAGTGGCTGTTCAAAGGCTGCAGAGATTGTGTGGTTAAGTGCATAATTACTGTACAAAATAGTTACATGAAGCTTGCAGCAGGAGATTAGAACTGAACTCAGACTCACAGTCTGGGGCAGTTGGGATAGAAGCTGTTGATACCATTCATCCATGGCACTACATCTCACTGAATCTTTGAGAATGGAGGGATTGGATTAACCAAGGGCTAACCTATGTCTTCCTAATGAAACAAACAGAACAAACTATGTTTTCTGTCATATGGCTCAAAAAATGCTAAACAGTACAGGGGAAAGTAAAGCTTAACTTAAGGGCCTGAGGTTGTGATAAAATCTAAGGATCAGTTCACTTTACAGTAGTTTTTGCAAATTTATTTGTGGAAAAAATATAAAAGTATGTATTTGACAGAAAATATTAAAGCAATTAATAAATGCTTACATCAATATTTCTTCTTTAGGAAAAAGGGCAAGAAAACTTTGTCCTAAAAGTTATTTGCCATAACCAGAATCTGCAGACTACAATTTATATGGATATTTTGTGGTACGTCTAAATATTCCACCTGAGTGTTCTGTCCTGTATCTGAAGGGAGATGCACAGTGATGGCATTCTAGGTGGCATTCTTGCATGCCTATGCAGGTGAAGTATTTGAATAGAATTTATTTTATATATATAAGACTAACACTAAGCCTAAATCCTGGGCATTAATGGAGATGAGCCAAATCCATCGACTGTTCCCTATGTGCAAGAAATATTGGTGTATCCTGGTGGGGACAGGATCCTTTGTCCTTAATGCCTTCACCTGGCATTAGGAAAGTGAGTACATTTCTTACTTTCAGTTCAGTTCAGTTCAAGTTCAGCATGGTAAGGAAGCTGAGCCTTATGCTTTTTTCATGCAGCATAAGCTTTGGCACTAACTTGTGCTCACGGGGAAAAAAGAAAGAAAAACTCCTTCCTGCCGAGTAGAAACTAACTACTGAAGAACAACAACAGATTTTCCTGTAGGCAAGTCTACCAGCTTGATCTCAAACAGCAAAGAATGTGCAAGAACTCGGTGCTGAAAGCTGGCACTTCTGGCATCTGCATTTTGTACTGCCAAAAAGATACTCAGCTGAGACTTCCTCACTACCTCCAACTTCAGAGATGATAAGATACATGGAGGACTCCACTGCTATTCTGGTTTAGCCTCAGCTAAAAGCAGAAATCTGTAGGGAAAAACGGAGTTGAATGAAATTTTCATTTTGTAGGGATGAAGCAGTCCTTGGCACATACTCCAAAAGCCAAGTATCATCATAAAGAACCTAATCTGTTTTTTTCTCAGCTTGTGCCCATGCTGTTCCCTCTACTGATTTATTGCAATAATCATAAGAAACTTTCCTGCAAAAGAAGGTAAGTCACTCTGTGACAATCCTGTCACTAATTCCCTAGCCCAGATGGTCTCAGAGAACTGCAGCCAGGCAGGGATGTGTTTTCAAAGGCATGAGCTATCACTGCCCTTTCAGTGTTAGACACTTGTTAAGCAGCTGTCTGATGAAGGAAATGAAACAAAAGGTTCTTGTACTTTCTGGAGAGGACTAATAGCAGACTTCTGTGGGAATAATTTTAGCCCACAGATATTTCTGGTGCTCCTGTAGAATGTGTGCTCAGTTTCACAATGGCCAAGTGACACCTGTGCTCTAAAGCACGATTTAAATGCTACCTTTTTGCTTGGAAAACTGCCAAACCAGTGTGAATGGCAGCAAAATTCCCATAGCTGTTTTAAAAATAGCCTCTCCCCCAACTGTCAAATATTATAAATTTTGTAAAAATGACAACATTGAATCAGTTTCAGAATTTGCAAGGCAGTTGGTATTAAGTAAAAACTTACCATCTTGAATCCTCTTCAGCTACAATGTATACAGAGCTAGAGGAAGAGCACATATAGGAGGTTTCTAAAAAAGCCCACTTGTTCTGCATTAATCCCACCTCCACTCTTTTCTTATGAACTCTGACCCTCCTTCTACTGATGACACTGGCCAAGTGCTCAATGGATTCACTGGCGTCAACTAACAAGGAAAAAAGTATTTTTTCAAAGATTTCTTGTATAATGGATCAGCAAGTGAACTTCTTGCAGCTGTGGTGTATTGGGGGAGAGGTTTAAATGATCCTTCCCTACAGGATGCAGACTTACAAAAGTGATGAAAATAAAACATTTCTTTGCTGGGTTGCTGATGGTGGGCAGTTCTCCATCTCCTTGCACCAGCAACTGAGACTACGCTCAGTAGATACAGTGACACTTACAGGGGATCTTTAGATGAAAACCTTCCATAGCTGCTTGAGGAAAGCTGTGCTGCACTGCCTGGACACTACTGCTGGATAACCTCATGTCCTTCCTGCTCATCAGGATCAACTGAGGTCTGGCAGCAAGGAAGCCACAGAACCTCGTGCTGTATTATGTACTAAAGTCATACAGGTATGAAGTAACAGCTCTCAAAGTACATGTAACATGAGCAAAGCCATTGCTCTGCTTTCAGAAACAGCTAAAGCTGGAAACTTTCTTTTCCTTTACTCCTATTTACACATTCTACACGAGATGACACACAGCATACTACTAGCTCAGCAGTAGTACATTTACATTTAGATGTGAGAACCAGTTCAGTGCTGAAAACATTGAAGATAGCAGCACAAATATGTAATAAAAGCTATTTGGTCCTGAGACTGAATAAGCAGAATACACAAGAATATCTTTTTCTTACATGTTTACTTTTAAGAATAGAATCTTTAACCCATGTACCCTGTATGTTGGGAGGAGGGAATTTCAATGTTAGTTCTTCTTGTAACTCACTAGACTTTGATTCAAAGTGTGGAAAAACTGCAATAAATTGAGTTCTGCTGGTTCACTTGATTATATGCATTTCAGCCTATTCCCAAGCCTGTTGAACAGGGCTCACTCCTGGACCATAGCAGCAAACCCACAGCTAACTGCCTGCCACAATTAACTGGCAATCCGTGATTCCATGCTTTTAACTCAGGATGTAATTTTCTTTTGTGCATGTGTGGTAAGGGTTCTTCACCTGTTCTCAGGCTGTTGGACAGATCAAAACCATCTCTTTAAACAGCACTGCACAGTTCTGTCTCCTCACTGCAGCTGTGACACCTTAAGAGGAGTAGTACTGTTAAAATCTAAGAAAAAAGGGCCCTCTTGTTGAGGCAGGAATGTGGTGGGGATAATGTTGTAAACTCCAGCAAATGTGTTCTCCACCTCCAAGTAGCAAAATCCACACCTATGATAAAGAACACTACCTGTTAGAAGTGGGATCCAAAGTATGTTTCAAACCACTATACAGACTTCATTAAGTGTTACCTGTAGTCACCACTGCTTTTTTTCTGAAAGCCATAGGAACCAGGATCTCCCACTGTTGAGATAGTGATGAGTTCAAAACCAACGCTGTATTGTCTGCAAGTGACATGACAAACTTAGTTTAGCTATTTGGGTCATCAGGATTACCACAAAATAACTGTAGAGTTATTAAAAACTATACAGGATAACTGAAAGACATCTCAAAGTTTTGTCACATTTGTGACAGAAATGTTAAGTCAAATTTACCGTGACATGAATGAAAAATTTGAAGGAAGACAGAACTCAATTCATGTTTAGAACTAGACTATAGGGAAAATGCCTGCCAGAAGCTTGTCTCTTAACCTAAGCAGAATTCAAGTAGTTGAGCTTGTGACACACTCCTGTGCCACATGGCAGAGATCCTGGGGTGAGATCTGATTGCTATTAGAGGACTCAGTGTCAGTGATCTTAGCAGAATTTCTCATGTTGCAATATAACTTGGGACACTTTGTCTGCTCCTGTTAATGCATGTGACAAGCACCACTGCCCCTGTCATTCAAGCTACCCAAATACGATGTGCAAGTGCAGAAAAAAATGCACACAAAAAAACTGCTCAATTCATGGAACCATACAGTCACACCTCTGCCTTCATCTTCATTTCATGAGAGATCCTGGAAGGAGAGAAGGAGTTTCCTCAAAGAGGGGAGGAGAGATAGAAAACTAAAGAGAAAGGAAGGCTCCTGTTTTCCTTGTAGGTCAAGGATTTTCCTCAGTAGTTAATGTGTAGGTTTAAAACACCACTGATGGTAAAGATAGAAACATAAATAGTACTAAATCTGAGTCAACTCCCACACCTTGCCTTCTGGATTTTCCATGAGCTTCCCACCCTCCTCAAGGGATACTCACAAAGCTTTATCTTTGGCATGTAATGCCTTCACTGTATTGATGCACAATTATTTTCTACAAACCTTGGCCCCCGTAGTTCAATTAGCAATGGTCCATTCTTGTCTAGCTGGAATTGATAAATGGGGTTATTTTTGTAGGTGTCTCTGAAGTTTCCACACCCTCCAGCACTGTGACCTTTCCACTGTCCATTAACCTAAAAGAAGTCAAAAGTACAGAAAAAAATCCTGAGGATTTGTATTGCTTATATATACACAGGTCCTCTCACTTTAGAGGATACTGACTTCAGTGACCTCTCCTAATTTTTAAAGTGAAATGAAAGATGGTGTTAATCATTCAGCAAGTCTCACTGCACTCCCCCACCCATCTCAGTCAAACCCTTACATCCTTTAGACATGCACTGTATTCTTCCAGCTTACATTAAATCAGCAACGAGTGACTGTTTCTGACTATGACAAACTGCAACTAACAAAAGACCCACATTCCCATCTATCCCACTCCTACTAGATTATGCAGGTTATTTTTTTTCCTCAGACTCCTCTGTTGGGTTAAATGAGAAACAGCAGTGATACAGGCAGTACAACACTAATAGTGCTGCACCCTTTGCTTTTAAAGATCTCTGCCTCCAGCCCTGTCCAAAACCTCTGTGCACTCTGAGAAACAGCACTGCAGTGACAAGATAACCATAAGGACAGATTCTGCAAGGACAAAGACACACAAGAGGAAAAATGCTGCTCAGACTTTGAGAAGCAGGCCATCTGTTTCCAAGTTCCTCTTGCTAGTCATTAAACTGAAAGGTTAGACTTGTAAGACATGCCAGGCATTCACACAGATTTATAGCTGAGATCCATCTCTCCTGTTACTTCCCTCCCATTTCTGTCACAGCAGCAAGGGGCAGCATTTTCCCTTGTGATTTAACTTCTTTACTCAGTGCCCAAAACCTTTAAACAGGATAAGTATGGAAGCAAGGGGAATTCCTCCCCCTACCATGCTGCCATGCTATCCAGGAACCTAAAACTGCTGTGTGCTGTTAAATTTTCTATCCCTTTTCCACCTCTGTTACACTTAATTCCAGGAATCACACTAGGGCTTGGTGAGTTCCAGAGGTGACTACTTGACTCCAGTATATGATATCTAACAGAACTTGTTTTTACTGGTAAATTGTGAATTAGTTCTCTGCTTCTTTTGAATGTGATGACTGCTAAGCAAACACCAAATAGGCATTAAATACAAGCAACTGACTTCTTGTATTCAATCCTACAGACAGAACTAGCCTTGGATAGACAGAATATGCTTTCTTTTTGGAATACTAGACAGACATCTTCAAATAATTAACAGGATTTTTCTACATCCTTAATTCTCTTTTCAAAGGTATTACAACATAAAACAGATGTCCTTCTTTAAACAGGCTTTTCACCTTTAATGTGTTTTTGACCTCTTAAAGCACTACCTCACAGTAAGCCCAGTTTTTAGTAGTTATATAGGACAATGGTTTCTTGAACTGAACAAATCATCTTGCTGTTCCCAGGAATCTCTTTATTCACTCACCATTCTCTAGAACAGGCTTCAAGGGACTGTTCCAGAAATAACAGCTGGTATGGAACACTGTCTGAACTTGAGAGCCAAGCTGCAAGCCAGAATGTCCCCCTGACCACACAAAGTAATGCAATCCTTGGCTTCAGGCACGAGTGTCCTAGAAAATGGACTATTCCACTGTGGCTCAAACTCCCTTGTTTCTCTCTTACTGAACAAGTTACTGTTTGGACAGAAGATTTCTGATGATAATAGGATTCCCCAGGGTATGCATGGTAGGTACAGAGCTAAAGTTAACAGATGCTGGCTTATTCTTTCCTGAGGATAAAACTGCTAAAACATGAAAATACATGCAAGTTACTTTATCCTGTGAGCTCTTGGCTATATTTATACTTCAGCTGAAGGTGTAACTGCAGCTCATGTTGACAGCTGAAATATGAACAGCAGCTGGACCCCAAACTGCCTGAGCTTCTGAATTGATTTCAGTCAAGTTTTTCACTCTTGCCCTGGTTCCTGTACTCTCAGGGAGCATTTCTACAGGAAATGTACAATGGATATAGTTCCTTGATCCTGTTTGGCAAAGGGAGTACTTCTTCCAATGGTTAGAGACCCTTGAGGTGTCTTTGCAAAATTTAGGAACAGTAATGCGTTTTGATGTTGCCATCCTAAGTTTGTTTGTCATAGTCTTGCTACTGGTGCCTTTGGTTTGGCATAGCTGATTTTGTCCCATCATGCCAAGAGTTTTTCCAAGAAAATCATGCCATTCTCCCAAGGGGAAATGAGCAATGTTTCTGGGGAGTTTTCACTCTGCTTCATTACAAGCACAAACTGATTTCTGCAGAGTAATGACTTACTAGGGTATGGGTTGCTGTTCCAAAGGCCAGTCTGTTCTATAAAGGCTTTGCAGCAGCTCTGCAATGGCACAGCTGCAACAACACACTCTGGTGGAGCTGGGGCAGTAGTGTCAAAATATATTTAAAATATATTTTAAAAACTTGTACATCTCAAAGGAAAAGCCAAACCAGTGATCCATAAAAGAAAATGTTTCTTTACCCGTTTGGAAATGGTGTAAGGTGTAGGAATCTTGGAAAAGGTGAACTTGCACAAGGAATACACCTGTGTTGTAAAAGAAGCAGAAAGTCACACATTCATATTGCACCTTTCAGATGAAATAATGACAAGTTAAGAAAAAGCAGAATTGCCTACACAGCATTTTTAGATACTTGTTCACTACATGCCTATAGAACCCATAAGATGACCCTGTGCCAAACTCAAAATTCAGAATACTGCTCTGACTAAGACTTAGTTCTACTTATTTTTTCTTAAAAAAAACCAAACCAAACACCAACAAAAAAAGCAAAGTGGAAACAATTTGCATTTTACTCTTTTTTTCAGTGAAAAAAAACATTTAGCATTGATCATTATGTGACTCAGCAGTTAGAGAAAAATCCAAATCCTAAGTCAAGACCTAGAGAAGGCAAAAAAACCTTTACATTTTAACCAGGATCTAAAATAACAAGGTTTATTTTGGATACACAGAGAGCCAATGATCTGCCTGTACAGAGACATATTTTTATTCTAAGAAATCAGAGTATTTTTCAGCTGATTTCTTTACTAAAATTTGATTTGTAAATCCACACCTAAATACAAATGGAGAACATTATCGAACACTTCATCCAGTGGTTCTGCTCCACCATTCATAGCCTCCCTCCACAAAATGGAAATACTGGTTCAACAGTAAGCCTTTAAATCAAATTTAAAAACAAAGGATGCTTTATTTAATTGCTTACATTGATGATGAAACAACAGCACATACCCTGATGGTGTAATGGATGGTGTTTTGTTTCTCATACTGGGACACCACTAAGGTGAATGTATGGGAACCTGGAGAGGTCAGCTTTATCTTGGTCAGATAATGAGGACTGTTGATCCGAATACCATCAATATATGGAGGAGGATCAGCTGAAAAAGAAAAGGATGAACACTTTTTCCCGATCAAAAAATCCGCCAGCTTGGTAAACTTCTACTAAGATTGGACTGGAGAGACCTGAGTGCTCAGAACAGAAGAGAGCCTCAAGATCTACCCATAAAAAGGACAGACAGTCTTAACAGCAACTACTGTTTTCAGGAGAGGTTCATCACACATGACAAGACACAAATTCTTTACTTAAAGAAAGTACAGCTTAAATCCCAAGACTTACAAGAATTGCTTATCCATCTCACACCAATGTCACTACTCAAAGAAGACCTACTGTAATTATGCTGAAATTTCAAGAGAAAGATAATGAATGTTAAAGCACCCTTTGAAAAATCTCTGAAGTGTCTGTTCTTTCTCCATTGGCTGGACAGTTCCAGAATGCCAGCTGCCAAAATCTTTGGCCACCTCATAAACAATACTTCAAAACATGTTAATTCCTTTAACTAAATCACACACACTTTTTCTCCCTCTCTCTTCAAATCCCTGTGATCATTACACAGATGTAGTTGCATCCCAATACCAACGCATATGTGGCACTTAGAAAGATCCCAAATGTTTGCTTTTACAATTAGACAGTATAATGTGTTATTTGGCCTCTAACTGGTTCTTTCCAGGGTTCTTTTAATTTCAGTGAAGCAGGACCAAGTCTAGCCAATTACTTCAATAGGCCAGGATCAGGTCCTTATATTTTCTTCCACAAAGCAACATGGGAGAGGGGAAAGGATTAATATAAAACAATAAGAAGCTTAGGAATGGGAAATCTCGGCCATGCTGCCAAAGGATTAAACTGCTTTGTTCTCATCTCATTTTAACAGATGGTTAAAAATAATACTGCAGCTTGACCAATCTATTTCCATGGAAAAAGGTTTTAAACAAGTTTGAGCTCGTGAGATTAAAAGTTTTTAAAAGAGTTTGTGTAGCAAAACAAAACATATAAATCATTCAGTTTTTGCTACTGGTCTTGCTAGACTGTCTCTTCCAAGCACAACTGAGCAATTCCCTCTACTATACAAATGTGTTTGGTTTGCCCACTTAAGAATGTTTTCAGTGAGACACATGTAAAATAAGCAGTGCTGCAACTACCTGCAACACCAGAAGCAAGTCTTGAGCATCTGCTTCTCCTTACAGAGAAGCTCTTGCAAAAACAGATGATGATTTGGTCAGGTGTCAACAGATCTTTCCACAGAAAGACCTGGGTTCTAGGGGAAGCTTGGATTCTAGGGGAATTGGTCAGCAGAGTTCACTGAACAAGATCAGATGTGAACAATGCAATGCTTAGAAGCCATTCCAATAGAAAAAAGTCCCACAAATTCCACTCTTTGGTGAAAAAAGCTCTAAAAGCTACTAAGGGAGTTGTTGCATGAGCAGCTACCTGAATGCAGACCTGGTTCTAAAGAGGTTCCTGTTTGTAAAAAGTAACAGGCCAAATCCCACTTGTTTTAGGATGCATGTTCACTGAATTATTCCAAGGACTATTTTTAGTGGTCTCTAACTTGACGGAAAGAACAAATAAAAATATGATCTTCTTAGTGCTACCTTGAACTTTCAGTCTATCCATTCAACCTGGGCATTACCTTTACAGCCTGTATCTCAGATCTGCTCTCTGTCTTGAAATAAAGCAATAAAGCATACCTGGCTACTTCACAGCCACAGCAAACCTCCAAAAGCCAAACCCCTTCTCCTCAAGGAGGACAGAATCTGACATATAATGATCAAGAGTTATATTTTGATAAAATTCAAATATCTTATACATTCCATACCTGATACCTGGAAATATGCTCATGTGTTTACCTGTATTTCATAAGGTTGCCTAGATACTTTACTAAGCCAAGTTAATGGGACAATTAACCCTGATTATTTTCATCTTGTGGAAACTGTAGACCTTTAAATAATTTCCCAAATGTAGGAAATAATTATGATGTCAGAGAAACTAAAGCACAGCATCTGCTCCCTCTAAGCATTAACTACTGGTACTGAAAAATAAACAGAAAAAATAAAGAAAATGTTGCATCAAAATAAGTGCCAGCAGGACTATGTAGACCTCTTAAAAGTGCTTACAGCATGTGTAGAATGGCCTGTTCCTTGAGTGTAGACTTTAAGTGGGATCAAACAGAGCAAAAAAACTATTTCAGAAGTCTGACCTCTTAGTCTAGAGGCATCTAGTTTTAAAGCAAAACATGCATTTCCTCTCCATAGAATTCTTAGTAATTATTCATTTATTTATAACATAAGCTTCTTGACAATTAAGGTACACTAACCTGGATAGTAAACTTTCTTGCCATCAGTCTTGTATACAACCATTGTAATGAATTCCCGATTGTGTGCGAAGTCATCCTATAAAACAACCCCACAAACAAACACAAATCAGAGGTGCAGTTCTTGTGAAACATAATGCATGCTTAATCAGAGTCAAGTACACATTCTACCATCCCTTCTGATCACTACATGGTATGATCTGGTATTTGCATTTATTGGGATACCAAACAGAATTATTTTTAAAACGTTTGAAATAAACAAACAGCCACTATTTTAAGTTATTCAGGCCCCAGGATTCAAAGTTACTTCAGAACCTTTACAGTGGAATAGAATCACTCAGCTCAAATTTTACTCTGGGTCTATTTCAACTGCAGGTACATGTACCTGCTGAATTTGAAAATTCTACATGTACACAGGCATGAACATAGGCAGTAATATACTGATAAGAGAAAGCCATACAGAAAGATTTACAGAAGCTGTGGCAGAGCTCACAGTGCAGAACAAGCACCTTGTCAGTGATGTGCCTGCTGAGCAGGACCCAGACAGCAGCACCACCCTGTGGACACTGCACCTCCAGCTTGTACTGAGGGTTGTTGGCCAGGCTGTAGGCGTCCTTCACTGGACCCTGCTTTGCATCCCACGTACTGAAAGTGATACAGACACGTTATTAGATCAGTAAGAAACTAATCTGTGCTTTGAAACAAACTCCTAATCCTGCACATACACAGATGAGATGTTACGAGTAACAAGTTGCAAAAGCCAAATTTTCTACTGGAATCTATTATGGTTACATAACAGTCACATCAGAAGCATTATCTTAGAATGTGTGATAATAAAAAATGCTAAATACAAACAGCCTGGCTGATGACTGCAACCAGAAAAAGATAAACCATTCAATGAACCTGGGCTACACAACCATAGTCATGATTGCACATGCCAATATTAAATGACAAAGACCTACACTTTTGTAACTGTAGAAATCTATCTATCTCCATCTATCCATCCATCCATCATGGTAGTTTCAAAAGCTCACTGAATTTTTTCCTCCATTTTTTTTTTTCTGAGGCAATTTTTATTTTAAAATTCGCCCTATTTCATGCTTGGAAAGATGCCCCGCAGGAAGTGTTAAAGATCTTTGAGGTTCCCTACAGCAGAATCTGCCTGCTGCCTCAGGAAGTGTCTAGACAAAAAAAATAGTGTGAAAAACAAAGTGCTGATGCCTGAACACAAAGTGTGGCACACTGGAAACAGAAGCATATACAGCTATTCCTCAGTCTCCTTGTCCCTCTCACACTTGTAAAACTGAACAGCATGGGTGTAAGGTTGCATGAACAATGCTTCAAATTATCACCATTGTTGCTCTGCTTTTTATGGCAACTGCTACTGAGCTAAGGCATTTCCCCACCCAGAGGGATGACAATCACTAATAATGTAAGGACAGACAGACCAGCAGGTCAGCTCTGATATTGGCATACACATTATGTCATCTTGCTACATCACCACAGTGTATTTTAGAAATAATCGGAGCACAAAATGGAAGGAGCCTTTAGAGATAAACTCAGCAGTTCCTCTGTGGATGAAGGAGCTTGTGCAGAGCTAACACACCCAGAGACGGTGTGGAAGCAGTGACAAAGTGCAGTCTAGTGGCATGGAAAAGTACAGACACCCTTGTTTTCCAAAACTGAGACACAGATACACACACATCCTCAAACTGGGAGACAAAACACCTGAATGTAATGAATATTTAGTAACAGACAGGTATCACATTCAGAAAACAAATCAGCCAGCAGGGAAGATTACTTATCATAACTACAACTGCTAAGACCCAGAACTGGTTAAACTAGCCTGATGTCAGTGAACACAGCCTGTAAAGACAACACACGCTGCACAGCTGACTTGCAAGTGGCCAGAAAAATGAATCCCAAATAACAACTAGGTCACTTAAGCACTGTCTGGTCACTGCTTAGAGATGGACTGCACAAAAATCTGATTTTTATTCTGATAGGGAGATGTGGGACTGAGGTCAGAATCTGGTTACACAGCCTTAGTTCCACAGCAACCTCACAAGGGTCAGTGTGCTCCAATGATGTTACAGAAGTAGACAAAAACAAAGCCTGGGCCGAGAATTAGAAAGTGGAAAGTCAGGCTCGAAAGAAAAGGGCTGGAATTCCTGGAATGGAAGTGCCTAGCTGTAACTTGGAAGATGGAAGGAAGGAAACATCACATCAGAACACTTACTGAGATTTTGAAACAAAAATTTTATCTTTTGGACCAACCTGTGAATACATGTAGATTCTTTAAAAAGACTTGGGTTCCAACTCAAATAAATAACATCATAGTACTGGCACAGATCCTCCCAGGAAATCCAGAAAATGCCTGAAAAGGAAATGCTGTTATTGTTTTCTTACCAGGTATCTTGATTTTACTTGTTTTTCAAATGTCTCATTTTAGGCAAATGATACAGCTTATACAAGCCAACATTTCTTCAAAATGTAGTAAGTAATGTCTGCATTGCCTAAATTGCTAAATTTAAACTTCTCCCCCAAACCGAGTTAAAGCAAGAAAAAAGAAGTTAGTCTCCGCTTATTATGAGGGACTTTCTGAAGCTGTCAGAATGCTTTTCCTTCTCAAGCACTAAGCACAAGGTATGAGAAAATCTGCTATTTTGAAAGACACATTATTAGGCGATTCTGACCGGATTTCCCCTTTCCTAGGTTTCTAAAAGCAAAAAAATAAAATACATACTTAAGCAGGTTCCCGCAATTCAACAACCTACTTCAGTAGTCATCCAGCACAATCAACATGGATGTTTGAATATTCTAAGATACTTCATCTAACACCTATGTTGCTTGTTTTTGCACTCTAGATTTGCTCCATGAGAATTTACAACATTCTCATGCATTTATTCTAATTCTCCATAGCTCCCTTAATTGCAACTCCAGCCAACAACAGTGCCTGCAGGCCAACAGACTCCTAGTGGAAGGAACATTTAAAATGGTAGCAGCCGTATAAATCATGTCTCTGACATAGGCAGCTGCAGATCTTGCAGCACTAAAGAGCAGTCATAACTACACAAAACGAAGAAGACCAGAGTGTAAATCCAATTAGAAGGGATAACACCACTAAAATAACTAATGTGATTTTATATAAAATTTTAACTACTAGATGCTACAAATTACTTACTAAATGAATTCATAAATAAATAACAAGCTACTCTCTCACAATTGTCACAAATCCAGGGCTGCTATTTTTATGTTTGAATCAAAGGTTTTCATCAAGCATTTGCACGAGGCTTATCAACATATGCTATAATCTAATGGATTTGGAGGCACAGTGTTGTAAGAGCAGAGTGTCACTAAAAAAAAAGGGCTCCCTCAGAGACATTTGCAGACAGCAACTAGGACACAGGAAAAAGAAATATCTTTCTGAAAGTAAAATGCAGTTGCTGCAGCAGAAAGACTGAGTTAAATACTGATTACAGTAAGCACGTTGATACATATTTGAAAATGCTGGAGAGGAAAAAAAAACCACAAAAAGCCCATTCACATATTAAAAAGCAGCATCACACAGCTTATTGTCGGAACATTCTTTTTGCACTGAACTCCCACGTACCCACATAATGAGATAGCACACTTAACCAAGGAGGCACTTTGTTGTCAATGAATTTGAGATATATTTAACAGTCCAGATTACTTAAACCCCAGACAAACCTGAAATGACAGATTTAAATACACAAATACTCCCTAAACTTTTGTTTCCTAAATTTAGTTTCTAGTATTTGTTTTACTCTCCTTGTGCTTGAGCATTCCTTTCCACCTTCCTACACGGATACACCACAAAGACCTATACTACATGAAAATATAGTGACTTTTTAAACCTTATTACCATTGTCTATTTTCTGAGCTGTTCTGGGATCAAAGTTCAAGTATTTTTGTAAATCTGGGGTCCAGTTTCTTGTGTCATTTTCACTGTATCGTCCCTTCCAACGTAAGTGGCTCCAGGGATTTTTTAGCTGAAGAAATCGAAGTCCCTAAAAAAACCCCAAAAAGTAAAATTGTCAATTCACCTTGTCAAGGTAATTTTTACATATTGAAGGTAGCTTTTATATGGATCAAGAAAATACAGAATCATTAAGTTTTTTGAAATTTCCCACTGGAGTCCAAGACAAAATAAACTATATTAGTCATTAGAGCAAAAAACCTCAGTAGCTACCCATCTGGGGTAAACCTAGAAACACATGTAGGTTTCAAACAGGAGTTTGAAAACACCTTAAGTTTCACTTGATACCTTATATTCTCTTATATCCAAGACTGCATATGCATGGGTTGGAACTAAACCCCACTTTTCTCCTTCCTCTTCAGACATCACCCCTGTTGCTGTTGTGATAAGGACATCTCCCTTGTGAAATCTGTTCAAAAAGAGGTGAAAAAATAGCTAAATTAAAATCCTGCAAGTTGCAATCTGACATTTGCCAGACAGTTCAAAAGCATGTTTGTCCACTGTCTATTAGCATGACCCTGCTTTATAAAAACTGGGATAAATGGAGTTTTTGTCAACAGAAATCCTGAGAAAAACTTGAGAAAGTGGAACTACTTTTCTTTCAGAATTAACTATAGGCTTTAAATTAAAATTTTTATTTGAATATAATTTCATATTTTAAAGCATTTATCAGCCTGAAACTCAGCCTGTGTCATGTTTAAAGATACTCATCACAGATCTTCAGCTGAGCATAAATGTGGTTTCATCAACACTTAATCAATGACTACGTATTGCAAATTAATCAAGTCCTGTCACACCCCCAGGATTCTGAAGAACTATAAGTTCATGCTTCTATACTTTTGCAGGTGTTTATACTCAAGTATAAACACCTTTAGTGTTCTGAATAGCAACTGATAATTTTGGAACAATTACTGTTCTGAAAACACAACAACATGTTTCCAGCCTATGCTAAAAATCAAAGTACATACCCAGTGTCCCTAGGCAGATTACAGGATCACTAGACTATGGATCAATACATTTTCAGTTTAGCACAGGTGAACAACAGTGATGCTGCAGTGGCTAGATCCCACACTAACTTCAGTCACACCTTTAAATTATAACACCAGAGTATCTGAAAAATGGTTGACAGCTCTGAGAGCTCCTAAGCAATCGCAAAAACACTGCAGAAAGAGTCATGCTCTTTCACCATGGATGCAGATGTTTCAGTCACCAGAATAACTCCCTTCTAGTACACTGAAATGCATAAGGCACTGGCTGCACAAAAACATTTTGGAAGAAATCAAAGTATTTGAGATACAGCTGTAATTTAGAAATGCCAGGTATCTCTCACAATAAGCAAAGTAATAGAATCATTTACTTTGGACCTTTAAGACCATCAAATCCAATTGTTACAGTAGGTCTGAAGACCAGTATTGCAGCTTTGATAGACTTTTGCTGCTCCTCCTTGTGATATGATTAGAAATACTGAATTATTTCTGCTTGCTAAGGACAGCAGATATAATATAGTCCTGGGGAACTTTGTGTAAACACAGAACACATATCCTTCTACTTTTTAAACACTTAACTGGGATATTGGTTCCAAACTGCTCTTCTCTGACTCTATATTCCATTTTCTTTATCAAGGGAATGGTTATTTTTTTTAAATTCATACATAGAGAAGAATTCTCTCACACAGAATTCCTGAATATTTTAATCTTCTGTTTGATCCAAGCCATCACTATCTCAATTTTTCTTCTTCCAGAAAGCGCATGGAGGTTTTATAAAGCACAATTTGTAACAGTACCAAAACACTGTTGAAGTATCTGTGGTGACCGTGCTGCTTTTACAGTGGTAACAAAGCTACTACACAGCAAGCATTTTAATTACTTAGGAAAGAACAAACATCTACCTCTGATAAAGCATTCTGAAAGTGCTGTCTTTATTGAAGGCTTGATTGTCAGAGTGCATAGCAATTCTTTCAGGTATCCAGCCAGTCAGTGCATGGAGATCAATATTCTGAAATGCAAGTATTCAAAAGAAATCAGAACAGATAATCCATATACAAACATATGATGTCTATACACAACTTACAAAACATCTTGAAAGAAATCAAGAATACATAAGTTACAATACAGCTCTAGGCATAAAAGAGTCAAGATTAGGACTAGCAAACAAAAACTTCTTTGATTAGATAAGGACAAAATTTCCAAGTAGCTTAAAAAAAAAAAAAGCTCAAAAATGAACTGATGAAATAAACTGGAATTCCAGAGCAATGGAAGCATATTAGAATATTAGAATCACCAGTCATGCTCAATTGTGTGATGTGTTCTATTTATTTCATTGATTTACAGACATTTGAAGCACATCTCAGAAGCACTATTTGGAACCTTGCTATTATATATGCATTTTAAATAATTTATGTTTGATTTCTAAAGCATCAGGGTTTGGGGTTTTTATTCTTTTTGGTAAAGCTGACACTGACATGTATTTCCATAAAAAGATGCTTTAATCTCCCAACTCCTAGAAATATTGCTTATTTAATATTCTTTTGCTTTGTACTCCTCAAAGCAAAAGCAGAGACTGTAAATGCTTGAAGTGTCAATAACCAGCACTGGGGAGTGGGAACTTGAGGAATTACAAGTACAAGACAGCCTGATTGTAAGTAACCCTGATTACAGAAGGGAGCTGGAATACAGTGGAAAGTGGAGGGGGCAGGAGGGGTGGAGATTAAATGTCACCACTCAAGCTGTTTTTCCAGATAGCAAGTTAAAGGATGACAACAGGAATAAAACAGTTATTCTTACCAGCTTCTGTCCTTCAAAAGAAAGCAGCCTGACACTGACACACATAAAAATGTGTGCTACATTTATCCTGAACACAAAGTCACATTTGTCTCCACAACCATTTTTCAAGAGGTGATGATTACCAAGTATACCCACCAAGAATATGATTTTCAAGACAACAACTATCACCATGAAATAATTGAAAAAAATCTTTAGAATTTTAGTAATATCAAGTTAAAATCAGAAAGGTTTCCTGAGTTACAAATTATGTGGGCTACTCATTTCAGCAAACTGTCCCTCTTTAAAGAATAACTTGCATGCCAGTTTAGCTGCAGTATGATGACTGCTTCTTTAGTAACCACATTATAGAAACCCAATGCATATTTATGTAGATGAGTGGAACAATCTGATAAACAAACTTGCACAGATCAAAGTACTTGCTCCCTCCATATAGACCTAAATGACTAGATTGTTCCTTTCCTAGCTGACTCCATTACCTAATGAGGGAGAACTGCCCTATTTATTGAAAGAATTAGAAACCAAAATCAGCAGTATTGATACGGGCAACGATGACTTCACCCAACATTTTCATCTAGACTCTATATAAACACTTCCCATCCACAAGCATCAATACTGAAGCCTGAGAACTAAGAGTAACTCTGACCATCAAGCTGTCTTTTTCACTCTGTTTTGATGGAATAATTTCATTAAGTACAGCTAAGGACATTTGTGAAAAAAAGAAACAGAAAAAAATTTAAGAAAATGTCAAACCCAATACTTTTCTCCCCAAGCTGCTCACTAAGAAAATTATTTTACCCATTTTTACCTAAGTGGAATTTTTTCTCTTAGAAATAATCTCATACTTACAGAATTTGATCCAGGAAAATCATATCCTCCCATAACCTTCATGTAAGCCTTTTCTATTAGTGACACCCATAATTCATTCTTATTATTGGAATAAGAGCAGAGAAGTTCCCCACTATGATCAACAGGTAACTGGTCATCTATGATTACCTGTAGGAAATGAATGAAAAATCATCATAAAACTAATAAAGTATTTTAAAAGTAATTAGAAAATAAAACAAAACTCTCTTTAGGACAGAGCTTCTCAGACACAGCCAGACCTGACCATTATTCTCAGATATGGACACCTCTATTAATCCTGCAGTGGCTTGTCCAAGTGAACAAGAAAATCTGTACCAGCTCTTATTTGCACTGGTCTAACTGGGTGATGTGTGAGCAGCTGCCTCTACTGATAGTGACAGCGCACTCTTATGAAATATGTACTACCTATTGCAAAAGGCACTTGCAGAAAGGTTCTGTGCAATTACAAGCACAAAGTGTAAAGAAAAACCTAACAATATTCCTCATCTAATTAGGAATCAGAGCATGGACAATGCTTGGCAGCCAACAGAGAAATAAATATTTATTTATCTATAAGGAAACAAATTGTGATGTATCACTTTCATAGCCTCTAGTTCCAGATTTAAGTTTCTTCTCTCTAAAAAGGAAAAACAACTCACAGCAGCAGCTGTGACAGTATAAACATTTTTTCTTTAAATTAGGTAGTATATATTCATAATTATTACAGATTCTTACTGCATATTTGCAGTGGTCTGAAACAGTTACCCTGAAGAGATGTTTCAGTTTCCTGTTGGCACCAGTCCATTACAAATACATGCTACCAACACAGCACATTTTCTGGTCAAAGCCTGTCTGTGAAGGAATGAATAGACCTTTTCATAGGAGAGCAAATGGCCATTCATCCTAACAAAAGGCAGCCATTAGGAGATACTTTGGAAAGAATATTAAAAGCAAGGCAGACAAAAATGATAGTTTCCCAAAATATTCAGATTCTGTAATTTTACAGCTCAAGGACTTCCTGACCCAGAGGTTATATCTTAACAATTGAGAGTCTTAGAAGCGTTTCCCCCTACTGCCTCACCCCATGAATATGACCACTCAACTTCTGAACTCTCATAAACATTCATCAGTCACTATTATCTGTGCTACAGTTAAGTATTATATGAAGAAATACATTATTTTACATTCTTATTTATTGCACATAAAAGAAAATGAAGTATTTTATGAGTTTGCAAAGTTTTATCTTCAGGCATTTCCTCTTTTTACTACAGATTTGTAGTCAAGAAAAGCCTTGCTTGAATTATCAGTCAAGTTATTCCTTTATAATCATTCCATTTCTGTCCTCCTCCTGATATCCCCCTCTGTATTTTTTAATTCTAACATTGAGTGGAAAAGTGCACATCTAATTCATACATAGGGGATATATTGTTTTGTTCCTGTTTGGTTTTCACAATTCTGTTAATATATGGCATTTTTTGTGTTAATTTATTGTAAGGCTGTTTCTATGAATGTCACAGAAGTACAGAAGTACAGACAAAAGAAGTATGTGGTTGCATATTTCAAAACCAAAAATGAATATCAGGAAGGTTTAACCATTAAAAACTACTTTCCAAAAACACCTGCCTAAAGCTTTTGCTATGCAAACACTTCACAGTGAAGAAGTTCAAGCCTTTAAAACACACAACTTATGCAGTAACAGTACGAAGGCTCCCCAAAAATACTTACCTTTCTAGGAACACCATTGATATGAAGCTTCACCATGTATTTACCACATGGATTATATTCTGGTTCTCCTTTCTTGTTCTGAGGGTAAATAATACTGTTAACAGAAAAAAAACAAAACAAAAAAAAAAAAAGGAAATTATTATGTAAATTACTTGGCTGTTCATACACTTATAACAATAAAAGTGAAATTAACAGTCTGTTTCTGGAATTCACACTGAAAAGAAATATGTAATTTTTAATGAAGAGCAACTCAAATTTAGTAAAGATAATCACGTTTAAATAGGTTTTATTGTATACTCCCTGCTCTTGCTGCAGCTTTCTACTTGATATATTAGCAAAAAGAACATAAGTAACCTAATTGTTTCTCAAACAGGAGCAAGGCAAATTTATCTTACTATTAAACAAACAATATTTACATATTTATAATATAAATACAGTATTTGTCTGAATGACAAGTCAAACTTTTAAAGGAGAAGCCAGTGCAGAACTCTCTGCTCTTGAAAATAATACAATTTCAGTTCTAACAAGAAAAGGTTAAAACAAAACAATCCAAGAACACTCACACACTGATCTGGCAAGAGCCTCCCAGCAAAGTCCAGAAAACCAATGGCAAATCTATCATGGGATGCTAAGTGTGTGGAGCTGAGCTAGTGATGTTAACATTAATTCTACAACAAGTTGCAAAATGGACCACCTGTGGCACAGCAATTAACAAGGGAGAAAAATGGAACTACAGAGCATTATAAGTAAAATTTATATTTAAAAAATCCCAAACAAATAAAAAAAACTTCCAAACTATTTATTACTCCTCAAAGCACCTCTGAAGTTAAACTCCAGTGTCTGTATACCTATGTATATTGACGCTGAGTTATATCTTAGTTAGCCAGGAGTTTTGTGATTTTAAAAAAATTTTGTAAGGAACTATGTTTAATTAGTTAAGGAATGTTTGACTGTGATTTTAGCTGGTTTTGATTTAGATCTGTGCTGGTTGAGTGTCAGTAGAAAACCCTGAGAAATTATCTCACAGCAGCTGCAGAAAGGAACTCCATGGACCCACACCCCTTAGAGAACTTCATCAACAGTTGAAGAACAAAATTCAATAAAGAATTTTTTAACAGTTATCATACAACTAGGGATGAGTTAGATGTCAGAGAATAAGAAAAAGATACCTTGAGCAAGTTAGGAAGTCAAAGGCCTATACACCCCAGAAAACCGGATTAATACACTGCAGGTGCACTAAGGGAGCCACTTCATAGGCTTGTGCAACCCAGAAAACTGAATCAATTGTAATTGACTAACCATGACAGCAAATCTAATAAAGCACTGTTTAGGTAGATAAAACTTGGGTTATCAATTAAACAAAGATAGATGAGATGTGCTGGTACTAATAAAAGAAACCAAACACCTACACCATGATGCAATAAATTGTGTAGACTTTTGAGAGTGTCTGTTAAAAATCTTGGATGTTAAAGTATATATCAATGCTTGAAAATTGCTGTTTCTTTGAACACATCTATGGTGAATAAATTCTTGATCTGTTCCAAATTTTAACTCAAAATTGTTATTAGCAATGTTAATCTAACAGCTTTTTGCTCCTAGATTTAAAACTCTTTGTTTCAATATGAAGTTAGCTTCCATCTTAGAAGTGCTGAAACCACATGAGTCCCAGGGAGATGAAGGTGAAACAAATGCTGTTTTTTACAACTGTCACAGAACATACTGCAAAAGCTTGGCAGTGTTAAGTCTGAAAAGATCTTAGAAAGCAACAGCTACTTACCTTGTGATCAATTTTTTGTTGTATCTTCTTTCATAGGCTGCACTGATAGCTAGTGATGCCACAAAAGAACAATCTGAAACTATTGTCTATAAAGAAAAGAAAACCAGTGAGGATATTTACTAATAACTCAGATACTGAGAGATGAATACGGTGTGTGGAGGGAAGGAAAACAGTCAGTAATTCCCTTCAAAACAGAATGATTTAAAACAAAATAAGCAAAGCTACTATTAAGAGGCAGAAAATGCATGCTTCCTCAACATGAGGCTCCTATGGAGCAAAATTCTTAGTATTTATCTAATCTCATGAGAGCTGGAGAAAGCACTCTCACATTTGGGGATTCCTTTTTGAACAACAAGGTACCCCATGACAAACTCCTAGCAGCACACATTTCTCTTTAGGAACAGTTTACCTGCTTTATGCTGAAACTTGATACAGTATAGATCATAGTAGGGTTATTTGTTATGTCATCTGGTCTCACCCATTTGGCAAACATTGCTTTCTGTTTGGGGGATAATGGTAGCTTTCCACACTTATCGCTAGATTTAAGAGAGATAAAAGTAGAAATAAATCAATAGCAGTTTAGAAAAGCTTCTCATGGCATGTTCATCCTTAAACATATCTGATAGATGCTGCAAAACATGCATAGAACAATTACAAAGCTGTAAAACAATTTCAAGGAACACTGTTACTAAGTCTGTGATTTTTAGGGAGAAAAAGGCAAAAATTTAAAAAGAAATTCAACCAACCCCAAATGTCTTTGTCTATTATGGCTGTGTAATCTTAACTTATTACTATCAATCATGAATAAAGGTCTAGCTGTTATATATCACTCTTCCTTGGAACAGCCTTTTACAGAGGAAACAGCTATCACCTGCATTTTACCAGGCAACAGAGCTAAACTCATTAGCATGGAGCAGCATCAGAAAACAGACTCAAGTTTCCAGCCCAGACCAATAATCCAAAAAGCCAAATATAATATTGTCCTTGTAGGCTTGAAGACACAACTGCAAAAGCACTACAGAGCAGGATCAGCTTACAATAAAATTTTAAGTTCAGAGTGGAAGAAGAAAGTGGTAGTATTTAAATCTCTCTGCCTGAATTATGCTTAAAACCCTATGTAAACAATTCTAAACTCTGAAAAAGAAAATACAGAAATATCAAATATGGAAAAGTTTTGAGAATAAAAACAAAAATGAAGCCCAGTAATTGAAGCATACTTACGAAAAAGGCATAGGGAAGGCAAAACGTTCCCTCAGATCAACACTCATGAAAGGTACATATTCAATGCCATTAATCTTTGAAGTCTTCCTGCAAGTTATAAGAAAGACAAACAAAAAAGAGATACAAACCCATCAATCATCTTCCAAAGACTGACTTGCAGAAGGCAACAATAAAATAAGTTTTAAAAAAAACTAGTAAGACACAGAGCTTCTGAAAACAAGACAACTAGCTCTTGAAAATTTTATATTCGATAGTTTTCAAAAGTCACAATTTAGGCTAATGGTTTTATGAATTATTTGTAGCTTATTTCATCTATAATAATAATCAAAGTAAAATGAACTGGATGTAACAGAAGGCAGAGTTTTATAAAGTATTATGCTCCCTCGATTTCCAGTGAAGTAGCAGCTGTATAATCTGTAAAAACAACTTTGCACTTTGGCTTCTCAGAGCGAGACATTTCATGAACTCATTTTGGAAAATCTTCAACTTACCTGAGTACTTCAATCTCTTCTGCAGTGTATCTCTGACCTTGAGATTCACTAGCTTGTACTGCTCTGATTGTCTGTGGTTTATCATTTAAAGAAAAATCAGGTCCCAATGGAAAGAATGTTCTGACTGGCTGATTTGGTTTAGCCGCAGTTGACTTCTCTTTCTGAGACGACTTTGACATAGATTCCTTCAGCGCTTCTGCTCTAAAGCAAATTAAAAAAAGCCTTTTCTTTACAACAGAGAAAAAAACAATTACAGTTCAATTATTGATTTTTCTTGGTTCATGTTCCCACATAAGATAAATGGAATGAGCAAGTACCCAAGTTGAACAACAGTACTTTTCTAAAAAACAAAAATCAATTTACGATTCTGGTACTTCTTTAGTTTTCTGTTCTTGAATCAATTAAAATATAGCATTTCCAACACATATAAGCTACTTTTAGCAGGACTCATTAGGTTTTTATTGCCTCTAAATTATGCTAATAGGAGAATTTGTGTAAGTGTTCATTATGTGGAATCTCAGAACAAGATCACTGAGACAGAGAGAAAACCAATTTGCATCCTCTCATACCTTCCAGATTTACTTTGTCTACCAGGTACAATAGTAGTAAAAAACCATGGGCATTCTCACAATCCAGCATTTCAACTGCTTGAACACTGTGTATACAGGAGCCATATTTTGTTACTGCTGCATCAAGCTGCTGGATAGTCACACATATGCAAAATATTGGGGCTTTTTGTTCTGAACACAGACTAAGAAGTGCTAAAACCCACCTTATAGTGAAACTTAGCCCAACATAGCCTGTGATTCACCATCATAGAGCTGATTTTAAGAGGTACATTGAACTTATACTTGTGTAATATGTTTCAGACAGGTATTTCACTACACAGATACCATGTAATAGGATTGCTACCACCAAGATATGCATTTCCCAGTTTCCAAGCTGTCTTCTTTATGAAGGGACACTGATACCTTGATGCTAGCCTGAATTCAGCTCTTTATAGAGGCCAGTAATTATACCACTCTGGATTATAACTCCAAATAGTGCATTTGTTGTAACAAGCACACAGTCCTTTCTTAATTCTGCATGTCCCAAGATTCCCAGAGGGTTGGCACAACAGCTGCTACATTCAGCAGTGAAGCAGCTGGCAACTAGCTCCAAGGTGAACTCTACAGGAGCTTAGTCTACACAGAATCCACACAGACATGTTAGAGTGAGAATCCAGTTCAGAGGCTGTACTTAGACCTGACAGCAAGCATGTTTACTAACGTTAGCAGTACTCACCTATCTAGTGCTTGTCGAGCCAGCTGTTTCAGTTTGGACTGGAGGCCTGCTTCTGAAGTTTCAGTAGCCTAAAGTACAAAAGAAAAGTCTACACATCCAAAGACCACCAACACGTTTAATAAGCTCAGTTGTCATACTTCTATATTACAGCAAAGAATAACCAGCTATTTCTTCCAATTCTCCTTTTGAAATGAGCAAGTATTTTGCTTTGCTGTTTCTTTTTTTTTTTTTAACTCAACATAAAAATAACCATATTAAGGAAGTAAATATCATTTTGCTGTTCTAGTGCTGTTCATAGAATGAAAGTTATGTTTAAATTTCTTCAGCATGGAAAACACTGCATACACAAACAAAATTGCCAGAAGAACTATTTGTATTAAAACACTACGGGCAGAAAGAAGACAAACCTAAATGTTACATATACTATTGAGCTTGGATCTGTCCTATTGGGATAATGGCTGCAAGTTCCCCACACCCCTTTCTTAACGACTGTACTTGTCACCTATTGTCCTGCCTTCCCTACTCCACATAGTCCTAGCCACGCCCCCAGTTTTCCCTATTGGTTCCTGTACTGTGGTGGTTGGTTTTTTGGTTTGTTTGTGTTTGCAGAGGTCACTGGGCCTGTGTGCTGTCCCTGCCCCTCTCTGTTTCCCTATAAAACCCCTTACCCTCCGCCATCTTGCCGTCTATGCTCCACGCGTGTCTATGCTCCACATGTGGCTGAGCATGTGAGGCCTTCGCCCTCGAGGCATCTCTGCCTCGGGGAGGTCGTTGGCCTCTGCTGCACCATGCGAATAAACATCTTCCATAGACACAACGCATAGACCCTCCTCGCCTCCTTTATCACCGCCGGTTGTGGAAGCAGACGAACCAGAGTTAGCCTTATGGCTCCCCGGCCGGTGAGAGCGCAGTGTCCAGCCCTGGGACAGAGGGTTTGGAGCACTGAGGCGCTGAACTGGGCCGGGTAGAGAAGCTCTAGGGTAAAGTCTGCTGCAACATCCTCCAAAACCGCAACACTCCCAATTATTTTCCCCAAATGTGTTAAAATAATCATAGTAACTTAGGAAAAAGTTAAAATTTTAAATACTTACTTTCATAAAATACAAGCAAACAAGATAGAGGTGCAAAAACATTTTTAACTTGCAATCAAAGGCATAAAATGTTGTCCTATGACAGGGCAACATAGCAGATATCAAGAGTGCTAACTTCTGTTCCCATTTGGGAAGTCATCTATGACAGTTTATACATTTGTCTTCCTTACAGATGAAGCATGGCTTCTGCAGCTAAATAATCTGCAAGAGGCACAACATGAGGTGTGGCTTCTCCTGTGACACCCACAAGCAGGTTTCAGGTTCTAGCTCTGTGCCTTGACTGATTATCCCAGGTCAGATAGGCCAACTGAGGATACAAAAAGCAAGCTACTTTCACCCCAAGAAACAAAACTAGAAACACCCTCTATAAGCAACTCATTTAATTTGCACATAAATTACACTCTGGAGTTCCTGGTTGAAAAAGACTTTTAAAGATGTATGAAGGTAAGCAGGGGAGATGGAACACCAACACACTCATCTAAGAATCAGCAACAGAAGAGGAGTAATAGCTGCTTTCTGAGTTCTTCAAGGGTAAGGAAGAAACAAATGTCTCCACCTGAATACACTGAGGAGAAAGACAGAAGTACAGCCTCAAGATAGCAGAGTTCCTTCAATCTCCTTTCATCCTGGGAAGAAGGTACTTTTGGATCACCCCAAGGGACAAAGCTTACCATCATGTCAACAAAAGAATATGCTAGTCAAGATTAAAAGAAACTTCAAGATTAAAAGAAACTAATGAAATACCCAATAAATGCAGTTGTTAATATAAGATATTTTCAGACTAACTTCAGTAATATTTGCATGTACTGACACAATAGAAGGAGGAAGGCAGCAAAGGAAAAGCAGCATGCCGCTGCAGTAAATGTTACGTAATACACTGAAAACGTTCTGCTCCAACAGCTCAAGTGGAAAAACTAGAGCAGTTTCTACTAACTCTTGATCTAGTTACACTGTATCACCAAGGGTTTTTAGCCTAGGTAAAACCTGTTAATGTAATTCACAGGAAAGGATTTACTCTAGCATGTAGCAACAGTAACGTAACACTCTCAACAACCCACACATATTTTTACAATATAACATTTAAAAGAAGAGAAAAAGAAAAACAGACTTGGTGGAGTTACATTATGATGGTGAGCTCTTCTTGTAATGAGTTAGTTAAGGCGACTGGACTTAAGGGAGAAAAGCAGTACCTGTAATTATAGTCTTCATTGTTTATGTAATGGCCAATTCATCCTTATTAATTTCAGTGTGAATTGAATTCACTCAGAACAGTTTTTGTGTTGAACACTTGAGTAATCAAGTAGTGTTTTTAATAGTTTTGACATCAGTAGACTGTTACATCTTCAGAAAATGTTACACACAAAAATTTCCCTTAAATGACTTCCTTTAATGTAGTCAGAAAGTAATACAGCTGACACAGTAGCAAGTCATCTTCAGTTTTAACAGCTTTTAATTTCTGTTTGTGTGGCATTTGCTTCAGGGCAAAAATCAACATGAAAAGGGTTCCGGAATATTTCTAGTTTTTAGTATAATCCATTTTAGCAAATGCCCACATAAATCACAAATCCCTATAAATTTACAGTGTGTATAGCAACATAACAAAGACTGGAAGAAACACTAAAAAAAACCAGTGAAACAAACAAAAAAAAATTAAAAGGTAGTTTTTACAAATACAGGTACTCCATTTTCAAGCCAGCCTTTAAGGGTCAGTCATTTGTGAGAGTGGAAGAATTTCTTACCATCACATAATTCCACCAAGTTAACCTGTAGCTTAACATACTGTTTTCAAACAGAGTTCCACCGCTTCTGTGTACAACTCTATAGCTTCTTCTGCATTGCCTTTATCATCTTCATCAAAAGCCTGTGTAACTAGGAAGTGAGCACGCTCCAAGTCCAACTGTTGTTTTGACTTCAGAGGGTCTGTTTTCTGTGACTGAACTAAATGAGAAAGAAAGTATTTAGCTTTCTACAGCAGCAGACATGTGAAAACATCCTTAACATGGTACTGAAACACTAGCAGCTTTAGTCAGGTGGGTAATAACTGTTTTCTGTCCGGAAACAAAATCTTCCTAAACTTTGGTAAAAACATCTATGCAAGGACAAGAAAACAGCATCACACTTCCCTGAAGCAGAGGTTAGCTCTCAGGATATTTCAGATATGAAATAATGTAAGTAAAATCTCTTCCTTACTACACTGAGAACAAGGATGTTTAATTATGTAAAATACCACATCATTTGTGAAAACACATCACCTATGACAATATAAAAATCCCTTAGGTGTCTATCTCATTTAATATCTTTATTAATGACCTGAAGGAGAATACAGACTGCAGACCCCACCAAATCAATTCACTCAGGCACACAGCTGCTGCTCAAAGGGACACAGACAAGCTAAGCCAATGACAAGACAGGAACTTCAGGATATTCAACCAGGATAAATGCTATGTCCTGTGCCAGGGACAGACTCACACCTGGCAGGGTACAGCTCTGTGCACAAGAGCCTGAGGGACAGTGAGATGAGCCTGAGCCAGCAGGCCCCTGGCTGCAATGAAGGCTACCAGCACCCTGGGCTGTGTCTGCAGGAGCTCAGGCAGGAGATGGGGGAAGCAATTATTGGGTCCTACTGAGCACTCAGCAGACTCTGGAATATTGCATCTAATCTTGTGTCCCTAATGAAGTTGAGGGTGAAGGGCTTGGCCTTTTGAGAAGAAGCTGAGGGAGCATGGCTTGTCCAGCCAGGAGGAAAGATGGTTTAGGGGGAATTCAATAGCAACACAACATCAGTTGCGAGCTTGTCAAGGAAATGAACTCAGGCTCTTCATTGTAGTGTGAAGAAAGGAAATGAAAATCAGTTATGAATTAAAATGGGTGGACTACAACTAGATATATATTAAAAAATAATCACTAGAAATATAATTGTACCCTGGGGGCCCAGAGGCAGCAAGAAATTTCTATCCTTAGGTGTTTTTAGGACTTGTCTGAACCCAAGCAAGCTGGTCCAAACAGCAATGTCTACCCTGCCTTGAGCAGGCCACAGGTCTACAGGCTGGCTGAGGTCCCTTTTTGGCCAAGTGATTCTATGACTCTGAGAATTGCAGGTATGCAAAAATTTGAGAATTTGGTCTAAGCAGGAACAAGTGAAACTGATCAAACAAGGGAACTCTTATGAGAGCAAGAGCTCCTTTGCCCTCCCTAAGTTAGTGATTCTACATAAATACTAGAACTCACTTGTTTCAAGCCCATCATGCAGCTGAGGCTTAGATGCCAGTTTTGATTTGTTCCTGAACCATTTTAGTTGCATATTTAATTACTTTCTCACGTTTGCTCTGCAGATGTGGTTCCCCAGAATATTTAAAAGCAAAGAATACCCACACCAAAGTCCTTAGGATGTCAGCCTCTACTTAATTTATGATGTATCAGAATTCAAAGCACTGATGTGCTCATTGTATTTGTGGTTCCTCACAAAGGACAAGAAAATTAGAATAATAAAAACAGAGCAAACACCATTGATATGTATTTCACAGCAGCTAACAACTTTCCACTCAATTAATTTAAGCAGAGGTTTAATTAGAAAGCTCCTTACCCACCTGCTGAATGGAGAGCTTGAACTCTCTCCAAGTACTCATTTATTTTTTCTTGAATATTTTCCAAGTTGGACCCAGCCATCCCAGCATAAATCAAGGCTTGTGCAGCTTCCTACAGGGAGAAGAATTGGAGACAAAGTTAATGTTTGCTGCCTAGAAAATTACTTACCATAAACAGAGGGCTTACAGCAGCCATGGTTTACATGAAAGCAAGCCTTTATGTCTGCAAAAAGACTCAGTGGCTGCAGGGAAATTCTGCTCAAAAGAAAAACTTCCAAGTTATAAGCCAGATCATGTTTAATTTCTCACATCTGAGACAACGTATACTATTGTAAAAACATTCAGAATTTCTGTAAAGCCAGACCTTAAGCCTGTTGACATAGTAATGTATAAAATTAGAAGATTTTAAGTAAAACTTTTCAAGCATGCACTGAAATCAGTTGGTTTTAAAGCTGAAGATTTAAGGTTAGAAAAAAAAAAAAGAGTAGCTATTCAAGTTATTTCCATTTAATCTGATAATAAAGAAAGTAAACATAAAAGCTTTTCAAAATCAAACACTAAGAATTTTTGTTTAGAAAGTATTTTTAAAATTATTATTACTCACATAAAGCTATCAAATCTGGAAAGTCTACAAATATGAGGTTTCCAGCCTTCTCAAATTTATTTTTTTAAATGTTTGTATGTACACAAAATACTAGATGCAAGTCTCCTTCCAGGAGGGAGTGTAGGCCGCTGGCTCAGAAGCACAGTACATTACCCACATGAAGGCTTTTTCCATGCTGTACAAATTTATTAAGAAAAAAACGCCTTCAGTTGCATAAGCTGTCTATCCCTTCACTGAATTTATGAAAAACATGTCAGGTTTGGCAGGGTTACAATAAATAGCCACAGCTGACAGAGTCTCAGAACCATATGGAGAATCAACATTTGTCACCCCACAAAAACGAGGACAGAAACCCCTTTTTGTCATTATTGGCACAGGAAAACCCCGCATTTTAGTGGCAGTGCTCGCCTTCCCAGCAGCAGCAGAGGAGAGAAGGTGGTCATATAGCAGGCAGGCTGGGAATGAAGAAAGCAGAATAGTAACCAGAGAGCTGCCTTCACAGAGATGGTGCTCAGAGAGGCTGCCCTGCACAGGGCAAGCCCAGATCCACTGCCAGGTGTCCCTCGTGTGCTTTATGGCCATTAATTTTGTCAAGCTTAGCAGTTTGCTCCCATACCCATCTGCCTAGCTTGCCCAAGCTTAAAACTGATCCTGATACAGCCTGTATTTGTTATCAGGATAATTTTCACTGAGAAGCATCACAGAACCATCTACTGCACTCTCCCTGTCATCATCCATCTCCGTATTGCATCCCATAAAACATCCACAGCCACAGAAATGCAAACAAAATACCATTTATATGTAGCAATTAACTACCATTAAGGTCTGGCACACGACTGTTTTTTGCAGGGGGAAAAAAGTACAGCTACCTGCTCAAAAGATGGATGTATTTGTCTGTTACATATTGCAAGTACAGACTGACAAAACAGGTGCTGTATCACAAAGGCATGCTGCCTACATATGATACAAAGAACAAATGCAGTTTTCCAAACCAGTGCTGCAAAACCAAGGTATAGTTGATGTTTCTTCTGTGATTTCAAGCACAACTGTTTTGCCTGGTTTTAAGATGAAAATATAAAGAAAACAGTCTTTTATAGATCAAACCTGCAAAGGACTGTTGACTGAGTGCCAGTGGAGCTTGCATGCCAGCTGTTTCCAGTGACCAGGTGGATGTGCAATTCAGAGTTAGTATTTTTGATTTCTCCAATGTCTCTGCTGTTCTTTGCCATGAGTAGTGTACCACAGTCACACTGCTAACTACTGATCATCACTCTGCAAGCTGTCAACAGCTGGTCAACAGCCAAACTTAGCAACAGCCTTCAGCAGTTTTGCTGAAGTCATCGGGTGTCCAAATATGATCCTGACATTTCTGCAGAGCACCGTTAATTAGCAAGCTGCCCTAAGCTGGTTCACATGCAGCACTCCTCTAGGGATCTATCAAAGTTACACAGCAGCAGGAAACAAAGAGCACTTGCTAGCCATAGGAATTCCATTCACACAGGTCTGTTTTGTTTCTATGGGCAACAACTGCAGCATTTTCCATGTTTCATCCTTAAGGTCAAGTTCCCACAGAAGCCAATTCAGTACCCAAGATTTCCATGTGCTTAGTAATTGCACCAGTGGGCTCTGAACTGCTTAGAGCAGTTGATAAGAAAGCTGGTGACAGGCCAGAGCTTACTTGCATTGTGCAAAAAAAAAAAGAAATAAAAAGGCATAAAGTATCCCCCAAAAAATAAAGGAGATTTTATAACTATTTTGTTTAATCTAATATGGCAGTGATTCTTCAGGCAACATCCGGAAAGCCAAAGATATCTAGGTTACACTCTTGTCATGCGTAGCTTCGACTGCACCAAGACTGCCAGGGATGCATTTTATCACTTACCAAGAAGATCACCTGTATGGAGTACATGAAAAAAATTTTTCCATACACTGATCAAAAGCATACAAGAGTGACTATTTGCACAAAAACATGTTTTCATTCTGGATAGCACTGAATAATTTCTTCCAGACAGAGAAATATACTAAAGTAGTACTGCACACGGTTATCAGACCATGCACACACACTGCTACTGCTGAAGGCAGAGCTTATCAGTGTCATTATGGGTAACTATAACTTTTGCATGTGTATGGTTTACATACACAAATTTAGCCCATATGAAATTAACAACCAGGTTTAAAAAAAAAACAAGAAAATTCTTCTTCCTATTCTTTCACACTTACATGCATAGGCCACCATGATATTAACACTATGCTTTTTAAACACTTCACAGGTACCTTGTACTCATGAAATAAGAAACCAACTACAGATCCTTTAACAAGTTAATGAAAGAGAATGACTTTGTCAGGATAATGGAATTTGTGGAATGATTACTATGATAAGGATAAACAGAAGCTTCAAAGTGATGCCTTCTCGCAGGTAAGAAGTCAATGTAATATGGAACTTTAACGTAATTTTGCCATACATAAAAGAACAAAATGCGACAATTTACGCAGGCAAAAAATGCCTGCTGGTTGCACAAAAACTACTACATACCAGTAGTAAGCCTAGAGAAATCAAGCAAGACACTGAATCAACCTCATTATACCCTTAGCTATGTCAACCCGAAACTGTACTGAAACAATAAAATCTGGTCCTTAGTGGAAAAAATATTCTCATGAGGTTAAAAATAGTGGAAAAAATATTCTCATGAGGTTAAAAACCTGTCATTGATAGCTTGTGACCTGAAGCTGTCTTACTGCTGAGCATCTTGTATTTTACCACGGACTTCTCTATTTACTTGATGACTGTACAACAGAGCTGCTCCCAGCTGCATACCCAGGAGTGGCAGTATGCCCACTTGTGGTTCTCCAAAATGCCCAGCGCTTACATCTCCAGCATAAAACTGATCAGTCTTTCTGGCCTGCCATGGCTTGGGGGGAGGCCAGGAATGACAGTGTAGAACCAGTGGGGCAGAGATGTTTTTAGGTTTCGATGAATCTTCCCCGAAGCGCTGAAGGCGCTCTGTCTCCAGCAGCTGGAAGAAGCGCCCTTTCCCATTTTTCAAGCAGAGCACCTGCAGTACTACCCCTAAGCCTGTCGGTAAACATCAGCGCACGGGCAGCGCTCGCTCCCACCTAAAAACAGGACGCGGGGAAAAGGCATTTCGCAACCCGCCCTGAAGGACGCGGCTCCTTCAGAGACTGACAAACTTTCGACGAGCACCCACGGCCTTCCGCTCTCCTCTGGGCGGGCACCGCCTCGCCTTCCCCGGGCCGAGCAGCGCGGCTCCGGGGCACACCCGCCGCGGGAGGGCGGGGGCGGCCGCGCTGACCCGGAGCGTCTCTCTCCGCCGGCAGGGCCGTGCCGGGCCGCGGGGTGCCGAACACCCCTCTCCGGCCCTCCGGGGGCAAATGGGGGAGCGCGAACCCTCCGGCAGGTCTGGAGCGTAATGCGGCCCGCGGCGAGCGGAAGGGGACACCGACAGCCCGAGGGAACCGGCGCGCCCCCGCCGTACCTTGTAGTAGAACACCGCTTCCTGGTAGCGCCCGCTCTGGTCCCTCTGCACCGCCAGCTGCGCGAACTTCACGGCGTCCAGCTCCAGCGTGGTGGCGTCCATGGCTGGCGCCCTCCCGGTGCCAGCGACAGCTCCCGCCGAAGCCCACCCTGTCCCCGCCTCCGCCGGCAACCCCGCGCCCGCCCGGCCGCTTCCCCCGCCTCCCTGACCCCGCCGCGCCCGTCGGCCGCGCCCCCATGTCTGGCCACGCCCCCTGCCCGCCCCGCCGCGCGTCTGGCCACGCCCACCCCTGAGAGCGGCCGGCCCGCCTTGCTTGGCCACGCCCACCGCACGCTCACGCCCACGCGCCCTGACCGCTGCCGCCTCACTCGGGGCCGCACTGCGCGTGCTCGGGCGCGCGGGGCCGCGGGGGCGGGGAGGGGATGGCGCGCGCATGCCTGAGGCGCCTGAGGGGTGAGCGCGCGCAGGGTGGCGATTATAGAATCACAGAATGACAGAATCACGGAATTAATTAGGTTGGAAAAGACCTGTGAGATCATCGAATCCAACCCATGACCGAACACCACCGTGTCACCCAGACCGTGACACTAAATGCCACGCCCAGTGTTTCCTTAGTCACCTCCAGGGGCGGTGACTCCACCACTTCCCTAGGCAGCCCATTCCAAAGTCTCATCGTTCCTTCGAAATTCCTGCTGATGTCCAACCTGAACATCTCCTGGCACAGCTTAAGACTGCATTCTCTTGTGCTGTCACTGACAGACCCCCACCGGACTTCGACCTCCTTTCAGGGAGTTGCAGAGAGGGATAAGGTCTCCCCTGAGCCTTCTCTTTTTCAGGCTAAACACCCTCAGCTCCCTCAGCCGCTTCTCACAAGACTTGTGCTCCAGGCCCCTCACCAGCTCTACTGCCCTTCCCTGGGGTCACTCCAGCGCCTCAATGTCCTTCTTGAGCTGAGGGGCCCAGAACTGGACGCAGCACTCAAGGTGTGGCCTCATCAGTGCCAAATACAGGTGAAGAATCACTTCCCTGGATTCTCTTCCATCCATTCTCTGCCATGATTGTCAGTCACGGGTGAAGGGAGCAGGTGCAGCCCAGGGGTGCCTCTGCAGCGTTTTAAAACAGAATGGGTTGTTTCTTTTTTCATTTCTCACTTTTGATAGAGGTGGTCATGGTTAAGCCCCTTGAGGCTGGGTTTTCTAGCCTTTAAAGGAGAGTGTTTTCAGTGTGCACCTGTTTGCCATACAGGTGTAGGGTGGAAAGCAAACAAAAACCCGAGTGTATTGTACTGATCCTCGTTAAAACAAACAAAACAGTCAGGCTAGCAGTTTTGTAACCCAGATCGCTTTGCTAGGATGTTCAGGATTTTCCTTTTTTTGTCTACCATAAGAGGAAGTTAGGGGAAATCTGAGGGGTGGAATTCTTGAGGAGTGAGGTCCCTCCTCAAGAAGCCACATGACAAGGGGCAATGGGAACATGTTGCACTGAGAGATTTTATGTTGGCAAAAGAAAGGAAGTTTTTATAGAAGGATCAACTGTCCATTGGAACAGCCTCCCTGGAGACATTGTTGGAGGTTTTCAAGAGGGTATAGACAGGGTGCTAATCTCATCTATGGTCTTCCCACAGAAGGTTGGACAAGGTTCTTTCTAACCTGAGCAATTCTGTGATTCTATGGGATTTTATTTCTGCCTGAAAATACAGCTTGTTGCAAGGCATTGTTTTCATGAGCTATAAAAATACTGTCTGGCAAATTATTCTGCAGCTCTCCTTTATGAGTATGTCTTTTCAGTATGTCTCATACTCATGTTTTCTGATTATGGATTTAGTAAGGGGAGCGCATATATGCAGGAGTACTAGGTACTGAAATACTAAAATCTATTATTTTCCCTATAATTTTCTTAAGTACAGAGCTAAGTGTTCCCATTCCATCTTCTTCTCTTCCTTATTCCTTTTGAGCTTTACTGACTGCATTTATAGAAAATACAGTAATATTTTGTGCAAAAAGCAACTTGGTTTTTGTGATCTGCTATGTAGGGGGAAGTTCTTGTATTCTTCATGACTTTACTTTTTGACTCTGCTCCTTATAAGGATAGTTGTTTTGAGTTTTCTTTTTCTTTCAAATTATGTTTTCTGTTTTTTATCTGTGCACAGGAAAGATCCACATTACACTAAAATGTTTTTCTGAATAAAGCTGTATTTGTTCCTTATTTCCCTAATGATACCAGGAAAATGAAGAAGGAATTTCAGTCCAGGGCTGCTTCAGTTTGATGTTGAGACACAGTGGCATAACTTGTATAGCCTAAAATGAATTTGTGTACCATGGCTTCAGACTAAACCATTTATGGATCAAGTGCAACTCTGAAGTATTCAGAGTGACATGCATGATGAAAGGGAGACTGAACCGGGCAGAACTGCAGATAATGCTGTTCCTTACTTAAATCTACATGCCAAAACTGTTTATTCTGTAACATAAACTAAGATCTCTTCTAGCTAATCAGGATTCAAAAATGTCACTTAGAGGAATTATTTTTTCACTATTTAATAGTCACTGTGATTGACCCTCTTCAGATAATAAATGGCTCATGTGTTTATGTTTCTTACTAATCCTCTGTAAAATTCTACAAAAGGCTTTTAAATGTACAAAAAGTACAGTAAGTTAGTGAGGCCTTGACTGCAGCTAGGACTTCATACATATCAGATTTTGCCTTTTGATTGCAGTGGCGTTTTACTTTTGGAGCCAGATGTTAAAATTGGCCCATTTCCTTAATAGCCGAGGGAGAATTATTTCTTTCAATTGATGTTGATGTATCCCAGACATTTAAATCTTTGTATGGTTAACTCTTGTCTCCTAGGATGCTGTGCAGAAAATGACTTTCACTAAGATTGTTATATCCCTTTTTCCACTGTCACAAATCCCAATTCCATGTCCAGGTCCTCCTCTGCCTCAGTTTTTTCTTACCTTTGGTGGTATTTGCTCTGAGTATCCCTTACTTCCCACCTTGTACTTACCTTATGTGCCTTCCTTCCTAACCTCATCTAATGCTTGCTTTCTTTCCTTCCTGCCTGCCTTTTGCAGTCAATATTCTCTGAGAAGATCATAGCTCTATATGTTGCCTTAATATTATTCCCTCCAGCTTATGCCATTTTGCAGAGGCAGTATCAGAAGAAGAAATTCAGGTCTCTGTTTCTGTGTCATAGTTCTTTACTGCTAATGAGACAGAATCAGTTCATTCTGATTTGTCCTTCCTCTGAAGATGTTTTCATCCCTCTTTTCCTTTTGTCTCCCATAATACTGTAATTTGCTGTCTCCCAGCCCCCCTTCCTGCATTCTGATTTTTATCCTTTCTTCTCTGCCTCTTATTCTCCTTGTCTTTTCAAATATATGCCATAGGGCTAGACATTTGCACATTGGCCATACTTCTTACCTAAATTTTGCTAATTGCCATACCTGTTTATATTTGAGTACAGCCAAAGCTTGTTAATGCTTCATAATGTTTTTAATGCTTCCCCCCACCTCCCGACATTAAAAACTCCAGAGATATAAAACTGTGATATGATCTGGTCTGTGAATTCCTCCATAGTTGCTTTCACTCTATGGAGGCAGTACAGAGTCAGGAGTTAGTCTAGTCCTTTATTCCTCTGACTGGAGTGTAGTTGATGCTTGTTGAAAGAGTAAAAGAATAGGGCAAAGTCAAAATAATGTTTTGTCTCAGCTTCCCATAGCCTGTGGGTTGAACTCACATTATTGCCTCTGATGCTACTTGCTGGGCTTATTTTCAGTTAATTAGTCTAATTGTTGCTTTAGCACATTTTGATTTTGGCATTCAAAATATTTTGTGGGAATGTTTACATTTGTTGTATAACATTCCATAAAAAAAACAAAGCCCAAACCAATAAACTAACTTTCATGCAGTTTCTCAGTGTAATTTTTTACCCTTTCTCTCCTATTTATAAAAATTATGATCCTATCACTCACAGTTTTTATTTTGCCCATAAATTTGTGTTCTTTACTATCTCTTTTTACCATTATTTCTTTTGTCATACATTTAATTTCTTTTGAATCTCACAATGTTTCCTTTGACATGGAGTGACCAGAATGCTGTATAGTATTATAGTTGTCTTATTAATTTTGTATCCTTGTGCATTGTTTTCTTTTGTTTCACAATAATTCCTAACACTTTATTTGCAATTTTAACCACTGCTTACCACTGACTGAAGTTCTGAGTGCTCTCCAGAATGACTCAGCTTTTCTGAGAAAGGATAGATGGTTTAGCATCTGCCATTAGGCACCTAATATGGTGTTTTCTCCCCTGTGATTTAACAGCATTTAATTTCACAGGCTGTTTACTATGTACACAGGAGAGATGCTTACAGAACTTTCTCTAGTAGACTTTGACAAACCAGACTATTTGTATTACTGTCTGTGGAAAATTGTCAGGCTTGCTGTGGAGAATTGTTGAGGCTGGTTGAGCCAGCATGAGCTGAGATGGTTGCTTATCTTGCACCTGGCTAGAACAAGGCTTAACAACTCAATGTGTGGGGTGAAGCGAAGGCCTCGCAGCTCAATGTTCTCTCAGTAAAGCACAGAAGAACATTCACACCTCTGTACAGGAGTGTTGACCCTGGGATGTGAATCCCCCTTACCTGGGTGTAATAGGCCTTGTTAGAAATAAGAATCTGGTCCTTTGAGGAGATAATGATATGCGGTTTTAACGTGCTGATGGGAGTAGACTATCAAGCAGAGGTCAGACAGCCTTTCCTGCTGCTCTGACTTTTTGGGGGTGGAAGTTACTGAAGTGTCAAAGTTCTATTCTGCTTTTGGTTCATCTGTAAGTCCTATAGCTCAGCTTGACCAAAGGTAACCAAATCCCTAATTATCTTTCCTTTACATGTGAAAAAATACCCCCATCAACATGAAAATGAGAAAGGGGCTGCCCCCCCACCTATGATAGTAAGAACATTTGACAAATTATATTTGACTACAGTCCCATATCCATTTACCCAAAAATATAATATTAATATTTGGAATCCTCCATGTAGAGGATGACAATTTGACCCCAGTTCATGGACAAGTTGATGGGCTTGCTCCTCTCTCCTCCCCAAAACAGGTAAGCCTTTTTTGGTAAGATTTGTGATTCTGATTGTGTCAGAGCATACCCCAGTGAAACCAAGGTAATTAACAGTAAAGTTAAGCTTAGTGAAAAGCTGAATTTGTTACTTCAGCTTGTATTGTTAATTTATTTTAATTAATCGCTAGCTAGCCTTGACATATTTATCACTACTGCAGTAAGTGCATTTATTTCTGTTGTTTCAATAAACCAGTCATGAATCTGCAATTGTGAAAGTTCTTACTGAATGTGACTAGACTTACAGTGCCAAATGGCTTATAATCAGAAATTCAGCCTAGCTGCACCCAGCCCCTCTGATCTCTGAGGACTAGCTGAAATGCAAGGGAGAATATTTTCTTCCAAATTTCAAACTCTAATGCAACACTGGTATACCTCTTATTATTATTTCTGGCCATTTGTAGGTAACTTCTGAGTTTTTACATTAGGTGACCACTTTGTTCAGAAACAGGAGTTGGATATGCTGTGTTCAGGTTCCATAGGGGCCTTTCCCTTCACCATTTTAAGAACCAGTATCCCATATATTTTACAATGATTACTTTCCCTCTACTTGTTAAAGAAGAGCACTATGTGGGGAACTTTAAGTGGCCCTCTATTGAACTGCCTTCCCAATTTTTACTCTCATATGACATAAGAGACTATCCTTTCCCTATTGCTCTCCTTTTACAAGTTGCTTTCCAAACCTTGTACATGCCACAACATTAAATTTTCTTTGATTGAAGGCTTCTGAATATGAGCCCAGACCTCTGATTGCTGCTGATGGTACTTTTATGAAAATAAGACAGCAGGGAAAGCACAGCTGAAAATAAAGCCTTTAAGTTTGTATATGGTATTTTAATTTTTAATATGCTAGACATCCCTTCTATAGAAGCCCTTCATAGAGCTTTGGATTTATGAAACTATTTAAAGAAAAGAATCAATTATATTATACCACTAGGTGTCCATCTATGGTTAGATTGAAGCTAGAATTTTTTGTGTGGGTAAAGGAACAGAGATTGAAAAAACACATTTTTAGTTTGGCTCTGATTTAGCTACAAGTGTGGTTGAAGTTGCTTGAGTTAATTTTGGTTTTGCAGTTTTCTTTACTCAGTCACAGAGATTTAGATTTGGGGTTTGCAGTCAAACATCCAGTATGTAGACTGGTCAAAAATTTTGGGTCCCCTGCCCCCTAAGTAGTAGAGAAATAGCAGTCTGAAATATAAAATCATGTTACTATAGATTCTGTAGATTTTTTTTTAGTAAGTAACACAGTTTCAGCAGAGATTATTGCCGTCTTCTAAAATGTCTTAGTTAGTTTCCTGGAAAAATTAATGCGATTTTCTAAAAGCAAAGTGTTCCTCCTTACATTTTTAAAACACTGGTTCTCAGCTTTCTAGGCTGTAATTTGTGGCATCTGTTTAGAAACAAACAGTCATGGCGAAAGAGACTGTGATCCTTACTATAGAAAGGGGGAAGAAAAGAGAGAACTGTATCTTGATAACAATATATCAAAATGTTTAACATAGCCCTAGTTAATTTTCTCAATTTCAAGGACAGAAAAATTGTAAAATGGAAGCTCAAATGTATCTCTGTCATCTGCTGAAAAACATTTCTGTGAAGAAAACAGTATACTTTACACAATAGCAAAT